>NW_026138097.1:19260000-19885000 GCF_025592945.1 Manacus candei
CCCCAGCCACCTCTCAGCCCCCCCAGCAGAGCCAGGAGCTGGGCACAGGTGCATCAACAGCCCCAGATCAAGTGTATCAATGGGGCAGGTCCAGGGACCACCCAGGGGTTCTGGGCAGGAGCAGCAGGAGAGGGAGGCACAGAAAACATGGGTCTGACACCCACCTGGGAAAACCTGGCTATCACTCAGCTGGGATGAGGCGCAGGGACAGCATCACTCCAGCAGCACCAAAGCCCCTGGCTGAGCTGAACCAGGGCTGCTGGGCCCAGGGGAAGGTGGACAGAGGCCCCATGGGAGGTTGGGCAGGCTCGTTAAGACATATTAGTGCTCCCAAGGCTCTCCTGATGCCAGCTGCTCATTTTTGCATTAGCTTTAGCTTGTTTTTCCCTCATCCTTTATTGAGAGAACACCCCGCTGGTGCTGTGCCTGGCGGGTCAGGGAAGCACAGCTCCCCACGTGGGGATGGTGCAGGCAGCTGCAGAGGCACCCCCACCATCGCTCCCTCTCCTGCCTTTAAACTCTCATGTTTCCTTCTATCAAAGGCATGGCCAGCTGTAAAAATAATATCCTGGCATGGATGAAACAATGCAGGACAATATGCAAACACCTAAGCAGAGCAATGCGAGGCTGTGTACGGCTCAAGAGAGAGAGTGTGTGAAGCAACATTAATTTTGTTTAATTTTATTAAAGAACCAAGGGTGCTTCCCAGCTTTTAAGTGGCAACAGGAGGGGTCTGGCACATCCCTGCATCAGAAGCAGAGATGGGAAGAGCTCACGGACCAAAGGGAAGAGAGCATATGGAATGCGTTACCCACGTCTGTCATTGAAGTAAGGAGCTTTAAAGAATTCAGAAGGAAACTAGATACATTTCCGAACAAAAAAGGCTGAAAAATAGGGGGTGAGTGACAATGCCCCGTGGGGAGGGGAGAGGGCTCCCATAGTCTTCCCTCTGACTGAGAAAGCCTGAAGCACTAAAGTCTTTTGGATATGGAAATTTCTAAAACTGGTTAAAGATGTGCACTGAAGAGCTGAAAGACGAAACTTAAAAGCATTAATCAAGAAGGTTTGTTTGGGAAATAAAAAAAAAGGAAAGGCCCAAATAAATGATTAAACTTTCTAGGTGCCCACGCTCTGATTATGCACACCATTGGTAATGTCGGGCTGGCTTGACCCACTCTGTCCCAACCCTCCCTCTACTTCCTACTGGCTAGAAAAGTTTTTGCTTTTAAAATAGATTAAAAAGTAGAAATAATTGAAGTTCATAAATGAAGTTTCAGCAGCACAGACCACCACCAAGCAGTCCTGGTCCCACTGTGGCTCCTGATGACAGTGCCCACTCCTCTGCCATCCGGTGCAGCAGGGCACTCAGCCCCACTCATGCACAAATCAAAACCTGCTCGGAAGCTATCTAGCTGCTGTGCCTATCACCTGCCACTGGCCAGGAGGTGGCATTTCCCTGCCCCGGGGGATCCAAGGTGCTCTAGGAAGAGCAGGAAGGCCAGGGCAGATCAGCAGTTAAATGCAGGTTGAGATGTAACCTGTGAGCCACAGGATGGTCCCTGCTGAAGTGAACTAAACACCTCCTACTTCTGTTGTCTTTGCCAGAAAGGAGGGGGCTGTCAGTGCAAATGAAAACACAGGTCATTCGGGTGCCTGAAAGAATTTCAGAAATTGAACATCAGCATTCTCTTTCTTCAAATTCCTATGCCAGGTTTTGGGCAGCAGGCCCTGTGTCCTGAGCCAGAAGGCTGCTCAGGAGATGAGTGCCCTGCTCCTGCCAACCTGCCAGGTCTGCATTAGGCAGTGAAGTCCAGGACCTTCCTGCCAGTTGTACCCTGCAGACATTGGCATTAGGAACCTGCTGGCAATAGATGGCAATAAAAGCATTACAATATTCCCTTCCACAGTCAAGAAGAAAAGTCAAGAAAGTGCTGTCATTAAGTTTCTAGCAACTTGGCTAGACATTTCTGGCTTAGACTAAGTGACAGCTACATCTCAGGGCAGCTGCTCTCTCCAGTGGTGCTAGAGGTATGACAGCCTTTGGGCATAAAGCTTTCGTTTCAGAGTATCCAAACACATTCATTTTCCTGTCTAGCTCTGAATTAACATCCCATTCTTTGCCTCCTCCACGCGAGAACATAATAGAAATGAGATAGCCTTCCTCAGAAAGGAAGAAAAATTTCATGGTTTCAAAGTGCAGAGCGAAAAGTTCCAGCTCCCATTTAGCTGCCTTTGCAATGGCAGGTTCTGGCACAGGCTCACACTCCAACAGTTGCCCTCTTGCATTGGTTATTTTATTTTGAATTAGCACGCTGTATTATCATTTTGGAGTTTTATATCACAGATTAAAGAATTTCAAGTGCCCCTCCATCATGTGCATGGTTCTAGCACACATGTGAAAGAGACTTTAAAATGGCTAACCAGGGCAAAAGTGAGATGAAAAAAACCCCAGGCAAACACAAAAATTAAAATTAGAAAACAAATCAAAGGGATAAAACACCCTAAAGACTATCTTAGCTAGCTGACAACTCTGTGTAGCCGTAACAATGATGAATACTGTAAGGTTTTAAATGTACTGTTCTAGTCTGTTCCATGTCCACATAACCCAGACTTATGTAGAGTGCTGGAAGAACCTCTCTCCTGTGTTATATGTCTGATCTGGTCAACTGCACTGTGGTGACATGCAGAATTCAGCTGGTTTTGTACCAACTTGACGCAGTTAGTCTTTGAAGTTCATTGCTATGAAATTGATCTGAGCTGCGGTAAGAAATCAAGTGATGTGTGGAAATTGTCTCACCCCAATGTCTTTTCATATTCTTTTAGTGCTGCTGTTGCTTTCCCCTGCCCTCCTCTCCTCATGTTACTGCTCCTTTCATTCGTGATTTTTATTTTGTATGCTGACAGAGGCAAGGATTTACACGCCAGGTCTGAAATATCCAGGTGTCCTTATCAAGATGCACCTCAGAGCCAATCTGGTCTTAAAAGAGTAATTAAAATAAGTCCCATGATGGTTTCATCCAGAAGTCTTGCCACTGCTAAGCTGTCTGCTCTTTTGTTGGGGACACTGCATATCCTGTAAAAAACATTAAAAAAAAAAAAGGAAAAGAGCATTTTGATAGCGACACAATTACTTTTATATGTTCTATTTCCTCTGCCTAGACAGGACATCAGTTTCAAATCTTAGTTTCAGTTAAAATAAGAAAGAAATCTGAAGCTGTTGAAATTGCGGCAAACTACAAATGATGCAAAATAAAACTATTTGAATTTAATATTTCATTATGTACATTATATTTTAGTATGTATCATACAGCGTTTTTTCTAAGAAGTCCCTAACCAGGATTTTAACACCAAACTTATGTGGCAAATAATTTTTTTAGTCAACAATTCCTATCTTTCCTTACTCGCACCAAGGAGCATTGGTAGGAGTTAACTCTTACCTTTGTATCAGTTATCAACATTCTCTGCCTTGGGAAAAAATGCATACTTTAGAAGTCAATTAAAAAATGGACATTTTAGATCAAAGAGGAGAGTGACTGCATAATTGGTTAAGATACAGCTATTCTATCCTTTTATGAAGCCTGCATTTTTGTACCTTGTTTTATTGACCCATTCATACAACAGTGACCCTCTACACTAGTCAGGGAACACGTATCAATATTAAAAATAATGGTTTTATTATGTTCCATCTCTTGGGCAACGTGTTCCTGAGCATGAGATATTCCAGATAAATATCTGATCTGTGGGCTTCAGGCTAAGTAGAGAGAGGTAAGTAAGAGACATTATCCTGAGAGATCACCAGACTCCTTCAGGAATTATTCTGTTTAAAAAAAAAAAGCTCCATGGTGCTCAGAAAGCATTCCTTGTATGAATACAAGTATCTAGAACCACTTCAATGCTCAGTAGTTCTTAAGACATAACTTTCACACTTGGCTGCAATTCTCTGGGTCTTCAATATTCACTGTGACACTTGGGCTATTTTAGCTCTGGTTTGGGTTGGAAAGGACCTTTAAAGGTCACCTAGTCCGACCTCCTTGCAATGAGTGAGGACATCTTCCACTAGATCAGGTTGCAGAGACCCATCCAACTTGACTCAGAATGTTTTTGGGGATGGGGCAACTACTTTCCCCCTGAGCATCCTGTGCCAATGTTTTGCCACCCGCATAGAAAAGAATTTCTTCCTAATATCCAATCTAAATTGTCATTCTTTAAAACTATGAATCTACTAAAAATTTGTCCCCATTTTAGTCTTTAAGTATTAGAAGGCCACAGTAAGGTCTCCCTAGAGCCTTCTCTTCTCCAGGCTGAACAACCCCAGCTTTTGCAGCCTTTCGTCATAGAAGAGATGTTCTAGCCCTCTGATTATCATTCGTGGCTCTTCACTGGACTCACTACAGCAGGTCCACATCCTTCTTATGTTGGGGACCCCAGAGCTGGACACAGTCCTCCAGGTGGGGTCTCACCTCAGTGGAGCAGAGGGGTAGAATCACCTCACTCAACGTGCTGGCCACACACTCAGAATGCTTTTTTTCTTTTTTTTTGAGAGACAACAATTAGTATGCTCTTCATGTGAGAAATATATAAGCATGAGAAAACCCAACAGAAACTAACATCACAAAATCACAAGTCAAAGCTTACTTAGCTTACTTTTAGCTTCATGAAGATGCTAAAACCAAATTAAACTGAACTGTCTGACGTGGTACCTCAGAAGTTCCCATGTATTCCACTGGTAGAGTTATGCTGCCACCTATTGTGAAGATGAACCTGGCACTCATGTCACTTTGCTAGGACACGTGTTTGCAATAATTAGCACTTGTCTTTCTGTTTTTCCTATTAAAAGTACTTTCTTCTGAAGTATCTGCTACTGATCACTGCTGAGAAAAGTCGCAGGCATAAGTGGCCTTTTGACCTGACCAAATACAGGTGTTCATACATTTTGATCTCGAATCTCCCACAATGTACAGTTTAATTTGGCTCAGGATCATGACTGTCCACTGCTGTCAGCTCAAAGGCTGGTTCAAAATGAGAACCCTGTTTCTCTACTCCAATTAGTGGCCAAGCAATGCAGCAGCCATGGCCAGGGAGGCAGCATGCTCTCCCTGCCATAATGCTCCAAGATGTGCTTTTCCTTCCTCCTTTGTGCAAGGAGCACAGGACTGTAGGTTAGTACCTGGAGCATGTTCCATGAAACTGAGACAGTATTTGAACTCTAATATAAACTCATGACTATGCCTTTAGGACACCTCTTCTTCCTCACAAGCACAAGAGCACATATTGTGCCCAATTCCAGCAGCTTCAATTCCAGCCCTGAGCAGGAAGCTCTGTTGCCCAAAGCTGCTTTTTTGTGTGCACAGAATTTAGGCAACCTTACTTAGGAGGGCAATCTCAGGAGGCCCAGGCCAGCACACCTCTAGAGGCTCACACCATGAGCAAAGCAGAAACAAGCTGCAATGGTATTTCCATCTCTCTAAAACTGAAGTAGCTTGGCATTGGTCAAGTTTTGCAGTTCTCAATGTACCTTTCCACACCTTTTTACTTTCTGTCTACCTTGGCGTGATGCATATACACTCTGTTCCTTCACTTCTCCAGTAGTATCAGCTAAGCCAAGACCTAGGCATTAGGCCACCACTGCCATCCTAAGGTCACTTAGCTGGGAAAAAGAGGCCATCTGTTCACTCACAGCAAGCAGTGTGCATCATCACATGCCCTTATGCTCCCATCTTTCCAATCCTCCCCATGGTCTGCCTCATTATTACTTTTTTCTTCCAGCTTTAGGAATCAAATGGTTAGTACAAACAACAGGTTTGTACAATCTGCAGCACCACTGCAAACCAGAAGCAGTGCAGTACTCAGAGTCACTCCTGGTCAGCTTGGATAACTGCTCAGGCCAACCAACTAGTGGGATTTTCACATTTACCTTTAGGGCATTCAGCAGCTTCCAAATCACTCAGCAGGAGAGAGAATCTCTGTCTTGAACTGCAGCTGTAGTTAAACCTGGCTGCACAGACAGTGGTGGTGCAGCCAGGGAGGACAGCCAGGTGCAAGTGCTGCCAGCAAAACAAGCCTCAGAAGAATGAGGTGTTTCATAGTGTTTGCTGTGCCAGAGGGTATGTACTTTTACACTTTTGAATTGATAAATGCAACCAGGATCTGTCAAAGTCAGGGTTGTTTGCAGCACAGAGGCAAATGAGAGTATCAGCAACTCAAGATGGTACTGTAGGTAGCACACTGTACTTTCAGAGTAATATGACAATTTACGAACTCCTTGGACATGTGTTTGCACTCCCTTGTGTCCAGGGACAGGACACGAGGCACTTGCAGCAATGGAAGCTGTGTGATGGTGTCCGTGACCCCTGGGCTCAACACCCCACCATTATTATGGGAGTTGCCTGAAGAAAAGAGGTTGGGTTCATGGGCAACTTTCAGCCTCCTCATCACCTTAGTTGGTTTCTCAAGTAGTTTGTTCTAGGGAGTAAGCTAGGATAAAGATCCAAGATAGTCTGTGGTCCTCAGCTCCACAGATAAGCTGCAGCTAAGCAGCAGGAATTAGAAACACTGTCTATACAGTTAACTGAGGCAACAGAGTCCTCAGTACCCTTCTCTTCATGAGTACAACATGAGCACATTCAGATACTACATTGTTATCAGACCCCTCAGCTGTAAGCTGCACATTTCTAAGCTTCTTCCTTACTCCTGTAGGGAAACTCCTGTTGCTCTTCCATATATTTTAGAAATAGGAGAAAGATCTCACTTTCCAGTTATTACATGACTAGCACACACATTATTTGCACAGCAGTCAGAAAAAAAAAAAAAAAGCATGTTTGGGTTTTAGCCCAAATCCAGGAGCCATCACATCAAGATGGCTTAACTGTTCTGAAAGAGCTGAGGTCCAAGTGCTGGGGCCATTACACAAGATCAACCTCTCTCTCATACAAGAGATGCATATATCTTAAAGAAGTTTAAATCAAGATACAGTATCATGACTTCAGACACAAGACTGACCTCAGTTTAAGTCAAATACTCTCAGCTTTGTCTCAAAAGTGACAGATTCCAACCAAAACAGTACCTTTGCCAAAACATTCCATGATCCCATCCCTATACCCAGTGGCACTGACTCATCATTCTCAGTGATAAAGGACAGTACATGCACACAGGTACTTTTTTTCTTTTTTTTTATTGCTGTTAATTCAAGGAAAAAGGTTGCATAAAATCCAATCTCTTCTAGAAATATAAGTGACCTTTCCAGTACATTTCAAATATCAAAGTATATGGTAAACATACAAATAAAGAGAAGGTAACATACCTCCTATTTACAGTACAGTATTTTAAATCATAAAATAAGTTCCATAAAGTACAACTGGCAGGTAATTCACAATACAAGTCCATTGGTGGTTTAACACCCTCACTTAAACTCAAACGCAGTTCATTCATTTCAAGTGGTCCAAAAATACCCAGATCAAATAAAAATTTTAATCAAAATAATTTTCATTTACTACTTAAACTTTTTTTTTTTTTAAATTAAAGCTTTCATCTACCTCCCTCCCCATTCCCCCCCTCCAAGAAAAAAGTTTCAAAATGTACACTGGTGCTATAAATATAAATGCTACCTATGAAGAAATGTAGTAATCAAGCTTTTTTTTTTTCTTCAAGTTTTTTGTTTAGCAATTTATTAGACGGCTGAACCAAAGACTGATTTTTATTTCATCCCTCTACCGGACACTGGGTCTGATTTTAAGAAAAAACATTTCTGCCATGAACTGTGAGGAATGCCAAACCCTATGGATATACAGTGGTAGTTGTTCATCGGTGTTGAATGCAGCAGTCAAAAAACACACTCGTCTTCCAGATAACCTCAGTGCACTTTAGGAAATCAAATATTACCTGGAAGCAATTTAGTACATATATTGGCTTTTAAAAATAAAATAAAAAATACAGCAGCATTAAACTTACTCATGATACTGACATGTTTAATACCATCTTAACACTCATTTCAGTCTTTCACATTATACCGTAATTACGCATAGTGGTAAATTGTTATAAAATAGTGACTTTGCTATTTGGTAGACAGGTTCTAATACTAATACCTGACTATTTTGTAGAAAACCATAGCTTTTGTTCAGTTTGAAATAAAACATTTACATTCCAAGTACAATGCAACACTGTAACAGTTTAGGAAAAAAAATAATCAATCAAGTAATGTTCATTCTGTGTTGACACGATGTAGAATAGCTTTAAAAAAGGAAAAAATGCTGTCAACTTTCATTACAAATGCAAACACACTGAGTACAACATTCATACCATTTTTTTCACCTTTGTTGCTGAACATACAGGCTAAAAAGCTACAAGGGAAGAAAAATCTGTCAATTTAAGCTCGTTCATTTTTCTCAATCTGTTCCAGTCCACACAGTTTCAGCCCCTTCCTGCTCTATGTATTTTCATTTGTTTGGGCCTCTTGAGAGCTGCGTATATGAATTATTATCAGATATAGTACACATACAGTATTGTGTTTTCCTTTGGACTCTGCTAATAGGACGTTTGAACATCTCCCCTCAATTCATGAGCATTAAATTTAGAGTACGGGCAGGGTCTGTATGAACTGCTAAACACTCATGCAAGTCCAACGAATCCACGTGGACAACCAGGGAAAGAAAAGAAAACAGCAGCATAAAGGAGAACAGGGAGGGAGGGAAGAAGATTGTGGTGGGGAACACGACCAAGTTTCTTCTTTCACCATATGGCTGCTCCACCAGTGATGTCAGAGGTCAGAGGAATTTTTTTTTTTTAAAAACTGCAGTAAACATTGCACATGTCTCAAGTCTTCAGTGCAAAAGCATGGTTTGAATGCTCTGTCTGATTGTTTGGCTGTGTGTTTGAATTACATGCATTATGCAAGCCTTTTGTAGAACCAGGAGGAGACCAGGGACTCAGCTTTCTTCTTTTGTACGGAACAGAGGTGCAAAAGCAATGAAAAATTCCAAAAGAATATAAAACCGGGAATGTCCCAAAACACAAGACCAGCCCCTCCCTCCCACATACACCTTCCCCCAGTTTCCCAAGCTTCAGTTTAAGTAGGCAATGTTTACTTGTTTCAGTCTGCAGAATCCAAGGTATCATTGGAAGGGGGAGGGGGAGGTGCGTATCTCAGTCTGTAAGTGCCTAAAACAGGAAAGAGAACTACTAAGTCACTGCTCACAATTAAAATGGATTACAAAACCACTACAAGGTATCAAAATGGACATGCTCTTCAAAAGGCACTATCATCCTCCAGTCCTTTTAAAGTAGGTCCTTAGACTTTACCCTGTTTTCTCTCATCTGCTTGCTAGAACTGTAAATTTAAAAAAGATATAGAGCATAGATATAGGACTTGAGCTTTACTGGAAAAATGCAAAGAAAAGATGACCCCCATCAAGGTTCATCTTTCCTGTTCCACTCCAATCAAACAAGTGAAGTCAGAATGGGCACAAGTACAAGAACCAAAAATAGCTTATGCTCAATGCAAACACTGCATTTCCCCCCATTCTTCTGGACGGAGAGAGAAATTGAAGCCATTCCTTTGATTTTCAGTTTCAATTGCTTTCTGCCTTTTTGCTGCAACTTGTCTGAAAAGTTAAATGTATTGCATGATGGGACACAGAAGGATAGCTAATTGTGCAAAGGTAAGCCTTAGTTAGATTATGAAATGGCCAGTCTATTGTTTTTTCTTTAAATTCTCACAAGTTTTAGAAATCCAAGGTCATATCATAGGCAGCAATTGATATCTTTCCCTTTTTGCCAACGAATTCTCTCCAAAAAACCCCCACTGAATGGGAATGCAAAAACTGAAACAACATGCAAGTCTCGACATAATGTCAAAAACAAAACAGTGAAAAAAGAAGGACAATTTAGGACTGGTATCATTTGACTTTCCAGCTTCAATTCATACGCATTTTCAACTTCACGCTGTGAACCCTGTTCCCTTGCACTGTTCTACAAGATTTTCAGGCAGAGATAAGATACTTTGCAGTTTTAGAGCAGGTCACTAGTGCACAACCATTTACACAAAACATACACACGCACGCACACCTTTCTGCAAGACCAAAACCAGCACATTCAGAAAGGTAAAGAGAAACTGCTAAACTCAAAAGCAAGTCCGCTGGGAGTTATCATGATTACCTTGTTGACTGGCCTCCATGGATGACTGCTTACAGTCCTGCGCATAGTGTCCACTTACACCACAATTGTAACATGAAACATTCCCATTCTTCTTGGGTCCTGACCCATTTGTGTTGGCAACTACGTTAGGTGCTGGATATACAGGATAGAACCTCGAAAATCCTGCCATCTGCTGCATACCATAGTTGGCTTGGCTCCCCATCACTGGGTCATGCATAAGCCCATTTGCATATGGAGACTGAGGCAGGAAGAACGGAAGTTGTGTTCCATTGCTTTGATGTGCTTGATTGAGGTAGCTGCCATTGCAAAGTGACGGCAGAGGGAAGAAAGATGGAACTCTGTAGACTTGTCCATGAAGTGGGTTATGATAAAAATAGCTATTAATCTGAAGGCTGCCATTGGTCCCACAGCTACACCTACGTCCACAAGAACCACAAGGACCAGATCCCAACTGCTGCGGAGGTAACATTGTCCCGTTAGTGTTATTATTCCCAACAGCATTTATGTAGGATGTGCTGTCACTCTGTGCAGTGCTGTGTGTTAGAGCGGGGCTCGGGCTGGGGGCAGGGCCTGGCGTGTGTGTTGGTATTGCAGGAGGAACAGTGGACTGGACCTGACCAACACCTAAGCCAGCGGACTGAGGTGGTGAGGAAGCTGCTCCAGTGTTTAGCACGTTTGTATTCTGGTTGGGCAACACACTGGTAGCATGAGGACTGCCTGGCAAAGCGTACGAAGCTGGTGGAGGTGGTGGCGCTGCTGTGGAGAGACCAGCTGCTGGAAGAACTACCTTTAGATTGGTAGGCTGAGGGATTGCTCCTGGGTTTCCCTCAATGTGAGGCACCATTTGATTCAGTCCTACCACCTGGGATGCAGGTTTTGTGATGGGATCTGTAGTAGGAACTGGAGATCCTGGGAAACTACCTGGATTGTGGACTGGGATAAAGGCAGTATTTGGTGATCCAATACTTAAGTTTCCTGTCGGCTGCTGTGGTCCATTAACTGTGCAACTCTCCGATGATCCCTGTGGAGAGGGCATTTTCAATCTGTGTATTGCCAAATGCAAAGCAGGGCTACCAGGCTGGACAGAATGTGGAAGGAAAGTGGATGGGACTGGCAAAGGGGAAGCCATCAGCTCAAGACGTTTCTCAGGTTCACCGGAGGCGACTGGGCCCATTCCACCAGGCGGGGAATTTGCAGACTCTCTCACTGGCGAGACAGCGACAGGCGTGGTAACGAGCATTCCCATCGTTTTACCATCTGCAGATATGGGTGGTGGGACAACTGCTTCCGGCTTTTGGGCAGCGCTGTGCATCACACAGTGTAAGGCAGGCATGAAGGAAATATGTTGAAACTTTGCATTCAAAGGATCTTCTGAAAGGCTCCCATTTTCATTACTCACTGAAGAGATCTGAGCAGATGATTTGTTCATATTTGATGAACTGACAGCACTGTAGCCTGTAAACCTGGTTGTATTTTGATTCCCAGAGTCCTCAGAATTGCTGTCTGTATCTATGGGTACAAAAGCATTTGTCAGTCAGAAGAATGAATCTCAAGCAATAGAGAATCATGCCCTGGCCTCATTTACCCATATAAAATCTCGTAAGTTTGATGACACGAATGATAGTTAAGTCTTCCTGAACTGTAGTAACTTTGAGATTTTTTTCAATCATCCAAATTAAGCTAGGTCCATCACTTGCCTATATATCCACCTGCCTAACTAGCTACTGTGTCTTTGACTTGTGTGTATCTGCAAATGTGAAGAATAGAACACAGACCGAGTTATGAATTTGCATCTGCCTAAAAAGACATTACCACAGCTTACCCAAATTTGGAAGGAGTGGCGAACTATCAGTACAAAAAGACGGAGCTCTGAGACATAACACACATAATTTGATATAAAACCAGTCCCTTTCATGCCAATGTTTTTCACATTACTGTACTGTGGAAATTTCTCAAGAGAGCTATGCCACTGAGGTCAAAAAATTACGACATATATGTAGTAACCTAAAACTCAGTGGTATTCAAACAGTCCTGCTATTTGCTAGAAGCTGTCAAATCATCCAGTCGTGAAACCCACAAAGCAAAATGTATTCTCTGGCTAGTTCAGAAAAAAAAAAGGAGATAATAAAACTAAAAAACTAATTAAAATTAATACAAGCAAGAGATTAGTCTAGGAATAAAGGCATTTATGCACACTTTCCATAAATACAACCTCTGTCTTTTTCTTCTTCACTATCAAAGCTTTCCCTCCCATCATGTCGTGGACTAGAAGGAGAACTGTAACTTTCAGATGATGTTTCTCCACAAGTGTCATGACCAGATCCAGCATCCAGATTCAGATCTAAAAATAAAAGTGGTCATTTTTATTTTTAATCTCAATGTATGGAAGTAAGGTTATTTTGGTTTGCTCACATTTCATACTAGTTCAGATTTTTGCCTGTTCCTATTTAATGGCATCTGTCCCCCATATTGCTAGCATTTCAACCCCCAGCATTCAGGACTGGTCTTGTCTCTAAATTTGTGATGACTGAATCCCTGGTGTTACAGAAGGTGATACTGAAAATTGATATTTACGCAAAGCAGTGAAAAGAATGATGACCCTTAATGATTTCTGTGATGCTTATATCAGATTGCACTACAACAATAATTTCCTCTGAATGGTAGCGATCAAACATTTCCATTCGAAGAGCTGCAATGCTCCTCGGTCCTACCAGCACAGGCAGAAAGCTAACTCAGCAGGGAACATCAAAACAATACAGTATTTTACAATTCACTCTTCTAGAACAGGCTTTAAGCAAACCCTGTCAACAAATCCTGTTTAAAGAAAGAGAGGTGAACTGAAAAAGTGTTGAATTGTTTTCTGATTTCTGAATGGATCATGGGACAGTCATTTGCTGCAAACCAGCTTTCAGAGTCAGTAGCTACCATGGTTTGGCTTTCCAGTTCAGCCTCAGAGGGGAAGAAGAATGACAAATTCACCCTCTCAGAATCTACGCCAGACATTAGCTTCAAAGAAACCCCAAAACACAAAACACTGATCGGCGAAATTCCAGTACAAAAATTAGAATATTATTACTTATTTTATGAATTACAATAATAGTTTATAAATAAAATAGTATTTTAAAAAATTTTTATTGCTACTGCAAGTTTAACAGGTTGGGATGAGTCATCAAAAACCTGCCTTAATGTTTCAATTCCTGAAATAATTTCCTTGATTAAACCCGTAACTGGTTAAATTATTTTAACAAGTGCTCTGAATATCTAATATAATCTGGATCCCCAGTCTCAACTTCTAGTCACTGAAAACCAGAGTCTAAGGTGCTGGTCACAAAGCATCAAGTCTTAAAAGTTACCAGTGTAACTAACCCATGCCTCAGAAAAGCTAAAAATAGGGATGAAAAATGGAAGAAAACAGGATGCAGTTAAGAGTTATGGACTCAAAACAGGGCATTTCAAATCAAGCCTGGATATATAAAACTAGGCAGAGATTCAGATTGCAACATGTTTTTTTTTTCGTTAGACCACGTCTCCAATAAGTATCTCAAAAGACATTTTAACATTTATATATAGGTAGAAAGCTCATCTCTGAGCATGACATAATGGCTTCTAGCCTCTGTGGGTTACAGCTGTTTCTTGAACCAGCCAACAGTGATCAGGCAGGCAGTCTCACACCTGTAGAGTGGTGCAAAGTTAAATAGGGAATGTTTTGCCGCAGTTGTGTTTGCTAACTACGTCACCCGAACTTGCACCACCTCCTAAAGTTATTGTCAGTTCATAAAAGCTTAGTGCCTGACTACAAAACCAGTAATCAATCAGAAATGTACACAGCAAAGTTCTGCTGTAGAGTATGTTTTCTGTTTGCACATCCCTTAATTATAGGTTTGCAAAATTGTTCTGGTTTTGCTAAGTTTGTGAACTGAATTCTTAAAGTTTTAGTCAAATACTGTTTGTAGAAGGTAAAAACACTTGCCCAAAAAACACATCAGTAATTCCAAATGGGATCCACCTGGAACTCTCAAATGTAAGAAGCAGAGAGAAGAAAGAATGAAAGCTTAATCAAGATTGTACCACAAGTGGAAGCAACAGAAAGACAAGGCACTTTTAAGAATCCTTTCAACACTTATGCCAATTACGTGGTGTAGGAAAAGGCAAACCCTTTGTCAACCTTCTGTCATGTAAACTACATGTAAGAGAGGCAAGGCTGCAATCGATATTGTGAACTTAGAAAATATCAAGAAAGCAAAGTCAATGGGTAGACCTTCAGAAATTTGTAATAAAGCTTGGTGACTTGATTTACTAAAGGAACACAAATATAATTTTGTCTTACAACTGACTGATGTACACAAGTTTTGGCCTAGACACTACATTTTGCTGGATTACCCAAACCTGAGAACCCTGCTAGGGCAGCATACACAGTTCTGTGTTGTAGCTCAGTAGTCACTTGGTTTACACACTGCAGTTCATCAACAGTTTGCACCAAAGGTTTTTATAAAGGTTCCTCGTGGGCCACTCCACAACAGATGAAGAAACTAGTAGGCTGCAAAGAGAACACTAATGACAATATAGTGGGGCTCCACACACTCTAGACTGCTAAATTCCATACGGAAGTAGCCCAACAGTAACTGTTTCCGCAACTACTACACCACATAAACCAACTCACGGAGACTTTACTAGTATTTTACCACCTACTTATGAAAAGAGACACACCCTGTGCAACTGCATACGCAAGACTGAGTCTAATGTTCTATACAGCAAGTCAAAGCACAAACTAGACTACCAACATGCTGACTTTCACCAAAACAGATTTAAGACTTGTGATTTCCCCTTTACAGAGGAACTTTGAATAAATCAGCAAAGCTGGAATTCTGTTTCTCACAAACAGTTTGGGGAAAAAACACCTTACCTTTTGCTGTCCCAGTACGGATGTGCTGTGATGCCGCAACTCGAACTCCATTGCTCCTGTTATTCAACCTGCACTCAGTTTTCTTTGCTTTCTCCCTGTGTAAATACTTTTCATTGGTTTTTTGCAAATGCATGGACACAAATAACCTACCATGAATGAACACATAATGTGACCATAAACAAAAGCAGTGACTCCAGGTCAGAAATGTGTATTTAATAGATATAACATGAAATTTAAATAGTAAACGAATAAGTAAAGGCTGTTGGTAAAATATACCAGGAACTAAGCTGCAAGCAGTGTTATTAAACACTATGAATAAAGATCTAAATAAGAAACAACACAAAAAAGGAAATGGTGCAGCTGATGCCATACACCAGTCTAGCATAAAAGTATCTGTCTATAGAGTAACAAAATGGCACAAACTCTGAAGTAAGGCAGAGTATTAGGGTGGAAGCACTTGCACTTCTCACAGTGCAGGGTTATGTAGCCCACAGGAAGTTCTGAAGCCCTCTGATGTGCAAATTATCTTCAATAAAACATTTCAGTCAGTTACCACTCACTGCATAATGTTAAATGCTGCTGTCAATCCTTATTTGCTTTTCAGTGTATTTTGGACAGTTTTACAGCCTTTAACTTTCAAATAAATATAAACAAAAAAGGCAATTCAGTATTGCTTAAGAACCTACTTCCACTCCTTCATCTTTTTGCTAAATGACAAGGGATATTTTGAGAAACGAATGCATTCATTTACATTCTCTTTTTCAAGTTACTTCTTCACAGAAAATAAAGATTTTTATGTAGCCTGGTAGTCTGGCCTCACACTACTCCAGTTCTTGTTCCACAATACCAAAAGAAAGCAAGTAATTGATTGTAGACTCTCTTTATCAGAGTCAATGCATTACACTCTGTTTCTGGATTACCAGTCACATTGGAAACCTACTTTTCCAGCTGCGGCTTTCCTTTCTTCTTGCTTACTGCAGACAGACTTCGTTTTTCCACTGTATGCTAGACAGGAAATACAAAAATGCCAGTCAAACAATAGAATTTGCATCATGAAAGCCGACAAAAACTCCTTCTAAACCAAGAGGTCTGTGAGTCCAAGACTAGTGCATTCAAAAGTGCTATAACCATCCAAACAAGTACTTGTTCAATGCATCTGGGCCTCTAAAATAATGCACCTTGTCTTGTGTCGTGTTCAGCAAAACACTCAGAAAATTGCTACTTTAGAATTACTACTAGCTGTTAGTAATAACTCATATTTGACAAAGGAGTAAAACTTGCGAAAACTCTGAAATAATGTGTCCAAATTGTTGTATTTGGACTTCCTTTAAAAAGAAAAGAACTTTTCCTCTGCTTTAGTAAATTAACTTTTTTCTTGCCTCAAGCTTTCAGTATTTCAGGCTTTGATGCAGCCTACCATTTCATCTTTAGAAGCAAATCTCAATTCATTACCCTGCTTTGTGAAATAAGGAAACTATTTTTGTTTGGCTTGCTATTCCCCACATAAAAATCAATAGCCAAATTCTGCATGTAGTATGAGTAACAGTAAGCAATCCTAACATCCAGGGCTTTTCAGATATAAGCAGTGAGCAACCCACCTTCCCCCAATTTCAGTAGATTATTTATAAATATTCTTCTCAACTATATTCACAATGAGATTGAGCACTGAAGAGACACAAATCTCACAAAAAGTGTGTATGCATCTAGCTATTAACTTTTTTCAAAGATTAATACTTAAGTTACCTAAATAACGCAGGTAAGATAGAAAGAAAACATTTAACCTGTTGTACCTCCTGTAGAATTAATACGATTTACTTATTAATACAGTTTCTAGTTTGTGCCTTGCAATAACAGAAATTGCACAGGTGTTCTGAAATCCTCTCTGATGACAATAGGAAAGTGCCTGATTAGAAATTAACATTAGACTTTTCTGACTACTTGTATCCTACTGCGAAGTTTTATTTAATTCATAAACAAAATACGCAACTTTCTGAGACAGTGGAAAGTAATTACAAGGAGTTTTCTAAGCAAGGTAAGTCAGTAGCAGCTTGAACTTCAACACTTATTTATACAATTTTAGCAGGGCTCTTCATCTTTTAAAGCTAAATCTCATAATGTGTAGTGGACAGTCTTCTCAAGTGTCTCAGAATATGGCTTTGAATGAAAAATAGCAACATACCTGGTCAAGTAGATTTGTACAGTGCTCTGGGTGCTGCTGGACAATACAGCTTTTCCTTCTCCAGTCCATTACCCCATTTTGCTCCGAGTGCTGTATGTTAAGGCTATCCAGTGAAGAACATTTTGCACTGCTAGTGCTGCTGAAAAGAAAAAAAAAACCAAACTCAAGTTATGCTGATGCGAACGAACTTGCAGGCTTTTCTTACCAACAGACACATTTTTGCATTAGAAAACCCTTGGAATTTTCAAGCAATTTAAATTACAAGAATTCTTGTGCTCTGAAGTTATACTAAGATCTGAATATAACTGGAGTTCCTTTTTCATTTGTCTACTATAATTTGACACAAAATTCAGAACAACAGAATTTGTAGAGAACAGTAATTGAGAGAAGAGTTTCCTTGGATATTTCTACACACAAGGACATGGGTAAATTTTCCAGATATAAATGTATTTTGAATTCATTTTCTTTCTTCCTTGTTGTTAATGACAAAGCTGGAATTACTCTGTAATCCCTATTCAGAATTCATGAGATATTTAAGAAAAAGAGTGCAGTTACCTACAGATCACACTGCAGCTGTGTTTGTTTGAATTTCAAAATAGGCATCTTGCTTTATATTTTTACCTTCTCAGGACTGGTAGTTTTGAGTAGTGCTGGGAAAGGGGAGTTGCATTTGGCATTTACTTTGGACTTTATAATGCCTTCCACTGAAGCTTCGCTCTACAGCAGCCAGTCAGAAGCAGTATTTAACTAGGTCTGCCACCAGTGGTCAACAAAAACTGCTGGAAAAAGAGTCAGGGTTCTGACAGAGTCAGTAGAGCACATGGATGTATAAACTTTTCATGTCTCATATAAAATCATGCCTTACTGACAGGATAAAAAAAAAAAGAAAGAGTTAACACTTTTAAATTCTTATCAAAATACTTATGTTGGTAATTGAAAGTGCCTTTTAATTCAAGGCTGTTGGCAAGCTGCTTAATCAAGGTTACTGCAATATGAAATGTTACTCAGTTCCCATGATGGCAGAAATCCAGCTTATTTGAAAGTACAAGACATGCTGAAATTCCAGTAGTTACTTACCAAAGACCTCTGTAAATAAGTGTTCAAACTACTTACAAGATGTACAATAGAATATAAAAAAAATAATTTAAGAAAATGGCAAGAACCCAAGAAGGTCCTAAAAGACAGACATAAGCCCCTGATTGAAAAGATGCAAGCCAGGTCACTTTAGAAATTCCACCACATGGAGGTGATTTCACTGCCAAATACGCAGTCATTTCATGGAAGCTGTGATACTATGTATACTTATTTAGTATGTCTGATCTCACTCCTACCAGTAAATTTTTGGACTTTTCAAGAGTAAGGCTGCAATACTGAATGAAAACAAAGGTAGACATATGCACAGTGTACCAATGCTATTTGAGATCAACTGCTCCTGACTCTTGACAGTTTTATGCATATTGAAAACAGAAGAGCTTCATTCTGTGCCATTTCTTTAGAACCCATAAGCAGCAGGCACAGATTTTAAGAAGATAGACACAGGAACAAGAGAGGAGTAACAGACCTCTAGCAGTAAAGTAGTAACCCATTTTCCCCTCTTAAACAAACAAAATAATAGCAAGCTAAAGGCGTTTCTTTCACACAACTTTGTAAAAAGGTCTGTCCCTTGCTTTCCTACCTGAAAGATAGATCCTGAACTACAGTCAGCTTTAGTGTACTTCATTATACAATGAACAAAACAATTTCTGTACCAGTAACTACATGCTACTAAGTTTGGATCCTGCACTTACGACTTCATAGTAGGCTGTATAACCACCAGTATAATCACATATTTTGTCAAGATGACACTCTCTTCTTGAAGAAATGTAAGTCAAAAGTAGGACAGTTAAAAAACAAAACACACACAAACCACTAAGTTGTCCAATTAGTGAGTTCACAAGAATTTTGTCTGTTAAAGATCTGTGGACCTTAACCAACACTGTTTTGTGCTACGTTTATATTCTAATTATTGCAACTCCAGGTAATTTTCACCACAACATAAATACATTTTACAGATAAATCAACAAAACAAAACTTAAGTCTCAATAAATTTTGTATCAATTTTTTCCCCTTAATTTAAATGAACCACTACACAACTATGTGCAAACATATATAAAGTTTTTGGTCAAAATACATTAATGGGTGAATTCACATTAGACACTTCATAGATCCACTTACAACTGACATAAACCAGCAAGGTATGCATGCATCTGCTAATAAGTAAGGGAAAAAATGGACTCCCTTCTCCTATAAGGTCATCTTTGAAGCTACTTAAGCTTAAAATCCACAACACTGAAAATTTTCAGTACAATCACAGGGATGTGTGCACATAGGAAAATACATGCTACACAGATTTACGCTACTCAGCTTATAAACACAAACGAAAACATCAATTGAAATAGTGAAGATTCACAAAATTTGGGGAAATGAGATATCCAAATGACCTAGACCTACAGATTTAGAAATAGGATCATCTGAATTATTTTTCTAATACAGATTAATAACAACGTCACAAACAACAAATAAGACCAGAACACCTCACCCTAAACAAACAAAAACCTCATAAACAAGCTTTAATCTGGACACATACTCTCAAAGCACTAACAAATGAAGTTCAGACATGTAGCATGGTCACATTACATCTTAGTACCTACTTGGCAACAGGACCTTTTCCATTATGTTTCTTGTGAACTGATGTGTGTTGCATTACATCTGGAAAAAATAAACAAAGCATAATTTCAATAGCAATTCCCATTTCTTCTTTTAGATCAATCCAGTGAATTCATCTTTCCATCACTACCAGACACATAGCAGAAGACAGCTCCATTAAACAGTGTAAGGCTTAATTTACAGTGCTGAAATTAACAGGTGTTGCATAGAGGACAGATCAGTTCATACAGATGATATAATCAAGACTCTTTACCTTCCACGTCACAGAAGAATGAAACAGAAAGAGAGAAACTATGACAACTGCTAATGTTTGCAGACCTCTATATTTAATCCTAAAGACTAAATGTGTGACTGACTATCACTCAGCATGAAAGAATGGAGAAAGAAGACAGGAATGAGTCAGTAAAAACACAAAATTTTGTAATTTTTTCTGAACTGCTGAAATTATTCTCAAAACTATGTCACACGTTCTGAATAACAAAGACAAATCTTAAACAAAAGTATTGCATTCTGAACGTCAAAATTCACTATGCAAGTAAAGTTTTACAAATTACATCCGACTAAAAGGGATACTGCTCCAAGGCCAGACTGGATGGGGCTCTGAGCAACATGGTCTAGTGGAAGGTTCCCTGCCTGTGGCAGGTGGGCTGGAACTAGATGATCTTTAAGGTCACTTCCAACACAAACTGTTCTATGATTTTATGAAACAAAAATCAAGAACTTTAGAGACATAGTTTATCCTTTTCTTTAAGGCAATTCTTAGATTTTAACAAAAGCAATTTTTCTTAATTCCAGCTGTGATGATCTTAGCATTCTTGGTATCATTTTGCCTGGACTCTTCTCAATGCTACATGTAAGTCCAAATTATGGTTTAAAAATCTAAAGAAAGAAAGTATCATAATTTTTAAGCTTCTGGTAACAGTTCACTGAAATGGCACAAAAGGTGTTCTGAAATGCATTTGTAGTTTCACCAGGTGAAGAGATTAATGTATATGAAAGTATGTGAAAAACTACTTGAGCAATTTCCAAATATATTTTAAATTTACTTGGTGTGTTCTTAACTCTGAGGAAGGATATGGCAATAATTTTTTCGTAAGAAAAAGCTGTTCAAACTGCATATGTGGATTACTGACTGCACATAAGATGAACTGCAAACTTATTAGCTATTAACGTGTAACAGGATAAGAGCGCTGTCATTCTGTGAAAGTTAGCGTAAGTTTTCCATGGTCTTTGTTCACCTATCGGTCTCATTTCTCATCTTTTCCACCTACCAGGAGCTTTTACTGTTTTGCTACCAAAAACAATATAAAGCTGGCTTGCTGTTGCTTTCAGAATGAAATCACTGACCAGCCACTAGACTGCTGTTTCCATATATGAACTGTTTTTTAGGTACTGGAAAAGCACCAGCTTTCAGACTGTAATCAACACTCACTACAAACTTATTAACAGCCCACAGTATATAAAAGCAGCATAGGTTAAGAATAAGAAGAGGAAAACCTGAACATTCTTCCTGTGTAAAACTAGAAGCTAAATAAATTTGGCACATTTAAAGCAAAACAGTCTGCAACTCTTGAAATGCTGCACTCAACTCTGAACCCTGGTAACTGAAAAATAAATAGGTAAAGACGTGAAAAGCTACAAATAATCTTGGCTTAAGTAAATTGTAACATATATCTTCCTGCTTGTTCAATACAGTTGGGAACTTCTGCCTTCAAGCTATCCATGAACACTGCCACTCCTTGAATTACAGAGGAACCCTCTTAAGGAAACTGCTGGAAGTACACAAAAATTCTTCATTTGCATAGCAGATTTCATTCAAATCTCTCATTTTGTATCAATGAAGAAATCCATCAAGTGTATGATTTCCAGAACTGAGTGTGGTAAAATATCTCAAAGAACCACCTTTGAGTACACAACTACCTTCCTCCTGACTTGAAGCTTCTGAACTGTCCTCCTTGAAGTGTTCTGGTGTCTTAACCGTCTTCAAAGAGGGTTGTAAGTTACCTGCAGAGAATAAAGTTCATGTAGTAACTTTATAGATCTTGAACAACTGGACAGTTCCTGAATGCTTGCACTAAAGTGGAAATCAGGGAAATGGAAGACTTGAACTTACTGGTTCGTGTGTGGAAACAATTTGAACATCGCCTGCTTCAAAGCAGGCCATCTCCAAGAGTAAAGGTTCTTTAGAGCTACTTTTATTTTGAAGAAAATAGTATTCAAAATAATTTTAAAGCTATGGTGCAATTTCAAAACATCTTGATTGTGGTAATATTAGAAATATTCTTATTATGCTGCACTTCAGATTTTGCTTCATAATTTTTTTGTTTTACAATAGAAAATGGGAGGAGACCAATGATAGTTACAAGCATTCTTCTGCAACAAATTACACTCCTCCATCCTCAAATCATTCACCTGCCAAAAGACACACAGTCTGGGCTAAAGCCTTCTAGTGCCCTTAACACAGTCTTCACACACAATTTTTGCCTTTTCATGCCAGATGGGATGAAAAAAAAAGAAAGAACAATATTAATAGTTTTGCTGGAGAATTACCACTGCCATGTTCTGAAAAAGGACTTAGTTTAATAATGAATCCAATTCTATGAGTCTACTCTTTCCCTCTCAAAGTGGTCCAAGTTACTGCAGGTAAAAGCATCTGAAAGCTGCTGCTTAGGAGCTTGAAACATTCTGGATATTGTCTGCATTGAAGAGACTAAATCCCCAGAGATTATGTTTTAATAAAGTCTGTTGGAATCAAAAGTTTACTCCAACCTGAATAAGTGTCTAAACAACTCATGTTATGAACCAGGAGTGAGCTAATTGATTTCCTCCTTAATGGAACCACAGTGGCATAGTTAAACTTACTGAACATATTCAGTGTGAGATCCCAACTATTATTTAAGGTATAAAGACCTGCCTAGCAGGATTCCAGGAAACCCAAACAATAAACCCAGAAAAACACAGAGGCCGACAATAAAAAAACCCCTCATGAGCCACTTAATTGAAGTGATGTTGGCAACAGGTGGGATGAGTACTTTTGTCTTAGTACAGTTTCTATTAGTCTGAACCACAGGAAACGGGAGTGCGAGCTACCCCTGATGAGTCATTCATGCTTAAATTTACCCCACTAATTCTCTTCCACAAATGTTTTCTTAATATCTAACTCAATGTCAGGGCCCTTTGCGTTGGGAGTTGCATTTGAGCTCAAGCTCTTGGCTGGGGTGCACTGCAGGCACACCTGTGCCGGGCCACGTACCTTGCTGATCCTGTTCTTAACCCTGACCTACTGACTTTTTTTTCTGTCTTCACCTCAGACCTGCCTCAATGCTTTGGAATTGTCTGTAATCACCAGGTTCTTGCCTGCCCCTGGTTCTCATAAAAAGTTAAGCCTAGTGCTTTCTTGTCAAAGAGAAAAGATTGTGCTCTTTAACATTATGACTCTGGTATTTGAAAATTTAAATCATCTTCCATGTGAGTCTTTCCTCCTCTCTGTGAAACAATGAAGTTCCTCATCTTATCTGTCATATGTTCCAGTCTGACAAATCCTCATGCACTTTCATATATCCTATTATTTATTATTATTAAAATTATCTCATATTCATGATCCCTTTACAATCTGTAAGACTTCCTACAGAATTGCCATTTACCTATTTTACCTTTCTGATCTACCTACCTTGCAGATCATTTCTGCCATGCACTAGCCCAAAAGTCACAAAAACCCCTACAGCTTCCACCCTAATCACAACGCCTCTGTCTCATCATGGAGAGAAATACATTTGTCACAGATCGCACACATCATTTCAAATTAAAGTCAGCTGTCATTCCCCTATTTTTTTCCAAACACATTTCAGCAGTCTGTTTGAAATCTCCAACTTATTCAATTCCTTACTAAGATCTTCTGCAACTTCTGAGTCAGTAGCCTCATAGTCAATGCCTTAACTATCATGGTGCATTACACACACTGAAAAAAGAAAAGACTCAACAGAAACAAAGATCACATCCTAAGGCATCCACAGAGAGAAGCCAAGCTTTGGTTGCACAGACAATTTGTAATACCTAAGTAGGTAAGAGGTTCACCAAAGAAATCTCTGCAATGCAAATGCTCAGAATACAATTCTGTATATTCTAAAATTAGGGCCATCCCATCACTTATGCACTATGTTATGTACCCCCCCAAAAATCTTAGTTTAAATATCAAGACAGATGCTTAATCTGCAAAAGAAAACAAAAGCTTGGGTCAGTTCAAGCTTTTTGTTTAAGATATGGTAAAAGAAGTGCCAAACTGTTGAACATACTCAATTCATAACTATCTATTTTAATAGCACAATAGTACAGAGGAAAAGAAAGAAAGAAAAGAACAGAAGCTGATGATACATAGTATGTTCCAATGGTCAAAAGTCTGAGTATCTGCTCAAGTAACTATTCATTGGCCAGGAGTTCAAATGCAAACAGTGGAATATAATGCATCATGAATACAAGATTATAAAACTCTAATTAGGCATGACAGCAAGAATACTTTTTTAAAGACTTTTTATTGTATAAAACAGTATTAGGATATTTCTTACTGTGAGTGTGCAAAGATTCTGATGAAATTGATTGGAAGAAGTTGTATACTCTCTGATTCTGCAGAAAAGCTTGCGATGTATTTGAAAATAGCTGCCTGAAATTTAAGTGAGAGTTTGTTAAACTGTAAATAATAGAATCATCAGAAGAACATAAAAAATTACTACAGTACCATTTAAAAGCAAAATAGGTAGTTCTTAAGAAGTCCAAACATTTCAAATTGTATGTTCAGAATAAACAATGTTAAATGCTACTTCTGAGCTTTGCTGTTCAGTGCTAGTGTAAGGCTGGAGCACAGCCACTACAAGAAATTGGTATGATGATTTTTTTTTTTTAATTTAAAAAGGTAGGTGCTTTGAGCCATCCCAATTCAAACATTATAGCCACTCATAACATTTTATCAAAGAGGAGTTTGGACTAAGTCCAAAAGCAGTGGATCTTATATTTTAACTTTTTTTTTTTTTTTAAACTGAGAACATATTTAATTTCCCAAAACAATGCACCTCTTTCTTTAAACACATTTATATGGTTAAATAAAAAGCTGAATTTACCTATAATGTCAGTAATTTAATTTCATAATTATTTTCGAGAGCAAAGGGTAGGATTCTCAATATTGCTCTGGACTGGCCTGAGTCTGTTCCCAAGAGGTCAGTGACAAATTCTATTAGCTTCAGATAAGACAACAGGCCAAGAATGAATGGTTTGCACTTCCCACACACCAAGGTTTTAGTTATTACTTGCCAGGAAGCACTACTCAGTTCTGTTTCTTTGGAGGAGGGGCAGGGGAGAGCAATTTTTGGCTACTGGGCACATATTTAAACCTCCAAATACGTATATATTTATGCTAAAACTGACACTGAAAGAAAATGAAATTTGTATATAATAATGCTATTCTCTTGAGATTATTCATGCAGCATTCCTGTATACTCACAACATAACTTGCAAATTGTAATTATAGTTGCTTACTATAATACAGGTGGGTGTGTTCAAAGGTTATCTTCAAGATGAGTCTCTTGGGTTCATAATTACTGTGCAGTGAGGCTTCGCAACCTTTCTGTATTACAATACATTCCCTTCAGTCAACCTCTATTTAACAGGTTTATTGATTTAAACCCACTATGTTTATTAGCCAAAACTGTTCACACAGATTTAGTTTTGGATTGACAATCAAGCCAATAAAGACAGACAAATACTACAGATAAAAATTTAAAAAAATAAAAAAATTGGGAAGGGAGAGGTTGAGGCACAGAGTGGCTCCATATATTCTTTAACTAAAATATTAGGACAAAATGTTTGGACCCACAGAACATTATGAGTAGGAGTTTGAAAAGCAGTGCCTGATTCTTCAAGTACCCCAACTCAAGAGACAGTGGCTAACATGATGAATAATTTGTTTCCAACAAGGTTGAACAATTCTGACAGAAAAGGACCAACATAACAAGATATCTGTAGCAAACAAACAGAACAGGTAGGCACCCCCAAATTCACATTGCTGTTCTGAGTTACAGGATTTGACCAACATGTCCCACGTCCCAGCAAGCTCTCTCATCACTAAATAGTAGATTATGTGGTATGGGCTATTTTCTTAAAAATGTCTGAGCCACTTCTAATATACATGGTTCTTATACACATTTATTACTGTTTATTATATTATCATATATTACTGTTTATTACAGTATCATATATTACTGTTTATTATATTATCACATATTACTGCTTATTCATTTTAAATTCTCTATCCTGTCATAAAAGTAAAACATATGCACTCAAATTACTGTTTCTAGTATTTCTAAATGTACACTTGTATAATGGAGGTAATATCCTTGCAGAAGTGCCAGTCATTGCTATATAATGCTGCTCAGGACAAATATTTTTGTAAGTGTAAAATTACTTCTAAGAAGGAAGTCAACTAAGTTTAATTAAAGCCTCAATTTCAAGAAAAGAGTAAAAGAGTCAAGAGTATCTATTTTATCACTGCATTCCCATTTTCTTGGTAAATTGTTTTCAGGCAGCAGAATTTCCACTGTCCGTAGCAGTCATGTAGTTTGACTTCAATCACACCCCAGGTGATGCATTCCAGGCTATTTGCTAAAACATTTACCTGATTATGGGCTCAAGATCAGCATGCCTTCGTTCTTCCCTCTTCTGAAAACCCTGATTTAGTGCTCTTAAAATAGTCTTGTCAAATGCTTCAGAAGACAGTTCCTTTGGGAGCTGAGAAAAAGGTTAATATGAAAAACGAGTAGTTGACATTTTGTTCACTATAAGTCTACACACCTTTTGGTATCAACAAGAAACTATGTTGTTCCAGTTTGAGTAACATAATTTACAGACCAAAGGTACGACAAATCAACATCATTTAGTTTTGCAGGAGAAACACTTTGCTGTAAATCCTCATGGCAAATCCAGGCATAAAACTGTTTAAAGCTCTATTTGAAAGAATTATAATCAGAAAATTACCAATACTATGTTCTTTTCCAGAATAGTTTACGGCCTTTTTTGATTAATTTCTTTAAATACTTCACACACAGAAATTAGGTCTGAAAATAACATGAAAAAAAATAACCAAGGAGGACTGAATGCACTGTACTCACTATCATCGCTTATCTATATAAAACTAATTTAAAGGAACAGGAGAAGAAAGGAGACTGTTTCAGATATATAATACACTAGACTCCAGTCTATAGTTGCTTATCTCCAGGCAATACAGAGATTAATCAAAAGCAAGTCCCTGTCCAGCTGCTATTAACAGAGAAACTTCTTATCAAAATTCATTATAACTGTTTCCAATACCAGTACTACAAAGTGAGGTCTTCTGTTGTTCTAGTTCGGCAGGTAAAATTCTTGCTACTAAAGAGCAAGTCTATTTTAAAAGAAAAATATTCCCCAGAACAAATTTTTTTCACATTTACAACTTCCAAAATAATGTACTTAAGTACATCAAAGCTGATCAAAGTTGTTCACCTACATTTTTTGAAAAGAAAGTATTTTAATTTTGGGGCAATTAAAAATAAACTGCCATAGCAAAAATGCTTTTTTACTACAGTTCAAAGCTATTGCTAATGTGGTTAACACCTGCCACCAGTTATCACCACCAGCACAAAGTAATTTACACTAGAGCAGCACCTTCCTCTTGTATATTTGGAATACACCTGATCCAGAGTGCCAGCTGGATATTACATCCTGCTAGTGGTACAACAGCACAGCACTAACTAATCCTTGCACTGAATGCTGTGTCTGATGTAGATAATCGCTTGGTAACATAAATAAAAGGGACCTCTGGAATGGAGACAGACAAGTGCTGTTAGTATTAGATTAGTACAGTGCTATAGTACCTGAAATGTCTTAGATATAAAACCAGAAAGATGGGCTGAAAGCAGCTGTTCTTAACAGAACCTCTGGCTTTAATATGCACCACTGTGGAACTCTGACCAAAGAACTAGTCAGTATTAACTAAAAGGTACCAAAAAGTTCCTGCAGAAGCATGGGAATGAGCAAACCTCCTGTCCTAGTGTTTTGTATGTAAATTTGTCTCTGGAAACTTGTCAACTCTTTTTCTTTAAAACTTTCATTAAGAGGAATGCAATTCCTTCTGTAGTTAAAGATTCAGTTACACAAACCCAAGATTAGGTGCTTAACTTCAGCTAATGAGATAGCCTGGTTACTTACAACTTTATTAATCCTCCACATATGTGGGTAACTTCCTACATGCAAAGAACTTTTCATGATTATCACCTAAGAGAAGGTGCTGTTTAAATATAAAGCATCCAAGTTATCCCATCTACTACCTTACTATTCCCACCAATGCTTCTATTCTGAAACAATTTTTACAATTATCTTACTTCTATCACAAGCAACTTTGGAATTTGCCATGAAGTATTTTGACCATTCATTTCTGTCCCTAGGAAATGAGCATACTACTTAACAATGCCATGCAGCCTGGAAGCAAGAATAACAAAAAGGCAAAATGCAAGTGCATATGAAGTGGACAGCATTTGTACTTCATGTTTTTTAAAGCAAGGTGTTAGTTTTATCCTGCTTTACTTAACAATTCTCTCTTTCTTCTGTATTTATGGCTATCAAACCAAATATATTTTTCAGCTCTGCACTTTCTACACAGAACACCTTGGCGAGCTCATAGCACTTGTGGCTGTCTTCCTCTTGTTCTGCCATCTCCTATATATCTAGACTCTGCACATAGAACACTCTACACCTGTCAAACAGGACAGCTCTGCAACATTCTGGATCCTATCTGTTTTTCTGGCTCCTCCTCCTGGCAGCAAGTAGGTTTAGGAGGTCCATTTCAGACACTGGTGTTTGTATTACACAGGTAGGAGAACATGAGGTATGCAGCTGAATGCTCATGCCAGAGCTGCACAGGATCCTGTATGACAGTCCTGCTTTCAGGGTTCTCTTCAGGAGCAGATGCATGTACCCTATGTTGCAGGATAACCCATCTGCAACAACACATGCCATCCCTAATTCAAATCCTCACAAATCAAGCTCTGGGAACTCTTGGAACTAGATATTCCAACTGGATTAAAGCAGTTGTGAATACTCACTGCTTCATTTCTACGAAGCCTGAACATAATGTTGATAATTTAAACAGTGAACAAGACAATGACCTTTGTACAGTCACTGGCTTTCCACTTGCAATTAACACTGCAGTTGAGAACACCAGATGCCACCAAAATATATCCAAAGCAGAGCTTTCATTAGTGCCCAGAAGAGTTTACATATAGAATTTCCCAGAATAGGTGGGACCCAAAGTATTAAACACTGGCAATGAAACATGTAGTCGGAGGTCATTACGCAGATGGGGCCTGCACATGGCCTATGCACACAAATGCATTCCCTGCTTGGGGCAGGGGGGAAAACAATGGAGAGAACTTTTAGGTTTTTTAAAGCACACACAGGCATATATAGTTGATAGATTTTCCTTCAATTTAACTCCTTGTGATGGTGAATAGGCCTGTCTTTGTTCTACTGAAGAATACAACAGTTAAATTACAATCTGTTATGCTTATGGCTCTGCCTCACTAATTAAAAATAACAAATGATGCTCTTAAAGGTCATTTTAATGGACACAGGAATAAGCAGACAAGTATGTACCGACACATGAACTCTGTGGGGAGTATTAAAAACTCATCTGATAGCTTTATGGTAGTTCAATTAAAACTGTAAGAGCCATTTCAGATGAGACAGTATCCTCGTGGGAAACTACCCAAATCTTCTGCAGAGTTGCTTCTTCTCTCAAGATGCGCCATCACAATATACATGATTTAAATGGTTAATACAATTGACAAGTACAAAAATCTGCTAGCGTGCTTTTGTTTCTCTAATTACATCCCAGAAATCACAGCTCTCCTAGGCCACTTCTGAAGTTACAAACTTCATGCGTAAACACTACTTTTATATTTCAGTACATACTTTTAGCAGGAATTCCTGAAGCTCCTGGTGTGTTTTTGTTACACATGTTACCGAAAGATCAGACCAGGTTACCTAATAAGGAAGGAAAAGAGAATGAGAAAAGTTTCTTTTTCCAAATATCATACCAATTAGCTGATCTGAACATTTCCATAATTCTGACAATCTCAGGATAAGAGATAACACTTGCAATTAGGTAAATACCAGGCAAAACAGGGATAATGGTGTACTTTTTCAGAGACACATACTTATTTTGAGTGTACATTTTAGGCTCACTTTCATGTTATTTGTGGCTAAAGGGAGCATGAAAAAATCCAGGGAAATGCAATAAAGTCCCTGAAGATTACTGACTCAGAAAGAAGCCAGGCAGAAGGCTCTGTAATTACAGAACTTGTATCAAACAGACATTACTAACCACAAAAAACAGCTACCAGAGAAAAGGACTGTAGGTCAGATATCTTGGATTGAGTTCTCACTACCATTATCAGGAGTCAAAACGAAACAATAAAAAAAATCTGTTTATATTACTTATAAAATAATTTTATCTGCCTCAGACTTGAATCTTACACAGTCATATACAAGTTGTAGACTACAAGTCCTAAAAAGTAGTGCAAGCTACTAAAGAAGTTACTCAAGAATCAGACATAAAATTTCAGTAGCTTATTGTTCTGACACAACATGTAAGTAGTAAAACAGCACCTTCACATGCATATTTTGACAAAAATAAGTAAGCTTGGTTAGATGAGTGCTGCCCAGCTTTAAGCCCACTTCTGGCTAAAGATTACGATTAGTTAGATGGGAAGATTCTGTTTAATGAGAGTGGACATGAAAATTATAAACATTCATTTACTCCCAAGAATGGACAGAATAATGTCAACCACTAACTGCCTTCAACTTAGTCCCCAGAAATGCCAGCTACCCTCAGTGCCCTGCAATTGTTGTTATAACCTTAAAAAAGCAGTGCCTGGATAAGCACAAAATGGTCTGTAGTGAGGAGCACAGTATATACCTGCACAGATGAGGAGAGAAAACTCTTTCCTTAAAGAACTGAGGAGTTTCAAGATTACTGAAATACTTCCCAGAATATCTCCACATTCCCCCTTTAACAAAGAAATTCAAAACCATTGTCAAATCTGTCTACATGCTGAATTTTCAAAAGAGTGAATACTGATAATCCATATAGGATTTCTGTACAAACTTCTCCTATCTACTATTTTATTTTTCCTAGTAGTCACTTTACAGACTATCTGGAAAAAAGATCTCTGACAAGGCTGAAATATTTGGGCAGGTTAACCTTAAAGACTTTGAAGGCTACATTCCACATATTACTGTCCTCAACAAAAGAAGTGTGCATCCATTTAGAGAATACAATACCAAACTCTGGGATCAACACATCAACTGTCAGCTCAAAATGGCTTTTTTCTTTTTAAGTTTGTCTCTTTAAAGATCTCCAGTAACCCATGTCAAATGGCCAGTTACAATGTTTGATGTAAACCATTCTTTTCTGGATGAAAAAGGGGAACATTTAGTTTTATCTTCAAATCTGGTATACTACCAGCCTCGCATCTACTGGCAAAATGACTCATAATGTTAATCAGCCCTTATTAAGAAAATTACTGCTTTGATTCAATTAGAACATCACCACCAACAGCCTTAGCAGCTATTATTTAACACCTACAGTCTTTAATACCAGACCTCAATACCAAAAGTTTCTCTTATGTACTATTAAGCAGCAGCATTTCAGTTTTAAAATTCACCCACTAATTGTTTCACATGCTGCCCTTAGCTATTACAATACATGAAGACAATACGAGGTAAGCCTTCCAGTTTGTGGCCACTTTCCAGCTTGTTTGCTTTTACCTAAACAAACAAATAAATGAACGGATTCCCAGTTTTCTCAAAAAGCACAAGAGCCATCCTCATACGGTAAACATCCAGAAATGAGATCAATGATGACCATATGACTCCAAGCAATATATACAGCTGCAGATACAAGAACTGTGCTCCTATGCCACTTGAGCAAACGACTGACTAGTGTCAGAAATCTTATGCTGATTAGTGTTAGAAATTTCACACTGAAGCCAAGTTTCCTGGAATGGTATCCCATGCCCAGCTATGGCTGGTGTTTTATACCTTCCCACCTTATGCCCACAATTACATAAAACACCTGATTTGCACACAGAAATCAAAAGAATTATAGGATAATTCAAAGAATCTCAAAATTGCCTTCTCAGCTGGTATTTGAAAGAAGCTGTATGTATTTATGGCACATAGATATCACGAAGACAATTACTTTAATATTCAAGGTTATTTGCTTACTTTGAATGTGTACTCCAAATGTTTGTCAGCCCTTTTTCTTGGTACTCCTTTCAGGGTTATCTTCTCAATGTGTACAGCTGAAAGAAAAACACCTTATTGTGCACTCCAAAACAAGAGTCTGAAAATGTTCCCTACTTCCCCAGGCACTCTGAACACGCCTGTAAGCTATTTCCTGACTCACGCAGCCCTACTCTTCTTCAGGAGCTGTTTCATGGTAACAAACTGCCGCAGGGCAGGTAGAACCTTGTTCTCACAAGTATTTCCCTGGCCTAACCAAAACCTATTCAGTGAAGATCACGGGACTCTGTGCATTATCCAAGAGCTTATTTAGACCAAAAGTCACATAACTACAACAATGTAACCACTATAAGTGAAAAGACAATAAAGAAAGTCAAATTGCAACTTTATTCAAGAAGTAACAACCGCTGAGAAAAGCGAGACACAGCATCTTCTACACCCTCGTTTCTGAAACATCGAGTACTAATGAGAACAAACTAAGGCCAAATAACTACATTTCTGAAGGGCACTTAGGTGAAAGGAAAGAGTTGGGGAAGGCCTGAATAAGACAGAAATAGAGTGTTGGCAAACAGAAAACAAAGAGAAGAAGCATAAGGCTACTACAATCATACTGTAAAGAGTGTCATTAAACTCAACTGAAATGGAAGAAAGGTACTCTGAGTATTTGCTGCTTTAACATTCTCTCCCCATAGCCTACTCAGAAATAGGCAAGTTCTGGCTATGACTTGGCAAGCAGCAGCACCATACGGCTTTCAGGTCCTGGAGATTTTCTGGCAGGCACACAACACTGTTTGGGTAATACTCCATATAAAAACCCTTATGTGGCTGAGGTGAGCTTTCCACTTTTGGTGCTATGCTGGCCAAAGAATTCAATAGAATTTTATTCCAGTACAAGCCTGAACACATCTTTACATGTAAAAAAATTTTATTTAAAAACAGCTCACCTGTGCTACACCATCAGTGCTTCCTTTCAAAGCTTTCAAGATTTTTTGGAGGGAAGTGGGTTGTGTTAATAGCTAATGTTTTCCTTTCAGGTTTTACCTACTATTTTAAAGTAGTTTTTTGGGAACTACTCATAACAACAATATCTAAAAAAACCCCAAAAACCTCCTGTAAGCATACGTTACAAAGCTTCTTCTTGGATATTACCATGTAATATAAGGTAAACATTTCTTAGTGAATTTTGTTGAAGTTACAATTAAAGTCTCATCCCCATCAAACATGCCATTTCTAAGAGAACTAAATATTGGCAATTTCCTTAAAGGAACAATAAGCCAGTATATAAGCCTAGTGATAATGCTGCGGCTTCCAATTCTGTCAGCAGAGAGACAAATACTGAGTGTGCTGGTATACACTGGTAATCCTCTATCTGGGAGTTAAGGAACTAGACAATCATTTCATTTTTAGCAGTTAATGAAGATTAATTATTACAAAGCAAAGAAATCTGATATGAGCTAAAGATGCCAAACAGTAACATACATCAGTGTTCTATGAAAAGACAAATGTTTAGTGACCTTAATTTTTACCTGTCTGGTATAGATTAAAGTGCTGTTAGAAGGACCACCATGTAATGTGAGTTTTGGTGCAGTAAAATTTCTTAATGGCTAATGTTAAAATTAATACCACAATTCATATGCATAAGTTAATTAAAAACTTGATTCCCATGACTGGAACTGAGAATAGTGGTTTAAATTGCATTTCACTACATGCATATATTTAGCATACATAATTAGGAATCCAAGACTATTAACATTCCCAGACAGGCTTTATTTCTCTAATGAGACTGTGCTTATTTTAAACTATTGAATGTTCTCAGGGCTAAAAATTTGTGCTCAGGTATAAAAAAATTATATCACAATGTAGTATCTTCAACTGCCTTAACTTCTTTATGTTGTTCTTGCACACTTCATTGTAATATGCGATACAACAGGTAATTACACTGTTGTTCCTGCACAGCTTCAGTTCCACAGTGTCAACAGACTGCTTTAAAATTCTGCTTCCACAATCACATTTTAAATATTCTAAATGGCTAGACCAAGAAGAAATGTTTGAACATACAAGCCAATGAGGCATGTTACATCTCCACATCCATTCTGGATACAACACATGCATTCAGGATGATTAAGTCAAGCATGTATACATGACACTGCTTCCATTTTAAGTCTAAGTCAGATTTTTAAAATTCATATTCATCATAGCTGACAATAAGTTTTACTATCAGTGGTATTTCAAACCCAGTAAGGAGATTTCTGTAGCAGGGACTCTCTATCACATAACCGGGTAGCAAATATCACAAAATTATTCTGATCCTCCACTGTGGTTTCTCACTATGATAATACAAATGCAGATAAATACTTAAGCTTTTTGCTAGATTAAATTACTCAACTTTTCTGTGCTTCTGTTACTTAATTCAAGAGTGTTACTAAAGAGATTCTCCCTTTGTGTTTCTAATTCATGAATATGAACACTTGAAACTCCGTAAAAGGATTTGAAACAGGTTTGTTGTCTGTAATCTGCCATAATCTTTCTCTGTTTCTTTTTCGTCAAGGAATCAAAAACTCTCAAATTGCCAGTCTTCAAACTGCAATTAAATCTCCACAGTAGAGAGATGTTTATGAGGACAAAATAAACAGCAATTGTTTTCCCATATTGTCAGTTCTTTACTATCTGCAGACTATCTGTTGACTAATTTTGAGTAGACAAGTGATTGGCCAGTCCTGTTGGAGAATAAAGGGTAAGAATAAATCTGTTTTCAATAATGCTTATTTCTTCGAAGAGAAGAAATTGTGCTTGCAATTGCATATTAAAGTTGTTTATGCTCAGAAGCCTTGTTCTCATTCTCCCCAACAGAGCCAGAAGACTGACTTCTATGAAAGCCTCTCACTTCTCCAAACTGCCACTTCTATAAAATCTGCTAATACGTGGGTTTTCTTTTTTTTTATTAACCAAATATAACTGAATCAAGCAGTAAAATCCATCCATTGTTTCACATTATCTTCCTGTTTAGTTTTGCTTAAAAAAATCTAAATAAAATGTTCTTGTTTTCTTCCAAATCCCATCCCTTTTTTCAGTGGAAAGCCAATTTGCAATCAATTTTCATGCTTTCATTCACCATTAGTTAGCAGTGAACATGAATGACAACTTGTTATAATAAGGAAAAGACCAGGTACGCAGCAGAGAAGCTATTATACCTAAAATCATTGCAGATTGCTTCTCCTTCGGATGAACAGGAAGACAGATACAAGATTTCTACAACTCCAGGCAAATTTTAGTGTTCAAAAAGCCCCCTTACAGTGTTCCTCAAAATGAACTGCAGACAACGTACCTTCCCGCTGAGGTCTATGGGAAGCCATCGGTAGTCCATCATGAGGTGCTGTGGTTCGTTCTAGCAAACTGGTCTCATTACTCGACATGCAGTCACTGTGAGAAAAGTCATTCTAAATAGAGAAGGAAAAAAAAGGAAGAGTCTTAATAGAATGTCTATTATTAAGCCTGACTCTAAACAGCAAATATTAAAAAAAAAACCAACCAACCACAAAAACCCCAACAAACCACGCTTTACTTGGTATTCTACAGGACAAAAATCCTGACAGTGGCAAAAAGATCATCATTAGCCACTTCAGTTTTTTCTTTCTTTCTCTCTTTCTTTTTCACTTTCTTTCTTTCTTCTTCTTTCTCTCTCCCTTTCTCTCTCTCTCTCATTCAGGATCAAGAACACTGCTCCACTGGAAGACCTTCATAAAAGATGGGTAGAGGAAAAATATAAATCTCCAGACAGTACTCTTTAAATACAGGAGGTAAAAGATTCTAAAATTAAGTACCAGAGTATATGTGGTTTTCTTCTCCTCAAGGACTTGTGCAATGGGATGAGACAAACCATCAGCCAAGACTAGTTACCTCGTTTGTTAAAGACTGTCACAACAGAATGACCAGAATGAGGAAGCACAGAGAGGGCAAAAGACATCTGAATCCCCCCCAGTTTGCCAATTCTTTAACAAACTTCTTCAGACGTGACAGATGTAAAGCTGATTTAGTAAGATGAAACCAGCTTTAGGCTGGTACATCATTTGTAGCATGGGTACAAACTGTGGCAACACCTAACAATACATCCGACCTATGCAGACCCAGGAGTGTACAGGCATCAAACCTGCCCTGGGCATGCTGGTAATCTAACTTTGATCAGTGACATCAACAGCAGTGCACGGTTAGCAAGTGCCTTTAGACTGCACTGCAGATGGTCTGAGGAAGTAAATGATGTTTTAGCTGTTTCATCTAAACCAGTGTATGGCTTGTGCTCTACACTGTGTCAGTAATTTCAGGTTTCAAAGTCATCAGATTTAAAATATAAAGTATGCTTTGTTTCTTCAAGATAAAATTCACACCAGTCCCCAGTCACTCAGTAAACAATCTCAACAAACATCTAATAAATTATGTGTGCAATGTCAGATATGGAATAAGAAATGAAAATAGCTGTATGTAAATGAAATTGCATTTTAACAGCTTTAGCAAATTTCCAAGTTTATTTCACTAAAAAAAACCAAAACCAAAAACCAAACAAACCAACACACAAGCATGCTCTGGAGAGTCACTTTCAGATCTCCTCAAAAATCACACTGATACTGTTTTGGAAGACATTTTATAACAACAGTGGACATAACCGAACCAAAGTACCTGCACTTTTTAAGTGCTAACTCCTGGTCATGTATTATTCACAGAACTGTTGGCATTTGAGCACTAAAGCTACCCTGTTAAAACTCTGATTCATTTAAGACTGTCCATAAAAAGCAGAACTAGTAACTGGCTATGTCCAAACTAACAAGTTTAGCACATATTTTGGTGTGAGAGTTAAAGTATTTCTGTCAGGAAATCAAACAACTGAACCAAGATTTCTAGTGAAGATCAATGTCAATTCTCTGGTAGAGATAAGGTCTTAAACTACAGCAACATGCTGTGCCAAAAGCACTTTAATATTTTTTGTCCATACTGCATACAGAGGATGACAGACATCTGGATTAACTCTGACAGAGACTTTCAAACTGTTCTATGTTTTACTTTACTAGGAAGTTTTTTTCCACCTCTGAAATGATCAGCATAAGGGCTGAAAGCACTGCTTCATTCATCCCACCTAATCACCTTATAAAAAATTCACAAATAGATCTAAAACCAATAAAATTTACAGTCAGATCTTACAGTCAGATCTTCTTTTGCAATTAAAGTCAGACTATTTGTTGTGATTAACAAAAAAATAAGCTACAGTCTGTTCTAAAAAAAATAATTGCTAGCTAAGAAGTCAATGAAATCATGAGCAGTTTTTAGGAGAGATGTAGAAATAAGATTTACTTCAAAGAAGTATTCTGTTCAGCTCATGTCAAAGAAGCATTAAATGCTGCTCCTACACCTAATACTACAAAACTGCTTCTCATATAGCACATACATCATCTTTGTAACAGCATTCAAGTACTTTTGCAGTGAATTATTCTAGAATGGTTACTTTTCTATCCCTGGCAGCATTCTTTAACAGGCAAGCTACAACCACATTTGAGGGCCACCTCTAAACTGCAAAATATTACACGGTTCAAACCTGTATTTAAAGCAAGTCCTGATACTGATGGTTATAAAATCATAACTATAAAAAACCCTCGTAATTTATTCACTTGAATTCTTTGCCTAGAAAGTTAAAGCAGTAATATGCACTGTGTTTATTTTGTGACCGCTGGCTTTCACAACACCCAGTGCAGTACAGGAGGTAAACAGCAGGGAAATCCAGGGTGGTCACTGCGTTACCTCACAGCCTGCAAGGGCTGTTCCTGTGCAGCTCCAGATCCTGTCTTAAGCTGCACTACAACTCTTCACTTTTGCTGGTACCTACTGTGACAGTCCTATATCAAACACTCACAGGTACCTAAAATACAAGCGGCACTGTCAGAGCAGACAACTCCAGCACTCAAGTGACTGGAAAGTCTAGCCAGTCTCAAGGGCCAATGAATATTAAGACTGACATTGTGTGTTGCTATCTGGTGCCAATCACACCACAAACACGAGTCCTTTAAAACCCAGTATACTGCTGAGGAAGGTGATTCTGGATGGCACTAACTGTGCCAGTCATTTCCTGTCAATGAATAAAACTGTATATTCTGTATTCGCACCACACATGCCAAGCGTAAGGTTAACTCTTGCATAAGGTTATGTCACTGTAAGGCTTTCACATGCAAGGATTTACTGTGGCTCACGGTGCTGTTGCTAATGATTAAAATATAGTGAAGCGAGAAATGTGGGTGGCCTCAAACCAGATGCCAGATAATGCATTTGATAATCACACAGGTCCTTGTGACGGACTGAAGAATTAACTACATTTTTCTTTGAAAGTGAAATGAGCTGAGAGAGTGTTCTAAAAATTGTCTGCTTTTACCATCTAGACCAGAGTTTTGTATCAAACAAATCTTTCCTCATATGGTTGAAAGCAAGTACCATATTAAAAAACCAGTCTTATCACTTGAGATGTTTCTGAGGACTGCATCATAGAATGTTTTGGGTTGGAAAGGACGTTAAAGCTCATCTAGTTCCAACCCCCCCTGCCATGGGCAGGGACACCTTCCACTAGACGAGGTTGCTAACAGCCTTATCCAATCTGGGCTTGAACACTTCCAGGGAGACGGCATCCACAACTTCTCTAGGAAACCTGTCCAGGTGCTTCACCACCCTCACAGTAAAGAATTTCTTCCTAATATCTAGGATGCAGTTGGATTTCTGAGCTGGAAGCACATGTTGCCAGGTCACATTGAGCTTCTCCTCAAACAACGCCCTCAAGTCCTTCTCCTCAGGGCTGCTCTCAATCCATTCTCTATCCTGCTTGTATTTGTGCTTGGGATTGCCCCAGCCCACCAGCAGAACCTTGCACTTGGCCTTATTGAACTTCCTGAGATTTGCACAGGCCCACCTCTCAAGCCTGTCAAGGTCCCTGTGAATGCCATCCCTTCTCTCCAGTGTGTCAACTGCACCACACAACTTGGCATCATTGGCAGACTTGCCGAAGGTGCACTCAATCCCACTGTCTGTGTCACCAACAAAGATGTAAAACAGTGCCAGTCCCAATACCAACCCCTGTGGAACACCACTCATCACTGGTCTCCACTTGGACCAGTGAGCTGTTGAAAACAGCTCTTTGAGTGCAACCATCCAGCCAATTCCTATCCACCAAATGTCCATCTCCAGTTTAGAGACAAGAATATTGCATGGGACAGTATCAAATGCTTTGCACAAATCCAGGTAGATGATGTCAGTTGCTCTTCCCTTATCCACCAGCGCTGTAACCCCATCGCAGAAGGCCATCAAATTGTCAGACACGATTTGCTCTTAGCAAAGTCATGCTGTCACCAAACACCTCTTCATTTTCCATGTGCCTTAAGGAGGATCTGTTTCATGATCCAGGCACAGAGGTGAGATTGACCAGCCTCTAGTTCCCCAGGTCTTCCTTATTTCCCTTCTTAAAAAAGGGGGTTATGTTTCCCCTTTTCCAGTCAGTGAAAACTTCATCACACTGCCATGACTTCTGAAATAGGATGGATAGTGGCCTAGACACTTCAACTGTTAGTTGCCACAGGACCCGTGGATGAATCTTATCCGGTCCCATTGATTTGAGCACCATCATGTTCCTTACATGGTGCTGAACCTGTTCTCCTACAGCTGGTGGTTCTTCATTCTCCCAGTCCCTGACTTTGCCTTCTGCCACTTCAATGGTGTGGGCTGGAGAACGTGATGGTGAAGACCAAGACAAAAGAAGTTACTGAGTACCTTGACCTTCTCCATATCCCAGGAAATCATATCCCCCATTTACTTTTGGAGAGGGTTCACAATTTTCCAAGTCTTCTTTCTATCACCAACAAACCTACAGAAGCTTTTCTTGTTGCCATTGATATCCCTGGCCAGATTTAGTTCTATCAGGGCTTTAGCTTTCCTAACATGAACGCTGGCTGCTCAGACAGTTTGTATTTCTCTCAGGGTACCTATCCCTGCTTCCACTCTTTATAGGCTTCCTTTTCACATTTGAGCTTGTCCAGGAGCTCCTTGTTCTTCCACACAGGCTTCCTAGTGTTTTTGCCTGACTTCCTCATTCATTGGGATGCATCGCTTCTGAGCTTGGAGGAGGTGATCCTTTAATATCAATCAGTGTTCTGGGGTCCCTCTTCCCTCCAGGGCTTTATTCCGCGGTACTCTACCAACCAGACTTATGAAGAAGAAGCCACAGTCTGCTCTCCTAAAGTTCAAGAGTGTTTGTGTCTCGAGGTCCAGGGGTGCTTGTCCGTAACAAAAGAATCATATGTCTAAAGTGGAGATCCTGCTGAGAAGGATGTTGCCCTAATGTCATATGAGCTGAGCAGATCTCAGCCAGCCTACACATGACCGATGTCCAAACTCTGCCTTTTATCAAGGTATTTGGCTGATCAAAAAACGTCATGTTGGCACTGGTTTGGCAATATGCAATGAAATCTGTCACTGGATAGCCTACTAATCATCATGAGCAAGTGACTGATGCACATAAGTCTTCAGATGTTTGCATTGTACTTTCATAAAAGAACTATTCATTCATCAGCTCTGATGAACACTAACAAGGTAAATCTGCTTGCAGCAGCTGGACAGCTTGATTAGTTCTATATGCCCAAATATGAAAGATTATTTTTCTGCAAGACTACAGTAAATGTGCTATTAGGGACAGCACTTGCAGATTGTGCAGATGTAAGCTGGCACAGCTTGTTCATTCATGTGCAAGTGGGAACTGACAAACAAAACCAGATGAAAGAAAGCATCATGGAAAAAATCAAGGTCTAACTCATGATTGTAAGTTATCAACTACAGCATCTGTACCTTCAAGAATTTTGAGTGATGTCAGAATAATCATTAAGAGATGTGGTACCAGTTACAAGACCAAAACCACAATTTGCTTAAAACAATCCTTCCAAGCTACTACCCTTATTGCTTCACTGCAGTGACACACAGATACATCGCTATGTAGCTATGGTAGCACAAAGGCTGAACATCACGTCTCCAGAAGCAACAATTGGGTGAGCTGCACATGTACCTGTGTGCTGCTAAACCCTCTCTTGCTGACAACAGCAGCAGAGATGAAGTCTTACTCAACACAGTGAGCAACTGTGTCTGCACCCCATCACCTAATTCCCACTGTGGCTTGGATACAGGGATAGAACTGAGATTCATGCCATCTTAAATGGAAACCCAGCACACGCATTTAATATTCACAAATGCAAACATACAGGGCAGCAATGCTTCATGCTGACCACTGTTGACACAACAGATCATCCCCCATGCAAAAAGATCCAGTATGGTCTTGGACAAGTTGCTGGGCAAAACCAAGATCACGACTGCAGACAATTGCCCAACTGCTAAGCCAGGCTTCAGTTTGCAAGCTTTGAACTACACAGTAGCACTGTCCTACTGACTTGAGATGCAGAGAGCTCTGCAAAGACTACGAGCAGAATCAGCCTCAAGATCTAAGATCACAAAGATTTACCAAATTATCTCTCTTGTGGCCACAACCAACCAACAACTTAGATGCTTCCTTGTTAACTTATCTTTCTACATGCAGAATCAACCTCTAGAACACATAGAACCTTTATTCCACATAGAACCACGGCTGGAGAAATGGGCTGACAGGAACCTCAGGAAGTTCAACTTGGGGAAGTGCAAAATCCTGCACCTGGGGAGGAACATCTACAGGCACCACACAAGCTGGGACCTAACCAACTATAAAGCAGCTTTGCAGAGAAAGACCTATATACATAAAAATGTGCATACATATATATATACATATACACACACATATCTTAAAGGAGGATGCAAAGAGGATGGAGCCAGGCTCTTTTCAGTGGTGACCAGTGACAGGAGCAGAGGCAATGAACAGAAATTGAAACACAGGAGATTCCCTCTGAAGATCTGGAAACACTTTTTCAGTGTGAAGGTGACTGAGCACAGGTTGCCTAGAGAGGTTGTGGAGCCTAAATCCATAAAGATACTCAAAGGTCATTTGAACATGGTCCTAGGGAACCAGCTGTAGGTGGCCCTGCTTAAGCAGGGGCAGGTGATGCACAAGACAAACTCCAGAAGTCTCAGCCAACCTCAGTCCCTTTGTCCCCAGACAAAAAAATCCCATCATATGCACAATAAAAGCCTGACTGGCTGAACATATGCTTCAAATGGATTATGTGCAACAGCCCTATTAACTCATATCTAGTAAGCTGGACTGCATAGAGAGTACATGCAGGTGTCTAAGTGTACTTTAAGGTACATTTGTTTAGTGAAACTATTTTAAGAACTCACCTGTAAGAGGCAGCAACAAAATGCTACAATGTAGACAGAAACCTTCTGACAAAACATCAGCTGATTCAGGGGAGAAAAGTACATCATGTGACAGCTTCAGCAATCACATACTGACAAACTTGTACCACTATGAAATCATAACAATTTTGAGACAAGGGGCATACCAATCTCTTAGGCAGCACTAACAACTTCAGCTCTCAAGGCCTGTGGTAATTACATTTGAAGTTCTAGGCATGCCAGCTACACCAGTGATTTACAGCACTAGGGGAATAGCATACCTCGTTTGATAGAAACGAAGTGCGTTCTTGTTCTCTCACCTGCATCTGAACTTTTAACAGGACCTAAACCACAGTTTCAGTCCAACCTAGCTAGCCCATGACAAAATAGAGAACTTGAAGCTATAGCCAGCAATGCACCAATTCAGGTGTTACTGTATCACCAGGTGGCTGCTCATCCAACAGCTGTGTAACTTCAGTACTCTTACTATTGTAAGAGTAACAAAATTACTTGAGTGTAGCAGTTTAGACTAATACAAAAAATTATTCTCATAACAGTGTAGAGTGACAGAAATACTGAAAAAAAATTTGCCCCTTAAGAGTGGTTCACTGAAGTACAGTCAGTTCTGAGAAGAGACTGTGCCTTCAGTAAACCTCTAGGTTTACTACCATTAGAGGGTAATGTCATTTTGTCCAATCCTTGAACTCCAGCATAGTTTAAAAGTATTCTATGGCAGCTATGAACATCAGAAAAACTCTGTCTTCTTGTTATCTCACTCTTAAGACACTTCCCAAGGTACTAAATCTTCTTTAACTACTAAAAGTATTTTTACATTTTTCTCCCAAAAAGGACAAGATTAAGAGGTTGAGGAAATGCAAGAAACACACAAAGGAATGCAGTTTCCAGCCGGATCTCTCAGAATGTCCCCTGCAAGCTTTGATCTCTAGAAGTATAAACCCTTAGACTTGGAGGATACTACAGAAATTCATCAAATCTTGGAGGAAAAATAGACATTTTGTATTAATTACAGTTAACGAAGAACTAGCTGTAGTGTTTTCTAGGGCAGTTATGGGTAGACACTGACACTAGCAAGTAAACGAGGTGACAGATTTAAGCTGACAGAATCCTACAGACTTCAGAAGTTTCACAGACACAACCATCTTATTGCTGCTTTAGGCATACTTTTCTGCAGTTCTTCATAAAATGCTGGGAGTCCTCAGTACTCCAAGCCCAGTAAGATCCTACTACCTACAAATAAGTCAACACTGGGCAACACTGAAAAACAGACCACAGCATAACTACAAGCAACCTAAATACAAGCATTAGGAAGTCATGGGTATGTTTTCAACACCCTCCGTACTCATTTACTATGTTGGAGAAGAAACTGAAAACAGGGGGAACAACAAGAGGCTGATAAATCCTGGTGTAAAGTGACTGGGAAAGGCTACAAATTTGCCCTAACACCTCATATTTAGAATTAAATCACTAAAACAACTCAAAGCAGTCAAAGTTTTTATTCTGCAATTTCCTGGAGCATTAGCACACACATGTAAACAGAAGTCTTTCATTTCAGGCATTGTCTTTTATCTAGTTATGACTTCCTTTCCAGAGAACTTCCAGTAATGTTTCTGGAAATCTTTAAGTCCTCTTTGGAGCCAGAGAAATTCCTGTTCAGAGACAGGGCAACTCGGTTCAGTGAGGGAGCTGGAATACTTTTTATGTCAATACACAAAACTTGTAAAACATTTGTATTTTCCTGAAGCGGAACACCACTTAAAAGGTCTTTGCCAAGATAAAATCACATTTTTCACCTTTATGTCTCTTATTTAAACCAGACTCTGAAGACACTTCTCCTTATACTCAGCTCTACGACACTAAAAACAGTGCACCGTAGCTTCAAAATGAGATTGCCAGTATTTTTCTTCCCAGACAGAGCTCTTAGATTCCAAAATTAAATTCTACTACCTTGTGGTACTTCTGCAAGTGACTGAAGATCAATTATAAACGCACTCTTCTAATTTGCAGAGAAAATACCCTATAAATAGAAGAGTACTAAGAAAAATACTCTGTAAATAGGAACTTTCCCTTTGTTTGTAAGTTGAGATTTTTTTTCTGTAAAGAATCCTCCAGCCAGCTAATTACAATGCTATTCAGCAAACCATTATCTCCAGGAGATTGCTTATTTCAACAGAACCTTGGTTCTATTACTGTCAAGTATGCCTGATTAAATGTTCCAGTGTCTAAAACAAGTCACACTTATTATGTGAGCAGATATTCAGAGCTCCTTCAGTATTTCAGCATTTTGATCTCAGATCTTGGAAGGGATGGACCAAGATAAGCAATAAAATCAAACAGCTTTGATAATAATGCACTTATTAAACAAGAATAATCAACACATGAGTTAAGCTATGTGCTCTGTTACTTAAACCAACATACAGTGGTATCAGCAAAATCTTTGCACATTAATGCTTGTTTTATGACCACAGATGTGAATGCTTCTAATTTATTCTTATATTTCAACTTTAGATTCAAAGCTCATATTCTGCACAGCCTAATGTTCCAATGACTTTTTTTCAAAAGGTGTTACTATAAACTACACTCTAAATTAAAAATCTGAAAATCTTGTTTCTACCTGAAGTGTAAAAAGCCAAAAGCCTTCTTTCAGAACACTTTCATAAAGAAACAAAATTTATGCACTTGTAAGACAATCCTAGCTCTGCCCATCCCACCCAGACCTGCCACTCACAGTCCTTATCATCTACAACTTTTAATTCCTCAGCCACTTGGAGCTAAATTTGTTAAAATGTACTACTAAGAAACTTTAAATTCTTAAAGGATTGTTAAAATTAAGACACCAAAAACACCAACAACTCCATTAACCCTTTGTCATAAAGCAACTTTAATGTGAGCTCAATCTTATCAGACAGCACAGGCATATTCAGAAAACATAATCCCAACAACGGGAGAAAGAAAACTGCTTTATGTTCTAGTAAATCCCCCAAAAATTCTTTGTAGGTGAACCTCTCAAGCCTTGCCGTTCACTGTAGCTAGATGATATATCCCCTTGAAACCTAGAACCGAGCCATTTTGTTAGATATGCCACGTCCAATTGCAAGGTCCTTGCTCTAAGGAATTCCGAATCCAGAACTGACAAAGCACCTGGTTCAGCTCCAGGTCTGAACTCCATCAGCTCTGCAGGCTGATTTCACATAACTGTTGTCAGCCACAGGAACACGTTATTATTATTTCACGTCCCATGAGAACAGCTCTGCGATCGCCTTCAGACCCGCCAGGAGCCGGGAGCTGAGAACGCCCGGGAGCGCTCAGCAAGGGAACACCAGCGCTGAGCTCGCAGCCTCTCGGCACGAAACAGCCCTTGCGCTTATCTGCTCGATAAACCGGGCACACCACAGCCCCTCTCGGGACAGCCCTTCCCAACGCTTCGGGAGCAAGTCTGCAGGCTGGGGTGGGAGGGCAGCACAACCCCTGACCCCCCTCCATTATGCAACGAAGGCACCGCCCCTTCCCAGAGGGACGAGCCGGGAGCCGCCCCGGGGCACGTGACCGGGAGCGCCGCCGCCGCCATGTTGGACGGGGGCGGGAAGGGAAGCGGCGTCGGCCATCCGTCCTCGCATCCCTGCCCGGGAAGGGGGCTGAGGAGAGGATCCTCCGCCCCCCACCGGCACCGCGAGGCAGCAGGGCTGTGCCCTTCATGACCCACCCGTCCTGCCCGCAAACAAAGAGCGGGGTCACCCCCTTCCCCCCGCCGTTCTCCGGCCCGTGACGGTGTTCGGTGGGTTGGGGCGCCGTGTCCGCTCTCCCCACGCCCGGCAGTCCCCGTGGAGACAGTCCAAGCCCGCCTCCCACCGCGACAGGACCCGCCTGCCCCGGCCCTTCCCGTGCGGCCGCGGGCTGGCCCGGGGAGCACCGCGACCACCTCGCGGGCTCCCGGGAAGCAGAGCTGCTTGGGCTGCCCGGCACAGAGCGGGTTATTCCCAGACCGGGAGCTCAGCCGAATAAATATTCGGAGAGGTCTTTCTGAACCCTTCAGGTTCACAAACGCAGAGCCCTGAAGGCACTCAAATTTCAGAGATGTGAGGAGGATAAAAGGCCTGTGGACATCCGACAGAATTTTAAATCAAGTCCAATTCAACAGTACAGTAGCATTTTGCCAGGGGAGTCTTTAAAACCCTGCTACCGACTCCATTTCCTCCAGTGTCCTATCTGTAGGGGTCCCACCATTCCCGTGGATGTGAACCAAAAATACTCAGCAGAAACCCGCTGATCCTTCTGTTCCCTGCCAGTCGTTACTTCCCAGAGAGACTGCTGTATTTACAATTAGCCATTAAGAAAGGGGAGGGGGGGAGGGGACGGAAGCCTATAGAAGAGATGCCATTTCACTCCTGTGTAGACTAGAGTATGTGATGTGCATGTTCAGCCAAGCTGACTCGAGTCTCTTAAGTGTTCCCTGAGCAAACCACAACCTGGAAGGCTGCTTTTACACCGCAGCCAGAATGCTGCACGAAACTGACTTCAATTCCAGTAGCTGTCGGGTGCCTGATCTCCTAACTGCATTTGGTGGGACATGCTGAGGAGCTACAACTGCTGTGCCAGTTTCAGGCAGGAAGTATGTTTCCGGTTAACTGCACTTTAAACCCAGAAAGAACAGTGTCCAGTTTAACCACTTCCTGAAGTTCGATCTTCGCCCTGGAAAGATGGACTTTTGGGACTAATTTTGGGATAGAGCTAGACTCGATGCAGGCCAGTGAGCCAAAATAAACACTTTTTGGACTGATGCTATGATTTCAGTGCTGTAACATCTACCCATTAGTTTATGACCTGCCAAATGTGCTTTGACCTTTAAATGATACAAGCATTTACTTAATATGCCTGAAGGCTTAGAAATTCATCCCTGTCTCCTCTGAGTACTCCTCAAGAGCACATCCCATCTTCAGCAAACAGAAGAAGGAGCCATGCCTTTTATATGGCAGGCAATGTAAACCAGTTTTCTACAAGTGGCTGAAATGGATTGCACTACAAGCAAACTTAGAAAAAAAAAATCCAAAAATCCCAACCCTTACTGCTTTGAACCCTTTCCTGTCAAGTACCTTATAAATACTTGATGTGTTCAGTGGAACAGTGCTATAAACACCTATCTTCCAGCCCTTTCTTCCCCTTTGCATGAGAGGCCATCTATAGACCAAAAACTGCAGAGCTCCAAGAAGATGGTTTGGCTGCATAAATACGGGGCAGATTTTAAAGACAACACTTGTCAAGAGGGCAGCAGTGGATGGCACGGGGGGAAAACCTCCACTTAAACAGAGCTACTGCACAAGAGAATGCTTCAGTGTCACTCACTACAACTCCTTATTCTTGATGACAGCCACCTCCTAGCAACAAGTGGCACATCTGCTTTCAAGATGTGCTTTGCTGTTTCCTGACAACCACCAAAAAAATCAGTTTTCCTCTGAACAGAAGCTCCAGTTGTGACATTTTAATTTGTTGCTTTAGTAGAATCATTACCACCCCATCCCAAATGTCATCAGCCACCTCACCGAGCATGGCTTTTCAGAAAACGAGCCTCAGAGCTGGTGACCCGACTGCTGCCCTGATGCTTGCCAAGTTTAGGCCTGTGTCTCATTTTGAGAGGGGGCAGGGGAGCAGGTTCCATATAAAAATTATTTCAACGTGTTCTATTGGTTTTAAGCCCCTAGAGAACACTCTCGCAGGCAATCTGGTCTCAGTCTAGCATTATTATTTCTATTTTTACAAGTTTAGTCAAGCTGTTGCTGGTACTCATGCATACAGTGGCCTACTGCACATGAGGCAGCCAGTTCAGGACTGTGCACGATACACTCCAGCACGGCAGGGTTCCAGAAAAAGAGCAGTGCTTCCGAAAGCACAGCAGGCTAGAAAAATCAGCCCTCCCTCCCTAACAAGAAATTCGTAGTAGACGCTCCGCAGCAGGTTGTGAAGGCGGCCGGGGCAGACACTGCTGGGTGGGGGAGGACGGGAGGGGCCACGTCCCACTGTGGGGGCTTCGGGGAAAAGCAAGCGGCCGCCTCCAGCTCCTAGGAAAACGAAAGGGAGCGATGGAAGAAGGAAACCGCCCGCTGAGATGGCGCAGCAGGAAGGGAGCAGGACGCGGCGTTACCTGGGCTGGGTGGCGGCCGAACCCCTCCTCCTCCTCCTGGTCCCTGCACAGGGCCGTCCGCAGCCGCTCCAGGTGCTCCCGCAGGGTGACCCGCTGGTGGAAGGAGAAGGCCGGGTGCAGCGAGGCCATGGTGAAGAGCAGGAGCAGCTCCTCCTGCGCGCCGCAGCCCAGGCCCTGGGCGGCGGGCAGCCCGGCCTGCCCGTTCTCCGCCGCTCCGTCCATCACCACCACCACGTCCCCCTCCTCCTCCTCATCCTCTTCCTCGTCCTCCTCGGCCGGGGCCCGCCGCGCCGCCGGGCAGCTCTGCAGGATGGAGTCCACCTGGGGCAGGAGGCGGTGCAGGCGGCCGGCGGCCTCGCGGTTCTCGGAGCCCAGCAGGGCCAGGTACACGATGAGCTTGGAGCGCACGGCGGGGTCGCGGAAGTCTCCGAGCTGCCCGGGGTCGCTGAGCCCGTTGGCCTTGGCCTCCGAGTCGCGGAGGCAGTGGTAGTCCTTGCGGGCCAGGTCCTCCAGGCAGGAGCCCAGGAACCGCAGCTCCAGCGGGTTGCACAGGTCCAGCAGCCCCACCATGAACTCAAGGCGCTGCGCCGAACCCAGTACCAGCCCGAACCATTCGTACACCGTCTCCTTGTCGGTGCGGGCGGCCGCCGAGCCGGGACCGCCGCCGCCCGGAGCGCCGAGCGCGGCGGGGGGGGGCGGCGGGCCGGGCCCGGGCCCCGGCCCCAGGCCGTGCAGCCGGCTCGGCCTCTCCAGTCCGCAGCCCCTCCCCGCCGCCGCCGCGGCGCCCCCGCGAGCCCGGGGCACCTGCTGCTGCAGCGGGAGGTGACAGTCCAAGGCACCGCCGGGCTCCTTCAACCCCGCCGCCGTCGCATCTTCCGCCGCCGCCGCTGCCTTGTGGCTCGTCTGCTTCAGGGGCAGCTTCATCTTCAGCATCCTCGGCGGCGGCACGGGAGGGACTCGGCGCCCGCCGGGACCCGGCGGCAGCAGGAGCGGGGAGGGGGGGGAGGGCACGCGAGGCTCAGGCGAAGCCGCTCATGCCGCTCATGCGGCCCGGCCGGCGCGGGAGCGGCGCGCGCGCGCGGGTGGGGGGGGGCGGCAGAGCGGGCCCGGCGGGCGGGGAGCGGGCGGGCGGGGCGGGGCTCGCTCGCGGCGTCGGCGGCGGCGACTCCCCGTCTCCGCCTTTGCCCAGCGCGCTCTCGCGGCGGTCCCCCCTCTCCCCGCCCTTGCCCGGTGCCCGCGCAGAGCCGGTGGGCGCCGGCGGTTGCGCGCTCGCGGCCCCGGGCGGCGCGACAGGACCGGCCGAGGCCCAAGATACCGTTGGGGGTGAGAGGGGCGGGCGGAGCGCGCGCGCCTCTCCGCCTATCGGCGCCGCCCGCGTCAGCGCGCGCCCGCCGCCGCCGCCGCCGCCGTGGGGAGGGCTCGGAGGGCGGGGGGGGCTCGCGGGGCGGGGCGTTACGCGCGGCGTTGCGCGGGGCTGTGCGCGCGCGGCGCGCCCCCGGCGCGCGCGGCCCCCGCGGCCCCGCCCCGCCCCGCCCCGCCCGGGGCCCGCCCTCCCCGCGCCCGGTCTGGGAAGGGGTGGAGGCCACGCGTGTGCTCCGGGAGTTCCACTGCTCCCGCCGGGGGAAACAGCGCGGCGGTTCGCCTGGGACCAGTCCAGGAGCCAGCCGCCTTGTCTTCTGGGTAAAAGATTTCCCTGCTGTACGGCCGTGCGTTGGCTGATGGCTCTGCTGTGCAGAGCCACGTGGGTTTGCCCAGAGCCGGCAGGAGCAGGCCCGGAGCTGTGCAGTGCCGGTGGTGGAACAAAGCTGATGGCAGGAACATGGCTGCTACGGGCCTTTCTAATTTCTAACGCAGTTGAAACTATTGCTGTTGTAAGAGGTCTCCTTTTTAAAATGGCCATTGTTACAGTATCGTGGCTTTCTACCCGGCTCTTTTTACGCTAGGGAAATACACGGAATATTGCAGAAAAAATAAAGGACAGCAAAATGGTTTAGGGATACTCTGTTAGGAAAGAGCATGCTTTCTTCGCTCTTGTTCCCCCCATCCTCTTCCCAGCTGTTGTGATTCACGACGATGAAGAGCCTACGATTATAAGATTAAGCAGTGCTCTGACTAATCAGAAAGTTGCAATGCTCCTCACTTCGATTCCCGCACAGTTACATAAAGGCAGTGTATTTGAAAGCAGAATCAAGTCTGTGGCTTGCAGAACAGCACAGCAAGAATATAAACGAGTTTTAATTACAAGTATACAGAGTAGCGTCCCTGAACTGCTTACAGCAATAAACTGCCAGATCTGACTCCTCCTTATCTGTCAGACCAGAAGCCGACAGTGCTACAAGGAAGGAGTTTATCAAACGGTTAAGAAAATGTCGTGCAGATTATAACAGTCTTGTATGCATCACTCGGATTTGCCACAGAGCGGTCTTGAATGGTGGCTACAGACTACACCATATCCTGCATTTTTATATATGTGCAGCAAATATACGTATTTTATTCTAAAATATTAAAGGACTAACTTCTAGGTAGCAGATGTTAGGTTTTCATATTCCTAATGACTGCCTGATCCTCTTGTAGTGACAAAAATGGACTTAAACCTGACTGAGTGCAGCTTTCCTTGTTCATTGGTGTCACGGTGTCGCAGGAGTGGAGTGGTGAGTGGGTCAGGTCTTACCCTTTCATCCTGGACCATTCTTTGGTGGTCCCAGGGCCAGGAAGGCAAAGAAAAGTCACACAAAGTCTCATTAACTTTTTTTATCCTCTTTTATTTGGTTCTGTTTGCCTGTTAGGGCCTGACTGGACCTGTGAATCGTCTCAGGTCATTAGTCAAAGCAGCTATCACTCCAATATGATATTTTCTTACATTGTCATTATGAAGTAGTAATTTTAGAATTACAGCAATTCTTGTCATATTATCATTATGTTTTTTTAAAAAAAAAATTACCGTGACTATCTCTGGGGATGTGCCAAGCTGCAATCTTGGAAGTGCAGAAACAAGGCTTGAGGTTTCTGCTTAGTAGTTTGAGCAGGTATTTCAACAGTCTGAATAGAATTTACAAGTTCAAAGTTACAATTATACGAATGTTATAAATAACATTTCCTACTTTAACAATCTGTGATTCAAATAAAACATGACATAGTTCCAAACAGATAACACCCCAGAGAGTGCAGAAGCAATTTAGTTTTGAGGGAAGGGGATGAGGGGAATGACGAAAGAAAAGGTCTGCTGGTCCATTCATAATTCCACAAAGGTGAGATAAATTGCACACGCATGAGGGTAGTGGTTGAAAGTATGTTCCCCTGGTACAGAGTGTAGTTGGAGCCCATCCCTGTTTGTGACAGTTCCCAAGCTGATCCTTAGTTTCACAAATAAGGTTAAGAACCTGATTAACTCAACTCTTCTTGATTTCCCCTTCTTAGTGGCTTAAACTATGATACTTGAGGAAAACATATGAAAGATGTACAGTCAGAAAAAAAAAAAAAAAAAAAAAAGGAAAAGGAATAATATGAGAAAGCAAAAAGAAGACAAGGAAATTTCAGGCTGACTTGCAAGTATTTCAGTAGCTGAGGGAGGTGTCAGCAAGGGAGAGGGCAGCGAGGAAAGAGAACTGAAACTTAAGTGCCCAGGAGAAATGAAAGTGAAACTCAGGGCTGTGAATGGAATGAGGACATGGTGGGGAAATGCTCAAACAGTGACAAGCTGGTACAACAGCAATACTATGAAATTATCTTGCCTAGGACAGGTGCCCTGGAGATTTTTTAACCCGGTTTCTTACAAAAATGTATAGCTTGCATAGATCTTTAATGACTTGGGCCCACAGTCATGCTGACTTAGCGTAAGCAATGGTACAGAGCCTTAGAGGGAAAAGTATGTCTGTAATCTCTATCTGAGCTGAAAGCCAGATGAACTCTGACACAACACAGAGCAGGCGGAGGAGCAGGCAGGACAGTACTGCTGGTTTGGGAGCCTCATAGCCCCTCTCTGGGAAGTGGCTCTCGTTGGAGTACATCAGGGGTCTGGTCTGACATCCCAGGTCAAGGGCCAGGAATGTACCACGTGGAGCAAGAAGCTGTGTCCAAGAGAGCCGCTGTTGCCACAACTGGATTTGCAGCAAAAGGAATAGTGGCTATTCTGAGTCTTCCCCCCCTGCTGCCTTTTCACCTGTACAGCATAACCCCTGTTCAAATTATCAAAGCCCCAGAGCCTCCTGAGTGCACTGAGGCTTCATTGCGGGTCTAGAAGTGTTGTCCTTACTGACAGATCCTTCTGGGAACCTGGTTGCCACTGGCTGCTGGCTCCACTTTTCTGCCTGGCTGTGACCATCACTGTTTGGATACATGAGCTGTGGAGAACACCAGGGGATACACAGGCCAAGGAGAGACTGTTTCCTGTATCCAGTGTGTCACCCTACCATGTACAGGCAGCCACAATGTGTCTTTCGAGTGAAACATCGTTCCTCACTAAGTTCTTCCAAAGAGGTCATTGGCATTGTGGGGGTTTTCTTTACCGGGCCTAAAACTTCCCCAGCAATGCTTTTAGAAGGGGGAAAGCCACTAAGAAAAATAAAAAACACAGCACTGAGACACTGAACTGAATGCTGAAGCTAAGGGAGGAACTAACAAAGCAACCTTCAACACCATTCCACATAACATTTCTTTAGTTTTTTTAATAATCCTGTTTTTTTCAATATTGACTTCTCACTAACACGGTCAGAAGATTTTGCATTAATTTCAGCAACACATAAAACCAGTTTCACAGTCTGTGAAACTCATTTTGTTTATGCCTTTGATCCTACTAAGGATCTGCTGAAATTGTTTTGTAAGAACAGGAATGAGGTTAATCTGTGGCCCACTTAAAAATCAGATAGGAATGCTGCAGGATATATAGATATATATTTCATATAAATATATCAGGATTTTTTTTTCATGTTGATACTGTTCCCTGGGTACTGTCTTTGCCAATAAGTGTATTCACTTAAAAAAAAAAAAAAAGCTGTAACAAATGCTCAGTGAGGATCTCTGCATGGATTCCCGTCCTACAGGGTAGAAGATACATAAATAGGGAAAGAAATCTTTCTATCCTCCTTTTCTCCTTTATTCCCTTTCTTCTTGTTTCCCAGACTGTAGGAAGATCAACTACTTTTTAATACAAAGTTTGCAGATGTGTTTAATCCACAGTCAGTTCTATGGGCTATTGTCAGGTCTTTCAGCCAAACTCCTAAGGTGTAAGGGAATTGTTTCAGAAAATGTCAGACAAATGTCACACCTAAAAAAAAAAAAAAAAACAACAACCCAACAAAAAAAAAACCCAAAACAATCTGGAAGAAAAGATGAGTTCCTTGATAAAGCTTTGGGGCAATTTTGCTGACTCATGATTTGTCATTTATCTCATGACAGTTGGCATTTTTTTGTGTAACTTACATTTCATAAAAATGGGAGGAAGTTACCTTTTAGCCCTGGGATCTGGAAGAAAAAGCCTTGAGAATGTGACAACTTGAAATTCACTACGAATAAAGACTGTCAAATTGATAGGTTGTTATTATGATTTTTTAATTCTTGTTGCTGTGATGGGTTATGAATATTTGAGCTAGTTTATTCTTTCAGCCTCTTTTTCAGCAGGAGTTGAGCAAGCTTATGTTTGAAAACTGAAGATATGTTTAAGAAATGACATTTTTTTAATAGGCATGTCTGGATTGAAGACAGACATTTTTAGGACTTTATATTCAATATGAGTAGTAAAATGCAGAAGATGACCCGTAGTCGTAAATATGTTAGCATCCAGTGTAGGAGTAAACATACAATTTTAAGCACAGTTTAAATAGTTTAAACATAGTTTGGGATTTAAAGTTACTGAAAAATAAGTTCAGCGTAGGCAGAGGGTGTGTTCCCAGGATCAACTTCATTATGAAAGACTATTTCTAAAGTTAAAGTTGTTGGTTATTCATTTGCAAAGGTCACCTATCCCAGGGCCTCTTTGGTAAGCTTGCCAATAAAGGTACTGTTATGAAACACGGTTGCAAATTTCAGCTCCCTGTTCAAGGGAAGCTGAACTAAGGCTGCAGTCTTCTTTTGCATAACTGTCAAAGGTGAATTATTACTATTTTCAGCTGGATGCAGCTCAGAAACCTATGAAAGACGGAAACATTACTAAACTGCTAAGATAGGGGGGTCTATTTCAACTCTTCTGTGCAAAGGGAGCAGGTTCCTTGCCTGTGTGGCATTTCAGCCTGTGGTACGCATGGCAGTCTGTATTGGTTTGCTTTTCTCCATATAAAGCTGTCAAGAGAATTTAAGGAGAGTTAAGCATTCGGAAGTGTTGGGATATTCTTATCCCTGGATCTTCTGTCCATCAGTTTCCTTGGAAATTGGAAGGAAATTTTCAATGAGATTTTACCATCACAGAGCACAGCCTGCACTGATTCAGATCCCCCTGAGGTCAAGGCAGTATATATCGTGCAGTACCAAGGCATATTGTACTCAGAAATGAAATTTGCACAGAAAGCTACTACCCAGTCTATATGACAATTCCGTTTCGGGGAAAAGAGTAATGGGATTTTCAACACCATTCAGCTTCAGGCTTTCTAATGTTTCAGCGAGGACAGTGGTGAAATGCCTGTGACTCCAGGGTGTTACAGGTGAACCATCAGTGTGTGCCTTCACAAGGAGCAGCACATGAACTCATAAACATGAGCAGTCTGCACACACCGCTCGGCTAATGTCAGGGCTTTGCTGTCATGGGAAGTCCCCCTTAAATAAGACCATTAGACAGAAGACCATTTAAGTGCATGCCCAAACCAGACTCTGTTCTAGTTAGTGGTGAAGGGCGTCCTTAAGTGTAAAGCACTGAGGTTTAAACACCTACACAAAGAAAAGACTTAGGCCATCTTAAACATGTGATGAAAGTTAATTGAAATCTGTTCTGAAATGAGGGCTCGCAGGAGGAATGTGGGTGTGGCTCAGGCACCAGGCCTACCTGATATTAGTCATGTGTATGATAATTATATATGCAACAAGCACCCGGAGTAAAACTGAAAGGTATATTGGTTAGATTATTTCATAATCTCTACACTTGGACCAGGAGGAGGAGATGAGCAACCTGCTGGTCAAACCGTGAGGAACCATCATGTGCACTGGAGGTTCTCCAGAGCAAAACTGTCATCTGTATGGATTCCAAGGGACCAGGGAAGAAGCACTATATCTTGGCCTTTTAAATGTACAGTCACAATCACAAAGACCAAGGGGTGTCAGCGTGAGCTGCAGAAGAGTCATGAGTCACTTATGAGATTTGTGCTGCAGAAGGAACACATTATCCCTTTGCTCTGCTGGTAGTGCCAGTCTCTTTCTGTCTTAAATGATCCATCTGCTGCTGCCCAAATTAGACACACAGCTCTCGCTGTCACTGTGCAAAGCAGTCACCAACAGTGCTCAGAGCATGGTATTCTCCATAGCTCGAACCTTGCTTAGCATCTCACCTATGGCTAGGGAAAACCCCTCCTGCCAAATGAGGCTTCTGCCCTACTGAAGCCTTCAAAAGAGGAACTGTAGTTGCAACTGCTTGAGCCAATCTGTCAAAGCTGGGACCCTGTAGGTCTTTGCCAGCAAGTCTGGTTGAAGGAAAAAAGGAGAGATCTTCCTCTGGGGTGAGAGTTGCTGTCGTGAGCCTATGGATGAGATGGGGTCTGGTGGAAAAATGAATACCTCAGTTGCACAGCTCAGTGTTATTGGAAGTGTGAGGTGGTTGGCTTTTCTGCTTGTTTGTTTTCTGCTCCACACTGTTTTTTTGGCTCCAGGCACACAACATCACTGTTCAAAAAGTGCTCAACTTCAGCTCACCTTGGTACGTTGTTGCTGTTTGTTTGCATCCATTGCATGCATTAACCTAAAAACAGTGCAGGAGTACTTACTGGAGCAGGTGTTACACACTGACAATCAGTTATTGTGGAGTAGGTTGTGAAAACAAGTCCAAAGAAGCAACCTTCACTTTTCCTCCTGCCCTCTCATGCAATATGTGTTTATTTTGAGTTGCCCATAGTTCAGCTCTCCCTGAAAGTTTTCTTATTTGCTCTTTGAGGTGGTCCAGTATTCAGTTCAGTTGTGAATCCCTGCTTGTAAAGCAGGAGTTCTCCGTTTGGCAACCTCTTGGGAATAAAAGAAGAAATTGGAAATCTCTCAATGTGTAGGTGTTTCATTCTGGAGGTGTTTCTGGCTTTCCATGTCTGAAGAATGAGTAGGTTGCCTTGAAATAATGACGTTTGCGGAAGCTCTTTAAGTCTGATCTGTATTTATTAGGACTTTATAGCATATAAGTGGGATGGGTTACAATCTGGGGTGTATGAAGAAAAGCATCACAAAATTTATTCTGGAAAAAAGAAGTAATTCAATTAATCAGTTGAGTCAATATCTCCTACAGAAGAAACAAGAAACCCACATAAGCTCTGGTTCCTACTGAAATCAGTATCCCCACTTTACTGGTTTTTAAGGGTCCAAGGCATCAAATTGGGTTTTTAGTGTCAAAATCTCAAATCCTGAGCAAACTTGAAGTAGGGGACCGTGGTACAGAAAATACCTAAAGTATGCATGGGCACTGGACACTAGCTTGGATCCCTGGAGTTGTAAGTGCAGCCCATGGGAGGTCATTACTGCCCTCTGCTCCACCAGTCTCCAGCCTCACCCTCTGGAGCCTCACAGACTTCCACTACAGGACCTTCCTCTGCTTGGTTGGTTTGGCTATTTTGGTGATGTCCAGGCTTAGGAACAGCAGTGATTCTTTTTCATAAGGAAGAGAAGTAATTTCTAAGATACAGGGCATCTTCTGTACTCATGAGGTGAGTGTAAAATACTGTAAAGTATTGCAGGCTCTGAAGAACTAAAATGCCTGCGTGAGAAATCATTGGCAATATGGCGGGGTTTAATTAATAAATTTAAAAACTTTTTTGTCATAAAACTTCTTAGCATCTTCTTCTCAACTGAGCAATTTCAAGATTTTTCTTCGTTTATCCCATTTTTTTCCTCTCTGTGCCATTTTATTCACAACTGCTCAATACTTGCTATTCGATATCAATGGGCTTCAGAAGTCTTTTGATGGTCTTTGAAATTAATTCCATTAATAAGTCTGTTCTTAGCCCAAGTGAAGTTTTCTTGCTGTGATCTGTGCCAAATCTCTTGGTCCTTCCTGTTCCAGCTGCCCCTTCTTGCTCTTGCAACTTTGACCAAACAAAGTTGCTCAGCGTCTTTTCCACAACAATGTTGCCTAATGCAAGGAAAGACATTACTTGTTCAAGTCAGACTGCCACAAGGACAACGTGGATGGGTCCTGAGATGCTTCCAAGATGGCTGGAAGAAGATACTTATTTCTGGAGCTGGCTGGCTTGGGACCAGTGGGAACTACCGTGTTTGCCTCCAATCCCTATTCAAAAACTTTCTTTTTTTTTTTAATGCAATATTTCTACATCCGTTTTGGTGATAAACTCACATGGCCATGACAGAGCCTTCCTATGTATTTGTGCAGTGGCCAAAGCATTGAATAAAGCCTCTAGAAAGTAATAAGATACACAATAAAATAGTAATTAAGAAATCCTCTCTTAGGGCCATGTTGCTTTCTATATTTTTAATATGGCTGATGTACTTTGAGACACTGAAAGCATAGCAGACCATAATGTCTTGAGTTTGCTTGAAGATGATGAGAAAGCCTGATGATAGAAGGCTCAAATTGGAAAACCTTGTGAACACACAGTCCACAATGCAGCACTCTTATCTCTCTTGACAACCTGCTTTATCACCTCTCAGAGAAAAGGGGGCAAAATCAGTTAAATCAAATGACTTACCATTGCAGCCTTTTGTTGGATCCCTAAAAAGGCATTCCAGCCCATTGGGAAAGGATGCTCTGTGCATGCATTTTAAATAATTTTGAGAGTTTAATTTTTTACCCATTTAATTACTAATCAGTGTCAGATGCCAGCTGCAAAATAATTTTGCCCAATTCTTTCTTTCTCTACCTTTCCTGTCTTAAAGAGTCTCCAGGGATTGCCCTTCTTCAGTCCTGAACACTCTGTTTAAATATGTAAAAAAAATAATATTGAAATACAAACATCTAGTTTGGATATGTGGTTTAAATCTGGCATCTAATGAATTCCAAGGGGTTCCCAGATCCCTCAATTCCTCTGAACATCACACTCTGACTAATTTAAAAATTCTACTGTCCTAAAAGCTCATGTTTTTTAAACACTTACAGAGCATAATAACGAACACAAGAGAAAAGCCAAAAGAATATGACAGAGACATGAATTTTAAACAGCAAGTGCCAAAAAACCCTGAACATCTCTTTTCCTTTTAAATAAGTTTGCAACCATAAGAGAAAAAAAAATAAAATAATGTGTCCTCTCACTAGATCTCTGGAAATGCTTGGACTTCTTTTGCCATCTGCAAAGTGCTTTTCAAACATTGTTTACTTAATGTTCTCCTGGGAGACCAGTGGGAAATTACTGTGGTCTTTTTCAAGGTATAGAAATTGAAACAAACATGCTTAAGCCTCATAATTTAGGAATTCATTCCCAGTGGATTAATTCTCTTCAGCAATTCCATTTTCAGGACTGATGGCTGCAGGGAGCAATTGGAGAGGACAAGAATGGGGAAATTAGAAAGTTTCCGGAGGAAGGGATCTTTAATGGTGAGCAGAAATTAAGGAAGAAGAATGTGAACTGGAATCACACTTTGGAGTGGGAATGGTTATTTGGGAGCCTTGTAAAACGTTTGAGAGTCAAAGTAAAATCTGTAGGCCTGGTGAGGCAGGGGAAGGTGAAGCTGGTGCCTCAGAGGAGTGAAGCCTAGGACTGTGGCACCAACCCTCTCTTGTCTCTGTCCTCCTGTCTCCTGTCTGAAATGGACCTAATACTTAGTCAGATTTCCCCAGGCAGAAAATGAAAGCACAGTGAAAACACTAAATGAAGGAGGGCATTTAATGACAGAAGTGAGAAATACAGCTGCATTTCATTGCCTCTGGTTAGCCAGACACTGACCCAGCACTATCTACTGTTGCTGCTGTAAAGGCACCCAGTACACATTTTAGCACTGTTCTCTTGTTCTGTCTTACACCAAAATATTTGTTTGCAATAAAAAACCAGCAGGTTAAAAAACCTCGACAGCATGTCTGAAGAACACACGGTTGCTCTGCCATGCGATGTTGTCGGAATAGCAGTGGTTTACTTGTTAACTGTAAGACCTGGTAGGCAACACCTAATAGCTTGCTTCCTGCTCACTTGTCTCTCCTGTGGCCACCTCAAAGCTTTATCCCAAGAAGGCTGGCAGAATTGGTCCATAGTGTGCAGTTAATTGCAGATTAAAACTCCTGCAGATCAGGAACTTTGCCAATGAGATAATGTGAGACAGCGCGCTTAGGCACTCAAGTAGGCTGATTTATCCCTAAGCACTATCTGCCCTTTTAAATATCATCAGAACAGTCAGAACTTTTGACTCTAACAAGAAAAAAAGGAAGAAAAAAACCCAAAGTTTTGGAAAATTATCTTGCATTGCATTCAGTGTGAATTAGTGAATGATATCAGAACTGAAAAGTATTGTTTTTCATAAACAACATCATTTGCAATAAATCCTCTGTCAAATTGTATCATAAGGGGAGCAGCAGAAGTGGGACATTATATTAGGAATTCTTTATTCCTAACCCACATTGCCTAACCCTGTCAACACTCAACATGAATATCCATTTTACTGCACCATAGCCATGTAAAAAAAGGAGCTTAAGATGAAAGTAAGATGGTTGGAACCAAGGAGAACATCCAACAGAATGAATTTGCATTGAAAAATGTTTCTTTGTCAAAGCTGAAATGATTTGTAGGGATGTACTGGTTGTGATGAAATTCTTGATGGTCTCTGAAAACTGGAGCATTACCTTCTTACTGCTGACCAGGACACGAACAGAAACAAACATTGGGATTTTTTTAATCTTGCAATAGGTGCCTCAATGCAATTTTGTTCTGCTGCATAAAAATTGTTTTGAAATCTGATGCAGCTTGATAACACATTTCCAAATGGTGGGAGGGAATTCATGTCCTGAGGCTAGCTACAAATTATACTTGTGTCTTCTTTAGAGCCCATTTACATGACTATAAGGGTGCAGAATTGCTGTTGTATAAATAAGACTCGGAACATAGGCAGTATAATTTCAAGCAGAGCTTACATATACACCCAGAGTGTAAATATTGGATACCGTTTGCTTTTATAGATATGGCTTTCTGTGCCAAGAAGCCTATAAAGACAACCAGCATAGGTCTCATCAAGGAACAGCTAATAACGTAAGAGCTGTTGAAATAGACCCTGCCTCATCCTTTGGATCATCATTCTATACAACAGAACCCCTGTCCTGGACAGTCCATAAAACTAGCAAATTCTGGATACTGTTTATTCTATAGGTATAATGGGCATGTATGCTTTTTGTGGAAAATGCTGCCTTTTAGCCTCGTGCTGTCTTTAGAACTAGGAAAAGTCTTTCAAACTTCCAAACCCAGACCTCACCAGAGGAAAAAGTAGCTGACAGCAAAGTGTGTTGCATGAGTTCCAGGAGGCAATTACAGAGAAGAGTTAAAAAAAGAAAAATGCAAAACAGCCAGGTTTCAGCCACACTGAGGGAGACAGGATCAAAAGGCCATGAAGGAAAGCAAGGTCAAGAAGCAAGCACAGGACAAGAAAAGCTGCCAGTTGCTTTCCAGTGCTCAGCAGAGAGGCCTGAGCTCTGCTCCTATGTCTGACCCATCCACGTACCTCACTGTGTAAGGGTGCAGGACAACAGTGTCAGCTGCTGGTGTTTTCCTGATCTCACTGCAAATTGGTTCAGGTAGTTGTGTGAGCAAAATGTTATTGGTTTTTGTTTTCCCCCTCAGCTTGGTAATTTTGGTTTTGTGTCTGTTAATTTTCTGATTTGCTCTTTGAATTGTCACACCATGAGATAAACATTGTGTTGGGGCAAAGCAAATGTCTGGCTGGAATTGTGCTTGTGCCAGCTCTGACTTAGACCGGCTTCAACTGTCATGGAAATACACCCAAGATGTTTTCTAAGCCCAGAGTGAAATCTGCAGGCTTGGGTCAGTGGTAGTTGCTTTAGAGCTGTTGCTAGCTGTATATTGGGAGTCTCTTTAAGTTCAAAAATTGTTTTTTTTTGCAAAGACCGCCAAGCAGACATCCCCCTAATAATAATGAGTTATGATATTTGAGCTTACTTAACCTAGCAATTGATTTGGTGGAGACCTCATCCCCCAAAGTGTCATCACATACTTTGAACTATTCAATCTTTATTTTCAATGTTCTTTCGGTTTTGAGGGGAGGTGTTTTGTGAAAATCAGTCTTCAGGAGAGTCTGTTCTTACTTGTGGTACTTCAGTCACTGTTGTACTGAAAACAAGAATTTTTGTACAGCACTCTGGTGGCAGCGGTGGTGGTTTCAAAAATTTGCGTGTCTGGCTTCGATGAGCACTTCGAGCACCTGGCCGTGTGCAGTGGTGATGCTCAGCTGATTCTCATGGCTGTGGTGGTGGAGAAACAGCTGTTATAGGATTAATGGTAAAAGTGATGAGCAGTGCCCTGGGGAATTGAGCCCAAGGCACTTTGTTTCCCCCACTGGAGGAGCCAGAGCCAGAAAAGATGTCAGCAGCATCATATGACACCATATCATTCTCATCCAGTGGGACAGAGCACCGGCCAAGCTGCTGTGACTGGTGGATGTACAGATCTGGAAGGAGTGTGTCTGCTCAAAAACGCCAGTTTATGGACTTTCTTTGCAGAGTTTTGGGATGCTGAGGGACCCGGCAGGGCTTCTGATCTCAAGGAGGAGAAGATGTGGGGAGGTGGGGTATGTGTGTGTGTGTGTGTGTGTTTGTGTGTTAAAAATCACCTGAAGGCTGATGAAAAGGCAGTCTATCACTTTTTTCCTTAGGTGATTTCTTCTTTTTCAGTTAGTTGTTCTTTATTTTGCTGGGTAGACCAACATAAGAAAACCTTTTGAGTTATTCATTATCTGCTTCTCTGTGCTGGTGCTTTCTGCTGCTCTCCTTTCTATTTCCCTCCATGAGATTCTTTTTCTCTGAAGCTGTTGAGATAAAGAAGCTCATCTTCCCAGACTCAGGTGGAAGAAGGGGGGCTGATCGCTTCCTCACTTTTGTGTAGGAGAGAGGGGAGAACTTCTTTCCATTCTAATTCTCTCCAGATAATTTGATTTGTGTCAAGCCACAAACTTGGCAAGGTGTCACTGACACTGTGGGATCACTTCCTGAATTTGTACCTATGCAGATTTATAGGACAGTGTATAGGTATGGATTTCCCTGAAATCAGTACTTGCTCAACTGCAGCCAGGCTATACATAGAGTACATTTTATTTGTTAGGTGACATGAGTAGAGAAATCCTTCTTTGACTATTGTGAGACCATTTTCATGGTACCTGTTTTATTTATCTGATTGTTAAATAACTAATAATCTCATCTGTCTTGGCAGACCACAGACAGATTGGCAAGGATGGATGGCCACCCATCAGGAAGAATTTGTGTAGGAGACTACTTGCTAGCCTGTGTGGATGGAACATGCCCTGTAGAGCAAAAGTAAATCCTCAGATCAGACAGAAGGGAGGAAACACCATTTGTACAGCCTGTCAATCCTTCCTTTGTTTTGACTTGTGTTTGTCTAGTTTGTAACTTCACCTTTGAAAACCATGGCAGTTCTGTTGCTGTCATGTTCAATGCTTGTCAGTTGTGTTTCTTTAAAGTAAATGTCAAGTCTACCTTCCACTTGTGTGTTATTCTGTGTTTTGGTGATGAAACTAGAAAATTGCCAGTCATACTTGGAATTGTTAGGTAAGGTGTGTGTAAGGGTGCAGCAACCTCCAGAGAATACCCCTCAGTTTTTTCACTCTGTTTCCACTTTTGGGAAAGCAGCCTATGCTTTCCAGTGTTGGAAGACAGAAGGAGACAGCTTGTAGAGTATGGTCTTTCAAATGGATTAATCCTCCAAGTCCATAGCTGCTTGGTTTTGGATTGAAAAAAAAGGAATATATCTAAAGAAAAAAACCTCAGAGATGTTTTCGAGATTGGTTATAAGCCAGGAGAGTCCTGTTGGGTCCCTTTCTAGTAGTATTTGGTAGGATCTGATGTTGGCATTTCCCCATGACCCCAGAGGTTCTGCTTTAAAAAGCATCTTCCTTTGTTCTCTTTTTCCTCTGCTTCTGCTTCCCAAAGTAGTAGCAGGATTTTGTGTGCTGCCCGAGCATGGTGAAGAACTTTGAACTTGCTTTTAAGGTGACCTAGTACTAACAAAAGAGGAAACAGGGGGATGATCCCTAAAGAACTGGGAAATAGGGTTGGGGTATGAGCAGGAGGAGCAGCCAGTGAGGAGAATTGGAAACAGGCTGAATGTCTGGGCCCAGAGGGTGGTGATTATCAGGGCAAAGTCATTTAGTTGGAGGCCAGTAACCAGTGGTGTAGCCCAGGGAACAGTCCTGGCCCCAGTCCTGTTGAAGACCTTTCTTAATGATCTGGATATTGGGGCAGAGTGGGCTCTCAGCAAGTTTCTTGACAACACTAAACCAGGAGGAGCAAAGGATAATAATTCAGAGGTAATCCAGAGGGTTCTTCTGCCCTCCCTGATAGGCTGGAGAAATGGGGTGACAGGAACCTTGTCAAGTGCATGAAATGCCAGGTACTATATGTGGGAAGAAACAAGCCCAGGCATCAACATGTTTTCCAGCTGGAAAGCAGCTTGGCAGGAGGGGCCATGGAGAAGGGGCCAGCTGGTGACTTTAGGGTTCCCTGCCCGGAACTTGAGGTCTTGGCAGTGGCCAGTGTCACCATGCTCATTTGGATGTGGAAGCATTTCCCGGAAGCTTTTGTTCCCTGGCACATTGTCCTCAGAGCTGGCTTGTCACAGGGGCTTGGATTTGCACTTGCTCACATTCTTGGAGGAACTGCAGATGTGTAAGGAGGTGTGAGGACATGGCTCTCTGGTTCCTGCACCCCAGGAGCTGCAGGACCGCTTCCACATGTCCTGTGCCATCACCAGTGCAGCATCTGCACCTCCAAGCGGCCTTGGGAACCATGCTGGGCAGGGAAGGGCAGAGAAACAGCCGTCTGGAGCATGTCTAGTTCCTACTCCTCACCAGGGACTGGTGGGAGGAGTGAGAGTGGGAGAAGGGAGAGGCTGCTACCACTGAGCTCTCGGCCCCAGTGGGTCCTGTCAGTGGTTCCCCACGTGTCTTCGAGGAGCATGGGCCTGTTGTCAGAGATGGCTGGTCACCCCTCAGGCAATATTGGTGAAGGAGATTTCTGGCTCCTCTGTCTGGATTGAACAGGCATTGACCTGGCTGGGGAAGCACTTCACTAGGTCATCATGCTGATAAGAAAATCCAAACTTGCCAACGACCTGTTAAGAGAAATGATGGGTTTTTTCCTGCTTTTGAAGAATCCTTGCCTGTCGCTCTTAATTAGCCAAATTATAGCTGTCATTGTGTTCTGCTGCTCATTAAATACTAGGAGGCTGCTTCAAATATTATGGGGAAATTAAAGAGACAGTCTTGATAAGATTCTTTCTTTTAACCAGAAAAAATATGACTTCCCTTGTATAGTGACTCTTTACTAAATAAAGCCTTTGTTTCATCCAACCTCATTTTCCCCCTGCATTACACCTTTCTACTAATATCTAAGGACTTTAGTGGTGCTGGTCTCAGGAAAGAAAGGAAAAAAGAAAGTAATATTGATAGATGGACAGACCTCTTCTGCCAGGCATCCTGCTCTCTCACTTTTACAGCCAAGAAGGATGTTTGAGCACTGCATAATAGCTATCATACAGGCTTTAGTGCAAATACAGTGTATGACAGAAACAGACTCCACCTTTCCACATTGCTCATATTTTTTCTTTCTTCGCTGTTGCTCTAAAGAAAATACAGATTCAAACCCACCTAGATTATAAACCACTCACTATAAAGCTTATATTTATATACAAAAAGCACAGGAATGACCTGTGAATAAAAGACTTCCCTGTTTGAATTCTATATTAAAGTCTTACACCAGCTTTAAGAAGAGTTAGTAATGGATAAATTTCAACTACTCTTCCTCTTCTTAAATATTTAATTATAGAAAGCCCCGTGCATCTCAGTCAAGGATGTGGATCCCATTGCACTCAACATAAATCCAGAAAGAAAGGATGGAGAGTTCACAGCATAGATATTAAGCCAGATGGAGTGGACAATAAGTGGGGAAATACATGGAACCAATGAAATTATATTGATCTCTGCGCAATGTCCTGGTGGCTTAGCCCTTTTCTTTTCTTTTTATCAACACTATAAAAAAGCAAGGTTCTTTAAGGTAGGTAGTGAAAGCAGTTAATAAAATAGCCTTGTGCACGCCTTCAGTAAACTCCATTAAAGCAGAAAAAGTGGTGTCAGAGAAAACCTGGTATTGTTCATTCCCTTACCTATTCAGAAAGTGAAGACAGCAGCAGTGACTAGTGCAGACCAGCTCAAGGGGCTGTCCCTTTTGGTGGGGACAGGGATGGTGTTACTCAGAGCACGGGCACAGGAAAAGGCAGAGAGAGGGAAAAAGGAGCCTAGAATCAAAATCAGAGAGGAAGGCCAAGTGGGAACAGTTAGAGGTGGAAGACAGACAACATATGGCAATAATATTGCAGGAGATGGAAATAAAATGCTGTGCTGTTTAATAGAGGAAAAAGAGCAAGAAGAGAGAGGTCGGATGGGGAAGACACTGGAAAGAAGCCCAGCTCTTGCAGCATATTTGAATCTAAAGCAAAGAAGGCACACAAGAAGACTTGTGCAAGGTCACTAATCATGGATGCTTCTACATTGCATAAGATCCTGCAATACAGCTATGCCTATGTGGGGCACTCTCAACCCCATATCTCTGTTATTAAATACAAACATACTATTTACTCTCTCTTTCCCTTAGAAATACCAAGTCACTTCGGGGAAATACAGTTAAGCTTTTATAAAATCATCAGCATGCTGCTCGGCAATTTTATTCCCATCTAATTCCTTCGATGTGGTTAAAAACTGGGCCATGTGCTCTCTTTTAAAGCAGAACACTGTGTCCCACCTTGAAAGACACACCACGTTTAAGTGTCCGCAAGCTAATACGTCTGACTGGGCAGCAAATCCAAGGCCTACACAACACTAGCCACTTGTTTATCAGTCTTGCAAATGTGCAAATAAGATACGGGCTTGTCAATAAAATACATTTCAATTTCATTTTCTCCAAGGCAGAAAAAGAAGACACATAGAAAAAAAAAATTGGTGCCTGAATGTCTATCGGTTCATTTTCAAAATCTGCTTTTATTTATCCTCTGGTTTTCATTGATCTCTGGCAATAGACATGCCAGCTGAGAGAACTTAGTTCTAACAGACGTTTTTTCTTCCCTCTGCCAAAAGTGATCAGGTTTCCTCTATGAGCTGTGCTTGGGAGTCTTCAGTCAAGTTGAAATATATCTTAATTCAGCAGATTATAACCAAATTAAATACAGCTTTGCTCCAAAATATTCTTTTTTTTTTTTAGGGTCTTAAAAATTAATTTTCATTCCTTTTCTCTCTAAAACACACAGGTTTATTGACAGCATGTGTCAGTCTCTGAAATTCAACACGTTTCTTACTGCACCTTATTATGAATCCCTTCTCTCATCTTTCTTGGCTGAGCATCTCCCCACCTGCCAGCTCTCTCCTTCGCCTCCTACTTCCAGACCCAAACCCTCCTCCATAGCCCTGGCGGCGCTGTCACCTTCCTGCACCCAGACATACAGGTCCCCAGCATGGGATGGAATCACTCTGAACACACCTGCAAAGCTCATCACCCCACACTGGTTTTCAGATTGTCTTTGTGGGCTCCTGGACCACCTCTGGGGTTGCTGCTCAGGGGTCTCCCAGCCCCCTGGTAGGAGACAAGAGTTAGCTACTCTCAGCTCTGCAAATGGAAAAAGGTGAGAAATTTCTGCTTCAAACCAACCCGCTTCCTTCTTGCTGCTGCTGCTGAATCCCTTTTCCTAGGATGTTTTCCTCCTGAGCATTGTGTGCATTTGAGTATCTTTTTCTGACTGCAAACGTCTCAGAGACAGCTCTGATCCATCCTGAAAGCTGGAAACCCCTTTTACATCGTAAGATTTAATTCAGTAGGAAATCATAAGGAGCAACTAATTCAAACATTGTTTAACTAAGGAAAAGTGCTCCTTATAGCTTAGATTTGATGCATCCATACACGCCAAAACATACACTCGGCTTGATAGGGCATACACAGCATGCTACATTTGCACTGTGAGTACTGGCACTTTTCATGTGAAATACTGGGAGCAGTGAGACTACTTAGTCACATTTCTCTATTTGCATACTGATACTTCTGAGCTTTCACAAGAACTTCTGAATTTCCCCTGTGACTGACATATGTAAAGCACCAGGTACGTGTCAGAAAGCAAACGCATGTCAAGAATGTATTTCTACCTGTGCTTGTTCCACTTGGCCTCTCTTTTCTCTCCTACAATGGAACTTCCTAGCCCGTTTAAATCAGCAGGGTTACAGAGTAATGGTTCAAACAGCCCAGCATATAAAGCAAGGGGTAAGCTGAACCTTGATTGTGCTTCAATAAATCAGGAGTTAGTTGAAGGTAATTAACTATGACCTCCTCTTTACCACAGAGGACCTGATAGCTCAAACCACGAAGAGGGTGAGGACTTGTAGAGAAGTGGTTCTATTTGTAGCTCTATGCCATTATCATCCGGTTGGTTAATATTATTAGCAGCATAAACCAAATTAAATTAATTTGGTGAGGGTGAAATCATGTTTCTATGAATAATGCTGAACACCTTCTGTAAAAATATTTAAAACTGAAAAAAATAGCATGACATTTTACCTTTCCTGAAATTCAATTTCCTCTCATTACAGAAGTTCAATTCCAACATTCTTGTGAAAACCCAGCAAACAGAACAGTACAACTGTTATAAACAGGTTACAAAAAAAATCCTATGACACCAGCAAACGTTTCACTTTTAAGTGGGAAACATGTTCTACTCACAGCTTAACTGTCTTCTTCTGGTTATTTAACACCGGCAATCTAAATTTCCTTTGATTGAGGCTAATGGGGCTTTTTGTGTGCAAATTCCCAGGGCTCAAGTAGGAAAGTGAGAGTGATTTATAGTACATGCAGTCAGGTGCACTTGAGCATCATGCTGGGGCAAATTGGATCCCAAAGTCCTGGCAAAGCCAGGCGAGGAAGGGGTCCCTCACCTCTTGGCTAGTGGGGCCGATGATCAGAGCACCCCAATCCTGGCCTCATGGTGAGCAGTGGGAGGGCTGCTGCTCACAAGGAGGAGGAGGAGAAGGAGGACATGGGACCAGACGGCGGTTGTTTGACTTGGCTGTCCTCACCTCCCATGGCAGCCAATCTCTCTGCCAGCATCCAGCCATTCCCACAGTAAGCCTGGTCTTAGCCTGTGATGCTTGTGCTCAGTTATTACTTTGGATGTAGTTGAAGTTTTCCTGGGAAGCTTGAGCCACGGCACGGGAAGCACATATTTCAGTTTACAGCCTGGGCCAGAGTGAAACAGGATTTCTCTGGCAGAAGGAAGAAGGCAGTCTTTTCACCTCAGGCCTGTCTTCTGACTGGATAGCGATGGCTGGTGTCAAGGGATGTGGGAGAGCTCTTCACAGAAACCTGCAGGAATCTCCTCATGGAAAGTCTTCAGCTGCCTAAGACACTGGGCTCAGGCCAGGTACCCTGGAAGTGAAAACAGCTACTTAACAGTTTCATAGCCTTTTTTATGTTTATTTGTAAAGCACTTTGCAACAAGTGAGTTAACATTAGCTTCCCTCCACAGAGAGCAGAAACAGGCAGAGGTATCAAAAAGCACCTGGCAAGTTAATGGCAAAAATATAAGGAGAAGCTGAGGCATTTCATTCATAGGCAGGTTCATGGGAAAAACAAAGGAAAAAGAAAAAAGAAAATTTAATACACAGAAGGTAAGAAAAGCACATTTGTCTGTTAAAAAGTTTTCATAGAATCGCTGAGCTGTGACCGCACCTGATGTTGTCTGTGAGCAGACAGTGGTTTTGCTATAAGCTCTCCTTCCCTGAGGAACCACATCAGAAAGGGTCATTTGGACAGAAGGGAACATGGCTTAGGTGCTGGCAGCCTGGCTTCCTTTCTTATATCAGGGTGACATCAACCTTCAGAGGTCTATACTATTTAGTTCATAACTTGTTAATGATGTGGTAAGTCACCACATCTCCATTTTGTCTAAGAGATGTAGAAGTCAACTTAGTGGTCTAAACAATAGTATTTTGATCCACCTAAAAAATTGATCAAATATCAAATATCTTAAAAATAATATTTGATAAAATTTAAATAATGCATAGACTTATATCGTCATTCAAAGCCCCGTAACAGACAGCATGTACACACATACGCACACCAAAAAACCTGCAAAATCATGCAGCAATAAACACAATGCAAAGTATTGTCAGCAATGGCTCTGAATCTCCCAGGGAAATGCTTGTCAAAATCACCCCGAGGACAAGAGTCTATGGCCACTCTGCTCTTTTTATTACTAGAGAAGAGTTTGATGGCAGTAGAGTGAACCTCACTTCTATTTGTTGCATAGTTCCCCTGTGTTACTGCCTTATGTCGCTAATCTACGTGTGGAGATATCACGCTGCCCAATCTAACTGTGCCCTTGCAGTACCTGGAGTACGCCTGTAGAACTGAAGGAATAACTTCATTAGCTCAGCCAGCAGAGGGAACTGTTAATCAGCACTAATTGCTCACGCAGGCCTGACAGATATCCTGCCAAATTCAGTAAATACCCAGTAAGTCATGGTACTTCACGCTTTCTAGGCTGTATCAGACTGCAAATCACCCAGCATATTCCAGCACCGTGATCCTCCCTCCACAGCGCTCCTCCAGGCCTTCATTTCCCCTCACCTTCACCTTACTGCTTTCTCCTGGAAGGAGGGCAAGCTCTGAAACTGCTTTTGCACAATGGCATTTTTGTGTCTTTTTGGTCAATTAAGTACTCGGCTAAATTCAAATCCTGGCTGAAACACACACAGTCTTTTCCCCCCTCATGCCCCCTCTTATTCTCCTCTAGCTCTGCTCCTGTTCCAGATATATTCTGCCGAACAGCAGCTGTACAAGAGAGGGTTAGATCATGTAGCTCATGTTTAACCACAACTTAGCAAAGGCAGAGGCAGGTTTGACCCACACTGACTGGCTTTGTAACCAGGCTGTGAGCTTGTACCACAATACCACAGCCATAGCCTGCTCCAGCAGGTACCACTTCTCGAGAGTATGCCTTGTAATTCCTCACAGCTTTCCACGGAGGAAACATACCCATAATGTGCAAAACACTCTTTGCTTAATAACAGTTACTTCAGAAGCTCTGTGGTTGTCAACGGTGAGTCAAGGGTGGGCTTGGTTGCATCCTCTTCCCTGCCTCTCCCCAAGCTGAGCCTGTGTGCTTCAAATCTTCCAATATGAAGTACTTCCCAGTGATATCTGTTTGCTTCCAAGAGGGCAAACGAAAGCAATCCCTTATGCCATCTGTGATAACAATCCAACTTGTTTTATTCAGTTGCTGGTGTTTTATTTCCCTGCAACAGGTAAAAGAAAAGGTGCTTGCAATGCCCCCTCCCTGCCGACAGGTGTAGCTCCCATTCTGTCAGGAGCCGCCCCACCAGCACAGCTGCACAAGCTAGAGCAGGACATGAAAAATCCTCCGCCAAACTCAGGTACTCCAAAGGGGATCCACTCGATTGAGAGCAAAGAAGGCATGATGCAGAAACCTGATTAAGCAACTTCTGATGATCTTGGATCTTGGAGCACATTAAGCAATGAAAGGAGCCGAAGGCAGCTCTCTCTTACACCAGCGACCTGTGGGTCACCAACATTCCTTTAACGGCCAACAAGCAGCTGGAGCACAGGCTGTGTCAGCCACACCTCAACTGCAGAGGCGATATAGAAACCCCTGTGGCAGCTCCCTGACACCTCATTTCCTCCATCCGAAACAATGTGAGGAAAGGCTTGGGTAGCTGAAGACCTGGCCTGCCGCATTCACGTAAAGTCAGCAGGGAAGTCTCTTTTGAAGGAATACAATGAATTAAACTGGAAGAGGTCCAAGACTCAAGTTACACTAATTATGGGTTTAAAATTAATGTAACACTAAACACCTGCTTTCTTCAAGCCTGAGAAAGGTGCCTTAGAAGGGTGTTATATCTAATTTGTGATTTTGCAACCTTGAGAGGAAGGTTCTTTTACCATGTGAAATTAATTGCTTAGGAGCCCTCCCTGGGCTCTTACATGGAAATCGGAGCTTTTGAAAAAATGACAGAGTGAAAAGACAACAGCTGTAAGGTGAAACCCATGATGGAATAAAGACAGTGCCTTACAGAATTAATTTTACTTTTCCCTGTAATGCATCCCTGGTTGGCTTAGTAGTTATCCATCTGCTCAACACTTCCTTTTCTATTGTAATTTGTTAAAAAAACCCCAAAATGTTTCCAGCTTGGATTATTTTTTTCTTTTTTTTTTTTTTTTTTTTTTTTTTTTTTTTTTTTTTGCATTTCAAACAAAACTGTTTTTAAAACAAAAAGCTGTCAAAGCTCAGAGCTGATGAACTTCACCCAGCCTATTCCTATCTCTCAGTCTTCAAGGGAGTATCTCTTTCTTTTCTGGGGTACCTGTGGGGCACAGCAGCCACCCTCCTCTTCCAGGTGCCCTCTATCCAGGCACATCTGGCAGCAGCTAAGCAGCAGCCCTGCCTGTGCATGCCACTTGGGAGCAAAAGCAAAGCCACCCATACAGCACTGCAGCTGGAGAAAAATGGTTTAGAGGGCCACATACTCCAAAAAGCCCTTTGAGAGTTTCTGGGAACACCTCTGACTGCAGTCTGGTGACACACTTCCTACTCATGGTGTGGCAAAGTGCATGTTCCTTCCTCTCAGACCTGACTGGCATACAGGTGCCTCTCCATCCATCTCAAGGCCTCGTGGAAGGGCGGGGAGAAGAGGCAAAAACATTCCTGCACATTGATCTTTAAAAGTTGTGTAACTTGCATATAGCAATAACACCTGGGAAATCACCTCCCTTTGGACTGCCTTATGGCTTGTAAATATTACTCATGCAGAGCAGTTATCCTAGAACAGTGACTTTTGACACATGCATGCACTGTCATTCTTATTTCTTGCAGCATGTTGTGTTTCCCGCATTTTCAGTGCTGTATTTGCAATTCCCCATGTGCTGTACTGCACCCGCAGGGAGACTCATCCCAGACGTCCAACTTTTTGGGCAACTTGGAGCAGCTGCAACTTTATAAAGGAAAATAATGATACATAAGAAACAATTTAATTTTCTCTTTGCTGGCTCAGCGAGCTCCTTAATCAGGTGGGAACAGGGAAAAGCTGCCTAATATTTTGAGTTTGACAATCTTAGTCCTGAAAACAGCACCATTGTTGATGTCCTAGAAGTCACTGGTTCTCCGTGGGGCAGTACTTAGAAACCCAAAACCATCTGACTTACTTGCAAGCATTTTCTTATTCCAAAAAAAACCAGACAATGAGATAAATCCTCATTCTGTGAGTAGATTTTTCTCAAACTGAATAAAATCAGGTTATTGCTCCCAGCTCTGCAGCTATAAGCAACCCTTGCTCCCCACTGCCGCATCCTCAATATGTTATGATCCCAGAAATAGGTCCTTGATAAAACAGCAGTCCCACAGCCATCGGTCCAGGGGAAGTGGAGTGGGGAATGACTCCCTGCCATCCCAGGCACTGGGATGTTGACAGACTCAAGCACCTGTGCGAGGAAGGTGGGAACAGGCCAGCAGGTTTGATCAGAGGAGGTGGCAAATTACAGAACCAAGAGGGAAAGAGCCCAGAGTGGCTTAACTCAGGTAAAGTAGCTAAAACACTTAATTTTTGCCCTTGTTGATACTATTTCAGTGCCTCCGTCTATAACATCTGGTTGCCTTAGATACATGAGGTAACTACGGCAACTAGATATTACAAGGAGAAGGATAAGAAATAGATTAACATTACTGAATTTGGCAGGCTCTAATATAGCTCTTCTGTAAAGCAGAGGCAGGTGCAGAGGGTGCAGCAGCACCGTGGGACAGTGAATGGCAAAGGTGGCCACAGTAGGACAACACCCTGGCTTGAGGCTGTGTAAGCATGTGGGTCCATTACCCCTTTACATCTGCTTGCAGCAGAATTAGTGGCCAGAGAGTACCAAAATACTTGGGATGCTCAAAGGGGTTGCCCAGTATTTGTCTTGGAGCTATTTTCACAGTAAGTCATTCCATCCCCACCACCCCACCCTCCCCAAACCTCTTCACCTCAAAACCAAGAAAGATTCTGGGAAGTACAAGTTGTCCTCCCCAGATTCCTAACTAAAAGGGGGATATATGAGGCGAAAAGATTGTGGTGACCAGAATCACTGTGAGCCTGAACACGCTCACATCCTAAATATCACTTCAGTGGCGCAACTGACACCATGCCTTGGTAATGCAACATACAGTAGTACCACAGAACAGATCAGAAAATGATGCACAGTTCTCATTTACTGATAATTTTGGTGCTTTTCAGAATAAATAGTTAAGCTGTTGGAAGGCAAGCAGCTTTCAGACTGTGTGTGGTGGTTGTCTTCCCCGCAGAAAGTCATTAAAGTGCACTGAAACACTCCAGTGACCTCTTTGCTCTAGACAGTAGGGAGGAGTGGGTGTTCCCAGATTTGAAACCATCCAAGACTGCCAGAAAGACGTGTTTATGCCCCAAATGTCTGTCTGACTTTTTTTTTTTTTTTTTTTTCTGGCTTGCAGGAAAAGCTATGTTAATAAATTGCCTGAAAAGCTGGATCCACATGCTGTCTGAATATTCTTCACCATGATTATTCCTACGTAGAAATTTTCCCTACATGGCTAGGACAAAGCCTTCATTTCTTATTTGACTCAAAACTACAGTCGTTTACAGAAGGAAGCCAGCACCACTGCTCCATCTGATGTATTTCATTAAAAATACTTGTAGGATCAGGGTGTTACAGTAGCCAACCAGCTACAGTTCTGCAAATGAAAGGCATCACTCATTAACCCTGGCAACACTGTCTTCCAGACCACAAAGGGCGCTGCCTTATTATATTACTTACATGTGAAATCTGAGCATCTAAACCTGAAGGTCCCCACCTTTTCACCTCAGCAGGCTGCTCGAGTGCAGTCTGTGGAGTTTTGCTTCACTTAGCATGTTTTTCTCATTAAACAGGCTAGTTGGTAACTGAAGTAAGTCCCTATTTTTCCCAGCAAATTGCCCTCAGAATTCTTTGCTATTTATCTTCAGAGATGAGAATTGGTTAGATGAACAGTAGTGAAATTCAGACTCAATAAATGTAAGTAATACATGCTGGAGGAGTAATGAGAGCATTTTCAAGCACCTTAAGGGCTCCAAACTATCTACCACAATTTTGTAAAGCAACCCAGGTGGCAATGCATAGCTGAGTTAAAGTCATTGCTTAATATGCAACCAAAAATGCTGACAAGATATTGGAAAGTTTAAAGAATGTGTGCAAGTTAAAAAAAAAATAAATAAAAAAGAAAAATTTAAGATCATTTCAAATGCCTGAGCACCGGGCAGACTCCGGTATAATATTGTGTATTTACTGTTCAAACTATTTCAGAAAATGTATCACAAGGGTTAGGAGGAATTTCATAAAGAATAGCAGGTGAGAAACCTTTCCAGTTAAAGTGACATGTGAAGGAGTGAGACAATATTCACTAGGAAGCAGAAAACTAGGAGAGGACCTGAGAGCAAGCATGGAGAATAAGAAATGATCTGGAGAGATTAAGAGCTTCTCTTTTTCCTTCTTGGTAATACAAATAGTGAATATTCAGCAAATTAGAAGCTGGGAAGTGCACAACATAAAAAAGGAAACACTTTTACACAGCCCATGCAATTTAAATCCCTGGAGATGGCTGTGAAAGCAATATAGGAGGTTACTGCCTAGATCCCCTTTCCTATTTTGTACCTGCCCTTGCAGACACTTGAAGGACCATGTGCTGACTCTTTAGTCACCCCACATCACCAGCTGAAACCTTGGCTTGAAACCTGAATGAAAGTGGCCACGTAGCATGATGTCTGAGGTCTGGCAGCTAGGAGCTGGGGTACATGCTCTGCTCTACTTCATTATGAGACTGACAGCCAGCAACAGAGAGGTAGTAACAAGTATGTAGTGATACAGAGCTGCAGCTGCTGGCTCAGCGAATATAGGTCAGAGCTACAAAACCTTAATCTACGGAGGAAGCATGAATGTCAAAAACATAATTAGATTCGAGCAGGATTGCAAATTGTGGGGGTAACCAGAGACCTCAGAGTTCACCCAAATTAACTGATAGAGAATTTATCTCTTTCCATGTAGATGCAAATGGGACTAAGCAGCAAGACCTTCTGAAGACACAGTGACCTTGTCCAATATTTCAGAAAATTTGCAAACTTTTTCCACCCAGCAGGCAACACAGGGCCAGGACCTTTCAACAGCAGCACTGCAAGCTCACCTCTGCAGTCTGCTGTTCAGACACTATTAGCTGGGCGGTGTTCAAAATGAGAGGTCCACTAGAGGAATGGGGTCACACCACCACAGCTTGGCACAGAGAAGCAAGTCGTTGTTTCTGGGGCCACAGTCCGCCAGAATACCGGTTCACCACAGTGTGCCAAAGAGTGATGTACATCCGTGAAGCATCAATGTGTGCTAAACAGTGGCGTATATATGTTAAACAGTGAGCATCACCGTGTGTTAAACCAAGAAGAAATCTCAAGCCAGACAGAAATTTCACAGAAATCAAGTAGCTTTTTACCTGTGAAGAAGTTCCCTTTTGACAATTCAAACCCATCTTTAGAGCTTTATTGCCCGTAAAATTGTTGAAGGTGATTCCCTCATCGTCACCAAATTGCCATGTTAGTGTCGTAGCCAGATGTAGGAGGACAGGCGAGGGCAGGGTTCCTTCTGTGGACTGAGGAGTAGAAGGGCTGGTAGCAAAGCTGGTGTTTGGGGGAGGAGCAAAAATGTCAGGTTAGGAAACATTATGACTTAGAAAGTAAACTACAGGCTTCAGTTTTATGAGGCCTTCGCAAGAGCATTTTTCTTGACATGTGCCAATATTCATATGTGGGCCTGTCACACAAGCAGTGCTGCTAGGTGCAGAACACTTAATGATTCCAGTGGGAAAGTCATATATGGGCTGCTTGCAGAATCCAGGAACCCTGAGTTACACATAACATCTTTGGTAATGTGACAGTCTCAAGGGGATAAGCTGTTCTAATCAGACTTCCGTTTAGGGAGGAAAAAGAGACCCTTCAAGTTTCGCTCTTTGCAGACATGTCTTTCTCACTCTTAATCTGACAAGTGACATTGTTTCTTTTCTCTGAGGCAGAGCCACGATTACTTAATTTGTAGCCACCGAAGCCTATGCCAAAAAGTTTTGTGAAAAGAAGCATAGATTTTCACAGTGCACTTGAAAACTAAAATGGGGACAGAGAGAGCAAGACCTAAGTCTAGTGAAAACTCAGTGTACGAGGTAGTATCCCACTGGGATGAGGGTTTAAGCCCCCATGCATGAGCTCTGTGTCAAGGAGCAGGGTGAAGTAAGGCTATCCGCTCGAGATTAGGGTTTTTTTCTTTATGGTGCCATACAGTGGTTTGAACACTGTACCTGCCCTTGGTCATTCTCTGATATTCGGGACATTAAGCCCTGTGTTAGTCTACAGAGGCAGAAAAGCAGCCTGGGCTTTGTGTGATGGGACCCGCTTCTTACAGAACTGGGTTACTGAGACTGGTTTGAACACAAAGAAGCCAACTAGATTCATCCATGGCCACTAAGCATCTGAGGCTCACCAGCCTTCCATGAAACACCAAATGGCTCATCCTTGGATGATTTAGGAAGTGAGAAAAGATTTTCAGCAAGAAAATCTTTCTGGTGCCTTTGTCTTTAAATCTATATGCATGTAACTTTGGGGAAAACAGAGAAAAAATTCTTTCAGAATGAATCCACTTGCTTAAGAGTCTAGTACTATGTATTTACTATATACTATTACTATCACTTTTCAGCATGGCAATTCACTCTTTAACCAAGCATGTAATGCCTCTGCTTTGTTGAAAGCTATCTTAGGCGAACGCAAGTTCTGTTTGTGTTGTTTTTGATGGAGTTTGAATCAGTACACAAATATTCAACTATTTTTTAACACTGTGTGTGATAGCTACTACTGCAATGAAAGACTACCGGGATATTACCAGGCTGCCAATATTTGCTTTAAAAATGTAACTTCTTATTGTAGCAGTGTTACAGTTTCATACCTTTTTTTTTTCTACTATATGTAATCTTTGTTCATAAATTTACAATCTTACATTAACGCTTTCCTTTTTAGGATATATGTATGCTCTTCACACATAAGCTAGATTTTAGCCATACATCTTTCTTTACAGAAATGGCAATTGGGAAATACGCACAAATGTATTTCGTATTTAAAACTCAGTGTCATCAACAGACTCAAAAGTACCGAAGTTATAGTAGTTATAAAAGGAATATTTTTCTCTTTGTTGAGTTTGTTAAACAGAATGCAGTTCTCACCTTATGAAAGCATGTCCAGGTTAGACTTAGTAGGAAAAAGTTACTTCCATATTATAATTTTCAATAGAGTAAATTGACTTCCCCCCCCCCTCCAGAATTTCTACTCTCAAAGACAGCTCAGAGATGAGAAGACTTCTAGGAAAGGATTTGAAATGGAGACAACTCTTGTCCCAGTACAACAAGAGTCAGAGAAGAAAGCTTTAAATTGAGCACAAAACAGTCTTTGATTTCAAAGTTTTAATTTCTAGCTGGCATGGGACCAATAAAAGCAATCATTTCCTCTTTAGATTTTGTTTTCTACTAATTGAATGTCTGCTCTTGTAAAGCATGTTAGTGAGTGGCACACAGCGCTGGCTGCAACCCAGCTAGCTGAGCTCCTGAGTTTATCCACTTGGTAAAACACATAATTATGTGCATTGTGTTCACGGAGCCCAAGGTCCCACTGACTTTGACAGCTGATAAGATCTCATTTTAAGACCATCAGCATCTGTTCATAAGTTATTATTCCTCCCATTCAGATTTCAGTTACGTTATTTGCTGTGGCTGTTTATCCTTGTTGGCTAAGGATTTCAAAGCAGCTTCAGGGATTTAGATACATTTTCCATTTTGTGTCCATATTTACATTTCCTTGAAGAACCCCAGTTACCCTATTTATAGACCCTTGTTAAGCTCCATGGGCAAAGCAACCTCATGGACTTTGGACACAAAATTTATACGTTTCACTTAAGGATTGGTCAATGGGTGAAACAGGCTAAAATATGTATTCAAAGAGCACAGGAATAATATATTCTGTGTATATAGTGGCCTGAAAACAGGAATACAGGTTTGAACCAGGGCATCAGTGACCTAATTTAGACATTAGGAAGAATTACTTAGTGATAGAGAAGTAACATATTAAGACTATATTGCCATGGGATGCTGAAGTGTTTCCATCTTCAAAAGGAGCATGGCCAGCTTCTTTTGAAGCTGAAGGAAGGTGATTCTACCCCTGTACTCCACTCTGGTGAGACCCCACCTAGAGCATCCAGCTTTCGGGTCACCAGCACAGGAAGGACATGGACATGTTGGAGCGAGTCCAGAGGAGGGCCACCGAGTCTATTAGAGGGATGGAACACCTCTCCTATGAGGAAAGGCTGAGAGAGTTGGGGTTGTTCAGCCTGGAGAAGGCTTTGGGGTGACCTAATTGTGGCCTTTCAGTACCTGAAGGGAGTCTACAGGAAAGATGGAGAGAGACTTTTTACCAAGAGCATGCAGTGACAGGACAAGGGGGAATGAAATCAAACATAAAGAGGACAGGTTTAGTTTAGATATTAGGGAGAAATTCTTCACTGTGAGGGTGATGAGACATGGGATCTGGTTGCCCAGAGAAGCTGTGGATGCCCCATCCCTGAAAGTGTTCAAGGCCAGGTTGGATGGAGCTCTGAGCAACCTGGCCTAGTGGAAGGTGTCCCTGCCCACAGCACCGGGATTGGAACCAGATGATCTTTAAGGTCCCTTCCAACTCAAACCTTTCTACGGTTCTGTGGTTTTAAGGGCAGGTTAGGTTGTATGGTATTTCATGTGCAGCCGTGCCTCCTTCCAGGCTGGCTCTTCAGGATCCCTCTGGCTTTGTGGCTCTGCAGTCTCGCACTGCTCGTAGGGAGAGCGTTACCCGGGGCCCAAGTGAGGACTGCTGAGGGCGGTGGGGGCGTGAGGTAGCGCGTCAGAGCGGAGGGCTGCCGGTCGGGGCTGGCTGCCTGCGCCTCGCCTCGCTCGCCGTACAGCAAGCAGGCTCTCCCTCCTCGCTCTCCTGTTGGGAGGCCAGGAGAGGCCGTGCCCGGCGGGGACAGCAGCCCTCAGAGACAGCGGCTGGCGGCGAAACGCGCCTTCCCCTCCCGCCCTGCTCCGGGCGGGCCCCGCCGCCGTCCCCTCAGGGCACGGCTGCCCTGCGGCGCCACCGCGCGGCCCCGGGCGGCACAGGCGGGGCGGGGACGCGGCCGCGGCGCCGCCGGAGGGACCGCCGGGCTGGCCGACCCCAGCCTTGGATGTAGAGGTGTACACATCCAAACGTGGGCACGTATGCATGGCTGCTAAAGGCGTTACGTGTGCCTGCCCGATAGCAAACAGCGATCTGCTTATTCCCGTGCGGCGCTGTCAGCATCTTCTCCGATCTCTCGCGCTGTCAGGGATCCATAAGCTATCACGCGTGATGCTGGCACCGCTCAGGAGAGCCGGCATTCTTGGTGCACACTGGCGGCACGGAATAACACACCACGCTGGGACTCCTAAGTTTCCATTTTGATCACATTGCTCAAACATGATAATGACTCACCCACCATACCGAAAACCGTGACCTTTGTATTAGCACCAAAAAAGGAATGATAAGCTTAGGACAGGGAAAGAATACTAGAGAAAAGGGGAAAAAAAGCACATAAAATCCCCAAACCCAAGCATGTCTTTACTCTTTGAAGCATAGTCAGCTGCTGTTATTCAGATGCAGGCTAAAGAAGTTGTGGCTGTGATTGGGTTTGTTTGGCACGAACTCCAAGGGAATCAAGTCAGTGGCTCTGCAGTCCCTGAAGCAGGCATATTCTGGTCACAATAAAGCAGGGTGGGCTTTATAATAAAGCAAAATAAATGGGCTTTTTGTGCCCACTCATCCAGTAAAGGAACCATGTGAGATTTTTCAATTTGGAAAGAGACTCCATCTTTGATTTAGAGCAATCCTACCCTTCAGTCATCCCCAGAAACAAAAAGTAACAGAATCACAGAATATGTTGTGTTGGAAGGGACCCAAAAGGATCACCAAGTCCAACTCCTGGCCCTGCACAGGACCATCCCCAAGAATAACACCATGTGCCTGAGAGTATCGTCCAAATGCTTCTTGAACTCTGTCAGGCTTGGTGCTGTGACCACTTCCCTGGGAAGCCTGTTCCACTGCCCAACCACTCTCTGGGTGGAGAACCTTTTTCTGGTATCTAACCTAAACTTATGCTGTGAGGAACAAAATGCTGGCATTGAAGAGTGCTTACTGTCAAAGTAACGCAAACATGGAGATACAAAAGGAAACAAATCTTCAAGACTTTTAAAAATTGTTAATGGGACAGAATTCTTTATTGTGTTTTTCCATCTCCTCCCAAGGAAGAACAAAACCACTAAGCTAATTTCTAGTATTTTTGATCAACAGAGCACCAGTTGGAACAGTTACTACAATGCAGATAAAAGTGTAGTGTAGTGGCCATGAATGGGACCTGACAACATGACTTTGAAGAGAACAGACTCAAAGCATATCAACATTTAAATATAGTAGGCCAGCCTGACTGACAAAACCTAGGCACTCTAGTGGATTTTTTTATGTCTCTATCATACTTGGAGCATCCTTTCAGACAAAAGGGACAAAACCCTTGCAATGAATTTTTTGTAAGTGTGTAAGTGAAGAGAGTGAACTGGACAGGTTTCTAATGTATCCCTGAAGTGTTGCACATCCAGCAGACAAGTTGGATCCATGGAGTGAGGATGAAAAGAACAGGGGGTTCAGGAAACATTTATGAGTAGCCTGCTGAGATGATCATTAGAGCTGCTTGCATCCATCCCATTCTCCAATACATTAAAAAGGGTGTTCTCAGAAGGAAATGCATCCGTGCACCAGTGGGCAGCTGCATTTTTAAGTAGAAACCCCTGTTAAAGAAAATTTTTCTGTGTTATAGTATGAGCTCTACCATCTGTTGTCTAGCTCATTTATCACCAGCTAAGTTTGCAAAAAACCCAATGAGGAACTGAAATGGTGCAAAAGGCAAATGTCCTCGGGGAGACTGTTTTGTAATTCCCACAGGGAGCAAGAACATTTGTGCTTTAGCAGCACCTACAGCACGAAAAAGATAAATGAATATTAGAACTGAACAAAACCAGAGAGAATAAAGAAAGTAAGCTGCTTCATAAAGGCTATGTAATAGAGAACTGTAATGGCAAGCCTGCATGCTGAGAAACACCTTCTAAATCCTCATTTAAGATGCTTCAAATAATTGAGACTTTGTATAAATAGCTTTCCATTAAAATTCAGTGAAGATCAATAGGAACAGTCTATTAGGCCAGTAGTTTCTGCATTTGAAATGGTTTGTCCTTATGTGCTGCCTATGGCCAATTTCAGTCCATTTTGTATACAATGATTTTTTCTGAGAGACACACACACAGACCTGATTTCACATGCTGGAAACCCTGGATCAATTGCTGGCTGCTTCTTCCTTCCCCTATGGGAAAGAGAGGACCCAGGTCTCACTGGTAACACTTGGTGCAGGCCACTGGAAACAACAAAGCCTCCAGGATTCTGCTGCCCACCTTGCCTCCTCCAGAGGGGCAGGAGTCATATCCAGCAGCGGCAAGTTGCTGTCTTCTCCCCACATTTCCACAAGGCAGTGAGAACGGGGAGCACAGCCCTTACAGCCTCAGCTCCTCGCTCCAGCTCCAGCCTTGCTTCTCACCCTCCCCTTCCTACAGGCGAGAGGTTGGAAGGCCCATCCCCAGGCACAAGGTAAAGTTTTTAGACCTACAGCCAGACAAAGGCACAATAGCGGGGAACTGCGCGAAACGTTGGGGGTTTCTGTCATTTTAGAAACCAACTGGGGAAATGGCTCTATTAGAAAAAAGCTTCCAAGCTTTTGAGGAAAGACAAAAGATGGAAGACGAGGAGGGCTTATACTCCAAGTAAAAGAGCAACTTGAGGACATGGGCAAGAGGGCAGGTCAGCTAAGTGCCTTCAGGTCAAAATCAGAGGTGTCACCATCAAGGGATTGTGGTGGAACTTGTGGTAGGTGTCTGCTATAGAGGACCTGACAGGTCAAGAGAAACAACAGATAAAATCTTCTTCAAACCAATTGAAGACTGACAGTGGCAGCCTTGGTTGCACTGATAAGATTACCCTACGGAGTGTGAAGAAGGTGTGTAGAAGAATAAAGCCCCAGACCTTCATAGGAGGAGATTTCATCTTGCTCAGGGAGCTGTTAGAAGGTATCCCAGAAGAGTCTGTCTTGGAAGCCAAAGGTGACCAGCAGCATTAGGAGACTTTCAGAGACAGCATTCTCCAAGCACAAGAGCAGTCCATCCACCTAAGCAGGAAAAGGAGCAGGCACAGCAAGAAACCAGCTTGGTTGAACAGTGGGATACTGAGAGAACTGAGGTGCAAAAAAAGGAACATGAGAGTGATAGAAAGGGGAACAGGCTTCCAAAGCAGAATACAGAAATACCACTTAGGCATGCAGAAATGCAGAGAGTAAAGCCCAGCCATAGCCCAAACTGGCAAAAGATGTCAAGAACAGCAAGAAAGTACTAACATACTGCATGTATGTTAGCAAGCAGAAGGACAAGAAAAAGGTAGGTCCACTGTTAAATAGGGTTGGCAAGTTGAGGGGAGACAGAGGGAGACCTGAAGATTTTCCTTCATCCCTTCTTTGCCTTGATCTTCATGAGGAAGGTCATCCTCCCAAGTCTCTATGGAAGCAATGATGGAGCAAATAATAAATTGTTGACAGTGGAAGAAGGCTGAGTAGCTGAGGTATGTGTTGGCTTCTCCCAGTTGCCTTCTCCTTCATGCCTGGAAATAGCTTCCAAGAGTTCCATAATTTTTCAAGGTACTCAAGTGAGGTTGACTAATCTGTAATTTCCCAAATATTTCTTTTTCCTCTTTTTGTAGATGGGTGTAATATTTGTCCTTTTTCAGTCAGTTGTGACTTTTTCTGAACTCCATGACCTGTCAAAAGATGTTAAAGTGTGCAGTGATGTTGGCAAACCCTCTCAATAGCCTCACATGCATTCTGTCAAGTCCCATTGACTTTTATATGACCTGCTTGTACAGGTGGTCCCAAAAACTCCTGAGCTCCTTTGCTTTCCTTGGAAACCTTTCTAACACTTTCCCGTGAAGCTGAAATCAGGAGCAATTTCACACGTGGTCATCTGCATATATTGTATAGAAATGTGAGACCGTCAACAGAAATATGATGCAACAGACCTGCCAACTTTGATGTAAGTAAAAACTGGTGCAATGTCCGAGGATCAATGAAGTGGTCAGGCAAGCTAAGGAATGAACCAGAAGGGCTGTGGTAATCCTCAGCCAAAGCAAAGAAACCATAAGCCAGGTAGCCAAAAGAAAAAGAAGAAAGAAAAAAGAATGTTAGAAAGTGTTGGATCGGACACTCTGGCATGCTTGTCTACTGCATCATGGTTCCTTAATGCTATGCTGTCACTGCCTTGTTCATAAGCCAGAGAGAATTGTAATAAAACGGTTTTACCCTAAGTTCATGCTCATGTACGCTCACATTTTACAACACAACAGGTGTTGGACAATGTGAAAAGTGTGCTGGAGGGTCTGAAGGCAAGACTGGAACAAACCTTGCTGCAGAAAGGACACAATCAACTTGGAGGTCACAACCAACTTTGATGCTCACCAGAAAGACAAAACAAGCAACCACAGTAACAAAGTGAGAGCAATGGGAAACGCAGGCATATGCGAGGGTCTGCCAAGGTGCTGGCAGAAGTGTATTCTCCAATCATTGTAGATTATTTTTAAGGCTGGAGGGGGTGTGGGGTGGTGAGGGAGCACTGTTGCCTAATTTGAATGGAGGTATCTATAAAACTATAGCTCTATTAAATACCTGATTAGCACAAAGACATTCTTCAGCAGGGTTCTGTTTTATGATAGACACAGAGGTGTAATTGCTCAGATGCCATCAATATAATAAAAGGAAGGGAACTTGAATGGACAAGTGGAAATGACATTTTAGTCATGCTACTCCCAGGTATGCTGTAAGCCTTGCAGAGTTATTTCCAGTCTCTGTGTGAACATGTAGCAAAGTACACAGATTAACAGCAGTTACTATCTATATTGATCTTTAATGCCATAGTGTGTTCCATGGGGATAAGAAGGACTTGTCCAGTGCCCTCGAGCAAAAGACTGTTCCTGTTTTCCCATGGCTATGTGCAGAATTACTGCTGTCCTTCCAGGTCTGAAGTGGCTGTTTCAAGAACACCTAATATATTCACCATGGATAAGGCATGTGACTCCTCAGAGTAAAAGACTTGGAAAAATGCATGCTGTGCAGGAGGAAGTTTCAGCTGGAATCAGTGCCTAGTTCTCAGCAGTAAAGCATTACCACACGAGATCTATGAGAGCTCCTATTTGGTTCTGTGCATGAGTGGAATGTGCATTGTGGCACATACCGTGGATGGGAAGCACTTCTTGTTAAAACAATTCTACATACAAAAAATGTTACAAAAGCCTAACCAGGGATGTATTTATATTAATATTTTGCTCTTTTTTTTTTAATAGGCACAGGCATATAATAATGTCTTTTATTTTCCCCATTAATTGAAATAAAATCTTCACTTTTTCTCAAATAAATCTTTCAGATTTTTATTATCATTAATTATGTGTATTACAATAGCAGCCAGAAGCCTCCAAATTAGTGCCCAATGCATAGGTCCCTGTTGTACAAACAGATGTTAAAACCAGCCCCAGTTCCAAACTGATGAAAAAAGAAATCACAAGGATAAAGAAGTCCCTTTGGGATCCATGTCTAAGCAGTCAGGCAGAGACCCAGGGAGTATGCAGCATGCTGATGGCTGTGATATTGTTTCTTCACTTTTGAGTAGACTCTGGAGGAAGAAAAAGAATTGGACCTCTTGGCGCATCACATTTTCCATACAGGACCTTTTCTTCATGCTTGCTGATGATCCCAGTTTCAATCCTTGCTCAGTAGGAACCTGAAATTCAGTGAGTAAAAAATGTGTCCTCATTGAGGACACGTAGTAAATTCCCATTGTCTCCTCTCAAACCGGGATTTTGAGCTCTCTGGTCTCTGGTGGCGGATACAAACCAAAGGAAGAAAGAAGCTCCAGAGGGAGGAGAGACTTTCAGACAGGTAGTTTACCCAGAGATGAGCACAAGAATTCAGTCCCACCTGCCCTGTAAATGGGGCTGGTTGAATGCTTTCCAGCAGGACTGATGTCCTGGAGAATGCTTTCCAGGAAAATACAACTGAAAAAATTAAGATGAAGTGGGAAAATAGCTGCACCACCTTGCCTGAAGGTGGTTCTGCTGCCCTTGTCCCTGTTACACCAGTGCCTAGGGGATAGAGAGTTACTCCAGAGGAGGCTAGAAAGAGATTATAAAAGATCCAGCAGGAAAGACAAAAGAATACCACAGATAAGAGAGCCTCAGCCACAGGCCTTCAGAGAAGCAGAGGTAGCTTGGGCCATCACTGAATCTACCTGCCTGGCTAAGTCTAAGCTAGGGTAGTCTAGTTTTATGAAGGCCACACAGACTGGTTGCTCATGCACGCTTTTTGTCAGCCACCCAAGAGAGAGTCTTACCTTTATAATGAACTTTACATTCCAGGTATATAAGCAATGCAGAATTATTCTCCTGAGGGGTGAAGGTGGCTAAGTGCATCTTTTTGTTTTATGCATGAGAAGTTCATCATGACAGTGGTCACCTTGTCAGCTTTATAGGTACTCTTCCCTCATAGAGCAAATAGAGCAGCTATACAGTGAACCTCAGCTTTTAAACCTTCCTGGGGAGGAGTTCTCCCTACCAGAGACCTTTTCCACCAGGGAAGCCAAAACTACACTAGGTAAGAGATCCCTTTGCTGTCTGGCAGGAAACACAGCACTTGCCTTCCTGAAGGCTCAGGCTGCACATAGGTTCCTGCAGTGCTCATATATGCAGCATAATGTCAGAACATTTCCTCTTGTCAGAAAATCATTAAAAATCTTATACTTTTCTCTTGAGAGTTCCTTGAGACTCTGTTCCCTTCACCTTTTTCTCCACAGTGGCTGCTGGAGGAGGCTTAAGGATACTGGACCTGAACCAAAGCCGACTGAGTAGCTGACACTCCCTTCTAAACACAACTACTATTATTCTTTAATGCCAAACCTTTGGTCCCATTGCTCATTAGCTCTCAGTGTGACAGTGGCTACACTATGACTTCAGCTCATACAGGCCAAGTTCTGGCAATAGCTTCATGCTACCTAAATAAGTCTCTTCTTATTAATGAAAATATCAGAGGGAATGACAAAATTGTTTGAGCAGATGAAGGAACATGTGTTTGACCCTGATCAAATTCTCCATCTTTGGGTAACTCCTCCCTCTTCTGTCACTGAGGAAATACACACAGCTGGTTATCACAGACCCTTCCTACACCTGGTACCAGCAATGTGTCTTAAATATAGCAATGTTATTCCTGAAGCAGCATACCAGGCACGCATCACTCTCATCTCCAGAGGTTTGAACTCCACTGACAAAGTGCAATAAGGCAGAGGTGAATCAGGGTCACTATAAATGCTCTTTGCTTGAGATTAATCTGATACGCTTTTAAGGCATATCAGCTCTATTTTGCCTGTTATCATCTGCTTGTGGCAGCATCACACACACCTATTTATACCCACATGTTAATAAAGGGCAGATCAGGATCTTGGCTCTGGCACTGGTTTGAGACTGGAGCATCTGCTTCCTTGGGGAAAGATGGAAAGGGCTGATGTCACCAGCCAGATCACCACAGGGAGGCAAAGGCTGGCAGTGGCACCACAGCTTCCTTCCACCACCAGAGGCCCAAGACCCAACAAAATGGGTACAGCTTAGTTGCAAAAAGAAAACCCCAAGGCAGCGCTCAGGGTCCCCATGAGTCTGGTCCTCTGCCATGTTGTTCCCTCTCTGGGAGCACCCTGCACACCCGACCAGCAGTGTTCTCCTCCTCACAGAGTCCCTAGACCAAAGGATCTTAACTCCCTTTTGCCGCTTGCCAGGGAGAGGTGCCAGGGAATGAGGGTCAGGCAGGGAGCCCATCGCCCCATGGGGGAGAGGAGAAAGCTCTGCTGCTGCTTCTGCGATGTGCGGGCAGAGCGCCCAGCTTCACGTGTGCGCCTGTCCCCATCCGTCACCTCCTCAGTGAGAGCACCACCACCACTGGCATGTATGTCACAAGGGTCCTTTCCAGCTGTAAAATTTCCCAAGAGACACCAGGGGCAGCAACAGTCTCCCAGTCTGTCACGACACCTGGGATTTTGGCAGTGCGGCGGCAGCCCCACGCCCCGTCAGGGGCTGCCTGTCAGCGCCCTGGCCCGCAGTGAGGACACCGTTTCCCTTCAGTTCAACACCTTCTCCGAGAAGTGTCCCAGCTTCCCCTCCTCCTGCACGGGCTGTGAGGCTTGTCCACAGCAGGACGGGCCACGCTCCTGGGCCAGGGCTACACCAGGCCACCGTGGCCCCCCACTCCCTGGGGCTGGGCAGGCACCCTGCAGCTCTGCACACTTCTCCTTGTAGTGCTGGGCATTGCCGGCAAAAGTCTCGCAGCGGCTAAGGTTTTCTTCCTGCACGGGGCTACCCACGTTCTCCTCGTTCGGCCCAGAGGCCGTTGTCCCCTCCTGAGAGTTTTGGCTAAGGTAGACAACGATGATGTCGCCCTTGAAATTCATTACTTGTCCACTTGAGATAAAGGTGGAGTTACTGTTTCCAGTCACATTTCCTGGGGAAGGAGAGGGGAGAAAAGAAGACAGTCATGATTAATATTTTCCCCTCACAAGGTGGATGCTTGGCGCAGTGAACTTAATCTGCTGTGGTAGCTTTCCTCTTGTTCCACTGTTTTTTCCCCCGTGACATGAGGATGCTCTTAGAATCAATGCCTTCCATTGGGCCTTTTAATTATTTCCATTTTTGTCTCCTCAGGACAAAGACTGTCATATAAAGGAGCCTGTCTGGAAGGCTCGGAAATATTTTCTCTCTGAGCTGTGATCTGGGAAGCAAGAGAGAGTGGGAGGATCTCATGTTCCCTGTGCTGCCTGATGCACAGTCTGTGTCCAACTTACCTGTGGTTTGTGGTGTAATTATTTCTAATTATGAGATTTATTAGAGTCCCAGAAATCACACTGTTTAACAGAGGGGAAATAAAACCCCAATCAATCGCACAATGTGGGCTAGGTAGTAGGCTTACTGAAATACTGAAAGGCTTAGCGTCAGATCACACAGTCACACAGTGCCCAAATGACATGGAGCTTATATGATTATCTTATATTGTCCTGATCCTCTATGTAGGTACACTCTGATACTCACCTAGCACCCTCATGGATTTACCTGGATATATACCAATCCAAGTGAAGAGACTGAGTCTATATTATAGTAAACTAACAGAGTTATAGTTTCAGTCAGTCTGCCTGCGATTAGAGATTTTTCAGTATAAATTCAATCTTTCTGCTATTCAAGAGATGGGTCACTGATTCAAGTGACAGCAGGACCAGGCTCCAGGAATTAATAAACTCTCCACAGAGCAGAAAGAAAATAACTGGGAACAAACTTTCAACGTCAAACTAACAAGTTTGTTAAAGTTTGAAAATTAAAAAAACCAAAGGAACCAAGTAAACAAAATCTTCCTAGCCTGGGAACACTCTTCCTAACAAATGTTTTTCCGGCTGTGCTTCACTTAATCATGACTTGACTAGTCTGAGACCTTTTAGATGTTTTGTGCCTTTCCTCATTATATTCCTCAACACTTCAGACGTTCCCATTTTCATTGCAGCTAAGCGTAGCCCAGCCCAGTAAAATGCTGTTTTCCCAGTGGCCACGGGTGATGTTTGCACATCAGCAATGGACACTGGGCTCCAGCTGTGCAGAATTAGGACCTGTGCCTGCTCACAACTGAGTCTGGGTAGCACTTGGGCATCTCTCTAATTGGCCCCCCTAAGCAATCTTATTTCTTTCAGCTAAACCACTGCATTGCAAGCTCTCTGCTTTCTTTCCAAGTGTTGTTGATTAACAAGAGGTGTCCATAAGAGTTTTCTCTCCGGGAGTTTTTCTGTGCCGGTTGTTCCCCCTATGTTCAATTCAGTTTGGCTGTTTGCCATCAACAAAACTCTTGGGCATAATGGGAGTACAAAAATAACTGTTTGTCTTTAAACAGATTGCCTGTCACTAGCAAAAGGTGCTGTGAAGTTTACGAGTGCTCAGTACAAGATCAAGAATACAGAAATATATGTGGCAGTGGGGAGGGAAATAAAAAAAAAAAAGGTAGATTAACACATAACTTTTAGTTGAATGTGGCTGGCAAATCTTCAGTGCTTTCTGAAGACACCATGCTGAAACAAAAGAATATTTGAGGCCCAAAAGCACACAAAATGGACACATGAGTTTCCTGGACTGTACTAAGTGAAGTGGTTCCAACCTGAAAAGCTTAAGGGACACCTTCAGAGTAAAAGTGTCATTCTCTGCAGTGTTGCAGCCTTTTGATCTCTTCAGACTATCTGATGATATTAGTTACAATGACAGATTAATCTTTGTGGTAATTGTTCACTAAGAACTGGGACAACAGAGGTGAATAATTTTCTCTGAGACATTTGATGTCCTCTAGGTGGTAAGAACTGTTTGTTGCTGCCAAACCAGGCTGGTTTGGGATCTGGAAGTGAAAGGCTCTGCAAAACCATCTCTTACTGTGAGTCACCTAAGTCTTCCCGCACTCATGCGTTATGCTGTAGCCCTACACAGGACTTGAGGTGGGCATGAACCGACTCTTCACGTTCTGACTGCCTCCAGGCTTGTGAGGTTTGAAAGCGTGCTTGAAGGCTTACCTCTATCTCTTTACCTCTATCTACCTCAGTGGTGACCCCTGTAAATGGCACCTGTGCAAAGGTTCACTTTGGTCCTCTAGGGTTGTTTCACAGGAGGGACAGAGTTTGATGTTTCTGTTGTCATTTTAAGTGTTAGAGAACTAAAACCAAAACGTCATAGAATTTCGTCCCCATTTTCCATCGACCCTCTTTTGTATCATTCTGTCTTAGCAGGACTGTGTGCAAAGCCTGGTGGCTTCAGTTGCTTTGAGAAGCTTTACAGAAAGTTATTTTACAAGCACATTTATTCCATCTAGGCATTTCACAAGGCCTGGCAAAATGACCGATGCTGATGCAGCTCCACGTGCAGGCCCAGTGTGGTTGGGGTGCTCTGGTGTGGAATCTATGGCTAAGCCCTGTCCCAGTCCTTTTGCAACCACGTGTTGCCAGCAGGGCATAGCCATTCTGTGGACAGAAAAATTACTCAGCCAGCAAGCCACATTACCTACAGATTAACTAGCCCACATTCTGATACTGCCCACAGCTCAGTCAGTACCTTCCTACAGTCGTACCTAAAAAATGGCGGATTAGGAACACAGTATCTGTGCTCAGGTTTCACCAGATGGCACTAGAGCATGTACATATCTGAAAGCACAAACACAATTAAAATCCTATATAAAGAATTACGCTGCAGATCTAAGATGGCACTTTCTAGCATGTCGCTTAAATTCAAGCTCTCCCGTTTGCTCTATTGTCTTAATATTTTCCTTAATATTTTCTCTTTTTCTTTGTGTCAGATTTAGAAAGAAAAGCAGTATCAAATACAACTTTACTTTCAGTTTTATCTCAAGAGTCACCTTCCAACAATAACAAAAAAGATAATTTGTGTTCTCTTTATTTCTGCTGCATTTTGTACAGACCAGACAGCAACCACACAGTTTTAGGATTTCAGGAAACTGAAGCAGCAGAAAGAGTTTTTGCTCTTCAGAAGATGAACATTACACACTTTCAGACTCCCATATGGCATGCATGTTGAGAGAGGAAGGACCTTCAAGTGTGTTGTTTTGGGGCTTTGGCAGACTAACAAGAATGTCTCTGTAAGAAACTTTAAGGCACGACATGGTTTTAAAGAAGGACATCTTACAACTGCTGTGGGTATTACAGTAATACTTGGATGTCCTACTCAAAACTAAAGTCTCATTATGCTTGGCAGTGCATTGATAGAAATAAAAATAGAATATCTGACTTTAAGATTTATAATCTAAAATGACTAATAAGACATGACAGGTAGATTGCAGACTTTTATACCGAAAAAAAGTCTGAGGGAAGAAGGTTTCATCCAGAGAAGGCTCATAACTTCCCTTCTGCTGGTTTTGTTTTGGTGATTTTTTTCCCCTGTTTTCATTTGACAATTTTGATATATTTACTCGATAAATTGGTAGACAGTTAGCAAGCTGGCAGCAGTGTTTCAGAGTTGTTTAGGGGACAAAGCACGTGTGTATGGAGAAACAGTGCCTGTGTGAAACTATTTTTATGTGAATGCTTATATCCTAGTGAATTAAAATGAAAGAGCTAAAAGCAGAAAATTGTACATTATCTTTCACACCAGGTGCAGCCACCAGGTTACAGCTCCACCTGGAGTTTCACTGACCACTGGATTTAATCTATTAGCAAAAACATGCATGCAGACTGTTGAATGAAAAATATCTGTCTGAGCATTATGCACCCTTCCTTGACTCAGCCTCTACATCCCTATATTGTCTTATTTCTAAGTTTCCTCCAACACCCACACCTGCTAACAGAGCTGCCTGACCTCTGCAATGACAGCCAGAAGATGGGTTCTGCATTGCTGGTTAGATCAGGGCAGGACAATGGTCCCTCGCTGGGTTCATACTATTTGCAGAATTCACCATAAACCAAGTGGCCTTACTATTTCAGGTTTGTTTTTAAGATCAGCTTCAGTGCAATTAAGTGAAAAGGCATCATTTTATTTTTATCCTAAATCAGATCCTCTGAATTCTACTGATCTAGCACAGAGAATAATCCTACACAGCGGTGTACGGGTCAAGCCTAATGGGCTTACCAGATGCTGGAGGGAGGTCTGAAGTGCTGCTGTTTGTCCCTGAAGTGCTTCTGTGTGTCCCTGAAGTGCTTCTGTTTGTGTTTTGGTACTTCTTGTTGGTACTATCTGAAGATGCATCTTCCAAACCATGATCATTTCCTAAAGTGCTCTGACCAGCAGAGAGAAAATTCAAACCACAGGTGCACTGTGCACAGGAGCCAGTTTCTGGGGAGGTGAAGGTACTGTCAGCCACAGCACAACGAGGTTTGTTCCACTTTTGTGGAGATTCCCTGTATGAAATGCCACACCTCACACAGATCTTCTCTGAGTCACAGTTTGTTGCAAAGCCATCTGTCTCTTTGTTGCCCGTTTCCTTCAGGCAACTGTGGGCATGTTGGCAAGATTTCTGAAGAAGCTGGTCCTTGGCAATGTGTGCCCCATCTGTGTTGGATGGAGGGAGAAATTCTTGAGAGACTGATACGTCCTCTGTGCTCCCAATCCCTGAAAAGATGTCATTCTCCCCTGCCTCCATTGGTTCTGAAAATGATGACACGGTTTTACTGGCAGTCTGACTTAGTAAAGATAAATAATCAGTGTTATTGAGATCCTTATCTGTGTATTCATCTTCCGTGGGAACTGGTGGGAAATGGTAATCATCAGTCTCACTTCCCACAGAAAAATCTCCTGCCTCACATGGCTCTGTGTTGGGGCTCCCATCCCTGCATGGAGTGGGACCACTGGTGCAGCTTGAGTTTCCAGGGACAGGAGAGCCAGAGGGGCCCAGGAGACATGTGCCTTCAGAGATCTGGGGTACAGCAGCATTTGTGATGTTCACAGTAACAAACGCACCTCTAGGGGGCTCCTGAAAGAAATTCAAAGTAAAAAGGTCTTCAGTAAAGAGATCAGCAGAAAGTTATTTTCTAGACAAAGAAGGAAAAGGCAGATCATGGTTTTTCCTCTGTGTGGAGCTGCTGAGGTTGAGCAGCACTGCTATATTTGAGTGTAATTCTATTCTGCTGTGAAACTGTGACTAGTGAAGCTGGGTTCAGTGGGTGAGCTGGTAGTCCAGGGAGGGGGGCAATAACATTAAATTTTGTGAGACCACCATTCCTAGTTCTTATGAGGTCACTTAAGAAGAGTTAATAAGTCTAGAACAATTGTTGAATTCTGCTGTTCCTTATGGACCATCAGTAAGACCCATCTAACTACTGCTCATTAGATTTTGGAAACCCCCATGTGTCTGAAGAGCTGTTGGTCTGTGATGGTCTTATTGAGGGCTGAATCTTTAATATCATGATTGAAGAAAGAACCTGGGTTGATTCAGAAGGCCTGAGACAAGCTAAAACAAAAGAAGTCACACAGACGAGGTTGCTTTAACCCACAGAGTTAGGACAACAAATGCAAAGGCCCGTGACATCATGTTGTCAGTACTTGTCAAAGTAAAGCTGTATTTTTGGTTGCAGCTCCAAAAAAGGGATTGGGAAGTACTTCAAGGGTTTCCTTCAGTTCATGCCAGTTTTGCTTTAAAGACAAGTATTTGGGAACTGACACCTTTAATTTTTAGCGTCTCTTCAGCTCTTCCAGGATAGAAGAGAGAGCGTAAATGCTGCCAGCCACTAATTGCTGTTGATTCACTCCTCTGTCCCAGAGGATCTGAGCAGCTGCCAAGGCAGAAGTTTGCATGAACACTAATGAGACAGAAAAGGAACTGCCTGCTCGAAGAGGTGGGTTTGTTTGATATGGAGTTGTTTATTTTTTTAGCAGTGGAATTTGACTCTTTCAACAGCTAAGCTAAGCAGAGCTCCTAGAAGGGGTGGTGGGGAGAGTGTGCACGTTAAACACCTCAGTCCATACCCATGGTGTGAAGCAGGCTGTGCACATCAGCTTGGACCGGTGCCACCATCCGAGTGTTTCGGGATGGGATCTGGTGTTCTTCCAGAGCGAAAGCCTGGCATTCTTGGCATTGCCCCTAATCCAGGTTTCTTGCCTGTGATCACTCTGGTATGTAACAAGGGGTAAACTCAGCTGAAGCTTTTCCTGCTCTTAGGATTTAGAAAGGCTCTCTCCTAGGCAGAGTCTCCGGTGTTCAGCAAATGGTGGGCTCATGTTTAACTTTCTCCTAATAAATATTTAACAATCACAGAGACTCTTACCTCTGTTAAAACTGGCTGAAACCAGAGAGCAGGTTCAGAAGCTATTTGTGAACAGTGATTTCATATGCCTCATATTTACAGAAAACCAGACTAAAAAAGCCAAACCTGAAAGCATTTTTTGAGGAACTCAAAACTTGTTTTCTAGCCAAACATTACCATGGAGTCTACTTCAGAAGGGGTGTCAGGAATGCCATGAGCAAAACATAAAACAAAGAGAAAATGACAGTGCCTTTGACTTTACCTTTGTTCCTTTTATTTGGCTGCACACTTCATTAGCCCAGTTCTGTAGATCTACTGTAGGGAAAACAAAAAGAGTAGCTGTAACATATAGCAGGCACTGAAGTTAACCACAGACCTAAACACCCACAGTCATTCACAATCCACAATATCATATTAAATAAAACCAGTAAGCTGTTTTTACTGACTGTTAAAGTGTCCCAGCATCGGTCTAGCTGAGGATTCATTGTAACTGGAACAGGGATAATTTCTGTGGAACAAATGTTTCCAAGCTCCTAAAATAGACCACGGTTAAACTGTGTTCCACATCAAATGGGGTTTCTTTCCTGGTCATATGTCACACCAAGCTATGACTGGCCCAACAAGGACCCGCTCACAGCGGTATGGTCTATTTCAAGAGAAGTCACATGGATGGCCCAAAGGCCCTTCCCAGACAGGAGTGAGAAGCCTGGAGAGAAGAGGGTAAGCCACTGAAACCACAGCATGGCAAGCTCAAATACAGCATACTCTACTTAATCAGGGTATGTTTAATGGGGAAATTAATTCCAATTTCCTTGGAGTATCTCCCAAAGAAAAGCTTTAAGTCCAACATATTTTATGGCAACAGCTGCCACTAATAGAGTTAGCAATTCTGGTATTCTGTTTACACATTTAGGAGACTTTGTAGGGCTCAGGTCTCACATACATGTGAAGCTTACACTGGTTTTGTATGTCTGAAGATAGATCAGCTTTGTAGCCACTGCCAGTTCCCAGCAATGACTTTGTTCCTCTGATGTTGAAACTGCACGTTTACTGCCAGTATCCCCCCAAAAGCAGGTAGATCTTCTTCTTGAGCCTGCAATTCTCCCAGGCTTAGGTTAGCAGAATTCACCATGCAAAGGCAATGAGGGACTGTCACTGCAGAGCAGCAGGGCAACAGAAATGTCAAAGAAATTGCGTTCCCCCCTAACCTGCTCTACACAGTATTTGGTTTGTGAGGAGAGTCACCATTTCCTCCAGCCTGTTCCAGAAATTCCAGATTTAGCACAACCCATGTTTAGAGTGGCAGAGGCAGCCTATTTCTAAAACACAGGCTGAAATATACTTTACAAGAAGGGATTTCTGTCTTCCCTTCCACTGTTCCCAAAACATTTTAGAAGTTGTTAGCTCTTGGGAAAGGAGGTGATGGAAAGCTTTCCATCTTTAGGGGGAAAAAATAAAAAATGAACGTAACATTAGAGGTATGTCCTTCACTAAGGAGACCAAGGGCTTAACACAGAGTTGAGTAACTACTGAAAGTATTTCCACTCAATTAATAATAAACTCAGTATCCCACTGCTATCCAGTATGCCCTTGCTAGAATTTTCCTATTTTTTCTACTTTTACTGTTTATGCTATTTCCTTCTAGTATTTCTTCCTTATCTTATCAGAACTTTGGCCTCCAGCTAGAAACATTGCCTCCATTGTGTTTTCAAATACACATAAGGCCTTTGTCTTGAAATCCATATTTTAACCTGTCCAGATGTAGGTTTTTAAGTAGGAGGAGAAGAAGACAGGAGGTAGTGAAAGCCCCTATGTCTGTCCCTGACTCTCTTTGGCCAAGGAGTCTGCTGTGCCATGTGGTGTGGAGCAGCCATGCTGCCCTGAAAGCCTCCAGCACCACCCCTCCTCCTTCCACACCATGGTCGTGCCCACCTCCAGGGTGGTCACCCCATGGGTCAAGAGTAATACACTGCAATACACTGCCAGTAATATGCTGTAATACACTGTCTGCCTAGAGGAAGGGAATTTGAAGCCTGGCTTTGTGCTAGGTAAAGCATATCCATATGGACAGCCATGGAAATAGCACAAAACTTCTAGTATAATTCCTGAGCTTCTTAATCTAGGGGCTACGCATGAAATCGGAGTACACAGAGAGCCATAGCTGTGTCATTAGCTATCACGTACCTGTTAGCTTTTTCCCTCTATTCTTGTAGTACACAATGAAGACAACGATGCCAATTAGTGTCACAAAAAACAAGATGACAATCAACACATATAAGATCTTGTTTGTTCCTGCAGGATGTAAAAAAGACAGTGCCATCAACATGGAGCTTGGACTCAGCAGTATAACAAACTTGGCTCATTTCACCTGCTTTTCTAGGGGAGGGGTTTTTTTTTCCTTTCTATTTGATTTTTAGTTTCTGTAATAAGAACAGCTCCCTTACTGAAGGTCCCTGGTCCCAAGACATTTCCATAAAAACCAGAGCCTTGGTGTCTCAGAGAGGTGTGATTCGGTCTCTATGCCCCCCTGAATGTTGCCTTGCAAGCTGCCAGCAGACCATGGGCTGTGCTTGATCTCACTCAGGGAATAGGGGACATACATCTTAGAGACTATAGAATTCAGCTGGAAAACTCTGTCCTTTATCTCAGGTTATGATGAATCACTGCATGCCAGGCAAGCAGCCTCCCGGGTACCATACCTATGCTGGAGAAGGAAAAGGGCAGTGGGCAAGAAGGGCTTATCTGAGAGGGATTGAGCTGAGACTGTATCCATTGCTATAAAATAAGCATGGACACGAGCTGCTGGTCTTTATACAGATAATGTGTGTATGGCAATCAGCAGGCTGAAAAAATGAATGAGCTGTAAATGTGATGGAGGTCATAGGTATAACAGCAATGCTGCTTGCCATGCAGTTTTAGTGGGAGGTGTGAAACTCAGCTTAGTAGTGGACACAGGCCTTAGAGCCACCAGGCTTAAAGCAATTTTTAAGGGTGGGATTTTCCAAGAGCTCTGTCTTGGTCTACAGCTGCTCTCTCTAGGGTCACCCACAATGGGAATGGATTTAAGCCAGCCAAAACCTCTAGTAATAATATCCCTCCTCCTCCCTTCTACTTCTGAACAGATAACCTGTACAAGGACACACACCGTCTTCTGATGGCTCAGACATCTTCCGTTCTGTGCAAACTGCATCAGACTTGTCAGTCCCGGACATGATTTCTGTCATTCCTAAAGCTGTACAGCTAAAAAAGAAAGATAAAGAGGCTACATTCTCTAGAGGAAGCTTAATGTGGCTCCTAGCCTTATGCAGAGAAGTGCTGTCTATTGTAATGTACAACATTTCTCTACCCTTAAGAACATCAGGTATTTTCTTTATTTTCAGCTGTGCCAGCTCAGTGGTTACATTGTAACTGCTCTCTTGCTGCCCTCTAAGGAGAATTCAAGCTTCAGCATGAGGATGTTTCCACTGCTGTACAGCCAACAGAGATGCTCTGTGTAATCTGCGGGCAGCCTGGAACACCCCACTGAGAAATGCTTTCACCCAGGCTTCTCCCTGCCTTCTGGCTGGTGTGGCCCTTTTACAAGATACAGGGACTTACTTGGTCCAGGGTTTACACTCGTCGGTGGATGAAGACACCTTTGAGAAGTAGCCTCTGGGGCACGGTATGCACAATGTGTCCTTGTCTTGTTGCACTGTGTGTGGTAAAGGAAGAAAAATTTCATAGTTGAGTTTCTATGAATTCCTTTCAAGCGAGAGGAAGGTGACTATGCTCCCCATCCTCTTGCTCCATTCTCCCCCCGGCAATTCTCCTGAAAACTTTCCTGAAGAGTGGATCTTAGGTTACATTAGAGCAGCAATAGCAGTCACATGTCAGCAGTGAAAAGTACGCTTGTCTCATCTGAGCTCTTCTCTACAAGATCAAAATGAGAAATGACCAGGAGCCATTCTCAGTTTTTGTAGAAAAACACACAGCTGTTACATCCTTCCCCTTCTGATAATTCCCTCATGTCAATGCTACGCCACAGACAGTGATGCTGACTGGTATTGTCACCTCTATAAAGTCACCATAAACAAAATGCTATATCAGGATTTGTTAGGCTGGAACAGCAACTGTGCTCTAGGCCCGGGCTGCACTTCTTCCTCCATTACTCTATTATGTGCTGCTCTTTTGGGGTTCCTTAGGCTTGGTGCAGGTGTTCCCAGTGTTCACTACACCTCTGAGCTTGACTGTGTACTTTCCACCCACAAAACACTTGCATCCTGTTTTCAATCAGACTTAAGAGTGAAGGAAATGCCTGTAATAAATCTTTGCATTACTAGCCATCTAAAACAGAATACAGGCTAAAACAGAATACTTGTGCTATCTGAAACGTGTTAATCACTATTAACTTGCTTATAACATCATAAAATGGCAAAGAAAAGTCATTGGACAAAACCAGATTGCAAATCCAGCCTCAGGAACAACCCCCAAAGAGTGCTTCTCTTAATACCGGAGCAATGCATGACCTAGTGACTCACAGTCAAGACACCTCAGTAAACATTAGAAGTTTACTGAACACCTTGCAACTACTGCCATGTCCACATGATTGCTTGCAAAAGTCACTTGATCCAAGATAGTATTTAAGCTACAGAGGTAGAAGCCTTCAAAATGTAAATAGTCCAGGAAGGTTATATGCAGTAGTAATGACAACTCAGGTGTGCATCTTCTGTTGACAGTCATCTGAGAATCTAAAGTAACCTCTTTAATGTCAGAACCCATGCAATTCTGGCATCATCCAGTAGGCCTGAGCTGGACATTTCACTTCATACATTCCCTTTCTGTATCTTACCAGGAGGCTTGACTCCGAGTCCTGGAGCACACATGGTATTTCGCTGACAGCAGTCGCAGTCTTCATCCCAGTGGTAGCCCACTGTACAAGCACACTGCCGTTGGAATGTGCTGTTCCCTGGGTTCACTTCTCTCAAAGCTTTCCCTAAAAGAGAAAGTAGATGGGAGTAAAAATCTGTCTGATAATAAGCCTCAAGTTTCTGAGCCTCCTGTTCTACCTATTTGCTTTGCTTGAATGCGAGATGCAACACCATTCACTTTAGAGGAAATGCTGTCTTTCAGGACGCATGGGAGACCCTTCATCAGCACGGAGGTCCTCACCAATTGCACTCCTGAACAATACTCCTTGTAGCTGCTGTAGAAAATAAATGGAGCTTTTGCAAGGATGAGACAAACACATTAGGGGAAGTAAATGCACAGAATGCTGGGCAAAAGGACAGCCTTTAAGATCAACTCGCAGGAGGCAACGGCCCAAGTGCAGATAACCACTATCAGCAGCACAGACTATGGTCATGGTGCTCAGCACAGCACAGAATCTCTGCTGCCTGGGCACCTCACTTTCCACCAGGGTCTTCTGCAAGCCCAGCCTCCAGTGTTGGGTACCGGAACAAAGCAACTTCCCTAGATCCACTTTCCCACCTTCATGCTTCACGAATTTGGATTAAAGGTTCTGCAGTATGAACAGCTCACCTTGATCACATATTTTATGTAGTAAGCATTTATCTTCTTCATTCCAGACATCCATATACTCATTTGGGCCACACGGCTGGCACACGCTATCAGAAGTACCAGTGCATCTAGCAGACAAATACTTTCCTGTGATTGAGAAAAGGACAAGCAGGTCACCCAGAAGTTGCACAAAGCTGTCTAAGCTGTTTAGAGAAAAATAACAGGTTGGACTAACACTGAAGTACTGCTGTGAACAATCCCTGCACTTTTTCAGTTTGTCAATCTGGCCCCAATTAGTGTGGCACTGAAACATTCATGAAGTTGATGGCCTGGGAGCAGTCCTACCTACATGCTGCTTTCTGTCTCCTGCAGTGGTTAAGTGCTATCTCAACAAAATAGCTGCTGTGGCTTTTGCTGAGGCCAGCAGGACCACTCCTGCACTAGAAAGCACTGGTAAGCCTGAAATCATGCACCTGCAAGGGTATGCCAATAGATCAGCGGAGTCAAAAGAGCCAGCCACCTCACTGACCCATAGAGCAGTTTCTAGGCAGCTTTTCAGCTGTGCAGCTGGTACAGCCCAGTCAGTGCTCACATACCTGGCTCACACTTTGTGCAGCACCGTCCAGAGTATTCATAGTGTTGTTCGCTTTCACATGGCGGAGTGATTTGTAGTGACAGCTGGAGCAGAGAAGGAAAGAGAGGACATGAGAACCAGTACACCTGGAGAACTTCAGACCTACCTAGTCACAGTGCTGGCAGAGAGAAGGAAAACTTTTCTTCTGTGTGGCATTTTGGATAGCTAAGCAGTAAAAGTTACCCAACATTTATGACTTCAAAGGTGCTTTGTAGACATGCTAAGAATATGTACTTCACGCTGTACACACAGGGATTTGGAATAGAGCCAGCTGACAAATAAATAACACCTCTTGCAATTTGTTGTGAACTTTTGGCCTGCTATATAAGGTTTTCTAACAGGACTCCATTATTTGAAATCTATGACTTTAAAACAATTGTAAAGGAAAAAAAATGGCATAGAGATACTTCTGTAGTCTCTTTCACAGAAATGACCTCAGATCAAACAAGACCTGTGCAACTGACAGTTTTAATGCAGAGCATTAAGGAACCAAGCAAGGTGAATGATTTATACTCTCAGAAAAGAAGAAACACCCAGCTTCCCACTGGAATCCACAATACTCCTGGCTAGAAAATACTGGACTTGAATTTTGCAGCTTTTTATGTCTCCACTGTGTCCTGCAGAGGTGGTCTCACAGAACTGAGGCAGCCATCCAGAAAGGTGATCCAATTAAGCCAACAGCTTTTTGCGTCTCAAAAAACCAAAACAAAACCAACACAAACAACCCCTCCCCAAACCACCTGAAACTGGTACATGAGAGGGCATCTGCAATCTTGTCTCCAGCCCTCACTGGCCATTGCATCCCCTCCCTGCTCTCAGCTGCCTGTACACACTCTGGTCCCACCCACAGCCCAGCTCCCTCAGCCAGGCTTAGGGGCATAGCTTGTGGTGGGGATCCTGGCCAGCCAAGCACTTGCTGACCCTACTTTGGCTTCCCAGAGTCCTCCAGGCAAACCCAACACCTTACAACCAACTGTTGATCTTGCAATAGATAAAGTGATTTAAAATCTAGCCCATAGCAAGGAATCCTTCATTATTGGATACATTTGATAAAATCTCATTTAATTGGAGAAAGTTGCAATAAAGCTCCTATTGCTGTTTAGAGGGAACTTTTGCCATCTAATAGCACATAACAGCCCTGTGCCTACTGATAGTGGTTTCCATTCCTCTACTTACCATTCTCCCCTTGTTACCTCCAAGTCTTTACATCTCCTCTTTCCTCTTTCCTAATTTAAGCAATAGCAATCTCTTTAAAGAGAAAATAGTTTTCCATAAGCACTTTGTCCTCTTCTAATGCTGGGAAGGGTCTGGTAAATTAAAGATGACCAAAAAAAGTTTGAAATTTTTCTTTAAAAAACTACCTTTTGGCTTGGAGTTTGAGCCATGGGTTGGTGCATGATTTGTATTTATCAAAACAGTGCTAGCTATGTTTGGAACAGAAAAAGTAGCACAAGTCAGAGGTCTTGAGTTTTCATATTTTGAAGTTTATAAACAACTTACAGCTTTTTTATATACAATTACAACAATCCCAGGTCAAATTAAGAGTCTAGTCTTGCAAGAAATTTTCTGTTACCTCATAATTTCCTTCTCTCTTTCTTTACATTCATCAGCAGTACCTTGCCTGTGATTAGATTATGCATTTTTGGAATAAACATTGCATTCCATGTTTACACAGCAAAAGATAATGATCAGCTCTGGCAAGGTAAGAGGTGATCTAGGAAAAGGAACGCTGGGCCAGCCTGGCAGATAAACAGTGACATCACTTAAGTGTCCCTGGGGAAATGACAAAAACACTCCTGTACTCAACAGCTTAATTTCTGTAATGTAATTTAGGCATTATCTGCTAAAACACCAAGCTGTCCAGCAAGGGGTTCAGGTGATGTTGCAGGACCAAGCAGCAGAAAGAAAGTCTTGAGCAAATGATTCCCTACCCAGCCATGCGCAAAGGCAACAAAAATGATGAGACTAACAGCAGGTCCAGTCATTCTCTTTTTGTCACAGAACGTCCTCTTCTTCCTCATTTGCCACAGTTTAATAGTTCCTCTTTTAGACGAAAAGACTAAAAAATTACTGAAGTGTCAAACAAGGGCGAAGTCATCCTTTTTAGGGAAGGATATGCAAATCTGCTAAAGAGCATTCAGTTAAAGGGTCTGGAGTAATTTCTGAGAATCACAACTCAGCCTGAGGAGAAGCAGCAGAGCCTTGGTGCCAAAGTGAAGGGAGCTGAGTAATTGCTTGGACACCTTTCGGAAATTGTTTCATACACCCATGCTTTATCATATAATGTGGGCTATTGTTACGGTATAGTTCACAGCTCCAGCTGCAGAAATCTATTCCGTATGTCAATAAAAAGTCTCTTCTGTAATTGTGTCCTCCCCATTTTCACTCAAGCCAATGAATTCACAGAGCTGCAATATTCCCTCTTTTGATTTATGCCCAATGGCAGAAAGACAAGGCTCTCAGCACCCATGAGCGAGCGCAGCCTCCTTGCGAAGGTGAGGGATTTTGGACTGGTATGGACTGGCTGGACCTGCTGAGCATGAAAGCTGGAGGAAGAGAGGACAGGAAAGGAGATCAAAGCAACCTGGAGTTTTCTTAGGGTGGGAGCCAAACTTGGGCCTTTTTGCTAACACAGTCCCATTGATGTCAGGCTATCCCTTTTTTGTCCTTCTGCCAGGGGGCTGTATGTGTCTGTCCCAAACTGTACATCAACTTCCTTTGGGGGCTGAGAAGTGCTTGTGCTGCTGGCAGCACCATGACCTAATGCTTCGCCATCACCAGCACATTCCTGCCACTGTGTCCTTCTGAGACAGGGAAGTGTAATTAATTTTGCAGATGAGGAACTTGCACCCAGAGGCCAGTTGGCTTTACAGAGGTGACAGGAAACCAAACCATGTCTCCCAAGACTCAAGTTTGCTCCGTAACCCCTGGAACATCCTTCCTATCATCAGATGCTGGCCTGTGGGTCAGAGTGATTTGGACACCATCAAGCTCTTATCTAGGGATAGAACAGGCCTCAATGAATAAGAAGGTGCCAACCTCCTCTGAAGTGCTTAAAATGAGACAAACCCCAGCCTGGCTATTCCTTTAATGGTCTCGCTATTGATGAAATTGCCCATTAAATCCCAACACCACATGCAAATAAGCGCTTCAAAAAGCTCTAGGTATCCTATGTAAATCTAATTTGTCACTTCAAAAGTGTGCAAAGCACACAGATTTACCCCAGTTCCTAAGAAAGAGAGAGCTTTCCTGTTTGATTAACATTATCTCAGAACATGTATATCTGACAGGGAAATAGTCAAGGGCAAAAAGACAAACCTCCTCCAGGTTTGGTGGATCCAGTCCAGTAAAGCACACAAACACCTGCTTACCTTTAAGCTCATGGGTAGCACTATTGACTTCATGGGAAAAACAGGCATTCTCATGTCAAGGTTTGCAGAAAGATTGTATTTTGGCATTGAGCTGCAGGCAGCTTTTTCAGCTTCGGTTTTTCTTGCCTATTTGTTGAAAAGCATGCTAAGCAAGAGTGTGTCTGTGCTTTTAGGGCTGGAGAACATTGATGACAGCGCTAAAATCACTCGTGTTACTTGGACCTTAAAAAAACCCTCCACACAGGTGCTTCTAAAGGGGGAACCAGCCACATTCAGATTCCTGTCCTCAGGCTTAAGGGAATATTTATTCTTTGTGCCGTTGAGCAATCAGAGGGCAGCAGAAGTTGTGTGTCATGGATGCTAAAACTACTTCTTGCTCTTCACATTTCAGAAAAGATACAGTTGCATGGGCCTCTTTCCTTTAAAAGAAAAAAAATCTGGAAGAACAAGGTCGGGGGTTTCCACAGTCTTTTTCCCATGACACTTTTGAACAAGAACCTGAGACCTCAATGAGGATTGCTCATTAATGTTAATCTTAGTTTGGCAAAAATTGAGATGTAAAAAGACACGTCATGGGGTAACTATTTTTTAAGATGACACCTTCTTGCTCAGTGTAGTTGTTTCTGGAGGGTATTCAACTCATCTGTCATCATTTCACTGAGCAAAGCACATTTTTTTCTCCATTTATTATCTCAGCATCAAAGTACCCGTGGGAGAGAGAACTACAATCTGTCCCACCTTGCACACACCACTTGTTCTTTATACTTTGGAGCCCAGGTTTATTCAAACCACTTGCTTTTGAGGTCCTCAGTCTTGCCTGCTGTAGAACTAAAAAATTCCTGTGGATTTAGAGCAAAGGCTTTATTTGCCTTTGTCAAGAGGACTGAGCTTTGAGCAACATTTCCTGAACTGAAGTAGCCCCTGCAAGCACGGCACCCTGGTATCCAGCTAAGATGGCCTCTGCAGTCATCTGCTGCTGCTGCTTCAAATATGAGCCACTCTTCCAGGTACCGACTGTGTGCCTACACCCTTCCAGCTTCCTACCTGATTTGGGTCAGCAGTATCACCGACCAAACTCCAGATTTCTTCAGCCTATCACCAGTTTTAGGGGTTTGCCTAAAAAATTGCTTAAGGATAAAAACAGAATCTGGTTCTTGATGGGTGCTGTTCTGCGGCTGGTGCTCCCGGGCACTCTGTTGAGGTGCGTAATAGTACCGTGCACAATGAATGACTCTGGAAAATTTTTAAATTGTGGGTTTAGGGGGCAAACAAGGAGTCCTATTTTAAAGACTTAACTGTAATCACATTATATGCAAGAGTTCCTTCATAGACAGTCTTCACTGTTGATAAAAATTACATCAAAGCAGCACACAAGTCACAGCTTTGCAATTCCAGTTATTTGCTTGCAGGCCTGTAATTCATCACAAAAATCTCAGATTGTGAATGAAATGCTTTTGGTGATGTCAACTTTCCAGTGACCAGTAAACCACATCAGAGAACTACCACCACGTGGTAGAACAGAGCCGGGAAATGGCAACAGCTAAAACTAAATATTATTTCATTCTTAAAAATAGACTCTTGAAACCCTGCTAGAGCCTGAATACCTAAAGAGTCCAGAAAGAGTGTGAGGGATAAAACCGATAATGAAGAGGTAAAGAGAAAACTAATGTGAGACCAGGACATGGGCAAATGGTGGTAAAAGCCACTGACTACTCCCCTTGTCCCTCTGTTTTAGCGTGCGACAAAAAGCAAACACCTGAACAACTGGTGTTGCTCCACCGATGGGAAGGACCATTCATGAATCTCAAACCCACCAGAGCTATTTCTAGCCAGCAGGCTACGTGAAGGAGAAGTGCTGCACTGACCACTCTCAGCGAGGCGGTGGGGTATGGCAGACAGGAACCTCAGGTATATCAGATGGGAGACGATGGAGGCGGGAGATGGCAGGGCTGAAACGGCTACCAGCTGAACCTGTGAATCAGCCAGCTTGCTTCTGTGGACAGAAGACTTGTCATCACGTGCATGACATTTGTCATTCAGAGACCAAGTCACCTTCACATGACAGCCAGAGGGGTACACTTAACATTTTCAATGACTGGGCAGTCTGTAGTGCCTGCATGTTGCCCGCACTTTGGTGCAAAACCTCAGGCTTTAACCTACGTGCCCCCACTGCCACAGCAATTCAAAGACTAACAGCTACTAGGTAGAATATTTTGAAGATGAATCAGAGAGTAAGAACCCAAAAGATAACCAAATCAAAACATTTAACAAAACGTCTTGACAGCAAGACAAACAGTCCATAACAAGCAGAAACAGATTGCAGAATAATGACGCTATCAAAGCTAATACCCAGATGTGCTTGTGACAAAGGCAAATCTCTTCTAGATTGAACAGGTGCAACAGCAGCACTCCAAAGGAAAGCTTAGCAGCCTCACTGTTCCAGGTACAGTCTCAATGACTCACCATGAGTAACTCTACACCCATTCATGCTTAATTAAAATAATAAAAAAGACACTAAAGACACAATGATTTAGACACATGTGCCTCTTGCATTTTAGTTCAGTGCATCATTTTTCTATGCTTCATCAACTGAAGCTGAGATTTAGTGGAAGAAATGACCATTAGAGATTTCTTGGGCTTGATGCCAAATTAGGAGTTCAATGGGGACTTTCTATGCTTCATATCTATATGTTTATCTTCCCTTTCTTTCTACATGTCCACAGAGAGGAGCATAATGTATTAATCTCTTATGGGGTGAGGCGGGATCCCACAGTCATAGTTGAGCTGCCATGGAGAATGAGAAAGCTTGTAGAGAAGAGGGGAAGCTTGCTTTCACCTCCTGATGCTCTGCTTTGGCTTCCTTCTGGATTTTAGCATTGCCCAGGGAACAAATGCTGAATATTCTGCAGGCAGAAACATGAAGGACAGTGGTAGGGCTGCAGCCCTTGCTTCAGATGATGGCTGCATAGAGGGATGTAATATGTAACACCCACAGACTGTTCTGCTTTGGTGTGAGAGTAAGGATTGCATGATTGTATCTGCACCTTCTCCATCACGAAGGAATTGCTGCCTTCATTAAAGAGCTCAAGACTCAGCTGAGAATTGATTAATCCACTCTTTAGGTGTCATCAGGAGGAACCAGCTCTGCCAGTGACTGTGGCCCAGTCAAGTCAGTGGGAATATTCCTTCCTGATCTGAAGAGGCTCTGGCTCGTTTCCATAAGCAGCCTGTTTTACTACATGTGGTATTGCAGGGAAGAGGTTTTTTTCCCAGTGAGATCAGCTTCAAGGAACCATCTCTTTCTTGCTACTGAAAAATGAAAAGTTACTGAAGGACATGCTGCTCATAAGGCTGTAACAAAATAACATACTCAAAATAGATTTCCTTGTGTGCTACATAGTTTTAGGACTTCATATGAACCTAGTAGCACATTTTTCCCTATCTCTATTTCTGCATTCCAGATTAATGCGTTGCCTAACAAAACTTCACAGTATTTTTATTTCCATACAAGACTTTTTTTCTTTTCCCTCTACTTTGACCACTGACTAAATATATTCTGCACCCATCTGCAGTCACAAATGTTGTTCTTTGTCATTCTTGAACAGACCCTATATACTTTCTTTTTCTTTTGGAGTAGCCACAAAGTGGTAAGGGTGAATGACCTCATTTTTTTTTTCCCTCCTTGGCTAATTGGCTCTTGCAGGGTGGATTAAACTGGACAGCTTGGCTCTTTTACCAAAATGCAGCCTTTCCTGGTCACTTTTATCTAGATTTTAAGAGAGAGGCAGCCAGAGGGTTCTGCAGAGGTGAAAGGTAGCTCCTGGTCTCAGCTCTCTGCCTGCCCACTGTGTTGTCATCCTCTGTCACAGCCCCTGCTACAGTCTCTCCTTCTGGGACATTGAGGGGAGGCACCACAAACACATTTGGCCAAGTGGTATGGGGAATGTGCCTCTGCCATGGGGATGCTGGTGGGCTCATAGGCAGAAATGTATCCAGAGAACAAGGGTTGGATGCTGTAGCCTACGCAATGGCACTCAGCCAGGCTGAAATATCCACTCCCTTCCCAGGCCTGCGCAGGCAGACCTCCCTGTGACTTTGGTGGGAAATGGATGGGGTGCTATCCTGCGGTGATTAATGACTCTTTGGCTTTGTTTGCAGCCATGACATCCTAAGCACTGCACAAACACCAAAGAAAGCCAAGCCTTCGGCCCAGAGAACTCACACCCTGAAAAGGCAAACAAAAAAGGTAACCATGGGAAGCACTGTGCAGAGCAGCCTAGGTGGCTGCACAGGTATGGGACAAAAACCAGGATGTCCTGGAGTGCCAGGGTGATGTCAGCATCACTCCTCTTGTGCAGCACTGAGCCTTCCACAAGGCACTCAACTGCAAATGTGATAGCACACTGTGGTGACACACAGACAAGGAATAATCAGGAAACCTGCACTTCCCCAGTGCTGACACATGATGTCAAAGTTTGCTCCCACAGGGCAGACACAGCAGCAGACTGCCCTGAGTGCCAGTGCAGCCTGCAGAGCCAGATTCCCACCTGTAGCCCACCTTGCCGCTTCCAGCCATTGCTTGTAGAGTTTTTCTTTTATTCCATGAACTTTGGACCATTTTCAAAGGGTAAGTCATAAAAAGTGGCAAGTTCATGCAGGTAGCCTCTTGTGTTGTACAGACCAAGGCCTACCCAAGTCCAGAGTACAACCTGGTTAAACATCACTGAATTTTTATATTGCATTTATAACACACAAATATTTGCCTTTGCGCTTTGCATCACCAGTAGTGAGCCGTTCTCAGAGCAGCTGCTTCTCTGTGCAAGCAATGCTAACCAAGGCATCCTTAAACCAGGGGTTCGTGGCTGCAGCAGCGGCCAGAGCCATCTGGCAAGTTGAGTTTCCATGGAAAGGAAGGGGACAGTCTGTGTAAGTAGCACAGCTGCAGTTCAGGACATGAGGAACCAGCCATCTCTGTTCCCCTCTTCTCCCCACTGCCCACCTCCAGTAAGCTCAACCAGCACCTGAAGCAATCACCTCTTCCAAGTGTCCAGCAGCCTTTGCACTGCAGAACATACCCTGGCAGATCACGGGACAGGATGAAAGCAGGCCTGGATTCTGTGGTCACAGCACGTGGTGGCAGGAACCCTCCTCGCTCTGGTCACCACAAAAGACTTCCTGGAGACCTGGTCATACTGAGAGGAAGGGGGCAGGGAGAAGCAGGAGGACAGCCTTGCAGCAAGGATTACCTTTTTGGTGCATCTACGCATGTACCTGGTACAGGAGGGTCTTTCACCACTTTAACTCTGAGGGACAGATGGATAAACATAGTGAAGTGACTCAGATATGATTCCTCTAAATAATGTTAAGGTATAAATGCCAGAGGACACCACTTTGAGGTTTCCACGATTTTATACACTGTAGTTATGTACTCATCCTTTTTACCATCTGTACTGGTTCTTGCACAGCTGTCAAATTACATCCCGCTTTTCTGAGCTTGAGGGCAATAGACAGTAACGGGCAGTAGAATCAGATCCTTAGGGCCAAAGTTAATCTCTCTGCTTGACCTGCCTTTTTTTACCTCTTTTGGCACAGTATGAAGAAAGCCCTGTGCCCTAAATGACATAGGTCAGTACCCTCGAGATGTCTGACAAGCTTTGAGTTCTACTGACTTGTTAAATGTGGTAAGGGTTTGTTTTGGTACTGTTGGTGGGAAAGAAGAAATTACATCAGGCAGATGACGCTCAACATGAAAAAAGAAGTGGGAGAGGTTTCTTTAATTATGGATTGATGCAGTTTTATATGCATTATATTCCTTTCATACGAGGCGCTGTAAGATTTTTCATACATTCTGGGGTAAACTGCGAAGCAACTAAAAACTTTTCAGTGCTCCTCATAGGAACCATTCCCACAATGGAATTTTGAACTAATTGAATTATGGTAGCTTTGAAGCCCATGCTGCTAACAACAGAATAAATCCAGGAGTTTAGATTAGATATTGTAGATGTTTTGCTCTACTGAATGATTCCTTTGGCCCTGATCAGAGCAGGAATAATGAACCAGGAGAGCTCATGACATAACACAGTGTAGTCACTGTTACACTCTTTTTCCCTCTCTTATCATACAGACAGTGCATTTTAGGAAAGTGAAAGAAAAATCTGTATTTTGGACAAAATTTTTCTATATTACAAAGAATTCCAGATGCTTGCAATGAGTAAACTTTCCCTATAAAGTAAATATTACAGAGTAGTGGAAGAACCCATCCCATTGCCACAAGAGGGGAGAAGAATCTGCAGTGCAACTGGTTTATTGCATACTTGCAAATGCACATTCTCACAGACTTTGACTCCCACCTGATGGTAACACTGATGCTCTTTACTGGGGTTAAGCAAGGAAAGAAATGTGGCTATTCTGTACAAAGAAGTTGAGATGATCATGCCTCAGAAAGCAAAATACCTCCTACAGGCACCCAAACCAAAATCACTTGGAAAGATGATCTTGTGGCTGAAGCACAAGATAAGCAGGAGGGCGGAGTTCTGCTCCCAGAAGTTCTGCTCCATGCTCTGTGTGTGACCTACAGCAAGTCACGAATTCTCTGTTCCCATTTCCTCTTTGGTGAAAATGATGATGATGATGATGTCCATTCTCAGCAGAATTATGAGTGAGTACTCATGAACTTACATTTCCAAGTGCTTCTCATTCTTTGCAGGAAATACATTACAAATATCACTGTCCTAGCACTATTCCACTATATTATTGAGTCTAAACTAATACAAGTGCATCAGAAAAACCTCAGCCCTACCACGGATATTCTCACAATTTGTTCCATCAGAAAACAGCACTCTTCTAAGAAACCACTGTTAAATCAGTCAAACAAAGGAGAACCTGAAAGGCTAGCTGGGAGCAGCACCTCTCCAGGCTTGCCTTACTCTCACATTCTTGACTTGTAGGTTCTGCTCACTGTCGCAGGTAGAATGTTAAATTAACAATTAATATTTTAATCTTTGACAAATTGTGGCTTATCCTTATTCTTACACTACAACTTTCCTGGAGTGTCCTACAATTTTGTACTGTTACTTGTCCAGTAGCAACTTGAAAGTTTCACCCTGTACGACCACTTACAGACTCAGAATTAAGCATGTGTTGGATACAGTGGAAAGACTTTACACATCAGCCCAAAATAAATACAAGTTCCTTGTTTTGTGTCCTGCAAAAGGCTATGAATCAAGAGGTGAGAAATAATGAGGAGTTCCTCCTGGTTTCTACATGCTGGGAACTATAGCATGGAAATCCAAATTTTCAAGGTTTGGTCAAGAGCTGAGTAGGTTCCAGGAAATGAGCAGACGCCAAAGGGAAAAACTGCACTAAACCAAAATGACTCCAGAAGGAAGCAAGCATGTAATAGGTAGTGACCTGAAGCAAAGGTAAGAAGAACATTGAGGTCTGCTCTTCATGCTGCATTGAACAGTCCTGAACACCAGGACAGGAAAAAAGAGACAGACACAGAGGATACCAAGGAACAGGGCAAACCACCTGAAAGCTGTGATGAAAAATCACTTTTGAAATTTGCAGGCTCATTCATATACATATGGAGGACACCTGGAAAGCAGCAATTTAAGGGAAGCCTAAGAGTGAGGGTGGACAAAATGAAACGTATGTTTTAGAAGGGGAAAAAAAGGCCTGTGTGGTTTTAGGCAACATATTTAGGACCAGGGATCCAGAGGAAAGGCTCTCAGGACTATGTGGTCAGACACTAAATTGTAAGCTGTAGAGAGCAGAGGGTTTTTTGTTTTGGTTTGGGTTTTTTATCTTCTTTTTCTTGAAGCTGCACCTTACTCTCAGGGAACCCAGCCATGGTCCAGTTACAGTACTATGCTGAGGGGAGCACTTAAAATTACATAACTTATCAAGAATAATGAGATAGAGAAACACTAGAAGTTCAGATGAAAGAAATACAAATGGTAGTGAGACTGCCAAACATTGATTAATGGAGGAAAGTGCGATAGCATGGGATTTGTAAACAGCCTGCCAGTCTAGAAGGGTCTAAATAACTCGAAGGGAGAGGAATAATTTTAAGCTGTATAATTAGAAAAAGCAAAGCAAGATTCTGCAAAATCAAACCTCTGGAGGAAACCCGACGTATGCCATTCACAAGGCTCAGCAACAGCTGGCTGTGGAAAAAAGTCTTTCCGAAAGCCAGGGAAGACCAGCAACGATCCCAAGTGTAAAACACGCTGACCATCAGACACCTGGCATTGCACGAAGCTGCAACAAGAGCACGCTCTGTCTGCAAAAAACCGCAGAGCTCAGATCTTTCCCCTTCAGAGGAAAGGGCTGTCCTTTTGGGGCAGCTAACTCGCCATGGGGATTTGGCTCCCGGCTCTGTCACGAGCAGCACGTGAATAACTCCAAGTGAGTTATGTAGGGGGCACGAACCTCAGCCTCCCACCCGTGGGCCCGGGGTCACGACGCCGTCCCATCTCCCGCGGCCGCCCGGGGGCCGCCAACATTCGGGGCGCCGGGACGGTCAGAGCGCCAGGGGCTCTGTACCCCAGTGGGGGCGGCTGAAAAGCTGTATCTGGCCTGGGAAGACCGTACGCACTCGTCCCCCGTCTGAGGGACAAGTGTGCTCCCGCTCTCTCGAATAAATCTGTTCGGTAGGGTGGAGTCTGCCTTATTTTTACTCTACATGCAAATTATACCCCTCAACAACCTCGCTGCAAATATTTTCTGGTTTCTCACACCCTGCCCTGGGCAGAAGCAGGCTCTTTTCCCTGCAGATCCTCTGGCTTCCTTTGGAACTTTGGGTTCAGACTACTTTGATTTTAAAGAAGCGAGAAAAGCTTGTGAGACAGGATGAGTTGCTGGGATAAAACCAAAACCAAAACCCAAACAACCAGAGGGGAAAAAAGGCAGGCGAAGCTGTTCTGCTAAATCCCGCTCTCCCAGTGCCTTGAGCTCCGACCTCGTCGTCTCCTCCAAGAAAACCTCTCCGTGTGAGATGCGACACCCACTTTCCCCCTCCGCCGGCTCGCAGCCTTACCTGTTTGCCAGAGGCAGCGAGGCAAAGGAGAAGGAGCCAGCAGCCTGATGGGACGGGCATGTCTGGCTGTCCGTCTCTGCCTCCTCCCGTGGCTCCTTTTCCTGCCACCGAAGAGAAACTAGATCCTTCCAGCCAAGCCCCCGCGCCCCGGCAGCAGAGCGAGGCACATTTGAGCTAACTACTTCTCCTTCTTCCTTTCCTTCCTCTCAGCTACACGAGGGGAGAAGAGAGAAGAAGAAGAGAAAGAAAAAAAAAAGGCGCCTGGCTGTAGTTCCCACAGCATTTCCTCAGACTTGACATGCAGGGTTGTTTTTTTTTTCCCTCTTTTTGTCCCTCCCTTTCCTTTCTCCACCCCCTTTTACAAGAAGTGTAGTCACTATATCCATGGCCCTCCTCCTGCCGGTGGCGACTGCTTTCCCGGTCAGTCCTTCTCGGCAGGGCCACCCATCCACCTGCCCTCGCCCCCTGCTCTGTGCCCTCCCCTTCCAGCTCTCCTCTTACCCAGCACCTTCCCTCGCTGGCATCTGCCCTGGAATTGCTGCCTTCTCCTCACCACCCCTGGATATTGCCTGGCACTGTCAGAGGACATCTTGAGCCTCAGGCCGCCTCCCACCTCGCCCCCTGATCCATCCAGGCACAACCGCCCTCCTGCTCCCAGCATTGAGGAAAGCCTCCTTTCGCATCCCCTATCCCATCTCTTTGCCCATGCAGCAGCCTCGGCGTTCTGGCACAGCTCGAGGCCCCCCCCCCTACTCCTCCATGTACTTTACTTTGGCTGACGGCGGGAATTGGTGGACGCGAGTGTTGCCAGAGGGGAAGAAAAGCGGAAGATGGGCTTTGGGAGCTCTCCCAAAACAGTCCACACAGTGCACAGGGTCCGTCCCTGCGACCTGACTCGGAACAGTGCAGACTGCCCTCCTGACCCCCCAAAATTCCATCGCCATCACCACCAACCCTGCAGCAACTACCTTGCCAGCTGCAGCTGGTGGCTGCCGGGAACAGCCTACGATGCCCCTCCTCTCACAAGGGGAGCAGGAGTCCTCTGTGGTGAGGCAGGACAGGGCAGCACTGACTTACAGGGGCTGAGGATCCAGCAGAGCTGACTGTGTCAATACAAAACCTTCCTCGCTGCCCTGTGCTCACATGCTGTGAAATAAGTTGGTAGCATGATTATGACTTAGGCAAAGAAGGAAGTTGTTCTTTCACTTATGTGTTTAGTTAACTCTTGATCAGGAAAGAAAAAAGAGCTATTTATAAGTTTCTCTGTGTTTTCAAATAAATAAATACATTCAAGCACAAAAGATGAAGAGAATATTAACAAAACATCTTTCCTTGGTGGTGCTGTGGTCTGATTTCTGCTCAGAGGAGCGATACACTCAGGACAGAAAGGGCTGCTGGATTTCTCTCTTGTAGCTAGTGTGGAGGGCCTGCCTGCACAGCAAAATTAAGCTATGACCTTCACTTCACCTCTACATAGTTTCCAGAGGCCATAAAGCTTTTATAATCTTCCTAAAGTTCCTTTCAAGACTTGACACACTCACTGTCCTCTGCATTGGGCCCTGCCCGATCTGTGCTCAACCAGGTCTTGGTGCCCACATTCCCCTGCTGGTCTCTGGCACAATGTGGCTGTTTGGTGCTGGTTACCCCTATGTGTGATGCTCCACAGTGGGCTGTGGGGCAAAAGTACACTGCATGATGTGCCTGGCTTAGGGCCAGAGGCTGCTCCTGATGCCCTCGCTATCTGGAGATGAATGGGCAAGGGTCATGCTGATGAGTTTTAGCAAGCCATAGAGCTTGCAATTGCAGCATCAGAGCACTGTCAACCTGCCAAAGGAGTTGGGATCTCACCACGCTTGGGCTGGACAGGCTACAGCTCTGGCACCAAGCAGAAATTGAGTTGGCAATGAGGGGTACGAGGGATGACCACGGCACCTGACTTGCACGGTACGCAACAAATGCAAAGCCAACTTTATGGGGGGGCTTTGCAAGGGGGTAAAGTGCATGCCCAGCTGCTGGCAGTGGTGTTATTCTCTGTTGGTCCTGGAGGGAGCCCAGTGAGATGGAGGGGCAGCACTGGGGCGAGATCCTTCTGCCAGAGCCACATCCACACATTGCTGAAAACTCGCAGCCCTGTGCCAGCCAGGACATTTTAAAATGTTTGTATTTATGGTACAAGGAAATGTTGGTTTGTTTTTTTTTTAAACAGAAGTCTGTTAATTCTCTTCCCCTTTTCACATTTAGCACAGCACTGAAGCTATAGGCTCTGTTTATTTACCAGCTGCTCATTGTAACCACAGATTTACAAGAGCAAACTCACACTCTCATGAGCAATTAGATGTGTTACTGGCTCGCTTTGAAGGTGTAAAGGGTTTGAAGGCATTGAGTAAAGCCAAGCCCTGTGCAGCTCAGAGGAGCTCCAGACTACTCAGTATTGCATGTTAGCTTGATTACTTTTGCATTCTCACCCCTGATCCTGCCTGAAGTATTTCTTGTTCAGTCTGAAGTTTCTCTCATTTTCTACCACTATGTGAATACAGCCTCTTTTTGAAAGCACAGACATTTTCCTCTGAGTTAAATTTTATGCTTCTGAGCCAAAACCCACAGAAGCCACTACTGGGTGCTTTACAGTCTTAATTATGGATTGCAGTAGGTTGTTAGAAACTAAAATCTGAATGCTAGAAAATATGAACTAGGGAATGTATAGCACTGTCAATTCAGATTTATCACGTATTCATTCTATGTAGCACAAATAAAAGCAAAAAATTTACACCAAAACTGGTTTGTCAGTCTTTTCTAGAATTTCTTTTTTTTTTAATATTACAGAACATTAGTTTTTCAGCTACCTTTGCAAAGCACCTATTTTGAATAAAACCAAAATGCTTGAAATATTAAAGCTTCAAATGTAACGGTGATATTCGAGTGCCTCTTGTTTCTGTTCACCACTATGGCACGCAGGCCTAAACTGGAACTAGCCTTTGTGAAGCTGTTGTTAAAGAAGAGAGATGGAAAACCATGTGCAGCCTTAGAGGTGTGACAGAACCAAAATAATACCTTGGATAATTTCAGGATCCCTTCTTTGGCAAAGCCTGCCATGGAAAACAAACCGGGAGCCCGGCTGACCGCTTAGCAGGCCAACATGGATCTCTTCTTACCTCCTTCCTAGAGAGAGAAGGGTGGGTATTGCATGATAAATACTATTTTAAAAGAAGCACATCAATGTAATACTGCAAGTTTTGTAGCTGTTTGAAAATGCAACTCTTTCAGCATTAGTTCAAAAATGCCTCTTTTACAGGAGCTTACATAAATGGCAACTAACTCCCAATCAATCCCTGAATTTGACTCCCATCTTTTCAAAATGTTCAATCCAAAAAGCAAGCAAAGGTAAGGAATGGTTTGGTGGATACACCAGTCAACTAGGCATCTGAGCAGCACCCGTAGAGTCATGTCCATGTTCCCAGCTGTTCCTTCACTTTATCCATGCCATTGAACTCCCCTTCCCCGTGCACGGACACCAACCCCTCGTGATGCCCCATTTTCCCAGGAGGGAGAACTAGGAGGCTGCATGTTAAACCTGGGTAGAGAAGCAACACTGAAAGGCACATGGCTGCACCCCAGGATGCCTTTTCACATATGCAGGAAGGCTGTGAAGGAGCTTCCATTTCCTTGCCTCTCACATGCTGTTGAGGGATGGGGGATGAAATGAAAGGTTTTGATCAGTCAAGATCATTGTTTTTCTTTCACTACATGTCACAAACATTGTTTGGGGTTTCAAGCTCTGGACTAAATACAAGCTTTGTGAATACAAGCACCTGCCTCTCAGCAGGAGGAAGCCAGTGCATGTGCAAAGTCAGAGATCTAGGAAAGGTCCCTCTAAATCTTCCCGGGGGGGGGGATGCCATGGGTGACAGTGGGTCACAGTGCAGTTTCTAGAGTACCATGCACAGAGCCTGTCATGGGGCCAGGGAGAAAGGCTGCCTCCAGCTGCCTTATCACCTGCCACAGGGAGGTGCCACCCAATCTGTGGCCTAGAGAAAAAAAAAACAGAAAAATATCTGCACATTCTAGCACAGAGGGCTCTAGTTTTGTTCGAGACCTCCAGCTATTAAAATAAATCCATTTAAAAAATATAACTCTATTAATAAAAAACCCCAAACCATACACAAAACCATGCTGTCAACTTGAAACTATTTTCTTCCTGTGAAAAGCAAGTTTCCGCAGCAGACTTTTGCCCAGTCTCCTTGAAATTTTCAAATGCACAAATATTTTCCATGACAGAGCAACCATAATAAAGCTCCTTGGTCACAGTGGTGTGGTTTACACAACACACCTTTTACAATCCCACAAAAATGTAGCAGTGATAAATACATATAAAAACCCCTCAACTCTGTAGCATTCAAAAGAAAAAATCTCAAAACCAGCCACCGCTAGTACGTTAAATATTTGACGTACGTGCAAGCAGACACTGAACTGATAGGTTGTCACCAGCCACTGTGGTAATAACAATGCCTGCATAATTCTGGAAGCAAATATAATGTCATGGTGAATTTTTAACTTTGAATATTTGTTCGTGTTTATAAGAGATACCTGATGACCTCCTAGACTTGAGCCATATATTCATCCTGAGGACAAGAGCAATACTGGCACGGAAACTGAGGAGCTTGCTCTGCCCAGGATACACCTTAAGTTCTGTCCAGCCTGGAGGTGAGTCTTTACGGCTGGCAAACACCCACCAATCCCTCAGTGGGAGGACTGAGACCCAAATTAATTTGCAACACCCCATTACCAACTCCACAGAGTCACCCTGTCATTTTATCCAACAGCACACTTAACCATCTTGAACTTCTTTCAAAACTCACCAGAACATTGAGATGACTCATACTTAGATCAATAGAGTGCATTCATCTGTTAGCAAAGGATCAAATCTAAATGAACCCTTATTGCCTTTTAAAGGCTACGGCTGCTTCTTCCCCATCGCCACTTCCCTCTCCACTTGCACAATATTTAAAGGGGAGGTGCAACGTGCCTGACAGAACAACACACACATGATCCCACAAGGCACACGCTTTGCTACAGTCACTTCAGCAGGACTCCACCATACTGCCTCCACCTCCAAGAGAAGCTGAAGGGGTCTCTCAGGTGTTGGGGAATGGGAAATATCTCTGTGAAAGTGCAGGGTAAAGAGCAGCAGCACAAGACCACAATCACAGTTATTTTGGGAATGGCAATATTCATATACACTGCCAACAGCCCTATTTCCAAACAGACTATTTAAACGGTAGAATAAACAACCATCTGCCTCTGTGGGATGGTAAAGTTGGAGAGTAGGGTGCAGACTAGCCTGATATATGGTGACCGAGGGACGCAGTGACAAGCACGTGCAACACCATTGCTGGGAAAGGAACCAGACAGACCGTGCTGTGGTGTTGCCCCTTCACACCAACTGGTGAGTCACCTTTTCAAGTCACTGACTTCTACAGTAGAAGTGCTCATGTTTAAAGTTTCTAGGAAATTGAAATTTTCAGTCTAAGGAAGTCTTTCACCACATTGGAAGTGCGATGGACATTCAAGCTCAGCACATAGTCCAGATGCCTCCAAAGACAGAGGCTGTTTACCACTGACTTGCCTATTAGCAGAATCATCCTTTCCTACAGCTTCCCTATATGGATGAAACCTGACCAGCATTAAACCTAAAGGTAGAACGCCTTAGAAACAGCTTCTCTGGAAAAAACAATTACTTATACATGGTTACTCACCAAAACCAGTTAAAACACAATGCATTAGCATACATTACTAACAACCAGAACCTGAGCAGCCCACTTACTCAACAACCACACTCCTCTGTGCCTTTGTTGACCAGTTTCATAGACTAACCCAAATTAGCTACATATCTGAGTGTATTTGCTAGAAACATTAGCCAAATGCACTCAGAAAAACACCAAACTAGTTTCCTTTAAATCTTGTTGCCTGCATCCCATAATTCATCAGCATTTACAGCTGATGCATGAAATTCCATGATTCCACCTCAGATCAGTGCCATGCCAATCAGCTTGCCATATCAGCTACATCAATGACTTTCTGCTTCATGAACATTTGCTGGTGCTTTGTGGTTTACTTAAGTACCAATAATTACTTAAAACATTTTGAATTCACGATACCCACCATTATAAATGCACTGAAATGTAGGGCCATTGACCCCTTGAACATGGAGCCATTTACACTGCCAATAGAAATATTCCACGCTTCCGCTTTTCAGCACCTTTTTGGATCACCTTATCATCCACATGTAGCAATGAATTCCCACAATATATTACAAGAGCTCCTCCTTGTTCTTCACAACAGATGTTTTTCATGGATAATTTTTACCTTTCAATCCATAACTTCCTTGGGTTTTCTAGCCCTGTATCCACTCAAATATTGCTTTTAGTTCTCCTAACAAGAATATACTTTTATATACAGCAATAGCAGCATTTTTTTTCTTCTTGGTGCACAAGGGGAGTGGGAAGAATGACAGAAGACTGAGCTCCCTTTATTCAGCTTGATTAGAAGATGGGAAAAGAGCAATTTGCCTAATTTGTCATTTTAGAAAACAATCTCTTTCAGAACAAAATATAGGCATATAGATCAGTCAGCCTTATCTTTAATACTTAGATCAGGCAGCCAGGTACCTTCAGCCCACTGACTGCCTTTGCTTAAGAACACAAGAGTCAATATTTTAAATAAAGACACTGAAATTTCACTGAGGCAGCATGAGACCTTCAACATACTTCCTACTTCAAGTCAATAAGTTGAAGAACTTCAGGCAATGCAAATAAAGCCAACATTTTGTTTTTTTTACAAAACCTTTCTCAGGCAAAGTCATAAGCAATTGAAGATAACACTTTGGGGATGGATTGCTTTCCATGCTGCATAGCCAACTGCATTCTTTTAACAAAGCATTTTCTCCCAAAAGGTTCACATAACTTGTTTTCAATAATAATGGAAGAGGGAGAAAAAGTTAATTTAAAATATTCTGTTAATTCTTTTCTGTAAAGAGATCTCTCTTTCCCTTCCCAATTCTGAATGCTATAGTGCCATATCTAGGAGTAAAAAAAAGAAAAAAACCCAAATATCGCCAAACCCCACACAGAACAACTTCTTGCAATCTCCTTGAAAATTTTTCAATATCTGGCGAACTAATAAACATTTTAAAAAACTCCTGCAGCCAACATACACTAAGAGACTTGAAATTTAGGAGGCAAACCTGCTGAAGAGAACCTGCATTTTAAGTTTGCTGCCTAGACAGTAGTTTTTTCACCTCACTGGCTATTGTTCTGGTCTTCCTAGAATCCTCACTCAAATTCCTACAACTGGTATGAAGTAGAACACTGGCTAGCAGAAGCTACATTTTGCAAGGGGCTGGAGAGACTGGACCTAGTTGGGTGAAGAGGCTACATTTATACTAACAAATTAAAGAGTCTCATGCCACAATCATCCATAGTTAAACTGCTGTCACAGTTTTTTGACTTGCACTGATTCGCAAGTTTTCCAAACACTGGATGAAATTCAGTGTAGGTGAGCAGCAATTCTCACAGGCAGGTGGTCTGCTATGGAAAGTATATGTTTAACCATAGAGCAGTCATTTTGGTCTCATGACTACAAAGCTGTCTCTGGCACTGCAACTGCTGGAACAGATAGAAGAGAGAAAGAGGAAAAAAAAAAAAGAAGAAAAAAAAACTGTGGCACAGGAGACACAGGAGAGGAGGAGACCCTGCATGAAAATGGCAGTAAAGCCACACATCTAGAACTCAGGCACACAGAAATAGGAAATTTAGCAGGTTCAGTGCTATGCAAAAAGAGTTAAGACTAAAGAATTTCTGCACATTAGACCTCTCTTCTGTAACAGCTCTTTTGTTACAATAATCTTTGTTGCAGAAGACTAGAAGTAACAAGACAAGGCAGGTATACAAAACTTTTTATTGACAACAGAACAATAGAGAGGAACGTCACCACTTCCCATTCCTCAGGAATGTCTCCATTTCACAGTCAGTCTGCTAAAAGTATACTTTCATGGTAACAAGCAACACAAAGGCATGGAGCTGTCTGTAACCTCAAGAAAAATGTTTTATCAGTGCAGTGTAAAGGGACCGACAGTGTGCAGGTGTGCAGGCCCTGTCACAACACAAACATGGCAGGCAACAGTATATGCAGAGCCAACAGGCACAGACACAAAGCAGTCAGAGGCCTCAAGTTATCTCCATTATTTCCATCTAAGGGCAATACCTGACGTGCTGTTCCATCCGTGTTCTGTTCCAGAAGTGAATATGTTACTCCCTCACTCCTTTTGCTTCTCCTGTCCTCAAAGATGTTAATACTTCCAGCTGAATGGTACCATGTCAGAGAATGCCCGAGCTTTTATATTTTGCTACCTCATACCAGTTCATGCATGCACTTGAGTTTACTTTCAGAAGCTTACATTGACATAAAGAAGCGGGGGGGGGGGAAGTGCTGCAAAAAAGAAAAGTATTTAGTTGTTAATTCTTCCTTGTTAACAAAAATATTTGGTAGTTGTTGAATATACTCCTTGTAATGTTGTTTTCAAAAAGTACGTATGCAGTCTACTTAACATTTTAAGGAAACTGCACATCAAACTATCTCAACGTAATTTCGAATACTCAGAAATTAAATTTGAACCAAAATTCAATCTATACAACAAAATATCTCAGTTTTCAAAGTACACAGAACTGCACACTTAGTGCAAGATGAAAGCAGTCTCTCTTCTGTATTAAGCTTCCTCTGCCTGCAGAACTGTACCGGGGACCCTGTGTAGTAGCTTATACGTTTATTAACATTTATTATTTTAACATGTTTTTCCTTTACTTAATGGATGTGCCTCTGGATGTATAGACTGGTTGTTAAAGTGCTTTAACATAAAACAAAAACCCAACACAAGAAAACATCCCTCAAAAAACCATAAGAGATGAGAGAATTTTATCTGAAGGACTTTGTACAGCATTTACAATGTCAGCATAAAGCATCTGAAACATGAGCATTCCCTGCAGACTGATGCAGTGCAAGCAGTCTCATACATTAGATACTGCAATTCCTCTGGATTCAAGATGCACAATACTTACAAAAACAACCCTAGAAGCAGAGACAAATGCTGGTGGCTCTTCCTCTTCTTTTTAGAAACATAATTAAAAAATCTGCATTACTCTCTCATAATTTAAATACATAAGTAATCTCCACTTTTATTACTTCATGACAATGACTTCAAATTTACATTATTTTAAGTACCGTCAGAATAGCTCCATGTATAATACAGATATTTGCTGATATCCTGTCAGAAAATAAAAAAACCAAAACCTTCCACTATATAAAAAAAATAATGCTGGAAAGACAAGAACACAGAACAGGGACTCGGTACAGACTATGATTTCAGTTTTATATCAACCACAGTTAACCCAAAATTAACAGATACACAGCGATATTCAAAAGCAGTGCAAATATCTTTGGAGGTTAGAATAAAATTATACTACAAGAACATAAGACAGAAGAAATTAAAAGGCAAGTACTTCAAGTACAGGAACCAGTCTCTGTGAGGTCCATCTTAGTGTTAGCTGGGAGTTCCTCTTCCCATCTTACTTCTTCCTCTGGAACACATTAGCCAACATTGCACCTGATGTAGTCAGCTGGCCCATTTTGTTCAAAAACTTGGTCTTTGTATCTTCACTCACCAGACTCGCTGCAATTGACATTGAGCTAGGAAAATAAAAAATTTAGTGACATAAGACTACAAAGAAAAAAGAACATTATGCTGTTATTTATTAAACAACTAAAGTGTCTTTGCATTTTAGAGGTTTCAACATAAAAGACCAGACCATGAAGAACTGAAAAAATCATCACCACCTAGTGCAAATATACACTGTTAAATCGATTTTAATGTCCTCACAGTCCTTGTGAAAATGGTAAAATATTTTTGTCCACACTACTTTTTGGTACCTTTGGATGTCCCCACATTAGCATTTATTACGTATTCAGCAATTGCTCTAGTGACAAATACCTCTGTGAAAGATTGGTTTTACCTTCTCAGCAGAAATGTCAATCCTTAACTTTTTTTTAGTATAAGTATGACAGTACTGGTTCAGACATGGACCTACCTAGTCTGAGTATCCTGCCTCCAACAGTGACCACTAGCAGACATGTACAGAAGAGTAGAAGCAAGGCATGTACAAAACAAGCGACCTCTTGTCTTAATTTTTAACTGTCTTGTTTTCCAACTATTTCCAACCTGAGCAGAGTTTAAAACTGGGTGTAGATTGTCAATCTAGTAACTTCCAATAAAGCTTTATTTTTATTGATCAGCTTTCCTTTGATCTCCTTGTAAATGTCTTGTAAACCCCACCCTGAGTTATACTGGGTCAGCCCCTCGCTGGGTAAGGAGCATTCTCCTTCTGATTGTTGTGAATGTGGCTCCTACTACCCGTGCTTGAATGTTCCTGCTTCATACATACTAGATAGGACAATGAAGAGTCCACAGGTTTGCCACAAACTGGACTGGAAGGAGCAACCCAATCAGTGCTGAAGCTACAACATGCTACAACTTTGAACATGTTAAGAAATTATCCAAATGCTGTGAAATTAAGATTTTTGTTTTTAATTTACAACATATCAGTGAGCTCAACTTCAGATATATATAACTTACACATATATATATATATAAGCATAGTAGGAGTAATCTGTCTCAAGACAGAACAAATGTACAATAGCAGGAATACTAATAAATATTCCATACTTCCCATATTTGTAGGAAAACGTTTCCCATTTTAACAACATTAGATAGGGCCAATTTTAAAAACATTTCCAATTAAATTCTCCCTTGTAAGCTCAGCGTGGACTCTGCATTTCAAAATTATACATAAGACCACAAAATATGTCTTACTGGTATAAGCCAGATTCCAGGAACAGACTTTTCAGTTTGCAAGGTTATAAACAGTTCTGTTAGACACAGCTGCATCAAGGCAGGTCAAGTTGAAGTTAACTGCTTCAACAGAACTTGAATGATTTCTTCAAAGTGAGCAGGGATGCGCTTAGTACTTTTTCCCATTTCATACCACAAAAAAAGGTGCTTAGTGATAATGAATTCTGGTTCTTTTTAAAGTACCTTAAAAAACAAAAGGAAGCTTCTCACTAAAGCTGTACTGTAGATTTACAGATAGTTTAATTATAAACTTTTTAAGTCAAATATTTCTTTCAGGCACAATCAATATCTTTGGCTTGATTATACACCTCCCATCAAGTAATGAATCACCTATTTCCAGCTGATAAAACTTAGCAGGTAAATTACTGCTACTGTAAGATGCAATTTCCTTTGATTTCATGATAAAACAAGGCCATATAAATTACGTAAATAACAGTTTAGACTCGCTATCAGCTGGTTAAGGACAAGAAGCTATTCCTGACTGACGTATCCTAGAGTTGTGTGTAACTAGGAAAAATTATTTGGAAAATACTATACCTTCCAAGCATAAGCAGCACTGAGAAAATAAAACTGCCCACTTCAGAAAAGAAAGCCCATCAGCTGGTAACAAACCTGTAGTTTTCAAACAAACTGTGCTTTCATTATTCTAATATTCCTGAATAAGTTTGAGGAAACCCAGGAAATGTACTATTGACATTCAAAACAGTTTTGGGGGAATATCAGCCATCTGCTGTCAAAAATAAAAATTTAACAACTGGAGCGTCTAGGACTTCGTGTTTTCTATTACTATGTTACTGCAAATATAAATATAATCCACAGCACTCAGCAGACTTAAAATATGCCACCAAAGTACTTCTATTACTATGCAAATTGAACATTTAAACATATCAATAAAAATAATATGAAATCAAGTAATTTGAGTCTCACATCTTCAAAAAGTAATCAGAGATCCAAATAAGGCAGTAGCATATCTTGTTTGAAACAACTGGTCCTATAGAGAAGTCCTTGCATTTATTAATTATTTAAAAACCAAAGCAAAACCCAACCCACAAACAAAAAAAATGTGTAAATGTCAAATTTTTGACCAGTGTCTAGATGAATTACATGCTACATAGAGTTCTGCCTGTTTTATGGGAAAGCTCTAGGCCAAAACAAACATTCATGCTGGGCATTTTATAAAAATCAGCTTGTAACGTAAGTTCTTAGCCATGACTGAAATACCTTGTTGATTGCTAAAGAAAATGCTTAACAGAAGTGGCTCTCCAATATATAAAAATGCTAAGTTTAATCTTCTTTAAAAACTATTTCTTTGACCCCATATTATTTGACAAACCTTTTCTAACAGCAAGGGGGAAAGACAAGATTATCAGCAGCATCTTATGATTGCTTTTGTATCTGTTTTTATTTCTGTGCATGCATTCTCATGCTGTTAACAAAACCCAGTAATTTATATCCCAGTTGCATTTAAATCCTTTGTCAAATATATAATTGTCACTGAAATTAGGAACTGAAATTAGCAAGGGCTTAGGGAAAAAAAGGAGATATTTATGTATATGAAAAGGTCATTTCTTCAGTGGTAAAATATTTCTTGTTAATTTTGTACAGTAAAAGATCAGACCATAGTCTGATTTTTAGTAAAAAAGGGGAAGGCTAATTAAGGAAGAGAGGAACACACTGCAAAGACTTATCCTTTTCAAAACTTAAGTTTTCAGCAGTTGCATCCTAAAAGAAAATATACTAGATGTTGTATCAGGTTTGCATTTACTGGTTTCTGCAATGGCTTAATAGGACTAACTGTGATTTCAAAGTATTTACTACCAGCAATCCCTGAAATATCTTATTTGATGCATGAGAGACTGACCCTTTTTCCACACCACATTTCTTCTGTTCAATTCTTGTACAGCTTTCCTATTTTGGTAATTCTCAAACTACCAGTTGCTTCCAGGACCATGCCTGAGCTCTTTCAAGAAGTAAATTCTATCCACTTGTTACAGATATGGAAGTGTGACACAAACAAGCTTCAGTAACTCCCTCAATTCCCATGGCAAAGTATTGGGATTGAGGACAGATTTTCTCTTAAGATACCTACTGTTTCTTCTCAAACTCTTCCTGGCAACACCACTAAGGATTTATTAAGTTATATAATTATCCATGAGAAGTTACCTGTCAGGACGCCATTCCAAGCAACAAGCATGCAAAAGAGCACATACAACTCATCATAATGACACTAGGCTTTCCAAATCTCCATGTCCAGTGTGGGTCTGTTAGCTACCTTTCTTTTCAGGAAATTCACACAGGTAGCCCAATTTATACACTGGAGAAGCTGTTTTTGTGTTTACTAGTCACAGGCAAGCAAGGTCAGCAGCCTGGAGCAAGCCATTCTCAGGACCAGAACAATTCCCTCAGCCTGCAGGCTGCCCCCACCCAGGGTGGCAAGGTGTGTACCACATACCTTGCTCTAAGCACTTAGGCCAGACACCTCCTGCTTTCTCAGATTCAGGACAGAAATTTAAATACTGCTTTAAATGGATAAAAAATTAGGGACAAAGTAACACGGGAAAACAAGAAAGTCATTGCTATTGATACAAATAAATATTTCTTGTCCTGTCTTTTTCACTGGAGACAGAAACAACCACAAACTGTGTTAAAGTTCCTAAAATCTGTTTTCAAATACAGAATATGTCAGTATGGGATTTCTGGTCACAAACCTTGGACACCATTATGGAATACATTCTGCAGAACATTACTCTGGAGACATATAAAAAAAAGGAAGTGGAAGTCTTACCCTTGTGGTTCTTGGACGGTCTTGTTTTCCACTTTCTGTTCACACTCTTTTATCATGGAGCTCAAAATAACCTAAGGAAGAGAGATACATGACATTTGACATTTTTCCTTTTACGTTAACACTTCTTACGAAATGTACTCTGCAACTAATTCTGACATTAGCGGAACTGTTTGAAAAGTTTTTTTGTTCTCCAGTTACCTGATGTCTTGTGGCTAGAAACAACAAAAATGTTCAAAATACCTTAAGGAAGTAAATGTTTTTGAAACAGTTACAGGAGTTCCAGATGCCCTCCTGTTTCCCCTCATTTTCTGAAATAAAGTGAACTTGCTTCTATGACATACCATATCTTCATGAACATTATGCATGAAAGAAAAAGGAAGGGAAAAAAAAAGTATGATGGCATCCCGAGACAACACCTTAATGGAAAGGAATTGCTAAAGCAAACTTGGTATCCTTCCACTGGTGTCTTCCAGGGTTCCTATGAATCATGGCTTTTTTCCTTTATTTAAGCAACTGTAGTGTTAAAGGTTTCTGCAAAGTATTTAAGACTGAAAACACCTCCACACTGACATTTTCACATTTCTCCAAAAATAAGGAATGATTCCCAGGAGTAGGCTTTAAAAAAAAAAAAATACAGTTCATGGGACAGGTATATGGCTCCCTGCCCTGCTTACACAGTACTTAATGTGTACACACACATTAAGACAAAAAGCATTTGAAACACTTAGGCAAAACAGTTAGGCAAATGTGCATAATGCAAAATGTGAAACTATAAATATATATATGTATATGTACATGTATATATACACACACACACTGCATAAGTGGAAACTTACGCTGCTCACAGCTCAGGAGAAAGCGAAGCAATTTTTTTTGAGACACTAAACTTAAAATCTCAAAGCTACAAGCAATATAAATTAGTAGTGTCTTACCAAACCATAATATATACAATAAAGGAAAAAACCCCAATTTCAATCTTTAAAATATGGATCAGTCACTAATGGTTACTACCAGCTGGTAACTGTTTTTAAATGTATTTATACACATTAAGAAGCTGGTTTCTGTCAAGTTGCTTTGGACATCTGCAGCACAACCTTTAATTACACTGGTAAGAAGTGGCCTGGTCTACAGATCTGTGCCACCCCTCACTCTATTTCTCCAAAAATATTACTCCAGCATTTGAAACGTTTTAGGTAGCAGGTGTTATATACACTTGAATGTTTCAGAGAGCAGCATTCGAAAAGGACTACAACTCTTACTGCTAAATCTGCCGTCCTTCATTTGCATAAAACATTATACAAGGTACTTAAACTCAGTAGTACAGAGATACAAGACAAATACATTCAGAACTCCTGTGAAAAAGCAAGGTTTTTGTTCTGTATCAAAAAATCACCTGAAATTTATAAGCACAGTGGCCATAATTTTGGTTACTTAGCATTTCTACCTGTGCACTGGAGCTTTTCTACATTTTTGTACATCTATCTGAATGAAGATGTTCCAAACATCAACATCAAATATGAAGTCTTGATCGAAGGGGAGAAAAATTCACCAGGGACTCAGAATCATTTCAGTAACATGATGGAGTTGCTGGCCATTGCACACCTACTTCTGGGAAGGCTTTGTTAATTTTTGGATGAAGTGGAGCAATTCTTTCCTCTTTCCCAAATCAATTTATCTTAAAGTTCAGGGCAAAACAGAGGAAAGATATAAATATAATATCATATGGCAATTCTACATTATGGCTTTGCACATACTGCTCTGACCTGTTCCCTTGGGTTCTCTTTGTTTGATCCTAGGACTGATTATGAAATCATGTAGACCTCCTTTAAGAGAGAGATTTTAGAGTTGTAACTCTATATTTAAAGACATTTAAGAGATATAACATGTTTAAGTATTATAAACAATACTGCAGTATATGGACTAAATATTTTGATCAAGTACTGACCATATCTCATTATCATGCAACTCACAATCCAGTTATTTTGAAAATAAATAGAAGGCAAGTGGAGAAGAGGGAAGAAGGGACTTAACATTGAACTAGAGATGCTGGTAAAGTACCTGAAATGTTTGCACAAGGTGAAATGTTTCTTTTAAAGATGAGAAGGTCTGGCCTAAATGCCCAACTTACTCTTTTGTTTATATGAAAAAAGGAAAGCAAGTATGAGGGATAAGTGGTAAATGTTGCCCGACAGGATCACAAGCCAATTCCACAAATGTTACCTTTCCAAGATAAGCATAAACTCTGTACTGATGTTAGAGCCATAAAAACTAAGGCTCTGTAAATGAGAAAACCATAGAATCAGCTAGGTTGGAAAAGACCTCTGAAATGATCAAGGGTTGGACTTGATGCACTACCACCACAGTTAATAGACCATGGCACTAAGTGCCACATCCAGTCTTACCTTAAAACCTCCAGGGACAGAGAATCCACCACTTCCCTGGGCAGCCCATTCCAATGCCTCATTACCCTCTCCGTAAAGAATTAATTCCTAATATCTAACCTAAACCTCCCCTGGCAGAGCTTAAGACCATGCCCTCTTGTCTTACTGAGAGCTGCCTGGGAGAAGAGACCAACCCCCACCTGGCTACAACCTCCGTTCAGGGAGTTGTGGAGAGTGATGAGGTCTCCCCTGAGCCTCCCCTTCTCCAGGCTAAACAACTCCAGCTCCCTCAGCCTCTCCTCATAGGACTGGGGCTCGAGTCTCTTCACCAGCCTTGCTGCTCTTCTCTGGACCTGCTCCAGCACCTCAATATCCTTCCTGAACTGAGGGGCCCAGAACTGGACACAGCACTCCAGGTGTGGCCTCACCAGCGCTGAGTACAGGGAAGAATCACTTCCCTGGACCTGTTGGCCACACTGTTCCTGATCCAGACCAGGATGCCATTGGCCTTCTTGGCCACCTGGGCACACTGCTGACTCCTGTTCAGCTTCCTGTCAATCCAAACTCCCAGGTCCCTTTCTGCCTGGCTGCTCTCCAGCCACTCTGTGCCCAGCCTCTAACCCTGCATGGGGTTGTTGTGGCCAAAGTGCAGGACCCAGCACCTGAACCTCATCCTGCTGGAATCAGACCATCTCTCCAGCTTGTCCAGGTCCCTCTGAAGAGCCTTCCTGCCTTCCAGCAGATCAACACTCCCCCTCAACTTGGTATCATCTGCAAATTTGCTAATGGTACACTCAATCCCCTCATCCAGATCATCAGTAGAGACTGGGCCCAACACTGATCCCTGGGGGACACCACTAGTGACCGGCCGCCAACTGGATGCAGCTCCATTCACCACCACTCTCTGGGCCCGGCCCTCCAGCCAGTTCCTAACCCAGCAGAGAGTGCCCCTGTCCAAGCTGTGGGCTGCCAGCTTTTTCAGGAGCATGCTATAGTAGACAGTATCAAAGGCTTTGATGAAGTCCAGGTAGACACATCCACAGCCTTCCCCTCATCCATCAGGAGGGTCACCTGGTCATAAAAGGAGATCAGGTTGATCAGACAGGACCTGCCCTTCCTAAACCCATGTTGGCTGGGTTTGATCCCTTGTCCATCCTGTAGGTGCTGTGTGATTGCACTTAGGATGATCTGCTCCATAACCTTGCCAGGCACTGAGGTCAGGCTGACAGGACTCTAGTTTCCTGGGTCCTACTTCCAGTCCTTTTTGTGGATTGGTGTGACATTCGCCAACTTCCAATCATCTGTATTTTTTTAAGTCATATAACCATTCGAATCGTGAATAACACCAGAGTAACCAAAATACTGAGAAAAGGGTTAATTCTGTTTATGCAAATATCTAACTATTTGAGATAGTAAATGGCATTTATTTCAGAAAACTATTTTAAGACAGAAGGCTTCCAAGACAGACACTAGAACTAACCAGGCCTCAAAGCCTCTACCACAGTGCAAATATTTTTAATTTTATATTTCTCTCCAGTTAAAAAAACAAAGCACTTGGCATCATGCCTGAAGCCACTTAATCACAGTGATGCAAAATGTAGTAATGGAGGATTGAGAGTTGTCTTTCCTTATTGATTTATTTTTAATCCTATTCAAGTCCTCAGTTCCTTCTCTGACTAACAAGACAAACTCAGTCAAATAAGCTCTTTTGTTCTAATTCAGGGCATCTTTTGAACTGACTATGGCCTTAAACCTTAGAAGTTGCATTAACTACAAAAATGAAGTAAGTAGTATTTGTATCAGTTATCCCATTAGTGAAGGAAAATTAAACTTTTGCCTACTGCAGCTTTCAGATATATTCTTAAGACTTCCCAAACCACAATACATCTCCCAGGTCTCTCTGAACACAGTATCTATCACTGCCACATCTCCAGTGCTGCCTGTGGTAAAGAAGCACAATTCTGTTGCCTTTGACTGATGCTCAGTTTACTACTGTTCCTCCTGACTCACCCTTCTGAAGTCAGATTCTTTCCTTTTAGGTCGGAAAGTTCCTCAAATAATAATATACAGAAATTAAAAGAATGAGACTATTAGATTAAAAATGTAACTGGAAGAAGGAACTTTGTTACTGAATATAAGGACTTAGGACTCCTAGAGAATACAGTCATTTCAAGTAAGTCACTTTTGCAAACATAAGGAAAATAAAATTAATTTTCTCATGTACAATGTAATCCATGAAAGTGCAGTATTAACCTTCAAAGACCACAACAATGTTCCTTTGTACATTCTGATTAAATCTTTTTCTTCATCTCTTGAAATGTTTATCCTGCTAAGGTTTCCTCCAACATGCAACTAAACTATGTCTCTTGTTTTCAGCTACTGACTTAACATCTATGTGTTTCAATCAGATACTATTCATCTTCTTCAAGTATTTACAAAAAGTGCATATACCAAGATTACAAGTTTCTCAAGTTGGCTTCTCATTGTAATTCTTCTAGTTTGCTGCTTTCTGTAAGCTCCTCCTACCAGAGAAAATCATGTTTGCTTCTGTGTTGTCCTATCTGCTTATTTTAATCTGCTTTTTACAATTTACAGAATCACAGAGGGGTTGAGGTTGGAAGGGGCATCTGGAGATCATCTGGTCCAAGCCCTTGCTCAAGCAAGGCCACCTGGAGCCAGCTGCCTGTGGCACGGAGACTCCACTACCTGTTTGGTCAATCTGTGCCAGTGCTCGGTCACTCTCACAGTAAAAAAATCCTCTGCCAATGCCTCTGGTCCTGTCACTGGGCACCACTGAGAAGAACCTGGCTCAGCCCTCTTTGGACCCTCAGGTGTTTGTCTATATGCTGATGCCCCTGAGCATTCTCTTCTGTAGGCTGAGCAGTCCCAGCTCTCTCTGCCTCTCCTCCAGTCCGGTCATCATCTTCGTGGCCCTTCACTGGACTCTCCCCAGTAGATCCATGCTTCTGTACTGGGGAGCCCAGAACTGGACATAGTACTCCAGATATGAAGTACATTCCATGTATTTCAGGACTATACTTTCCTCATTTTTGATTTCTTTCCTAAACTCCACCAACTTTCATCTGTATTTCTTTGGATATATTGTAGCCATTCATTTTAGTGTATCCTTGTTTTGATGAAAAAGAAAGATGGTAAAAACATTAATTTTTCTTCAGTCTACAAAGATCTGTTTCAACATGAATTTCTGACAGTTGAATATTTCTCTGCAGAGATCTTCAGTTTAGAAATAAATGTAAAAAGCTTTTACTGTTTTTTAAATAATGTGACCTACTCCTTATAAAAAAACCCCTATGTTTTGATACACTTATGAGCAGTTCTCCTTAAATTCTGGTTTTAAATACCATTACATTTTAACTTTTTCTGCCACCTGCATCTCATACTCAGTAAACAGCTGCTCACCTCATGCTCCGGTGAGAGATGTTCCATGTCAGTTCGTAAACACTTCAGTCCTGGTAAAAAGTGATTGACCATTAAATCCTCTGAAATAACTAAAAACCAGGTTATTAAGGTATTATAAGGATTGAATTCTGAAATTATACAAGTTTTTGTCTGTCTTCCGATAATGTCATTCTGTGGAACACATAGACAGCAGCAAAACTAAGAAAATTTCATGATTAATAAAAAGCAAAAAGGATCTTAAACATATTTAACATCATATATTTCACACATCCATACCATTCATTTAGTATTGTTTCTTAATTTACTGGTCAAGATCAAGGGCTTTGATTTCGTAGCTTTGTTCTATTAAAAGTATCTATCAGTTCCACTGTATTGGGTTGGGCTGAGAGTGAGTTCACTTTCCCATAGGAGCTCTCACAGTCCTGTGCTTTACGCTGGTACCTGAAAGGCGTTGATAACACACCAGTGTTTTGGCTACTGCTGAGCACCACTGGCACAGCACCAGTGCTGTCTCTCCAACATTCCGCCCCTGACCAGCAGGCTGTGGGTTAGCAAGACCTTTAGAGGGGACACAGCCAGGACAGCTGACCCAAACTGACCAGAGGGATATTCCATACCATATGATGTCTGCTCAGATACAAAAGCTATGAGAAAGTAGAAGGGTCTGTGAGAGGCATTTGTTATTATGATGTTACTCTGCCAGAGCAACTGCTATGTGTGCTGAAGCTCTGCTTCCCGGGAAGTGGCCAGACATTGTTTGCTGGAGGAAAGCAGAGAATAAATTTTCAGTTTTCCTTTGTTTCCATGTATGGCTTTTGTTTATTAAACTGCCTTTATCTTGACCCATGAGTTTTTTCTCCATTTTATTTCCCCCCCACCTTCCCCCCCATCCTCCTGAGGAGGAGAGTAGTAGAATGGCTTGGTTGGCATCTGGTGTCCAACTAACCCACCAAATTTACCATCTGTGAAAACCTCTTCCTTATGCTGAATAGATCATGTTTTACCTCACATATTCAAAGACAAACTTAACTTATTTCTCAAGTATTAAACTTCCACCACCACCACAGAAGTAACAGCTAAAGTTCCCCCCAAAAAAGGATACAACAACAGGAAAGAGCACTGTAGGATTCAAACAGGTGGGTAGCGATATCCAGTCTCTTCGAATCCACAGACTGCTGGTTGTTGACCAAGGCTAACTTGTGCAAGTGTGGAATAACAACTGGAAAAGTAAATACGGGAATAAGTGTTTGAAATTGCTTTCCACAGACTTGTTTAGCATTAAACAGTTGCTATGTGGCAATTGCAGACACCTGTGTGCCTGCAGGCACACACAACAGTGTGGAAAAAGAACTGCAAATAATTGCTTTTGATGGCACTGCCCTTGCAGATTTAACTGATCAACTCAAACTTGAAATAAAGATTGTGGTAGCACCACTTGAAATAAAAATGTATCTCAGAGTACCTTTGAAATAGTAACAACTCATAGGAAAAAAAAAATCAATATAATCAGCATACCTATTAGCTTTTGGACAGAAAGAGCAAGACTGCATCTTCTCACAGATGCAACTTACATTCATCTCTAAATCTGGGCTCAGCATTAGGTCCAACTCTTCCAAATGTCTTTATGATTTCTGTATGTAAAGAATGTTGGTCTTGATATTGAGGGTCTTCCAGGAAAGATGCCAGCTGCATTTTTACTCTCTCCAGAAGCTTAAATATTCCCAGAGAAACAGAAAGAACACAAAAGAATGAAGATGTTAGAAATTGTTATGGTCAATTCAGAGTATGTTTATAATCTTCCATATTTCAGATGACAAATGTTGGACTTTCTTCTAATTTACTTTTTTTTTTTTCCTAACAGGATGTTCCAAACTCTTCAATGCAGCTTTATGCCTTAAAGACTGTTAACAGGGTTTTAATCTGATTTATCTTTTAACTACAGAGAGGTGCTTCCATAGAGCTGGTCTTTCCTCCTGAGGTTTCCTTGGGTTTGACACTCCCATTTTTTACCTATTAAAATTTCCCACTTGCTATTAATAACTATGGAGTTTTCTTGTTTAATTAGAACTTCATTAATGAGATTTTTTATAATGTAGCTCAATTAATAGGCTGAAAAATTTTCTGCAGAGGACAGAGATGCAAAAGTAACCATTATAAAATCAATGGAATTAAAAAGATTTCTTCAACTAAAGGTTAGAAAAATGGAAAATAAAATTACGTAAGTACTTTATTTGCGTTCATAGTTGAAAAAATAATATTTTATGATACATTTAGGAAGGTGCTATCACCTCTGTACTCTAAGGTTTGTTTTAATTAGTGCAATGGATACAGTAATTTCTGTGTGGTAACAAAACAATATTCTTCCCAACTGATTATAGGCATGCATTCCAAGCTACAAAATTCTAACTTTTCCATCTTCTGAGTGCTTGTGAGTCATCACTGACTTGACTCACATTACTCACATTTCCTCAAACACATTCTTTTAGAATATGTTGAAATTACGGGAAGAATGCAAGCTCTGCAAAAAGCTGCAAAGATTTTAAGAAGAAATTCAATTGTACAGTTGTTATATAAAATAAAATCCAGCATTTCTACTGCTTACAGCAGAATCCTGGGTGTCTTCAGAATTCTGATCTATTACCAAAGTCTCATCATTTAAAAAGAAGGAGGAATTGCATCTCTACATTATCCTCAAGGATTATTTTGGTAATGTCACTATGTCTTTTAGTGCCATCTTGAACATCAAGCAGATATGACTGGAACTACAAGAGACTTGTCCTCTCTTCTGAAATAGTTGGGAGCCAAGCAGGATATCCGAAAGCATCTAAAATGGTAGAATATACTTATGTGGAGGTAACTGACTTCCATCATGTCTTTTTGGTTAGCATTTTAAAATAAAGCTTTTTTATTTGGAAATAATGGAGTTAGATTTCACAACCATACCAGACAATGTTTTAACAAACATTTTGAGCATGGGATTTCCCATCTTCTAGCACAGGCCTCCCCTTTACTTATCCATCTCTCTTTGTTTATGTTTGGTTTGATATTTAGAAGGGAATGTTTTTATTAGTTAAGAATTTGTTTCCAAAAGAACAATAAAAAAAAAAAGGCTGTTGCAAAACCGGAAAGCATTTTGGAAGAGAATATGACAAAAAAGGAAATAATTTATAAGCTGCCCTTTCTTTTACTCTGGATTTATAAAAAAATTATCCATCTACTATGCTACAAAACCAGCAGCCTGACAACAGGTGTTTTACCTCTCTCTGAGTAACAGTTTCCATGATGGTCCCAAAAGCAGGAATTGTAGCAATCCTTACTGAACTACAATGGAAGAATAGAGTCTTTACAATGCATTCAACATTAAGAACAAAATTAATAAAAGCAAAATTAAAAAATTAGAACTTTTAAGTTACACATTAGTTTCTAGCAATGACACACACAAAAAAGAAAGCAGGCCAGGAAAAAGACAGACAGGATTAACTCAAGGTCTCAATCTGAAACTCACAATTCAGGATCACTGGACAAGGTAACAAGGGCCGGAGCAACCCGCTTGTCAACTAATGCTTCACTCATGCCTCGAAGAGTCAGCTGTAAACCAGTCAACATGCAATAAAAAACGGTTTGGTAAACTTGAAGAACTGGGTTAGCTGTGACTGAGGATGGGCAGGTAGACTCTTGGGGTTGTTCTTGGTTTAGTCACCCACACAAGACATTAAAGCGACTAAGACTCTATTCATGCTGTAGCATTTGTTAGTAACAACCTGTTAGTGAGATTAGCAAAAGCATCCCTCCTTAGCCTGAAAGAAATATCACATCAGAATGTCCAGGAAATGAAGTACCACAGTTGTCTATCAGAAATGAGGTATGGCCAAAACTACTTGGCATTTCATTAATGCAGGTGACACTTAATTTAGCAGTAGTAAAGCTGATAGCATTACAAAATATAGTAATATCCAGCTTTCTGCTAGAAATGATTTAAGCAATTTGAAAACTGAGAATATGATTAAATATAAAAACCCATAAAAATATATTAAACGGATCTAAGTTTTCTATTTAAATTTTATTCAGCAGTTTTATCCAGTTTAGTTCTAGGCATTGCAGTAAAACTTTTTATTTAAAAATAAGTGATTTAAAGGTTACATTTGCTTAAAAGTAATCCAATTTTTGTTCAGCTAGACTAAGAAACATAACTGATGGTTATTTCTTTTCAAGTATTAAGAGGGATGCTATGTATATAAGATAGTCAGGGAACTTACATTTCAGGGTCACTGGAGAGAGTAATGAGAGCAGGAACAACTCTCTGAGCTACCAGAGTTTCATGAACCCCCTTCACCAACAGCTGAATGGTCGGAGCAGGGGGATATCACAGGCGATGCACGGAAAGAGCGAGCACAGTATCATGGGAAGAAGAGTGGCACAACCAAGAGAGAGAAAGAAAAAACACAAAAAGCGAACCAAAATTAGAAGCTAAGCAAATACTGCTACACTAGTGCTTCATAAATGCAAAGGCATGAAGAAAGCTGAGGTGGTCTGGCAATCAGCACAAACATGACAAATTCAACAATACAATGTTTTCTCTATTTTCAGATATTTTAAAACTTGAACTCACAGCTTGAGCAATATAATGTAATTGAGTATTATAATTCAAATACTAATTATGTATTATAATTATAAATAAAATTATGTATAACTAAATTCTAAACCAATGCCAATCTGAGTTTGACAATTTATTCTAAATGCTGCTCCTAACTCAATACAATGGCATTTATCATAGTAGGTGGCTGTCACATGCAAAACAGATGTCTTGAGTAGGCCAAATGCGTAGTAGTTTTCCCACACTGACTGATACCTTTCACACCTTTTACAATGTGACAAACAGCACCTTCCCAGATGCCAAAAAGCTTTCCTGAAAGTCATTCAGGACTACTTTATATTTAACCACCATCCAAGCAGTATATATGCTGGTCTATGCAGGTAGGAAATGGAAAATCCTTGAAATATCCATGAAACGTACTTCATCAAGTCTTTTTGCAAACTAAGGAATAGATGTATTTTTTGCAATACATCCCGAATTTTAAAAACTTGAAATCGCAGTGGAATTTATTATCCATGAACATGAGAAAGTCGTTTGAATTCAGATGTTCCCAGGTGATCTGTTTTACATTACGTATGTAGCTATACATCAGCATTTACTGTATATGCTGCAGATGCCCTTTACATGTTTTCTACATACGAAAAGCTGCTAATTTTCAAAAATGACAAGCTGCACACTTTCTCCAGATATTCAACAAAACAGAGTGGTTTTGTCTTCATTAATAAAAAGAGGAAAGCCTAGATATTTCCATTTTGAATCTCATGTAAGGAAGTCTGCATGTATTTGCTGGTTTTAGGAGATAAACATAAAAAGCTAATCAGTAAGTTCATGTGAGAAATTTGAAATGTCTTTTTAATATTTAGCCATATTCTAACTACTCACATTACATAATAAGCACAAATTAAATTCTAAGTTTTTCCCCCAGCAGTGCAACAAGAGATCCACAGAGCATGGGGAAAGCAGTGGCTGTCAGTATATCAGTACTAAAATCAGGCAATATTTACACCCTCTAACTAGAGAAGATTTTATATTCTATTTGTTTGAGCATTCCTGCTTTACCAACTCTGAATATCAATTGAAGAAAGTTGTGAAAGATTGGAAGGAACCTGACTTTCCGGAAGCTTCTATACAAAGCAGTCATTTTTATTTAGCAATATTTGTGTGTGCATGTATGTGCATGCATGCAAGTGTGCACACAGACACGGAATACAGTGTGGCCTTAAGGTAGTAACTAGGGAAGGAAGAATGGGGAAAAGCTGTATAAGAACATATGCATTATTGCTGCAAAGCACCTGGAGGGAAAAATTTGCAGCTTCCTATACTTGTTACTCAGAAAGTATTAGGAATATCAGTTCAACTACAGCATTTTAACATTAATACATTTCACAATGAGTTAACACTGGTGACAACTTAAAGTGCTGATCTGTTGAGTTCATGGGCTACTCTTCGAACAGCTGTTAAGGACATAGCTCACTGGTTATGATGATCTTACTCTCAGATACAGATTTAACAATTTTCCATTTATTAAAAGAGAGAATGCTTCCTATTTTCAATCTTGGGCAAATAGGGACTCAAGTTTTCTTTACCAATCTTCATTTTGAGAAAGACCTAGCAGTGCTTTGAATAAAAAATGCTTGGGATTTGTGTAATTAGCAAACAATTTAGAATGATCTCAGCTTCATTACTATGTGGTCTACCACACTTCTAAGTATGGTAAAGCACAGTAAACAGAAAATAAAACATGCTTTATAACACAAGTGTCATTCTGAAGATAAGTGGTCCTAGTCTTGAACCTAAACAGACCAATAAAGCTTATATATAACTCAACTATGCACTTCATGTTCAAATCAGCAGCAATCAAATCCGTTTGCATCAATATTCAAACAGGAAACTACTGACTGAAAACATTAATATATAGAAGCGACAGAAACAGCTGGATGGACAAAGCCATGTTAGCAGCATGTAAGGTTGGAGGGAGACAGACGATGTAAATTTTTATCCTGTTTTAATTCCTCTAGATCATTAGTCATACATACTACACCTTAAAAATGGCAGCACAAAGCTGCCTGCCACCAAAGGAGTGAAGCAGTAGAATGGCTCCAAATCACTTCGGTGTCCTTCCAATCTTTAATGGACTGTAATGGTTGGGTAATGCAGATGGGCCTGTGGTTTCTGTGCTGCTCAGAATCTTTATTGTTCCCATACAGCTGTCCTGCAGGTCACATACTCTTTATCTTATTACCTAATTGCTGGCCTTTGCCATTCAGCAGCCTCTGAGGTGTCAGATTCCTTGAATGAGGAATCTTCCAATAGTAAAACCAACTATTACCACTTTACACAGATGACGTCCCAAATTTATGTACTGCCATGTATAAATATGTATGCTATGGCTATCAATAAAGTGACAATATGCTACTATTTTCGAGTGTCTAAAATAAAGCTGCCTGTGCTTTAGTAAAAATTGAAGTATGCTAGGAAACTATAAATCTAATAGAATGTATAGATCGCCTAAAAATAATCAACATGCAATTGAATTTGAAAAGAAACTGCAATCAAGGCAACAGCCTGTTGTAACTGAGGTCTTTCATATTTGGCTAACGCGTATTAAGAAAAGAACCCCTTGTTATTACAAATATGATACAAGAAATATTTTTGTTAGATTAAAAATACTCAAACATATTTTAAGGGTGTCCAAAAATCATCATCTTCTTTTTAAAGGGAGAAGAGGGGGAAAAAAGGTCTCAGGATAGTGCTTACTGTGGCTGTTTACTGTCTTATCTGCTATGAGTTCCAGAGTTGCAGTAAAGAATGCTAATGGATAAATTAAGTGCTCTTTTTTCAGAGGCAGACTTGAGATTTCTTTTTGCAAATGGATACAAAATGGCAGGTTCAGCTAGAGGTCCACTGCAGAGCTATTGAAATGAGTCAAATGTAGAAGAAACACAATAAAAAAAAAGAGTAATGCTGATTAGAAAAATGTGTTTCTAGCATGCAAAGGAAAAAAGTTTCTCTTTATTCAGCAAGTGGAGTATGTCTGAGTATGTCCTAGGGTTTTTGCATGAGCCTTTTAAAATGAACATGTGATGAAACAAAGGCATAAAGTGGAAATAAAAGCAAACTTATTAGCTATATGTATCAGTCTTTATTCTGACCAAAATTTACAGATGTTAGGGGAAAGATGGAGCTGTCATTATGAGGCGTGTAAAGTAACTGTAGATTATTTTAAATTATTTTCATTTTTACAAAAAATACAGAATTGGTTACATGTATGTCTTCACCACCTTATCTGGTACCAATGAAAACTAGTTTGAATTACAATACAAGTGTATTGTATGAATATACACAAAACCTACTGAAAAGGATAACTGTGAGTTAGATACTCATGATGGGTTGAGTAGTAGAAGTTAAAACTCAGAGATGCTTGATATGTTTAACTACGTACCTAGAGAGACGTGCTGTTGAACAGAAAACAGATACAGAAACAACTGCATGACAACCTTCTGCTCCATCACACAGTACACAGCTTATTTGTTTGTAATTATTAAGAATTACAACATTGTCTGAACCCCTGTTTTTAAAAGTAAACTCTAATTTTAAAGAGGTGCAAAAAAAGTTTGGATAACACTTACCTCAAACATTCTAGCAGCTGTACATCGAACAAGAGCAGAAGTATGGACAACTCCATACCATAAAACAGTTAAAAGCAGCTCATGATAAGCTGGGTTTGCACTAAAAGAAAATAGTTGGGCAATCAATCAAACAAAAATACTTCCAAACCCTGTTCTTTACCTGCAAAATGTAGTCTTAAGAATCCATTGTTCAACAAATCTAAAACTCCACCATTTATCCTTTCTGAAGGAAACAAAACATCTATCTCATTTTGAAGGACAAGCAACATGTTGCAGTCCAGAAAATATGTTGCATGTTCAAATAATTAAAAACCCCTACAACGTTAAGAACATAATTTTCAATAAATTATGATATTGAATGCAAATACATGAAAATAGTATGGTAAATACAAAATTAATTTCTATTGTATTCTCAATTAGTGATTTTTGTGGAAATTTTGTGTTTCCTTTTTACACGTCAGAATTACTTTTATCACTACATTTTTAATCCAGAGATTGCATTTGCACCAAGAAAAAAAAAAGCAAGTATACCCTTTATTCACCCAAAGCACTACAGTTATTAACATTACAGCCAGATTACCAGCTTTTAATAAAAGCTTCTAATGTATTTAGATCTAGTCAATACCAAGGTGTACTCTTTACCCTAGTTCCACAAAGGAAGCTTTCAGGCTATCAAGAGGAGCATGGGATAGTGAAAGCATGGTCATTACATCTTCTAGGAATCCAACTAACAGCTTGCGGTCTTCTTCCTGAAAGAAGAGAGTACAATGATGAATGTAGTAGAAGTGTTGTGATGACAACCTACAGGTACCAAAGAGACAAACTATGAATGAGAACAAACCAGATAAGCATCTAACGATTTCCTTAGGAACTTCAAGAATGTGGTTAAAAAACAAGAACCTTTCAAAGCAAACACTGAAGAGAAGGTATTTCATTAACTATGCCATATTTGTGCTTGAATTGCCCATATTGTTTTACTAAAGAAAGTTTTTAAGAACAGTATTTAAGCACACTTATTACTCCTGAAAGTTTCTAATTGCTCACAGTCCACTAAAAATTTGTAAGATAATGAAGAATTTTTTTTTTTCCTGTAAGATATGTCTATGCCAATCTGTAACTGCTGGTTGCTGGAGGATTAGGTAATCTTATTTATAGTGTGTTTATTTTAGTACTAGGTAACACTAACATTTTAAGACTCCAACTAGGCCCAATGTGGCAATTTACCTGCTTATCTGTTTTGCGAAATAATGTTTGCAGGGTTCATAGTTAAGTGGTCAAGAACCCATTTAAGGAATAACATTAATAGTGTTGATAGAGGGACATGGCAGCACGTGATCTAAATGTACATCACCACCTCACTGGAAAACTTTGCTTTTAAATGTGTTTACAGCTGCCCATTCATCTACCTATCTTAAAGCACAAGAACATTAAGTTTTCAGAGAAAACAGTAAGGTTTGTTGTTTTTTAAATAAATTTTACACACTATTATACATTTAATGAAGAAACAGAAAAACAAACTTACCTGAATATAACATGTAAGGACCCCTGTTGCATAGATGGGAACTGTGGCTTTTGTTAGCACTCCATTACCTGCTGTGGAATCTAATGAAACATAGTGAAAAATTTAGGTTTTACACATACATATGAGGGTGTATATAATGTGTATAATACATATACTATATACAGTATGCTTATATGTGTGTTTTTAAGTATTACAGATTTCATCACTTTTTTTATATAACCATAGAGAATTTATATACATGTATGCATATATACACACACATGCTAAAATAATGCTTAAGTGGTATTTGGATTTGATTCTTATTTTGTACCTTACACACATTCTACAACTTCAGTGTTCCATTCATATTAAGATTAGATTTTTCAACATTTCACAAAGATGACAAATTTGAGAACTGTGCTCTGAAAATGTTATTTGAACAAGAGATTGACATTTTTTTTGAAGTTGCAGTTAAGTTGAACTCATTTGAGTAAAAAGCTACTTACCTATGTTTTCCTCAGACAGTCTTAAGATTTCCTGGAACTGTGGTTTTACCTATGCAAAGGATGATGAATCTCATGTAAGAAAACCTGTTACCAGTGTCTATTAACTTAAAAAAAATATAAGAATTGAAAAATGAAACAAAAAAAATCCCCCCTCCCCCAAAAAAAGAACAACTCCCCCCCAAACCACAAAAAGGACTTTTGATGGTACAGAAAGAACAAAAATCTTTAAAAAGCATAGCCAGTTTTGGCAAAAATTGACAGTATGATATAAGAGAGGAAAAATTTCTAGTGAGTACCCACAACACAAGTAGCAGTATTTAGTACTTGTGACACAAAAAGTTGAAGTATGTAAAACAAAAAAAAAGTTTACGTTTTGTATCTTTGCTATCAATGACGGACTCTCTTCCAAATACAGCTATGATAATCAGTATCAGAACAATTTTATAGAAGCAATAGTTTTACAAATAACTTACAGAAAGGGCTTTCAAAGACCAGAGACTTTTTTTAATCTCCTCTCTGGAAGCAGCATGTAATGCTAACACACTTGTATAATTTTATCTTTAGGTAATCCTCTCATGTTTTATGATTTCCTTTTAATATATTTTTTTCATTATATTCAGAAGTTATTTTATGGAGAAAAATTATGTAATTCCCTGATAAAAATGTTTAGATGTCACCTACAGAAAATATTTCAGGTTGGGAAAGCATCAATTTTAAATATTCAATTAAGTACAGACTGGAGTACTTATGTACATCACAAACTGCTGCTGCTCTGAAGAAAGAAAATTGTTAAATCACCAAAATTACGATGATCTCTCCCACTCTCTCTGTCATTCACAAAGCAATATGAAGAATACAGTTTAAAAAACCGAATCATTCCTTGTTGGGCAAGATGAGGCAGCCATTCCAAAATGACTAAAACCAGAAAACGGAAATAGAACTTCAAAAATACCAGGTTTAAATGTACTTATGGAAAAGCATCAGTGTGACTTGAAAATATAAATGGTCACATAAGGTGTGAGTATTCAGACATACCATAAATATAGAGAACATATATTATCAAGGTACTCTGTATGTAGAATATTTAAGGTAATATCTTACCTTAGTGTTTGTAAAAATTTTCCCAAATGTCCTACAAAGTCTCCAGAAAAATCTAGAGAACTCATGGACACAGGCAGTTGATGCTACATTGATCTTGCCAACTATTTCTATAAGCTGTGGTAGCCTAAAAATCAGGAAACAAAAGGATATTAAACACTACTCTGATCTTTTGTTTCTCTCCAGTTACATTTGTATAGATTTACTGTTTATATTAATAAATACATGCACATACAGAGTACTACTGGTTCTAATAAAATTAACTACTTGTTCCATACAATTCCTGACCCATGAAGAAAGTAAGGGTTCAGGTGCCAGAAAAGTCTGACCTACATTTTCAAACACCTGTTACTATCATAAGATAGTCGGAATACAACAGTCTTCAGTTCAACAGAGAATCGACTATACCAGGAAAAAAAAAGAAAAAACCCAACCTTATCAGAGCAAGTAGCTACCTACATATTCTGTTAGATTGTTGATATTTTTTGAATAAAATCAAAGCCAATTCAGCATGAAAATTAAAATGCCTGAAATAAATCCAATGTTTTCCTCTTCGATAATTCTCAAAGACAATCACACTTAGTACTCTCTTATTCAGTAATTGTTAAACATGGTCATGCTTAAGAACTATTAATTTTGATACATTTTAAAATTAGGAATCCTAAGATACAAATTAACTCACAGTTGATTGACTACCCATAGCAGAGACTCCCAGCCTGTGGTACCCTCATGTTCTAGCTGATAGTCATAGAGTTGCAACAACACCGCTAACTGCTCGCGGCTCCCAATGATGATGGCCACATCCTGAAGCGGCGATATGGGTCGGGGGAATCTAGTGACTGTAACAGCAGAGAACAAGCAATCGTGAACAAAAGAAGACGATAACACCATGGAGGTGATGTCTGAAATGAGAGCCAAGAAAGCAGGAAAATCATTAGGTGTCTTCTGTATAAGGTTATCAATTTGTTTTTTAAAAAATTAGTGAGTTAAAATAATCTCTGAAGAGATTAGGTAACTCTCACTTAACACGAAGAAATGTTGATACAGGGAGATTATGCAATTATCATTGCCAGCATGGCTTCACCAAGGTCAAATCTTTCCTGAGCAACTTAGTGGCCTTCTGTGATGGAGTGACCACATCTGTGAACAAGGGAGGTTGTAAAGCCTTTGACAGTCTCCTGTAACATCCTTCTCTCTAAACTGTAGAGACATGAATTTGATGGATAGACTTTTCAGTGAATGAGGAACCGACAGGATGGTTAAATCCAGAGGGGAGTGGTCAACAGCTCAGTGCCCAGATAAACATCAGCAACAAGTGGTGTCCCTCATGCATCCATAATGGGACCAGTACTGTTCAATATCTACACCAATGACATGGACAGTGGGATCAACTGCACCCTCAGCAAGTTTGCAGGTGACATGTAGCTGTGTGCTGCAGCTGACATATCTGAGGGATGGGATGACATCCAGAGGGACCAGGACAAGCTTGAGACGTGGGTGAGACGTGGGCCCATGGGAACCTCATGAGGTTCAACAAGGCCAAGTAAAAGGTGCTGCACCTGGGTCAGGGCAACTCCCTGTACCTATACAGGCTGGGGGATATGAAGGGATTGAAAGTAGACTCTGGTTCAACTTCACCATGAGGCCATTGATTAATAGAATGGTTTGATTTGGAAGGGACCCTAAAGATGATCTAGTTCCAGCCCCCCTACCATGGGCAGGGACACCTTCCACTAGACAAGGTTGCTCAAAACTCCACCCAACCTGGTCTTGAGCACTTCACTTCTTCAGAAACCTTTAGGAAGTACAGTTAAAAATTGCTTTGCATTCTCAAAGTTTCTTATAAGAAGTAGAGAAGAATACAGAGATTGAATAAAAATTTTTGGTGATAATCAAGTCTCTCAAGCATAGTAAGAGGTGGAAAAAGGAAGCATTACTTAAGGATTTGCTAAGGGAGATCAATATGAAAAAAATCCATATCAGAAATTAATCATTTACCTTCTATTTGTGGTACTTCTCCCTGAAGTTTAGCCTTGCTTGTGAAAGGTGCATTCTGTAGCACCAGTGCAAACAGTGAAGGAATCAATGACTGCAGAGCAGACAGATACATGTGAAGCTTATGTTCATCCAAGCCATGTTCTCCTTCCTGAAACAAACAGGACATTTACTCAAAGTTGTCAGTTTGGATGATGTATTCATTGGCAAGAAATCAACACATCTGCGATGAGCTTCTACACAAAGACACTAATTATATAGTAATTTAGCCTAACCACAAACTTACTTTGTCTCATCATCCAAATCCCCTTGTCACCCTTAAGTCACCTCTACTCAAAAGATTCAGGCAATACATTTAGCAGTTCATGCTGATAAACAGATTGATATTTTGAAAGAACATTTTTTAGCACATTCTGGAAATGTGGAACCTTTGTCTCAGAGACCAAGGCACCTAAACTGAATAAACCAGTCGCCTGCACTGAGAAAGCAAGCATCTTGTTTCAGTCTGTTAGACAGTTATGAGGTACCCAATTTTTCTAGAACTTTTGAGATATCTACCAAATCAAGTGTGCAAACTGGATCATAATTGCAAATGACCTAACTAAGCCATTCAATTCTTCTTTGTTTGCTAATTTAATAAAAATTGCACTTTATTAAAAACTATAAAATTTAAATATTGGGCAAATGCTATTAGGCTATAAAGAAGAAGAGTATTAAAGAACAATATGTTTAGTTTTGGAGGGGTTGGTGGTTTTTCTTTTCTTTTTCCTCCTTCTTCCAGTGGACAAGTAAAAGAGTTACAACAAGCATGTCCAGAAAAATTTTCACTCATAGAACATTAAGCACCAACTATTTCAATTTTTGTATTTTTTTTAAAAAGTCTGCATATTTAATAAGAATATATAGAAAATTCTCCAATGTAGAAACAGCTGAACACATACCCTGAGCAATTTTTCAATTTTATTAAGCAGTGTAGGTATAAGATGGAACTGTAGATTTCCCAGTTCTGTTGTCCAGGCAGCATAAGCGGGTAAAAATACCTGATGTGTTGCACTAACCACACGTTCTGAAGGGTCTCCTAGAGCTGAAAGCAGCAATTCAAAGCCCTGGCAAAAGACAATGAAGAATGTACTTATTTCCCTAAAATTTATGTACACATTTTACCACTCTGCCTTCAAAAACTCGGAAGACAGAAGTACTTTATTTTCACTTCTGTGAAACATTATTAGGCAGCATTAAGTTGAACTACAGGTAGGCTTTGTTGTAGCAAATGAATTTGCTAGCAAGTGATGATATCAAAGTGCCTAACAGTATCAGGTGGGCAGTGAAATGGTATGTTCTTAAAGGTAAATTATGAATTATTAGAGAAGCTTTCGTATAAGGCTTACACCTGAAGTTTTAATGCTACCTGTAGTTTTTCTGTTTGGTCTTGGTGAAACAGTAAAATCGACATTCATATATTCATAATTTTTAAAAGTATCTGGAAAGATTTAATAAAAATACAGGAAATATGCATCCCCCTACTCATGAAGTATCTATAGAAAAAATTTTATACATACAGAACCCAAAACAAATTATACCTGTTGATATTTGTCTGGATCATCAATATAGCCCATAATGATGCCCAGGCTTTTGATCACAGCTTCTCGTACCAGATCTGCCTTATCTTCCATTAGCATTTGTTGCAGCATGGAAAGTACTAACGAACTACGAATTTCTTTCTGTTTTTAAATGAAAAACATATTTGTTAAATCCAATGAAACAAGAAATGTGGGTTTGTATCAATTTTTATAAATAATTTGCATTTCTGTTAGTGCTCACAAACAAAATCCCTTCCTCCAACCATAGATCCCTTTATGAATATTACATGTTCAGTTTTCACAAAAGAAGATGAACGAATATAAAATGTCAGTAGCTTCATTAGAGTGCCTTTTGTCCTACTAAGCACAGAACTCAAGTCCTTTAACTTGTATGGAACCAAAGATAACTAAAGCAATAAAACTACTACAGATTTAGACTTAAAACAGAATCTGTAATCACTGCATTACTAAATTGAAGAAGTGGCATTTTAATTTAGTTCTGAAGCTTCAAATTCTAGTTTGCCACTGACTTGTTCTTCTAACTGGCAGCACTCTTATTGTAACACTCCACAGTGTCTGAAGAACTCTATTATTGGGTGTCAGTTCTTTTTTTCACAGATTGTTTCCTTAATTGGTCAACTATCTTTTCTTAATTTTTACTGAAACAAGTATTTTGAAACAAGTATTTTTTCAGAACATACTGTTTTTAGAAACATTTTATACCTAGATTAATCTGTATTTCTTCATAATAAGCTATCTCCTTCTTAGTGTGATTTACTGAATCTCACATGTGTACATAAAGTAGAAGACAATGTGACTGTCTATGCACAACATACACACTTGTGAACATTTAAAATTATACAGGATGTTTACATTATGGAACAGATTTTCACCTTGCTTTTACTAGCGAGGTATTTGATGTCTATTAATACTTACTGGAAGGTAGGGTGCAAGAGCTCCACAGGATTCTGCTACCAGTAGCCGTCGCTCTGGGTATTTGTGGTTGATCTGGTAAAGACAAGCAGATTGGCTGTTTGCTTTGCAGTAACCCGTATTCAAATGTGGTTAGAACGCACTGCAACGGAGGAATGTGCCTGCGCGTCTTCAATAAACAGTGATGAATAAAGAGAAGGTGGAAAGCAGTGTATGGAATGAAGAATATGCATAACTCCTGATCTGGAATGTCATGAAATATTTTGTATTATGTAGCCCTTCAGGAGAGACGTTCCTCTAAGAACTACACAAGTGCCCTCTAGTGCTCTGAGCCAACCAGTGTAGAAGAGCTGCCTAGGTCTCACTGAACAATCAGGGTCAAAAGAAGGCACACATATTAAGCCAAAAAGCATTTGTATGCTGTTGAAATTCTGCTCTCAAGTCCTTCATAAAAATGTGGCTGAAAACAACTCTTACTGCTGAGAACCTCTGGATCCCATGCTACCTGCCCTTTCCACTCAAAAGTTGCTTGAAAATTCTGCCTTACAAATTTATATTGACACTTTGGAACCAAGTTTGCATCCTGGTAGAGTCAGATTTAAGAACCAGTGTAATGGCTGAACAATGAAACACAAAAAACTTTGCATATTAAAAATTTCATGGTAAAATGGTGAGAGGGAAATGTGAATATTTTGATGCTGTCAGATAAAATAGGATATGCAGCATGTGGTGCAACTATTTCTCTCTTGCTATGCAGTGTATAGCCTTGGTAAGACAACCATGTTACCACAGAGAAAACCGAGGTACTCGCTGCCTTCTTTGTCTCTGTCTTTCCTGGGAAGAATTGCTTTTAGTAGTCTGAGGTCCCTAAACCCCATGCCAAATTCTGGAGCACGAAAGATCTTTGGTAGAGAATTATCAGGTTAGGAAATATTCAAAGAAATTGGACATATGCTAGTCTGTTGCCCTGATGGGGATGCACTCATGAACACTCAGAGAGCTGGCTGATGTCATTCCAAGACCGCTCTTGACAATCAACAAAATGTTGTGGCAATGGGGGAGGTTCCTGAGGACTGGAAGAAAGTAAATGTCACTGCTACCTTCAGGAAGGGCAAGACAGAGGATCCAGTGAAACACAGGCGAGCCTGCGTCACATCAGTTCCTGGGAAAGTGTTGGAGCAATTCATCTTGGAAAGCATTTCCAAACATACGAAGGGCAAGAAGGGGGCTGGAAATAGCCAGTATATATTTATATAGGAAAAACCACACATGACCAACCTGACAGCTTTCTGAGATGACTGGCACAATGAACAAGGTGAGAGCAGTGAAAAGGTAGAAAATGATGCGTATACTTGAGTTCCTTCTACAAACTCAAGACCTGTGACAATGAGATTCAGCTGGCATTTGCTGAAGAAAATAATGACCTGGTTCCAACTTTGGCAAACTGCATTAAATAAATGCACTATGACACATGACTTGGCAGCTTGATATGCTGTACTGTTACAGTTGGACTCGTTTCTATTTTGCATCAGCAATTCGCAAGGAATGGATGACAAAGATGTGCTCTTACTGAGGTGAGACTGATTTTTTTAAGCACAATCTAAATTTCATGAGGACTAAGAAAACAAAATGTCGCTTATTTTATGTTCAACTTCTATTGTCATGAGAGCTTCATTTAAACAACAGATAGATCAGTCATACATACAAGCACAACTGCTGCATATAATACATACTTCTACTGTCAGAAAGCATTAAGGCCATTAAAGCTTGGACTTTATTGTGAGACACAGATTGCTGTGTTATGCAAGAAACAGTAGAAAATTACCAGACCAGAAAGACTGTGCCATCAAAGCAAGCATTACCACTCCGTCACGGCTTAGTTATTTGTTGTCTTTTGGTCAATGATGAACTCCCTTTTCTTCATTATAGAGGAAAAGTGCCATACATTTTCACCTGAACTCATGTTACTCTGTTTCTATGCCTCAGATGAAACAGTAAAAGCATTTCAGTTTGGTTGTTCAGTTATTTCTTTTAATTTATAGTATCTGTGGAAAAAGTCACTGTGATTCTAGAAGTCACATGTAAACTTCAGGCTGATCTCACAGGAGTAAAATCATGCCCATCTACAGGAGACTTACTTATGACTACTTTAATCTTTGATTTTTAAGAATTTAAACTAGCTGAAGTGTGGACACTACTCCAGGGATTTAACACAACACTAAAGAATCAGCAAATGAAATCTTTGAATGAAAACGGACTTCCAGCAGTCTGGAAATCACAGTCCAAATTATAAAGATACCTACCTAGCAATAGGTTAGGCAACATTGATGATGCATATGTGTATATCTACATTTCAATATAACAAACTTATTCTGGTATATGCAAGTAACTAGAATCTCTAGATAGTCTTTAACATGTTTTGCACATTTAAGTTTTTTTTAATGCTATATAGAAGTATATATAATGAGGACAACAACATCCAAATATCTTTCTGAAAAATACTTTGAACTGCCATTCATTGAAAAACAAAACCAAAACAACCTCCTAAAACAAACACCTATGAATTTTTAACTAATTTTCCAGTGCAAAGCACAAAATAATCAGTTACCTGCTCCCAACACTGTGGTAAAAGTTCAGCTTCTACACGTGTTGGTCCAACATGTCGGGCAAACGCCACACATCCAGTTAGTATCATCTGTCTGAAAACATAAATTTAAAGCTTTAATTTGTTTATAAAGTTCTATAATATATGAAATACATTCTTTAAGTTAAGAAAAGCAGATGCTGACAGGCAAATGGTAGTTGTCTATAGTCAAGATTTCACACCATATACACTGACTTAAAAGTCTAAATCTTAAATTGAAAGCCACCATTGTCCTTGCTCATTGCAAGGCAGGGATTTGCCCAGATGACCTTCAAACATCCCTTCCAATCCAAGCTTTTCTATGATTCTACCTTGTTTTGTATTTAAGAGGCCTTTTCCAGAATCTTGCAGATCCCAAACTCCACAAACCAGAACCTGAGAATCTCCGAAAACTTCTGTTTTCCTGTGTCTGAGATAGGGAGTCTCTGACTGAATCTCTCATTTAATTCTTAGTACTGAATACTATCATGCATCATGCAGTAAAAGGATCTAAATTACTTAATACTGTGTGCACACTGAAGTGCACATACTGGTTTTATTTAGTAGCATTTGCGAGATTTAATGGACTTTGTTCAAAGCGAGTAATTTAATTCTTTTGACATGGTTTTGCAATATTCTAACATGCAAGTTACTGTCATCTCTCCTAAAACACTGGACTTCACTCTTGTGAGAAGTCTTCTGAAGCCCACTACAAAATGGAAGCAATTAATCAACCAGTAGTATCTATGATCACCTGTTATTTGTATTCATATTCTTAGATTTTTTTATCTTTCTTCAAAGTTTGCAAGAAATTGCCATTGTTCTATCAAATTCATAGGCAGAGATATATTTAAAATGTCAGTAAGATTGTACTTATCTGTAATTTGTGGTACTTTAACTTATTTAATGAGTGTTTATCTTGCTAAGATTTTTTTACTTCTATTTCTCCTGTTAGTAGGATTGGAAAAATACCAACTTTGCATGCAATTCAACAGTTCTATTTACTTTTAGTACCTACATGAACTCTTAAATAACCAGTTTCAAATCACAACGCATAGACACAAGACACTCTTTTTATCACCTCCACAGTAAGATTAGGACACACTTATTATTACTTTGTGCAATCAAGTCAGAATGAACTTGTTACCATTTTAGTGTGGTGTCTAAACTCCTAAATATTTACTGTAGCTAACAGTATCCCCTTAAGGTTGAAAGGCAGAGATTCTGCTGGTTATTTCTTTAATAATTACAGAATATAGTCCATCAAAAAAAGACTCATTCACTTTCAGAATCTTTTTAGGAGGAAGAGTCTATAAAAAAAGATTTTTTTTTATCCCAGCATTCCTTAGGCCAACAATTAGAGCAAGCTCTTTGGTTTTGTGTTGTGGATCTTCGAGGGTTTTACCTCTCTACAATGTACGAAGAACTAGACCTTTGATCAAGATAAAAAGGATGAGGGAAAATGGAAATGAAATCATCCGATAAAACTCGAGAAAACAACATCTAATATGTGATAGCAATATGGAGACAAAAGCCTGTGGTAATTCTGAGTTCTACAGCAACCAAAATAGGCATTCAAACTACTATCTTTGGCTCTATACACTTCACCTAATCACAGAATGGGGAAGCAAAATATGCATTTTTAAGATATTAAAAAAAGATAATGGCAGAATACAGTCATCACTTGAAATCTTCTGCATTAGAAATGTGTTAAAATATATTTCTTTCTCAAATCAAACATTCTCAAAAGTGTTCCATGAAATCTCAAAATTAACTGGGATTTCCTTTTGCCTTGCCTATAAAGAAGTGAACTTCAAGAGCTTTCAAAAATATTAAAAGATAATGTTTGAAATATTTTACTGCAAGCATCTTAAAAGTATATGACAATAGCCTGTATTCCAGGGAAAGGCTGTAAGGATCTCAGCTACACGTGATTGAAACAAAAAATGTTAATATTAGCTGTTAAAAATACTGCAGTCCAGACTGGATATGAGAATAACTTCCAGGTTATGGACTTCTGATCCCTTAGGCAGGAATATGAAGAAAATCAGTGTGATTCAGCAGACATCAGTTTGCTTAATTGGTGCAGAAAACAATGTGAAATCAAGAATCAAACCAGAGGAACAAGGTAGAAGATACAGTAGAGCAGATATTATCTAGTATTTCTAAACTCTTTCTAGATGTTTTTAAAAGTGAATGTGTGCATTGGGAAATAGTTCAGTCTTATACTACAGAGTTCAGAGTTCTTTTGTCTCTTCTAAAGGCTATATTAAGAAATTACTTACTAGAGTTTTCCTTAATATGTCAGCACGTTATGTGTGTTCTGTAAGAAGTGGTATCATACGGCCAACAAAACATCAGAGTAGATATGATAAGCTTAATGTATTTTAGGTTCTTTTTGTTAAGAGTGCTGTTTCTGGATACATTACATAATAATCTTCAAGAGTTCACAGTCTGAACTATGTTTTAACCTTGTCCTAAAAGGCCTGAACATCAGTCTAACTTCTTCACAGCTCCTTAGCTTCCGAAACTAACATAATTGTACAAAAAGTAGTTTAGGTAAAGCTAACACATATTTGTTCCTTTGCAGAAGAAAATTCAATAGACATTCTGAAAAGTTGAATGGTACATTAATGATCAAAGCCTTGAGGACAAAAGTGGTCTTGTTAAATATAATGTTAGTATACAAGACTACAGCAATATGCTACACATCAAAAAGCCTTTCACATGGGCAAGAAGTATAATACAGGCTTTCCACATAATGGTTTATATACTTTAGATATTTGACCTTGTAAAGTAAATTACTTCTTTTAATGGTTTCATTCTTAGAAATGCAATATCACATATCAGTTTCTTGCATTTAGCAAATTAAAAATGTCAACTTATCAACCGCTACATTAATGTATAATGTAGGCCTGTGCAGTATAGCAGAAGGTAAACAAATAACACGAGATAACTAACACCAATTGTTCTGGGGACTAAATCTGAATGTTAAATTCACATGGCACAAGACTCTTAAAACATCATTTAAATGTATTTAAATAAAAACCAAGCATGCATAATACACTTCCATTACATAAGTATAAAAAACCCCCTGAAATTCTTAGTAAGTATTTTCTATCTCATTTCTATTCAGAGTGTCTTTTACTTGAATGGAATTTTAACTGTTCTTTCATCAGCTATTATGGCACCTCTAAAAGAGATTATGATGTTTATGTGTGTAAATGTATATTATGTTTTGTCCTGGAGTTTATGGCAGAATATTCTTCCCAAATTTCTGAAGAAAACAAGTTTTCTTATATACAAATCTTTAATTCACAACAAAGAATTAACAAGTTCAAGGAAAAAAGTTTGGATTTTATTCTTTCTTAGCTGCTGGAAAAGACACACCTAATGCACCTAAACAGGTATATGAAAAACCTACTTGACAGGCAATCAATCCTGTAACAAAAAAGACTCCAAGTGAGATGTAATTTCTTTTCCCCCTCAATCACAAATTAATTTTAGCTTCTCAATCCACATGGAACATTCGAAACAACTTAGACAGATATTTCAGAAGTAGATTTCTAACGAATCTGTAGCAGAACAAGGACTGCATCTTTTTGTAATTTCAATCCGCATGGTGCCACTATGCCACAAGTTGCTTTTATTTATTTAAGCTTTTTTTTGTCTCCAAAGCCATGGCTTTCAGTTATCCCTAATCTGTAAATTTTACTATGGGAATGGTTTAGAAAGATACTAGAACTGTTTTGGAGAATCTTCAAAAGAAATGCTTCCCATCTACTTCATAAAGTCTATTTTGTCTGAAGACAGACTAGAGCAACAATAGATACAGATGCTTTAGAAAACATCTCTAACGAAAATAATGGAAGAGCTACAGGTCAAACATGAAAAATCTTTCCACAGTTAGAGAGGGAAACATACCAGTTAAGAGTACTGTCTTTCAACCTTAAGGATATTCTCATCAAGATCGGTACAAAGTCAGATTTCCTGAGTACTAAGGAACAATTAATTTTATAGAATAAAAAGTATACGTTTTTTTAGAGTCTTAACCAAAATAAAACAAAGTTCTTAACACTTGTCAGACCTAAACCACTGCTGCAGTCTTCTGAATTTTTTATTGCTACCATAGTGAACCATAAATAGAAAGAGTACTATTTTCTCATGCTGTTTTCCCACATAAACATGGTAGTTACTTTACAAACATATAGATCACTAGGTCATGTTAAGACAGAGGTTTAAAAAAAAAAAAAAGTTGCTTTGATTTCTCTATCAACCATTGCTAAGAACTATGATCTTAAAGTTCATTTTAACAAAAGAGTTTCAAAAGAGTTTCAGTTCAACTTCAAACAAAAAAAGGAACTGAAATGTTACACTGCAGCTTACAAGCACATTCTTACATTTCAGTAACTAGAAAGTATAGGTCATGGAAATGGAAAGTCCTGATGTTTGCATAAATTTGTCAACACTGTACAAGCAAAATACCATCTTAAATGAAACTTGCCTAAAATCACCCAATAATACCCAACTTCTATTATTTCTGTTAATCTGACAGAGAAAAAAGTTCCTCCTTGTCCCGTAACACACAAACGCAAACACACCTTTGCTCATCATCTGGTCGTTTGATCAAATTGAACAGTATGTGTAGAAGTTGATCTCTCTCTTTGGGTTCAGGATGGAGGCAGGCTGTACACAGTATGAGTGGGATCAATTCCTAAAAGATTGTGGGTAGGGGAAAACCAAACAAAGTAAAAATGCTTTGGGCATATATTCATTAATGGCAAAAGAAACTAAGAAGACAAATCTAGTCATATAACATCAAAACAGTTTGAAAGGATGTTTTAGAGTCTTGATCTCTTATTAAGTGACCTGAAAAAAGTGAAGGTCTACAAAAGTTAGAACTATTTTCCTGCTAGGAAAAATCAGGGGAGAACCAGCACATAAAATGAAAAGCTCTGCAAATATTACAATTAACATATGCAGGTCATCTGTAACCAGAAGTAGAGGACAGTCATGATTTCATTGTCTTCACTACCCACTGAACTGAAGCAAGCTCCACAGACATCTATGGAACAAAGCTCCTATGGAAAAATGCCATGGAGTTAAAGATTACAATTTCCAATTAGGTATGCACACAGTTTTGTGCACAAGTTTGAGCAAGCATTGAGAAACACACATTGGTAAAGGTGACTGCAGACAGATATCCCCTATTTTGTGTTGACTGAGACCTATCAGATTTTTTTGAAGGTTTGTTGATGGGGTTTTTTTCCATAAAGAGGCAATATCTAAAGCTGAATTTTCTTTTTAGAGTGATCAAAAATCCCTTAAGGAACAAACTACAAAGAAAATACTGTGTAAAACATTAATTGACAGAATATATAAGGATGTTCACAATAGCTTAGACCTCCTCCTTTCTAAATAAGCCTTCAAAGCTCATGGTATTCATTCCCAGAAGAAACAAATGTTTCTAAAACATGGTCTGGAAGTTCCTTTCCTTGATCTTGTTGATATGAGCCTTTATTCCAACTGAATTTGGAAGCCACACAGTTTCTAGGTGATTTAATATCTTAGGGACAGAAATATCAGACTGGGAGGTCAGGGGAAAAGAACAAGACGGCCCAGGTGTCTGCAAAAAAAACCCCAAACAAACGTGGACAGGTAATCTGGACACTTCCTTGCACATGTGCCATGTACTTTTGAGCCATTCTCACCGGAGAAGCTTTCTGTGAATTAATAAACCGTGACAAACAAGCAGGTGATAGCGGGAAACACATCTAATGCTACTAGGAGAGATTATACAAAATCTGGGAAAATCTGTGGTTATTTGTAATGACTTTGAAAGGAGGTACAAATTTCTTCTTACAGACATTCACAGTGACCTAGTTACAATGTTCTTGAGAGTAAGCCTGTTAAACAAGGTGGACATGTGTAAACACCAGTAGCAACACCCTCACTGCACAACTTGTCTTTTCCTAAACAGCAAGTCCTATGTTGAAACAATACTCTATTTTAGAACAGTGTCTAAGATAGTCAACTCCTGACAAACTTCTTCATTTTACAAGAATTCTACACAATGTGCTATCTTCCACCCCTGAAGCTGACCAAGACACAATCTATTTTAACATTATGTGATTCTGGTACATATTTTGGCAATATTTAACTCAATAATGGTACAGATTAGGGAATTTATGACGGAGGAATGAATGTGGAAATATCCTACCCGCTGCTTAAAAAAATAATCTAAAAGGATAGAAAGAGAAATGAGAATTAAATTTGAGCAATTTGGACATTTCTATTTCTTAATACTTTTAAGTGAGTCAGTTTTGGGTGTTGTTTTTAAGTAAGTGTAGCATAACGCAAAGTAACATGAACTGAAAACCTGCATTAAAGAAACACTGCATGAAGAACTAAACTTTCTTCAGCTGAAAGCTCCTTTCCCTGCAGAATTTGCATGTTAGATGTTATTTTTTTGGATACTTAAAATTCAGTTTTTGCCCATTTAAAATTCTGAGAAGTCAGGGGGTTAATCTATTTACTTTTTTCTTGTACTTCACAGAAGAATTTTTTCTCCTGCAAATACTGCTTTAATTCAAAAAGATTTGTAAGAATATTACAAAAATAACACACCCACCCACCACACTACTTATACATTAAGCTAAGATCTTTTAATTATGAAATCATATTGCAATTTGCAGATACCCAACAAAATTCCTAACTTTACCATAAAGAATAAAGCTCATTGAAAAAAACTTTTAAAAAGGAACCTTCTGTTACTTTAGTGAGATCTAACTTTCTGAAATCTGCCCTAACTTCACACTGCCCAACTGCTCTTGCAAGTATCTTAAGCACTCCTATGAAAACCCTTTTTTAAAATGAATATACCCCATGAAATGGGACATATATGGGGGTTTTGTTTCATCTGATGAAACCATCACATTGACTTCACTTTCTCAGTATGTTCAAATATCTACTTAAAAATCTCAACTGCTCACTCAGAACTATTACTAGATTTCAAAACGGTGCCATGAGCTGCCTTTTTTTAAAGTTTCTTATGGAATTTAAGGAAGTTTAAGTTGCCTTCTTCCAGCTGAGTCTGCATGAAAGGAAAAAAACCTCAGAATATTCACCTAGAAACTACTACCTTGTGTCTGAAAAGCTAATGAGTAACCTAACACCATTGACACGGGGCAGATACAAGGCTGGTTCTTTACCTTGCAGAAAGCTGGTTATTATAGCTGACGGAATTAGCTGTATTTTCTTGTCCATTGGTCACATTCTCTCATGCATACTATGGGAGAAGAGAGTGTTCTCTGCATCGCTGCATCAGTGCTTCTACAGTTCCTTCTATTAAGGGGAGTGGAGAAATAGTGAGAAGTCTTGAACAGTGTTTTTTGTACTCCCTTATAGACCTAATGGATGGGAAGGTACAACTGCAGGTGAAGGGGACTTTCCATGGGACAAAAAGAAAAAAACTGCTTTCACAGATGGACAAAACAGATCAAGTGAAGTCTCTCAAAGACTTATAAGGGGCAGATTCTCCTTGGGATATGCAGTACAATGACGAACAAAGACCAACCTACAGCTCAGTTTGAGCTCATTCCTTCCTGCTGCTAAGGGTCATGTGTTAGATGTAGATTTGTTTAACAAATCTCAGATTTTTCATTCTCAAAACCAGCAGAGAATTTCTGTAGAAAGTAGTAATTTTTCAACAGGACACAGTAGTACCAGCATTTGGCTGTTCAAATTCAAGAGGAAAGTTCATGATATGGTTATAGAGACTTAAAATATTTATTAATAATCAAGGAGAGGACTTCCAATGCTTTTTGAAACACTCTGCCTTCCTTGGGAAGGAATACCACTTGTGTTACAGTCATAAAGCAAGAACGTAAGTTTCAAAAAAACCCAACAACGCTCCCTCTATTTAATTTGGGATCCTTCCTAAACATTCTGTTCATCCCCAAGTCCCTCTTTTCCCTTTTGCCTCCGAGTTTGGAATGTGAGTTTGGAAAATTCATGTTGGTAGTTCATATTAGTGTTAGTCAACAGGAGTGACTAGTGACTTCAGTGACTATACTAGAAGAAGTGGTACCAGAACTTTGATATGCTTTTCTCATTAGATTCCAAGCAGACTGACATTATAACATTGTCAGCACTTGCAACTTGATGAAATAAGACATCGTGTCAAAGGTTTCACCTCTACTACTGAAAGGACAAATTCATATCTGAAGCAGTTTATATCTGTAAGGTACCCAGATGTATAACAGAGAGAAAAAAGTTATTTTTACTGTGAGGTAACCTACAAACAGGTGAATGACAGACAATGCTATGAAAGTGGTCTAATGCACTGCACAGGAGAACTGAAACAACCTGTCTTCTCTCTGTTCTACTTCTGTGTAACTATTCACATAGGTCTCTCCAAAGAAAACCCCACATTTTTCTAACCATAGTATCTCTGAATGTTTTCCTAACGTATAACAACATGTTCTGTTATCTTCAAAGAGGATTCACTATTTGAGTTGATTAAAGTTCTCAATAAAGACAACATTTACATGGGCATATGGAGTAGCTCTTCATTATGGACAAAAGAAAGCGGTTTTTTAATAGTAAGTAGTATCACCTAAGCTATATGCAAGACAGTTCCTCCTGCATATGAAAAGTATTACAACAAAGTATTAAAGTCTGGGATTTTTTAAAGTGTATCGTATAGCAACCATCTTAGAAGGTAGCAAGGAATTTTCTGTCTGTGTTTTTTCCATCATTATAACTATTTTTTGCTAAGCATTCCAACAAGTCTTCCGCATCATAGTTTCACTCATTAAATACTGTCTTCTTGTTTGAGTGTTCCTTAGCAAATAATTATCTCAAAGAATAAATTTAATTAGTGTTAAGTGTCAAGACTGGTTACTTCAATAGGTTAGAATAAAAATATTTTATTATTTCAAATATTAATGTAATAATATTGCAAATAGGTGACAATGTATAAACCAGGATGACATTATGATCTATTTTTTTAATGTGTTCCTTTAATAGTAAATGCTTATATTGTAAACCAATGCCATGTAACTTAGCCTCTGACAACAAGTTAATAAAATAATCTTATTGGCAGCAACTGAAATACCTGCAGTTACTAACAAACTACTGATATGGACTGTCTTGTGCAAGACTGTATTTGAAGTTAAGAATTCACCTTTTGAGTTTTAAAGTGAAAAAATATTTAATCATAACATCAGTGCATGACTCAGAATATTGAGCTATTAATCTTATAAATATTAAAATCACAACTCTAATTGCCTTTCATGAGATGAGACTATTACTCCAGGGTCGAAATCAAGCCTATCATAGATCCCAAAGGGATGGTTTTACACAATAATCAATGCAGGTAAGGGTGTGAAAAAACTTTAAACTTCTTTGTCTATATGTACTGTTTATTTGGAAACCTGCATATAAAAGTTAGTGATACAACTAGTAACAATTAGCAATTCAGTTCCTAAACATCACATTCAACTCCTTGCATCCATGAATTATGTTAGGTTTAAAGACAGTGTTGAAAGACTTTCAGACTAGAGATAAAAAGGATACTCTATGACACTGAGCTATTTCATTCTTAGAAAACTACACCACCCCCTCACATCCAAGAGAAGGGAATTAAGGGACTTAATTTTTACTTTATGTCTGATGTTAGTGGAGCACTCCCATCCCCAGAAAAAAAAAAAACCCTGCAAACCAAAACTAACACGCCATGTAAGCCAAAAAAGGACCAGCAAACAGGCTGCGGTCAACACTATTCCTGTTTTTCAGACACACAGTTTTATAGAAGCCTACCACAATCTAAATTTTACAGAGTAAAAGAAAATATTGTAATATTGTTAATTTAAATTTCTCTGTTCTCCCATATTCTGTGAAATAGAAACAGTCATGTAGAAGATACTAATGGTGGACAAGTTTCATGCCCAGGACTAACACTGGAATAATAGGTGAGATAAAGGATGTAAGTAGTTAAAAGTTAAGTGTTTCTTGATTAAGAACAGGAGTAACAAAATATTAAGCCAAAAAGTATACTCTGGCCCAAACTCCATTAAAGGACTGCATACTGCATACTGCAGAGTGTTGAAGTTGTACATACAAACAGGATTACTTCTGTTTTCTGACAAAAAACATTGACTTTTACACCTTATAAAGGGTAAGAAATAGTATTGCACTGATTAGTTATCCCAAAAATTTTAAAAGATTGCTTTTCTCTAATTACAGTTTCGCCAAAGGAATTATTATGGTATACCTCTTGACAGATTTTGGTGGCTGATTTTACTTTTAGGTTTTTTACACCTTAAAATGTGTTTTACGTTTAAGCGGTAAAAAACAATTGAGAAAGCCGTTTACAATGTAGTTAAATTTCAGGCCATTATCCTGTGTTATTGATTTTACCCAGTTGAACCACTTTTTTAGAAACAACTAAAATGATCCCCTCAGTCACCCTACTCAATACTGTGTCTTTCCTTCTTTCTTACCTTCCACTGGAACCTAAAGTACAGACATGAAAGTTGCACCAATACAGAAGAATAAGAAATAATTTCAGAAATGTGTCAACTGTAGTATCTACTGGAACACTTACTACCAAGTTAGGTGGGCTGCTACTGACCTTAAGATGGCAAAAAGCATAGGAAAAATGGCTTCTGAATCTCTGCTAAGGGATAATAACTACTGAGAGGTTGTCAACCTCAGCAAACTCAGTTTCTCCAAAATAAAGATGCATAACGCAACATTTTCAGCTTAAGATTTTGCAACCAATTTCAACATAATGGATGCTTAAAGAACAAAGGTATTTCAAGGAGTCATCAAAAAATGATGTTTAACTCTCACGCCTAATGCACTGCCAGTGTAAGATCTTAAATACTACCACTCATCTTTTCAGAGCAGACTGGCAATCACTTTGCATTATAATCTGAACTCGTTACACGTGTCTCCAATTAGTGATCTTTAGGTATATTTTTACATCAATTCTCTGTAACATTGTGTAAAACTTGCATTATAACATTGGTTTTGGACAAGACTCAAAGTTATAACTTGCTGAAGAGAGCCTAGTTCTTAGGTTAGCTTTTCATAATATCAATATTAATAAATACTAACAGATAGTCTACCCAATTTTTCCTTCAAATTCCATGACTACATCTGAAAGAACATTACAATAGTTATAGCAAGGGGTGGCAAGTAAAACCAGGTATTTTTACAGCAAATTTCAATAGTTGGAAAATTAAGCATCCCATGCAATTCAGTTACCCAATTCTCACTTGTGGTTTTTCAAGTAAACTGAAACAGACAATTCATTTAAGGCAAAAATACATGTAATCATATGTAACTTCAACTGTAAAACTAAATAAGAAGGAAATAGGCTAAAAGGTCCCACAAATATTAAATGCATTACACAGATTATGCTACAAGCTTTGAAAAGAAGCTAAAATACCACATCCTGCCAAGCAGAAGGAAGGAAAGGAATAAATAAGAAATCAGAAATTAAGCACTGATCCATGAACATTCACAGAATTATTCTGAAAGACTATTAACAGAACCATTTCCAGAGCATCCAGTTAACATCCTCACTCCCTCAGCAAAAAAAAAGCCTTTTATGAACTTTCAAAACATGGCACATGTCTGAGGTTCACCATGTCAACCACCAATAATTACTTGTATGGTATAAAATTTTAGATTACAGGATCAGTACAAATTTCTTGAGGATTTTTCAAAGCCTTACAATGAATTTATGCAAACACACTACGAAGGCTACCATACTGTAGGTCCTGTCAACAAGGACTAAAACTTGCTCAACAAGCTATGTTACTTCAAACCCTTTATTTCAGTGTCAACTATAAGGCCACTGAATTTTTGTTTGATATGTTTTTTTGTTTTGTTTTTTTTTTTTCCACACATATGGGTAATGTGCAATATTTACAACAAAGCACACAAAACCAGTCACTTTTTTCCCCATCTTCAATCCCAGTCTTCCTTTCCTATGCTATGCAAGAATGACTATGCAAACCACCATCTTTAGTTACATTCAAAATACACATTACATTTTCATAATTTTTAGTTAGTTTCATTATAAAAGTAAGGAAAACATATGAGCAAGATTGTAAGAAAATGACCAAAGGACTATTCTTGATGAACCTTATCTTGGCTGATACATGGAGCTTCTAGAAAAAGACATTAAAATATTTTTTTTGTTCAAGTATATAGTGCTGCAAAAGAACCCAAACATCAATCCTTATTAAAATTAATAGTCAAAACAAACCAAATTTAATGTTTGAACTTATAGCCTCTGCTCTTTGTAATGCATATTAACATGATCTTCTCTAACAAAAATATCTGTGCTACCACAAAAGGATGGACCTACAGTAACAGTCTTGCTGAACACTAATGGGTGCCTTAAGCAGAGGAAGAAGTATTAGGATACCATGCAGGTTTACTGAACTCACCTGACAGAGGTGCAAAACCATTTTCTAGGAGCAGAGATGCATGCACAAAAGTAAGAACATGATTGCAAGTAACAGACTTTCACGAAATGACATACAACATCTTCAAAATGAACAAGAAAACATCCAGATAAAAATAAAATGTAAAATTTCAGGGTTCCTCACCTCTCGCTTTGCAAGTAGCACATTAGGAACAATGTGAGGCAGGCAGCGTCCCAACATTAACATGACACTTTTTTCACTGTCTGCAATCCGAGATACCTAGAAAACCAAGTTGTTTGTTTGCTTTTTTTAAAAGAAGCACAGAGACAGAAAAATATCCTTTCAGAGGACTAAGGGTTACAGCAGGCTGACCACTTACCAGAAAAATACTTCAATTACTCCCACATATTAAGCTGTAAGTTTTTGATCTATCAGTAACTTCAAAAGCATGAATCCACTGCTAGAGACTCAAACCTTCCCAGTAATTACATATCTATCACTAGATTCCATATTTAAGCTGAAATCTGAAATCACATCCTTATTTCTTAAGTTTCATGCACATAGATTCACCTCTCCATCTATGCTCATGTCTTGTTTCAAAGCAATTATTGATTGTTTAACTACTGCTACCATGCAAAATAGAGGCTCTTTTAGTTTACGTCAACTGGGAAATATACCTCTGATCCCAAACGGCTGTCTGCTGACATCCGACAGAAAGACAGTAGTGCTTGATGGAAAGCTGGTGACAATTTCCTGAAACATCATCAAAAAGGGAGTGGGGAAAAAAAAGCATAAATCAGAAAGTTGATAAAACAAGTCCTTTCATTCTTGTTTACTCGGCTAGGCAAAATGACGCTCGGAAAGCATGTTTTAAGTGAAGCATAATACAGAAGTTTTTGTTTAAAATCATTGTTGACTTTCAAGGTGTTTAGTTTGTAGCAAGACAAAAAACCCGTGTGTCCTAATTAAGAAGTTACTTTTAGTTCCGAAAAATGTAACATCTTTCAAACTGCTGCACAGACAAATATAGGACTAAAGCATGAAGAAAAGGAAGCTTTAGCAATACAAGAGGAAGCACACAATTATGCAAACAGAGGGGTGTGGGCACAGAAATCACAAGAAACAGTATTTTTTCTATTTTTGCCTAATGCTCTGATTCTGCACATTGCATAAAAGCATTTGAGTAGTCAGTCAACTTACAAGCTTCAGCATTATATAGAGATTGCTCAACCACCACTTTGGGATTGAAATGTTGGATTCAAAAGCATAGTCAGAAACTCACAATTAAATTTAAATTGCTATCTAAGCCCTCATACAATGTGTATCTGTAGAAGCACTGCCTCATGGCCACACACAGCACCAGCCAATGCAGCCGAGCTACTCAAAGCGTTAAGCATACATATAAAATCTGATAACAGTCTCAAAACACCCTTGTCCCAAGAGGATAATTTGGCAAAAATGTTCTCAGAAAACTGTTACTGACCATTACACTACACAGGCAAAGCAGCATCAGCATCCTATTTTTCCTCATAATAACAACTTCCTCTGCCTTATCTGAGGTCTGTACTTAGATGCTAATCTAATGCTGCTATATTTAAAGAGGAAAATCAACATTTGTCTTCCAAAACACATACAAAAAGTATCTCACTCTGTATCATCATCTGCTGTTTGAATCCTCTAATGACACTATATCAGCTTAAGAAAGGAGGCACAATTCCTATTTCTTATGTGGAAACTGGTATCATCTTTGAACTCTTAAAAATGCACCTGAGTGCACAAAATCCTACACACATCTAATTATGTCTATGGACATATATTTTTATCTAATAGATTGAAATATAACACTATAGTAAATACATTTTACCTTTGCTAACCAAAAAAATCACATTAAGAATCAAAGTTCCTACTTATAACTGTTTAATCCAGGAGGATACACATAAATACACCAGTTTTCCTCCTCTTACTATTTAGAAAATACGATCAGATTTTAAATTTACTACTTAGAATCAAGTTTCTTGACAGTACAGGGTTTTAAACCATATTTTAAATTTCAATGAAGGAAGTATGTTTTACTTCTAGTCAGCTTGGTTTTGTGCAAGGTTCATTTTAGAAAAGTTACTAAACTACTTAAATGCTAGCCAGTTGTAAAGAACTTCTGTTAAACAATAAGTTAGTCCCTATTCTGTAAAATATTCTTGACTGACAGATTTACAGGCTCTACTAAAGGCTTTACAGTTTTTTTACACTGGAAGAACAGGAGCAAGCCTTGCACTTGATGGCTATGCTGGACAGAAACAATGAAAGACCCAAGCCTCTTGCATACAAGTCAGTGGAAAGTCTCTTCAAGACGTCACTAGTGAAGATGTTCAAATATATGAAACTATGATGAATACAAAACCCAAGCATTACTATTCTATTCCGTATAACACCACCACAAGAGTGAATTTACTCAAAAAGCCAGGACTGCTAATATACAGACACCACCTTGTATTTGGTGCAAATTACCAAACACCTTAAATTAGTTGAATAAATACATGTGGTGTAGTCTATTTAAACTGCTGCTACTGCTTTCTACTGCAATCTGTTAGATGAGGCATTTTTCCAATGATGGCCATGTCCTCATTTGCCATCATGCACGCACAGCTGCTCTAAGTGCAGTCACACAAAGCAGGCTCACTTGCTCTTCTATTCTCTCTTCCCATCTGGGCAAGATTTATGCCAAGAATCCACTCTCTAGATACAGTAGTAACAATCTTGCCTTTTAGGATAGAGACTTAGTTTTTAATCTCTCTTAATACATTCTGAATAAATTGTTGTAATTGTCTCCTACAAATAACCACCCTTGGGTTGAAATCAATAAATATCCAGCACTTTTATTGTGCTGCTTCTTCCACAGATCTCAAAATACTTAACAAATAATGTATTTTTTAGTGAAAAATATTACTGTGTTATTAAAAACCTAGTGCATAATCCGGGAAAAAAATTTAGTACTACATACTGTTCTATAAAATTTTGTATCAAATATGGTTTCCTTTGACCCTTCGTTGAGGTGTTAAGCCCAAAGCAGAGTACAAAAATAGCTACATATTACACAGGCATTACTTATTTCTGCAGTGAACTGCATTTGAGGGGACTTCTGAAGTTAACTCAATGGGGATTCATGGCTTCATTGAACCACTTTTCAAATAAATCCATGTGCTGTTATATTTAAAACAGCTGTGAGCAGCGAAACAAATGCTGTTCTTCTAGACTCTACTGTCATAAATCCCACTGGAAATATGCAGTTCCTTCCTCAGTCAGTGATTTAATCCTATTTTGATACACATCCTCACTATCCCCAAACCATCAATCTAATATTCATGCACTTAATGCCACCCAGCACTCACCGTTACTCTGAGCAAACAAACTTGCAACAAGCCACAAATGAAAGTAGGCAGACAAGTATTTAGCAATCCATGTACAACAGATCTAAGTCTTGATTATTACCTAATCTAAATATTCAGCTAAGATACGAGAGAAATTTAAAAAGAAAACAAACTCTGGAAAGCTTAAATCAAACCACTGACCATTCTTCAGAAAAATCTAAGCTGTTTTATTTTCCTGTTAAACACCAGTATACTCAACTAAAAGAGAAGAAATTTGTCATGAGACTCTAAAGGACTGTATTAAAAAATCAGAACTCATTCCTCCTGTCCACTTCTAAAGTTGATATCCCTGAAAAAGTGCCCCGACCCTAGAAGTCAGTGCAAGAAGTTCAGAAAATCCAGAGAAAGCAGGATACTTAAGAGTTTACAAGAAAAGGTAATTACTAGCAGGGGTAGCAACTCCATTTTATAGGTATTCTTTTTCTTGCCTCCCAACAGCTTGCATTTATATTCCATCTGCAGAGAATGTCACACAGATTTCTACTTGGTATTTTCAGACAGAAGATATTTCTAGAAGCATATTACAGTATCAACACCAGCAAAAGAATGCTACATGAACTGACAAAATACAAAGCAAGATAGCTGCCTGCTTCCCTAGCAACAGCAACAATAAGATTGTAAGGTGATCTACTTGCACATCTTTGTCCACAATGGTAGTATTAAAAGCTGTACATACCCTCCTTAATTCTGTGGTACATGTTACTCCCGATGGCTACACAGTGGTTTATTCTACCACTTAACAAACAATTCACTTCCTCTCTTCACTATAAAAAGACTTTTATAGATTGGAGAGGCTTTCTCAAGAACTCTTAGACACACAAACTCAGTCTCCAAGGAATAACACCACATGAATACCTTATTTTAGTTAAAAGAATCATAGCTACCCAGTGAAGACTTGCCCCAAAATCAAACCTCAAAAAAGCAGAGTGCCATCAGATACCCTTTCTGATAATTCAAAAAATATATAAATAAAAATGTACTGCTCTCTTAGATACTCTGAGTTATACACATCTACATAGAAATAACAAAAATTTTTTTCAAACAACTCTTCAAGCAGAACAGAAGATAATCATGAAATTATAACTTAAAAGAGAATCTTGTTTTCCCATTCACTATTCTGATTTTATCTATTGCTGCAGCAAACAGGACTGGTTTTAGAAACAAGCAGAAGGCAAAAAGAAACGCTGAAACTTAATACTGAAACTGTAGGTTTGCCATGTGTACTCCCTCCTAAAAAGATTAGGAACAATATAAAAATATCAGTACTGTATCCTAGAGGTATGGTAAGTATTTTACTTGCATTCAAAACACACATGATCTATTCATGTGGCAGAATTTTACTGTTAGAAAAACATCTACTATCTTTACAAGAATTTTTAATTATAGCATGCCAGTTTACAACCTATCACTAACCTATTAGGTTTATCAAAGTGGACTGCAGTTTTAGATGATGGAGCACGTGAGGACAGTTTCTCTGTCTCTTTACAGGACACAGAATTTAGCATATCGTCTTTAGAAGTCCTTGAGTCCACTTCAGCAGATAAAGCAAGGTTTGTTTCCTCGGTGTTTCCATGTTTATTGTCATTCTCAGAGCTCTTGATATCCAAGTACCGTCCATTGTCCTCTGAGACCGTGAGAGGCACTTGTTTTAAAGGATGGGGAGCTACACCATAAACTGTTGACACAGCAAAGTTTTCATTCTTGAGAAGATCTATTTCACTGGAAAAGGAAAGGTAAATGAAATATTTCTGTAGCTTTCATAAGAATGCTGTTCAAATCACAAGACTGAAGCACAGAAATAAGGACAACGTACTGGAAAGAGCTCCCTCAACTCCAGTATGTGCACATCACAGTACTAAGGAGTTACAAAGCTAAGAGAAAAGAAAACCTATGCAAAATACATCAGATTATGTTTCAAAAAAATAAAGAAGTTACATTGAAAGAACAAAATTGATTACAAAATTAAATTATATGGGCAATAATAGATATAATCAGTTTGAAGTTTCTCCCTTTTTCTAATGAAATACCATGTATTGAAAAGGAAAGACTGCCCTGCCCTGAAGAATTCCTAGTAATTTCATACCTGTAAGTTGTATGTTTCCATATATGTGCTAGAAAAACACTGAGAAGTTATCCAACATTTATCAGCAGTTGAGTAGATTGGTAAGTACATACCTCTCAAGTCTTTGGATTTGTTCCATCAAAGACCATTTCTCACTGTTTAACACACTGATTTGATCTTCTAATTTTTGCACTATTAAACATTGCTAAATACAAGATAGAAAAAAAAGAGTTTAGTGCAATAAAGTAATATTGCAAACAGATGTAACATTTCTTCTGTACAGTCTTACTTCTATTGACTGTGGCGTTGTTTCAAATACAGGGACGGTCCCAAGTATAGGAGTATCAGCCTCTAACTCATCGTCTTCTACACCAACTGATGCATCCACCACATCTTTTGCAGTAACATGATGGTTTCCAAAGTCACGGTAGAGTTGTAACAGGTCAGGAGGTTTTGGAATGTTCAATCCTACATCATCCCAAAGTTCAAAATCCTTCAAAGGAATTAAAAAAAACTAAAGCATACAAAATACTTCCTTTTATTTTTGTTTCTCTTCCTCATTTGACCACAGGCCATACAACAGCAAAATAATTACATCAAGACTGCATTGTAGTAGAGCAGATGAAAGCTTAAATCAAATAGCAAGAAACAATAGCAGAGAAAGGATCCACTTCATGAAGCAATGCACTTTCATCCTAAAGGCAGCTCTAGGTAACATACTAAAGACAGGACCTTTCAAAACCACACAGATTACAATTTATCTTTTTTCTAGGACATGAACACTTTTTAGAATCAGAAACAACATTGCTCAAATTCTAGCAGAAGTCAGTGCAGCTGATAGAAGGTTTTCTACTGATAGAGGTATTGGTTTTGTTCCCATGTCAGCCACAAGTACAGGTGTAATTTCCCAGAGGCAGACTGTTACAGTACTGCAGAATCATTTAGAACATTAGACATAAAAGCAATCATCTTAGCTATGTTTGGAAAGATCTAAGATAACACCTTATGACAGAGAGTTTCTTCAGTGCTGTATTAAACGACACAGGGTCATTAAGTACACTCACATATATGCCCAGATCACAAACAACGAGTAAATTGTATATCCTGCACAAATCAACTGAGTATGATTTAAGGAAAAGATTATGTTCAAGATCCAGATCTGTCACATCAGAATCCAAGAAAGTATACAGGTACCCATAACTCACAGTAATTTGCTTCTTGTTTTGATTCCTTTAAAGAACACACTGTTTCCTTCCTATAATTTTTGGGAAAATACCCACAAACTGCTGTGTTTTCAAACCAAGTTTTATATATGAGAATGCTAACTAACATATTTAACTTTAAGAGTAATCATATATATATGAAGTGAACTACATGCTCAGGAGAAGTCATTGTAATTAACCTGAGTTTATGACAAGATCAGAATATGGCAAGCAAGCACGTAAAAAAAAAAACCCAATCACAAGCAAACTTTACCTGATCATGATTTTCATCTGAAAATGTTATTGATGTAAGCTTGTAACTATTCTTCAATAAAAATTCATTAACTAGGAAGTTTAGAGCTCTTTTCTCAAGAGGTCTGATTGGCTCCTGGAAAAAAAGAAAACAATACACTACATCTTTGGTTCATCTTTATTCCCGTCATAAAGTCCATGCAAAGCTCAGTTATCACCAGCCACCTACCTGAATTTCAGGACTTGATTTATAATTTTTTCGTTCCTGCAAAGGAACTTCATTTTCTGGGGAGGAAAAAAAAGTAACTGAATTTTACTCTCTCATAGAGGATGAGCTCAGCTACTTCTACATTGTTCAAAGTAGAGACTTAAGAAAAGGTTTATGTACACCACCTGCAGCCTGAGTCAGGTTGGCTCGAAGGGCCTGTATGGTCTCCTTGGCTTTCCGTAGTTCAAACTCCAGGACTGGACAGGGATTTGGATTAAACATACACAGGCATCCAACCAAGGCAAGGGAAACAAAAATAAAATATAAAAAGCAAGGATGGGTGTGAAAAAAAATATACTGTTTGTATTAAACAGAAAGCATGCAATCTTTATGGAACTTATGAACACATGCAGCAGAGTTGGTCTGAAAGCAAACTGGTGAAGGTTTTCCATAGTTTCATTGGCCTTAAGTTAGCTAAATCAAAATTTCAAGCTGTCTGACAAGGACTCGCTGTAGGGTTTTGGGATAGTATTTGGGAGTTGATCTTGTCAAATGTTTTGATTTCTTGGGGCAAGGGGAGTATACAGGCAATCAGAGCACAGATCTAAAGGAAGCAAATAGGTGCTGTCAGCAGAGGAAGCTGTCTCCATGTAGCAAAGCTTAAACCATGAAGTGAATGTACTGTCCCATTGAGACTACAGACTTCTGGAAAAAATTACACACTGAAATTTTAGTAGTTTAAAGGGGAGATTTTAAAACATACTTTATTTTACTGCACAAAACAGAGTAGTTTTAAATCTCTATTTAAAAATAGAAGAGTCTTAGGAATACCCTAGAGTTGATTAAGATTTTGCGTTCAATTGAACACATTGAAGAGATGCACAACCAAAAAAAAAAGCAAAAAAAGCAGCTCTTCTACAGTACTTATAAAGAAACCTGAAACAAAAAAAGCCTTTGCTCCATTATTCTTAAAAGTTTATAGTGATTCCAGACTCTACAACACTTTAAAAGATCTAGAGTCAGTTTTAGAGTCAAAAATATGTAATTCTAGCGGCTGCTATCACCTACTTCTCCTCTCCACTCCCCTGGTCACTGTTATGTGCTTCTCATGTTCCAGTGTTTCCTCCAAAAAGGGCCAGTGGTGCTTTGCTTGCACTGGGGTTTCATGTGTTTTGATGTTGAGGTCATGTATGGTGGCTTAAATTTTAAAACCCTGTACTTTTGCAAAACATAGAGCAAATGTTCCTTTAATAGCCATTTACAATTAGACCATCTAAGGGAACCTATTTAAGGAATTACCAGATAAATACATGCATTTAATTAATTCTCAGATTAATCTAATCACACTCAAAATATACAGTTACCAGAAAGAAGGACTCTTATACTTAACTAGAAAAGATGAGCACAAGACAGCTACAATACTGAACTGTTAGACAGCCTATTCAGAATATTTTAATGTCTACCTTATTCCCATGCAAAAAAAATCCATTGTAGCTGCTTTTAATAAGAAAATATCAATGATACCTTTAATCACTGCCTGGAAACAATTTAACACGGACTTTTGAAATATGTACATAGAGGACAATGCATTGCAGAATCACTGCATTGGCTCTAGATTGCATGAAATGCTACTGAAGGTTGCAAATAAAAATGTTTCCTCTTTCGAGCATCTGTTGCTAAGACTTCTGATAATTAGCACGCATGGAAAAAAGATTCACTCAGTTTGCAAATTATCCATAAAAACTGAAGGAGTAACTACAGTACACCACATTTGCTACATGAAAATAACTAGTTTGATGCACAGAATTTTACTGCAGCAATACAAAAGCGCAACTGAGGATACAATGAATAAAATATGTAAAATCTCTCTAGTATTCAGCAATGCTGATCTGCAAATACTTCTGTGCAACAAAGTTAGAAAATGCTCTCATAGTTAAGTACCTAATTTTAGCACTTCCTTGCATTTGAGTTACTTATTCACAGTTACAATTCTAAGTTGTAAACTACTAATTTGTTAGTTTTTGAAAATTGTAAAGAACTCAAATTGAGTAATTTTTCTGACAGAAATGACTATGTGTTAACATTTTACTCTTGTAAAATATTTTCAAAGACCAGAACAGTTGCAGATCAGGAGTGCCCTGCACTAGAATGATATAAATAATAAAAAAAGTTAGAAAAACAACACAAACTATAAAAACTCAGGAAATCCCATTAAGGAAAATAGGAATAAGACATGTCTGAAGGCGTGGAAAGCCAAAAAACTCATGTCAGACAAACCCATGTCAGACGGCAAGAATTAATTTTTAGTGAACTGTGATGATGCTGAAAATTCTTAGAAGCCATCAGGATTTTACCCATTCAACCTTAAAAGTAGATGACTCTGCTGCATGTTTTTCTGTTACACAGATTCTAGACATGGTATATTTGAGAAGTTGTCACTTTGCAGCTACACAGTTCTACTACAACACAGCATTGTTACAGTTGTACCTCATCTAGCCTTACTAATGCCACCATTATAATTGCCACCGTACAAACCTGGATGATTTCGAGTCGGTCACAAATTTAGCTTCTATTTGAAGAACTTTGTTTGTATTTTTGTTATATAAGCATAAATACTTGTAAGTATCTATAACATAATTTCAATCAAATGTTAAATTATGATAAAAAGGTCTTTATTTTAGAAGTTATACTGAAATGTGATCTTCTACCAAAATCTGTAATGATTTTTAACTCAGCACGTGTACTAATGAAATCAACACCGGAAATCCCTTAAATAAAAAGGCAACTTCTAACCCCGTTCTTTGTAACCATTATCAAGTACTGACTTTTAACATAATAATCTGATCTGTCTCCCCCTCTCCTTCTGTTAGGAAGCTGTCGTACCTTAGAGAAGTTACACCTTCAAAAGCATTGATAAAGCCAGCTAAAGTTTAACTTCATGCTCAAGTGAGCTGATAACATGTAGAACTCATTGCACCTGGTGAAGGAGCAGACACTCCTCAAATGATACACCAAAGCTTTGCTGCAGATAACTTAGGAAAGAACCCAAGTGACACCCCTCTACATCAGGAAAGCAGAGAACAGAAATTTGGAGCCTTGAGCTCAGTTTATCTTCCTGCCAGGAAAGGGCATTTCTGAACAATCTGGCTTGCCTTAGGGGAGACAAATTGAAATGGATCTCTTGCTTCTTATTTATAAAAGAACTCTAATCACTACATCTACCATTCTGAAAAAAAATTAGACTTACTCAAAAAGTGAATCTTTCAAGTGAGCAACCAGGCATTAGATAAAGTTTTTCAGATTAGCCATTTTTACATGATTCAGTTTTCAAGAAGCTAACCTAACACACCTTAAAAGAGAAGTGCATATCAGGAGTAGCTTGTCTGCTGAGCTTTGACATTTAAAAGTGAAGTTTCCTCAAGGATCTTATTCTATTCACTCATATTTGTTAATGACTTCATAAGTTTTTGGATCATAGGTTGAGAAGACAGCTATAAAAAACAATCTGAGATTTGGGATGGAACAAGTTGAAATCTACATGAACAGCAGTCTTGTGGGGCCAAGGCCAAAAAGCTGAAGAATTAAACAGTATTTCTAAATTTTTTTCAATACTAGCTTTTGTATAAGTAGTATTATTTCCAATTAAACCAGAATTTTACGTTTCACTTATGAAATATCTTGTTAGACTTTTGCATACTTCACTATGAAGTATTTCAGACAACAGGAGAAAGGTAGTTTTGTGTTGTGAAGCCACAAGACGGCATTCAGACATTTTCTTTTAAAAGTAGTTCTCCTCTGAAGTATCAAGGGCCCCTGTGCTTACCTAGTTTTCCTCAAACTTTCATACTGTTACAAGCTTTGTTGTTGGTTCCTTAACTGTTATTTTGAGATCTTCCTCCTTGCAAAGTAAATGTAGAACTCCAGATGTCCTAAATCATGCCCTTTAAAACATGTATGATATCCCATTACATTTATGGATTTGTATACACATTTTGAGTCAATCAGAAAAAAATTTAAATTCTCTGACAATAGTTAGCAATGAAGCCACTATCACAAACGTACTTAAGGTGTCCAAAGTCCCCCTTTCCTGAAACAAGCACTAAGAAGAAAAGCAACCTTATTTACAGTTGTTGTGAAACACTTCAGGACATAACACAAATAGACCTGAACCAGAAAGTTGCATTACAGCATGAGATATGACTACCACACTACAAAGCTTAAGACCAGCATGAGAGTTCATGAGCAAGATAATGGAGAACTTGTTGCCATAGTGGGAAGCCAACACTTGACTCGGCAACCTCATTAATGCTTTTGAGTTAATGAGACAGGACCAGATACAGAGAAAACCTCAACTACAGCAGACTTTTCTTCAGGTTCAACCCTTGGAGACAATCAACCTGGAACGAAATTTAAGAGGCTTACAACTGCTTCACAGGGCCTGAGACAGGAAATGGGAAGACAAAACCCGTTTTCAGGATAAACAAACTGTACACACAGTGTTCGCACATGACTGTTGTATTACAGATGCCTTTTGAGTTCTGGTTTTTTGGTTTTTGTTTGTCTGTTTTTTAAGATTTTCCTCTGATTTTGATTGTGCACAAGTAACAGTAATCATTAAAAAAAGAAAATAAAAAGGTCTATAAAAAGCAGAAACTGTGAACCCAAGTCTAGATAAATGAAATTCTCAAAAATAATCCAGTGGTTTTTGAGCTTGTCTCTTCCCTTCAAATCCTGACACAGACAGTATTTCATTCTGCTAATCAGAGATACATAGTCTAGCCAGAAATCGATGCTAACATCGGGAGATCTGAGAGCATAATTGATTGAAATGGAATTTGACTATGAGAATTAACTTTATTATCATGAAAAACAAAACCTGTTTTTAAAACTATCAGATTCTTAGAATAGTAGGTGTGAAAGGTAAGTTAGCAATAATAAGGATTCTGAATTATGGAAAGTAGGGGTTTTAGATCACAAGCATACTTGTGCACATGGTCAATTTAAGATGTGGCAGAAGATTCACTTCCTTAGACTGAATGTCAGATGACCTATTTAAAGCAAATGCTGTGAGTATTTGACTTCAAGTTAGGTATATTCTTATTCCACAGGAAGGGAATAGGTTTTCCATTCCCTTGTTGTTTTATGAAAATTAGTATTTGGAGGAGGTTTTTTAACCCTAATAAATCCTTCAGTACTGAGTTTATCTTAGCAGCATTTCAAGCACTGAATACATGAGTTCAGATTCAAGACTTATCAATCTTAGAGAACGAGTTATTTCCATCTAGTAAATTGTAAACTGTAAGGATGTAAGTATTTTTTTTGAACTCTTAGTGGATTACAAATGTATTATCCAAATTGTTAGAAAGCTCTCATTTTCATTAGGATTGGATAGATAATGAAGAATGTTTTCGAAAGTGCAGTTAGTTTTCTCATGCTTATCTACATCCTCAACTTGCATCTTTTTAGTCAAGCTCATAATATCACAGAAGAGACTCACTTCGCTTCCTTCGATCACACTTCCCAAAAGAAAAGTTTACACCAACTCTTCAAAACGTGTTTACTTCTATGCCAAATTTTGATTCTAATGCCAGATGGAATGAACTGGGCTAACAGTTTTGAAATACTGAAATAAATTTTAAAGTCCTTTTGACTTGGAACCAGTTTATGGGTTACATTTAGTGACTGATGTGCATTTATGTCCTATCTTTCATTTGACTAGTGAATTGATATGGAAATCCTGCATTCTGTCCAAACTGTAAAAAACAAAGATAGCAGCATGAGAAGGGCGCTTACAAAAAGAAACTACTCAAACCCCACTCTGAGAACTATCAAAAGGAAAATATGGCTATTAGATCATGGCCTCAAGCTTTCACAACAGATTACAATGTTATCTCCTAATCATCAAAGCTCTTCACAGTAAAGAAAGAATTTGAGAAGAAATAAGCAAAATGGACTTCCATTTAAGTTTCAAACTGCATTTGCAGCTAAGAACTACTTCAAAAGCAGAAGTTATAAGCCAGAGTTTGTTCTAAGAAGGCACTAGATATGCAAAGTTTTTGAAACCTCTGCTGTCATAATTTTTTCATGTGCAAATTAAATACTTATCCATTTTCTGAAGTTTATTTCTCAGAAAGATTGCTTTAAACAGAACTGAGGCAAAATATTTTAAGCAATTATGACTGAACCAGAATTTTAAGTAGAAATAGGATATTTTGGAAAACTTTGAGTCTTCATGAATATCCAGAAATAATATTCCAGTCTTGCTTTGTTCAAATTCTTATGATGTTTTTTGAAAACTCTGGGAAAAACATCTCCAAAGGGACATAGAAATGTAACGTAAATATCCAGACATATAATTTCTTTGTCGATTACATATGACAGCAGCCAATCAACTATACTGTAATTGTCCAAAATATTGATCTATTGTAGGATTACTTAATTAAATTTAATATTTATTTTTAGGGTATATTCATTTCATACTGGGAGCAATCATTATTTTGTTATTAATGTTCCATCAGAAGATTAATGGTTCTACTGGATGTCAATTCTGACTGGGAATATACTTTCTATAAGCACATCTAATCCAATTCAGGTACTAAAGACAGCACTAAGCACAGATCAAACTAGCTCTCTCCATAATACTATTGACAAGTAATACTGTCTAGAAACAGGAAAATCTACTAAGATGATGAAAATAAATAAAGTATTGGAAATTTGCTTGTTTCTTCCTTGTATTCCAGGACACAATTCACAAGCACTTGGGTTCCTAAAGCAATTTGCTTAGAAGATTAGTTGTCTATTTACAGCTATTGCCTCCTTGAAACAGACTACTTATATTGAAAAAGAGAGTAATTAGATAGTAATAAAAATCTGGAAGTTTCCATATAAATTGAAGAACACTAAGTCCCTATAGTTCTAGACCAGAGCACCAAATACCTGAAGTTGCTTCATGTTCATGAATTTAATCCAGTCCTTTAACTCAGTAACGCTGACTAGGTAAGAAAAATTAGATTTTCCTACCACTTTTGTTTCTTCTCTCTGGTTCAATACTGGTTGCCATTTCAGACTAACTGAGGGAGAAAAATTTCTGAGTCAAGATCCTTTTCAGAAGTGTTTCATCAGCCTTTTTGTTGCTTAAGAACATGACAGTGCTTCTGCTAGGAAGCTGGTGGTTCAGAGTACAGACAACAGCATGGAACAGAGACATAGCAGCTTGTATTATTTCAGGTTTCATAAAGCTTGACTATGTGAGCAGAAGTCCCAGCATCGACAACCTTCATGTACTTGTGATATTAAACAGCATTAAGTGACAAGAAGTAAACAGAGTTCTGCAGCAGTTTCTAGAGAGTTTTATTGGGTTTCTCTACAGAAGCCATGAATAACTTAACATCTGAACTTAGAAAAAAACCTGGACTAGAGAAATACGGTTCAAATGCAAAAGAGATTACTAAAATAATCTCAAATATAGAGAGAAGGTTCTGCCTTTGGTGAGATAAAAGATCCTGAAATTAAAAGTGCCAGAGGCCCCTAAGTTCAGAACAAGAGGCAAATAAAGCCACTTCCTTAAACCATTCTTACACAATCAAAGAATCAAATGGGAGAGAAAAGCACTACAGTTAAGATTTGTAGCAAAAAAGATTTACGGAACTAAGTAAATCCCAAATTTGCTCTGGGTTTGGAAATGCTTATTTGACTGATCTACATGAAAGCTATATTTAAGAGATGACTCGAAAGAAATTTTTATATCAGAAATCTATCATCCACGTAGTAGTCACAGAATACTATGTAGAATATTTTAGCATATGTTTCAGCTAGAGAGTAGTAGTCAGTAGACAATATCAAGATACAGTTCTATTGTCAAAAGCTGGTATATATTTAAGTATACTGCTTATTTCTACCCTAGCAATATCTGGAATCGTACAGAAGTACACCTGACTGAATATTTAGTTATTGTAGTAGAAATGTCTAAAACATGATATCATCAAGTGACTAGTTAAACCATTACAGTGAAGTCTTGTCATCTTCAGAAATGTTAATTTAAATACACTTATGCTAGAAACAAGTCCAACAGTAAAATTAACATTCTAAGATTCCTAAATCATACAGAAAACTTACCTGCTACTCTTTCATCTGTTTCCCTATTGCCATCATCAGAGTATCTTGCAAAATCTAAGGAATCAAGAGTACTGATGCTTCCAGCGCGATCTTAAAGGGGAGGAAAGAAAAAAAAAGATATCAGAAATAACCCTGAAGAGTTGCCTGTCTTTGACAGAGAAAGACAAAACACATTATAAATTGAAGGCTAAATAAGTTCTGCAAGACTGAATTTTACTGCATTTTCTAAAAGTGTCTCTAAGTAAAGACTACGTCAGAAAATTTGAACAAAAAATACAGCATTGCAACAAGTTCACTGAACAGCCTGTAAGAAATTCACTTTTTCTCCCCCTAAAAGGTGGTGTTTCTACCTTGTACACAGCAGGTGAGGAGCACTGTAGTGTAGCGCTTCCCCTTTCACACAAGGGCCAGGGACCTTGGCTTGGACATGCAGGTGAGCACTCACAAGAAACCAAAGAGGTACAAAGTGTTGTGCCACAGGTTCCAAGCAGTTCTGTTCCCATTCTACAGAAATTTTTAACTGCCCCAAATACACTACTTCGTTTTCCCATTTTTTGTATTTTGAGGCATGTTACCATGACCAAATACTTTTCTACATCTCCTGATCTGGCCACTAACTTCACTATATACCCACTTAATCAACGCTTACCAAGAAACATATTACCTAAGAAAAGCAAAGGAAGTACAGTTCATGCTACTGCAGGCATAACGTTCACATTCTAGAATTAAATTCTTAATTTAAAAAAAGAAAAATGAAAACATTCAAGAAATTCAGTAACAAACACAAGGTTTTGATCTGATCCTGACATTTTTCATTTCAGGGGAAGGAGAAAGAAAAATGATCAAGCAAAATGTAATTTTGATAATTTCAAGTCTGTTGATGCACACATTCACCTTTTTATCAGAAAAATGCATAAAATACTCAGTAACAGAACTCAAAATAAACTGAACATGTTCCTAACACAATTGAACATGCAGAAATTATATTAAGTACCTTAACATCTTTCCCCTCCCTTTGAAATTAATTTTTATGTAGCACTTCAGAAATAAATTTAATTACATTAGAGCTGTTGTCACATTAACAAAGAACAAACTCCATAGAGCTGTCAAGAAAACCTCCTAACTGTCAGTGGAAATAGAAGTAATTTCATCACTTGTCAGTCAAATTTTGTCATGACTAACATCTCTAAGTATTTAACCTCTCCTCTCATTCTGCATTATGTAAAAGAAGTTTTTTGAAGGATTATTTTTTTTATTAATTAGTTTCTTTTGTATATTTATGTCTAAGTTGTCTCATAAGGTCTTGTGACATCCTCTCTACATACAGACCAGCACTGGACTGAAAAAAGAACACCTGGATTAAGACTGATTAAAGCATCTACACTGAAAAGCTAGAGAGAACACTAAATTTGCCAACTCTAGCTGAGTGACACGGTACCAAACCAAAAGTGCCTGGCAACCCTAACTTGTTTGTTCCACGGACATAAAGTATATGACAGTATATAGTTTATATCTAATAACAGGGGTTTTTTTCCTATTACTATGCTTTCTCATCCAACTAAGGACTGTTGCTCCTCAATGATGTCTATTCAGTAATTGGTTTTAACCCTTATTTTTCATATGCAGATTCTGGTCTTTTCTACTGCATTTTTTCAAGACATTATTCTGATTTAATAATTCTCTCCAGGTTGTTCTATAGCACTTAGCAGCACAGTACAAACTCTTCTTTTTACGGCATCTTTGCAAAATGGACTGTTTTGAAAATAAACCAGTGGGGAACCACATTGAGTGGTTAAGTCAAAAGTAAACATGAACTTTGCATGCACAGCATGAAAGTCTTGAGAGCTGACTTTCAAAACACCCAACACCTTGATCAGTATGTATGGCTCCAAATTATTTCTTTGGGAGCTGCAAGATAATTTTTTGAAATCCAATTCAAGTCTTGAGTTAAAGAAAAAGAGATCCCAATGAAAAACTGATATTTAAGAAAAGTGAACCAGTCTCATATAGTATTGCTATGGCAAAAACAGAAATACAACTGTTTCCTCCTACAGTCTTGCCATGTTTGCAAGGTAACAATCAGAGAAACAATGCTCAAATTTTCAGGTAAAGTCAACCACATCATCATTACTGAAGCATCTAAAGCCATAGGTAACACTACCTTTTTTTCCTATGACTAATGGCCCACTTTTGAGGCAAGGGCTCTCTCCTGAAAAGTGATAAAACAAATCCAGCTATAAAATACAAATGTACTTGCCAAAGCAGCCAGAAAGTTCTTGAAAAAACCTCCAAAAAACAGGTGTCTAGAAAAATGCATGGGGCAATCACAATCTTTGTCAGGATGTATGAAATGGAAGCTGTTTAAGATGATACCAGTGGCTATGAATCCAACAATTTGCCGTATCAATTCGTTCTACAGCTTTAACAGTCCTAGAGAAACTGAACACCAAGGGTTTTTCACCATTTTAACACTCAGAAACAGCCTTATGCACCACATCTACATGCACAGCAGCAATTTGTAAGGTTGAATGTTCACCATTTAGGTTTCTCTTTATCACTATAGTGTTCACAATAACAGCAAACATTTGACACTTTTCATACAGGCTGATGTTACAAAGATTCAGATTGATTAAACAAAATGAAAGTCTGCTGAGGAACACCAGCCTCATGGCCTGTTTTCTGCTACGATCATTGCTCTCTCCCAGTAATGCTGATCCTCCTTCCTGTTACAAAAAAGCATAGCCCAGCTATCATCACCCCCCCAAGCATGCTGTCATTACTAGAACAAGCCAATTTGGGTGCTAGAAGTCATTATGTCCAGTGTTCAATCTGAAGATAAGGTTTAAAATGAAAAATGTCTTTATGTATTCCATTGGTGGAACCTGAATCTACACAGAGAACTACCTACAGCTATCCAAACAAACAGCTGAAGGAAATGAAACACTAACAAAGACAACCTATACACACATACAGGTTGAATGGTATCTTCTCAATTGAGTGTCCCACTAGATGATATATACTGCCAAATTTCAAGTTGTGAAATTATAACTTCCACAATGCAATGCCAACTAAATGGTCAGCTTGTAATGTATATGTAACATCTTATAATGCAGCTACACTTTTACCACTGCTTTGCTATAGGATACTGCCTTTAAAATAAGTGGTGTGGTTAAAGAAGTGCTTCTTCATGGCAAGAGGCCACCAGCGCTGAAGCACTTCAGCTGAGACACCTCCTGGGCAAAGGGGCTCCACAGGCATTAATGAACCATCAGTGCTAAGGCTATACCCTGCCAAGCCCCAGTGCAGGGAAAGCCCAGTCACAGCCACAGCTCCCACTGAGGCAGGTGCTTCAAGCAGTAGGAAAGGAAGCAATGCAGGAGCAGCTCCCTCTGCCTTCAGTGCTGGCACAGCTACTCATTTCTGCCTCCCACCACAGCCAGGCTGGGTGAGGTCCAAATGGCAGCTCCACCTCCTCATGCTCACACTGCAAAGCTTGTAGTGCCACATAGTCCTTGCCTGCCCTGGCTACTTCAAAGCTTCTGCCCGAGACAGCTGCGGTGGAGTCAGGGCTCAGGAAAGATCAGGCAGCAAAGGCGCCCTGCTGCTTCTTTCAAATGCCATGGCAGCACTAGTGACCTTCTGGAAGTAGGCAAGATGAATTTTGGGGCTGTAATTGCACAACAAAATGAAGCACCTCAAGGAAGAGCCAAGCATCACACAGGAACTCGCACCAGCGGGTTTACACAGCAAAGAGGGATTTATGATACTATGGTATCAGAGAACATGGGAGAACAAGGTGAGAAGGGAAAGCTAAACGAGACGAGAGAAAATATGACCCAGACCTGTCAGATCTATCATTATCAGTAGGGCCATAGCACACAGGTGCTGCCAGGCAGGGCAGTGCTGAGCAGTGCCCAAAGCTGAACAGCAGCAGGCCGGTCCCATCGCTGCACCTACCCAAAATGTCTCTGTGGGGTAACTCTATGAGGCCTCACTCCTAACCAATGTCTTTGTAGGCAGTCATCAGCTGAGGTTTAGCTCCTACAACTAATGCCATCATCCAGAAAATCACACAATAACATCTTATAATCTCAAATTTTACACTTCCATAAAGGATGCACCTGCTCAGCAAAGGATCAGAGGGTGGAAAAGGTACCTCCCTGATGCCAACTCAAGAGCCTTGTTTGCCAGGAAAATGGGAAGGGCTGTTTGAATGAGTGGAATTGGCAAGGGAAGGGCTATGCTCAGTCACGTAGCTCACCTGAGGAATGTGAAACATCACCATTTATCTGAAGTACTGACAATGGTACTCCACAGACTGAGTGGATGTATTTCAACCACAGTGTTCAGAAAAGAGTACTATTTTCTGAACTGAAAAGAGAAACTTAAAAAGGAAAAAAAAATTAATTTTTTAGAAGAAAACAACACATTTCTTCACTTTATTTTTTAATAAAAAATAAAAATCTTAGGTTTAAGTTACTTGGCCAATAATATCAAAGCATAATCTTTCTCCTGAAAAGGAGAAGTACACTTGGGCCGAATTGTGTTTCTTTCCCAGAAGGAAATCCAATGTGACACAGCAGTGGGAACTCATTTTGCTGTCTTGAGGTGTGCATTCTTACCAACAGTCCCCTGTGCATGGATTTTAGACTTCTTTCTCTGAATTAAAACACTTTTCAAGCAGCAATTAATTTTTGCTAAAAGCTTTCCTAGTGAATAGCGACAAAATAATTGCTGTCAGCTTCATGTTTCAGAAATGGTAAAGCAAAGTAACAAGAACAGTTTTGACAAGGAGGTATCAACACCTGCAGAACATGGATCACCTCAATACGGGACAAGAAAGTGCCATGGGTGTGTAGAGGAAAAGTGAAATAGGCTTAGGCTTTTCATAGTACGTACTAGTGAAAAGCCAGGAGAGAGACTGGGATAGTAAAGGAGAGCCTGTGTATAGTTCTTGTCTCCTACCTTTACCAGTGGAATAGGATGAACAAAGTCAGAATGCCAAGATTCATATTGGATACTCTAAGCTAAGAAGTTTTTTTTAATCCATTTGTTTAAAAATGCAATGTTTTTACTTTCATTTGTGAACTTAAAAATCAGGTTCAACACCACACTTTGCTTATTAACTTCTACAATCGTTTAAAATATTGCTTCACTCCAGAGGAATTTCACTTCTTTTCTTATTCCCAGAACTGTCACTAGTACGAAAAGTAGATTTTTGCTGACAGCTCGTGTTCCCTAGGCATATCCAGCTGTCACTGAAAATAGAGCATAACTATAGAAGTAGGAAAATATAAGATCTTGAAGTGATACATCCCCTTCTACTGACTTACACAATATGAAAAAAGTTAAGTTTCATTCACTCTGATGGTAAAATGAGATTATTTTTACCAGCTTACCTAAAGGGACACCAAGAGGGATCACATTAGCCATATTTTCATATTAGCCATATTTTCACAGTACATTAATAAAACAGAAGTTGCATTCTTCTACAAAACCACATTACATAATCTTTACATGAGCATTTACATTGTAAATCATCTAAAAACATAGACAAACTAAGTGATATTATTTATTGACAGGAAGGCTCAAGAAAAAATATTTTAAAAACTAAACTAACGTTTTACAAGCAATTTGAATTTATTTTGCAAACATCCAAATCGATTTTTAAAACTACTAGTTGATAAAGCAGCCAAGAAGCTGTCATATTTCCTCTAAGATTACAGGAAATCATATCACCATATACTAACAATCAACCAAACGGAACATATGAAGAGCAAGAACTCCATCTTTTTCCTTGAAATTAAAAGATAAGTCATGATACTATGCCTGTATAAGACAGATTCACTCTGCATCTCTAATGAAATGTTCACTTGTACTGAAAAATATCTATAACCCTGAAACCAGACTGTTGCCATATTTTAAAGTGCTGTGCAAAATAGCTGGCTAACCGCATTTTAAGGTGATCAGAGAAATAACTGGCTATCGGAAATTGGGGTTTGATTCACATACATATGGAACTAAAAGTGAATCCTTCCCAGTCAAGATCAGAGCAGCCTCGCACTGGATATTGCATATACTAGGAAAATACATTTCTCAGTTTAAGCCAAGTTTTACATGAATTACATGGTTATACATGGGATGAAACAGCTGTAGGTAAACAGCTCACACATATCACAGGAAGATACAACCTTTTTTTTGAGATATTAAAAGTCCAAAGTTAATTAGTCTGGATTATAATTTACACCTATCACGCTATGACAAAGCCATCATCTGGACTCCAATGTCCATCCTCATACATCACTATTTGGAGGAAAAAAACTAAATACCACTTTGCATTTAAAAAAACCAAACCAAACAAAGAACACTCTTTGAAGACCTACCTGATCACCTCATACAGTTCCATTTGTCATTTACTGTAGCATTACCAAATAAGAACATACAACATACCACAGGCTTAGAAAAAACTGTTATGGAACACTGCTCACTATACTGCATACTACAAAGGATTTATATAGAGAATTCTGCATACTCATCCAAGCAGAGCTCTGCTTCCAGGAACATGGAATTTTTAGTTCTCTTTTTTTTTTTTTTTTAGTTTAGTGTTTTAGCATTGGCATTAGAAGTATCACACGAGCAACCTAATCCACTAGTAGTAATTTTATTTTATATTAATACACTCTCTTCATTAAATTGAATTTTCCCTACACAGGATTTCACTATGGAGAAACTAACAAGTCTTCTCAGTTCAGTGTCAGATACAACCCTACTTAAAAGGCACCTCAGGTTAATGCCTTCCAGCTTCATCTGAATAAAACCAGATGTTGAAAGTTACATAAGTGAACGACTGAGGCCATCAAAAATTATTCCTTAACATCATCATCTTGATGGCTATTTCTAGAAAAGAAAAAACCCAATAGAATTCCAGGATGCACTTCTCTGCAGCAGTAGAAATAAGTTGCACTTCATACTTGAATTGGTCACTGACAATTTGTTTTGTAGAACAAAATTTTTAAAATAGGGAACTGCTAAGGTTTAGTTTTACTATGAATTTTAAAAAAATACAACAGGATAATTTAACCAACAAATATGATACAACTTAATATATGGCAGTAAATTAGACTCCAATGTTATGATCACAATACAAATACAGTTGTTGGGGATTTTATAAATGTCAGAAAACCATGCAATTACAGCTATATGTGAAAGAATTAAAGCAAAAATTTCTAATTCTGAGATACTCTTTCAGCTCTATGAAAAGTGAGAAGCTATAAAAGCCCCCTACTGCAATGTTTTGCAACTTACAACACATGGACTCTTCTTAAGACAAGCTTAAAAGAATCATGTAGTTCCATGTAACTTCAGAAAACATATAGAAGTTTTTCCTGATGAGTTGTGCTATTGCTTTGAATTAAGATCGCACTCCTTCCAATATAAAACCCTTCCTGCATGGAAGAACTGGTGGAAAATTCTCCATCCAAAAGAAAATTATGTCATAAAGAGATGAAAGCTGAAACTTTAAGGGGTCTGCAAATCAAAGGCTGGAAAAAAACTTCATATACATCTGGAAAGGACAACAGTATCTATATTTTATGGAGTACAGATTACCTTTACATTTAGGATGCCCAACCTAACTTTTAAATCCAAAAAGAGATACAGGCATATCAGCAAGTACTCTGATGACAGATCCCAATTGAGAAGTTTCTATGGAAACTACTCAGGTCTGCCACTTTTTTCCTTTTCCTCTATGCTACAAGTACAATGATAGAACTGTTCACTCCTAAGGAAATGTAGATGTATTAATATGTATTTTAGATCTGCTTCTGTTGACGGTAAAGAGGTCTGCAAACTAGGTATTTTACCTACCTTAAATATTCCAGACCTAGAGAAATTAGCCCCTACGGCCATGCAACAGATGGCCTACTCTCTTCTAGAGATACTGATCTAGAAAAGCGTGTCCTTGAATAACTTGCATTTTCCACTGTCCTGCACAATATCACAGGCAAAAACCAGCAGAAGCCAAGGAAACTGGGAACAGAGGCTATTTGAGAGAAAGAATAAACTTCCTCTTGTATTTATTGGTACATGCTTAAGCTTCCTATTAATACTGAACTCCACATACACATATGTGGATAAACCAAATGGCAAGAGAGATACGATTCACAGATGTGGGATAATGCAAAAACCTGAACAGTTTTAATGGTATTCTTTCTACATTAAATCAAAGAATCAAGACATCATGAACTCTTCAGCAAATGATCATCACTCCACAGTTTGTATTTGTTGCTACATTATATACCAACTGAAATATGTATGTTGTGCAATGCATATGAATAAATGAATTAAACTATTTAATTGCCCACAAATTATAGTTAAAATTTCTTTAAGCCTTACTGAATTTCATAAGACAACTCTTGAGTAATATTACTTTGAGAAGTCTTAAATGACTGCTGAGTTTAAAACTTCTGGTATGTTTCAACTTGTTCCTAGCTTACCAGTGCTGGATCAGTCAGCAAAGCAAACTTGATCCATGGCAGCAGATACCTGATCTAGCATAAAACCTTTACAGTAGAAACAGACTTACACAACAATTTTTTAAACCAATTTGAGTCTGCAGAGTAAATTTTACCAGACAAAGACATTCCACATTGCTATGGTAACTCTGGGATGGAATGAAGAACCTTGAAGTAATTCATTGCATCAGGCACTAAATTGCAAGCAGCTAACCTACCAACCTTGCTTTGCAACTGCAAGTGCCTCTTTTGCTCTCTCCCACATGTTCTTATTCAATAAGACCTGCAGAATTTCAAAGGTGGTATGCTCTGAAAAGACTTCAGACCTTTATCAAATGAAAGGGAAACTTAGTTAAGTAAAGCTACCAGAATAAAATTAACTTTCGAGCTGTCAGTGCAATCCACTTACAAATTACCTAGAACAGACATTCCATACTAGTCCATGATGGGCAATCCAGATTGAAAACAGATGATCAATACACTTATCTACTTCATATTAATAACAAGATATAAAAATTCATGGAACGTATATGAGGGTAAACCCCCTAAAGCTACTCGGAGAAAACTAATCTATGCTTGCTGGCCAAGGACAGGAAAAAAAACCAAAACAGCAAAACCCAAACAAACAAAAAACCCCAACCACCAGATATGTAAAACAAACACTTTGTAGATACATTGCAGTAAAGAACTATAAGCCTCACTACCACGACAGACACATTGCAGAACCTCAACAGAAAGATGAAATTATAAGTAGAACATAGATAGATCTTGCACCCTAGCACAGAAATAACACACTCACTGAACTGGGTTAAGATACAGGTCCACCTGGGCTGATCTCGTGGAGAGCCATACCAAAACCAGGATGCTGTTAGGGGGAGGCTTACTGCATAGACATTCTCAGACAGCATCCAAATTCAGAGTCTGAAATAATTAAGCTGGCCCTGCACAAAACCATTTGAATGTTGCTGCAGTGAACACTGAGGTCCAGAGGGATACAACCTTGGGGAAAGCATCAATCCCAGCCTGACTCCCTACACATGTGCTGCAGTGTGCTTGAGCTACCAGAGCTTCCCAAAACAGAACAGCTAAGGGAGAAGCATGGCACGGAGGTAGGTCTTCCAGCTCATGACCTCAGCTGGCTTCAGCAGAAATCAGAAAGCATCAACAGCATCAAATTAACTCCATTGCTTGATGCTGCAGAACGGCATTTTCTAAAATGTATCCGTTAACTTGCATTACAAAGATTTTTCCATTCTCCACAGTAACCCAGCTTTCTGTTATACTCTCTGACATGAAGCAAAATCATACCAATCTAGTCCTCAAATGGTTGCCCTTGTTGAGGGGCAACCATTTATAGTTTAAGTGTATAGATAATATCTATACTTTACCATCTACACTTTAAGGGTATAGATAATATCTATCTTCATTCACAAGCATTGTATTCCCTCAGTTTTCTTCATATTTAAATCCTAGTACGTTCTCCTTTGCCTACTTTCTACATTATCTCAGGACAGTCGTAAATTTTCCAGTTAAGTTTTAACATGTGTCCACATGGGTTCTACAGAAAATTTAAAAAAGAATAGAAATTAGCAACTAGACACCAAAGCCTCTCTGTTCAGTCTGAAGAAGAGCAGGCTCGGGGGAATTTCACAATGTGTATAAATAACTGAAGGGAAGGCGCAAAGAGGATGGAGTCAGGCTCCTCTCAGTGGTGACCTGTGACTACAGGCAATAGGAACAAAATCAAATACAGGAGGTTCCTCCAGAACATCAGGAAATACTTCTTCTACTGTAAGGGTGACTGAGCACTGGCATAATTGCCCAGAGGGGTGAGTCTTAAAAGCCACCAGGATGTGATCCCGGGAAAGCAGTGGCTCTGCTTGAGCAGGCTGGACCAGATGATTGCCAGAGGTCCCTTCCCATCCCAACCATGCTGGCATTCTGTGATTATTTTTGCCTTGATTTCTCTTACTCTAACAGGTTTTTTCAACTGACAAAACAGCTGATAGTTTTATCTCTCCTCTAACATCAAACTAAGATGAAAAAGTACTTGTTACATAAATAAGAAATTTTTGTTCTGTGACTTTTTATCTAACAGTATTTCCTTCAATTCAACAACAAAGTAATCAGTTGCATCACCATCATGGTACAATATACTGCAGGAAGGGAGGAAGAAAATTGCCTCTCCCCTATGGTGCACTGGGGGAAATAGGTCACTATTTCTCAAAGGCTTTTTCAGCTTTGTCCGTCTTTAAAACACAAACATTTTTAAAAAATATTTATCCCACAAACTCAATATACTTAGTGCCACATCTCAGGCATGCACATCACAAATAACAATATAAGGCCTACAACTTGTACTGAATCATTCAATGTTTTAGCCTATACTACAGGAGATTTCAACCCAGTTTCTCAAACTTGCATCTTTACAATACACTAGAATCCCAAATACAAGTAATACATTGAGGACAAAGAGTCGTAACTTTGAACTCAACAGCATAAGATTTTAGGAGTTATCTTTAAATACTAATAGAAAAGAGACTTGTGATGCTATATTTTAAAGAGCTCCATAGATTCAAATTACCTACATCAGATTTTGTAACAAATCTTAATTTAGTTGGAAAGTGTAAGAACTTCCTGAAAAAGATTATTTTTTCTGTATTTTCATTAATTTTGTGTTCATAGAACAAAGAAGTCCAGTATTTACAAGTTTTAAATTGGCAGAGGTGAGCTGCACACAGATGGGCTTCCAACATAGCTGGCATCAATACTTACTTGATACTGACTTACAAAATACCAGACAAATCTTTTTATATCAGGTAATAAAACTGGCATAAAATTTTCAGCAAGCATTCTCTCACTGAACAGAGTTTATGAGTCACATCTTCAGTCAAGAAAAAGGTAATTCTCAGAGGAAAATAAGGCACAGGAAATTCGATACAGCTTATACGGAACTGAAATTATGTATGGGAGAACTTAGACAAGTTGTCAGTGGTTGGTTCTGAAATCCAAAGCTCTAGCTCATCTTAATTCCCTTTCTCTCCCCCACTCAAAAAAATCTCTCCTTTCCCTAACAGCAAAACTATCAGAAGGATGGTGTGCTGCTTCAGCATAAATCCTGCTCATTAGGCTGAAGCTTTCAGCCAAAGGATGGTTAAACGCACACAGAACTGAACTAGCTACAAGTGCCTATAGATAGAGGGTTCACTTCTGCCTTCTCCAACATTGAAAAGTAACAGGAATTCTGGCACGGGAACAGAAAGCCAGGGCTAAAGCGATTAAATTCCCCATAGCATAGGTGTGAAGATCCTAAAAGAACAAAACCATGCACTGAGTTACAATAGGGTAAAATACAACATAATCATAGTCACTTGCTACTCAGCTGAGAACTTGATACTTGCCTGCCCAGTACTAGTGGCTTCTGGTCTGTCTTCCTTTGCCCATCATTGTCATGCTTATCTCATGCTACCTTATCTTGTTACTTCTTCGTGTAGTTATACACTTTTGGGACTAACCTGTCTCCTGAACAATCTACCATTACATCCCAAGTCACCTCAACACAGATATCAGCCAAAGCTTAAACTTCTCCATCAGGAACAGCTTCCAGCAGACCTGGTTTCACTCATTTGACAAGTCCAACAACTGCAAAAGCCTTAACCTAAGCAGCTCGTAAGCTATGAAGCGCATGTCACTGAAAACTTGTCAGAAATACCAGAGTCAGTAAAACGGAGGGGAGCTTAAAGCAGTCGCAACTGGAGAAAGTTCAACTGGCTTCTCTATCAGTAAAGCCAACATCAGAGCACTACAAAATCTCTGGTTTCATCCAGGCATTACTGTCTTTGGCAGGTCTGCAGGGAACTCGGCTTCCCTTTCCTTCAGTGTTACACAGAAACCTCTACTCTATCAACAGTTTTCTCTACTTCATTTGAAGAGACAACATTCAGTCTTTCCCATCTGTCGATACTAGCAGCTCTGAGTACCTATTTATCTGCACCTTTCCATCCTGTCCTTACTCAGGGGAGCACCTTTTCCAAATCAGACAGTAAAACCACTGTCTTATCCACAAGTTGTCAGTCTACATCCTGGTATCCGCAGAGATAGACAACAGGACTAGAGATATTTGCTTGCTTTCATAAAGTAACAAGCAAAAGACTTGAGCTGACAACAACAAAACACCTAACAACTAGTCATTAGAACAACAAAACTTATTTGTCATCTTCCTAATTTCCTTCTTATTCAGACTGCCATTTAAGCTGAGGTATTTATGAAGTGCTTTGAGGTAGCCCTGTTCTGCTGTATTTTCATTCAGAGCACAAATCTGGTGGAACACTGATGACAAAGTCTCTCACAAAATTACAATGTCTGTGACTCAGGATTGAGAGCTGTTACCAAGACACCTTCTTCTCACAGAAGTATAATCAATATGCTCTTCCCACGTGGATTTTTCCACTAGGATCCATTTGAATTTCAATGGCTACAAGGAAAAACAGAGTGATACTTCACAATATGAAAAGAAAAAAAAAAAAACCCAACCAAAACCCCAAGAACTGCAATTTGTAAACAAAGCCAGGAGCTTACTATGAAGAAGCAGTAATACTTAATATTTTTGTGCTCACAGATTTGCTTAATGTAACTGAAATCAAATCCCCAAAAAGTTATAAAAATTTTATTTTGGCAATAATTAAAAACAAATAATTTTCTGAAAACCACAAATGTAACATAAGTGTTTAAACCTCTTCTTTATGATTTTCATTAAAGCTAATTCAAATTTCAGGAATGTTGAGCTTTTGTAGCCATAAAGAAAAAAATAAATTGCAAATTTTAAGATTAAAGCTAGTTCTAACAGTGTAAGCTGCATCCCTTTTGGAAAGGGTATTCATCAGGTACAGTAACCAAAGGGCATCATATCAATCATATTACAAAAAAAAAAAAAGTTTCTTCATCCACTATCTCAAGCTTGAATTACTGTCATGGGTATATGGAAAAACATATGATTTACAGGAACTGGGATGAGACATTTGAGCCACAGTTTTATTTCTAAATTTCAAGTGTCTCAATTTGTACCGTACCTCCTCCAGCAAAAATGATAGGGACAAAAATTTAAATTTAATGTGTAGGTGCTAACTAAGGCCTTTAAAAGGCTTTACAGTAAAAAGGAGGGACTTCCAAAACATACCACTCACTGAGTAGCACTAGAAAAGCGGTTATCAAAATGGTCAGCAGATGTGGAGCTACTGCTATTGAAATCAGTGGAAGAAGCTCTCACAGAAGTTTGGGAAGATCTAGAAGAGACACGGGACATGAAGGATGACCATATGCAAGTAATGTACATCTAAAGGAATAGTGTTAATGCCTTCACAGCATGAATTTGCTTAAACTAGAAGAGCAAAGTTCCTACAGACGAGATTTTTCATTACAATATATCTTAATCTCTTTGCAGCTGTGACATTGCTGCTGCTGGAAAAGGGTGCTTTTGCAAAAAAAGAAAAAACAAAAAAAGAAATCCTAGTCATCTGACTGTCATTTGCTGTTGCAACCAAGCACTCTGAAGCATGGTTCAAAGACAAAACAGCTTCTAAGTCACTAGCTGACCACATGATGCTGGTTGTCTACATCCAACGCCACTTCATTAAAATCTCTTCATAGCAGTCTGTGAAGATGAAGAGAAGAAAAAAACCCACCAAAATAAATTCCAGCATGCACTCATAGTTTACATTGTCTAAAAGCATTCTGAAAAGTGCCAATGAACACTTGTACTGAAATTCTCCCATTCTGTACAGCAACACACAGTACAAAAGCTTTCCACTGCTCAGTGGAAATCCTCAGGCAGCATTCCAAACATACTTCACATTCAGTAAGAATTGCCAGTCGCACTTCTTTTTCATCCACTCAAATTATGAAAAATCTCAGTATAAAGCCACAGAAATTCATCTAACTTGGGAGCTGGGAGGAGCAGGTACAAAGCTAGCACTGAGAAGAAATTCTGATTTTAGAAATCAATAGAAATCAATAAACTTTTTTTAATGATACTATGATTTATTTTCAGTGAGGCATAAAATTCACATGACCTTGAAATGGCAATCATGTCAACCTGCACTACTTTCTGCATCAATAGCTTCTATTAAGAAAGCTATTGGTTTATTTTCAAATCCCTTTGGCATATTAAGGCAAGAGAAGGTACATGCATGACTCTGTGATGCATTCTCTGCAAGTCTCCCTGTGAGGATCCACAAACGCAGGTACAACAGACTGGGTCTCTCAACAAAACTGAACATTTTGACTAACCTAGGAACCTATTCAGACTTACTCTTAGATCTAAACTGCAGCACAGTCATCTACCTAAATCAAGTAATACCAGATGCTTAAGAAGGAAGTGAGGGAACTCTTTCAAAGGCTATGATTTTCAGCCCATCAGAGTCTTCTGCAGTCTACTTTTTAGTATTTGGAAAATGGCATAACTTCAGAGGCATGAGACTACAAGCTTTTGTGGAATCAGCATCAGTCTGAACAGCACTGTCACAATTTCTAGCTCAGTGCTAGACTCCTAACTGCAAGAAAGTCTGATGGCACTAAGTTAAAAATCTACTTGAGCTATACAAAAATATTTTTTCATTTGTTCTGCATCTGTCATCTTTCAATGTCACTCAGTGTGAACTGCTTTTTGAATCACTGTTGCGACAAAAAAAATCCTTTGAAAAGCAAACCTAACCTGCTGTAGATATCAGATTTCAAAATACTTACACTTAACCTTTAGCATAAAGTCTAGTGTGATATTTAACTTTAGCACACTTCAGTATTATTAAACTTGTCCAGAACAAGTGTTAGTCCCTCCTTCTCTCTCTCTCTCCTGCCTCCTCCCTCCTTTTTTTAATAGGGACATCCCACAGACATCTATCAATTAGCAGGTCAGCAAAATAATAATTAAGATGTTTTCACATAAATGCCCATTGGTCTAAGACTGCAAGAGGTCATTTTTTCGCATGCATAACAACACAGTTACACAGGCTACTGTTTTTCTAATTCTACTGGAGTATGCGCAGTATCAGTAACTGGAAAGAACATATTATGGTTACAAAGAAAAGAGAATGTTTAATCAATCAGGTGAATTGCCTGGAATCCCCAAGGAAGCAGCTTGGGGATGAAAGAGAAATTTACATCAGTTCAAAGCCTTGAAGCACAAGTTTTTCCAACATTCACTAATCATATCATGAAGAAGACCACAGTGAAGCTCTCAGCTGGACAAAGACAAGTATGAAATTCTAATTATTCATAAACAAGATAAGCAGAATATAAACAACACAGTAGGAATTTTTTAAAAAAGCCATTGATTTTTTTAAAGATCTTGAAATGCATTAACAAGTTGAAAATTTAGATGTTTCTGATTATCCCAGCCATCAAGATACTATTAGTTATTTCCAAATTTTAAGTGTAACTGCATGTCTTTGCAGCGTTAGGAACTTTTAAAGGAAACAAAAATACAGGACTATTTACAAAATGCCTTTAGGTATCTTAGAATACACATAAGTACATCTTTAACCTGTCTGCTGCCCACAACTCCTATCATTTCAAAACCTTCCCACGAGTTTATTAAGTCCTCAAAGGTCAGATGGCTGGGCAGCTTCTCTCTCTCAAAAGCCACTTCCACAGGCTGCCTCCTTTTTAGAACTCTACATTTTTTGACAGCAACATTGACAAGACACACAAGCAATTTTATCCTAAGCCATGTGGTCTACTATTAACACTCAAACGCTTTTATGGTCAGCTATGTGTTCGTCCCAATATCTGCATTGCTTTTGCTCCCTAAAGTTGTACTAACCAAATTCATTTACCGCTCCCCATCTCCAAATCCCAACATGGTGATCCAAAGACTGGAGGCACTTGGTAAACATGGCAGCATTAATTACAGGAAACACCGTATTAGTTTTGCAAGATCTGTGAAACTCAGATCTCTCTTTGGACGCATCAGCAGAAATAACATGCTGGCACCCGTTTTTATATCTCACACCCCATTTTTGACAGGTTTTAGACTTCAAATGCAGCAGTCACGGCTTAACAGCCCCCTCCTTCTCCTAGCGCCGTATGACTTATGTCTTGGCAATAGGCACTAAAGACACCGCTAAGAATCAAGGCTGAAATTACCATCCCTTAGCATTTCTTCCACATTTAGCAAACACTCGTGACGTTCACGGGCATACGGTACTCTAATTAAACCACGCCTGCGGGACCAGGGTAACGCCGGTTCTGGCAGCCCACCTCCTCACCCCCGGGCCGGCCCGCTCCTACAGCCTCCCCCAAACCCAGCTTACAGGGAGCAAGGAATGACTAGAAGGAGAAGCGATGCCAAACGCCTTTCCCGGCCGCCCAGCGGCACCGACAGCCATCCCCGCTCGGCCCCGTGCGCCCGCCGAGAGCCCCCCGCCCCCGAGCCGGGGTCACTTACTGAGCTGCCCGGCCCCGGGCTCCCTGCCGCCGGCTCCCCCGAGCCCGCTACCGCTGCCCAGGCTGCCCAGGGCCCCGCCGGCGGGCGGCGTGCCGCTCTGCCGCTCGAAGTTGCCCGGGTTGGAGAAGAAGTCGCGGAGCCGCGGCAACTCCCGGCCGCTCTCCAGCAGCTCCGTGTGCAGTTCCAGCGCTGTCAGCAGGAGCTGGTCCCGCAGCAGCTGCGCCGCTATCGCGTCCATCGGCACCCGCGGCGGCTCCCCCGCCCCCGTGGCGGCATCGCCCGGCGCCGCCGCTCGCAGCCCCGGCAGCTCCTCGGGGCTCCCCGCCGCCTCCGCCGGCGGCTGCGGGTACGCGGGCCCGCCCGGCTCGGTGCTGCTGCTGCTGCCGCCGCCGGCCCGCGCCTCCTCGGGCTCGTCCTCCTCGGAGTCGCTGAGGAAGGGGTTCACGCTGCCGCCCCCGCCCGCCGCCGCCGCCGCCATCTTACAGCCCGACGCGGCGCGACCGCTGCCGGGGTGATGCCGCGGCAAAGCCTGCGCGGGGCCGCCGCCGCCGCCGCCCCTCCTGGTGGGGCTGGGGCCGGGGCCGAGGCCGCTGCCGCTCCCCTGTGATGGTAGTGATGATGATGATGGTGGTGGTGGTGGTGGTGATGCTACTGCTGCTGCTGCTGCGGGCGCTGCCGCCACCGGCGGCCGCAGCGACTCCCCCCCGCCCGCCGCCTCCTCGGCCGCCTCCCACCAGCCCACTGCCGCTTCCGGATCGCAGCCTTCGCGAGAGCCCTCGCGGCCAACCGCGAGCGGCGCCCCGGCGGCCGGACCCGCCCCCTCCGCTGTGGGCGGGGCCCGAGGAGCGGGAGGGGCGGTGCCGAAGGGAGACGTAAAAATCAAGGGGCGGGGCTAAAAGGGAGGGGCGGGGCTTTCGGGCCACCTCCGAGTCGGGGCGTTGCCATTATAAGGGGCGGGGCCTCGTGACAGTTCTCGTTGGGGCGGGGTCGGAGGCGTGGCCCAGGGTCGGGCGGAAGCGGAAGTGTCCTGTGTTCCCGGCGGGGGAGAGCAGTGAGTGTTGGCGCCTGCGCGCTCCGCGGTTCCCCCGGGGAAGGGGCGGTGGATGCCCCGCTCGTCCCGGGGCCAGATCCTCGGGCACGGGGGTGAGCACGGGCTGTGTCTCACGGCCTCTGGAGAGCTTTGGCCGCTCCGCAGGCAGCACGGCGGCCGCACAGCCTGTTGCTGGGACGGGAGGGGTGCGGGACTCGGCTTGGCCCCGTGCCGGAGTTGTGTTGGCCGGGACAGCGTGGGGCTTCCCGGGGAAAGCAACGCCCTGCGAGGGCCCCCTGGCAGCTGCTTGGACATTGGAATGGGCCCAGGGAGGTGGTGGACTCACCGTCCCTGGAGGTGTTTAGGGAAGGACTGGATGTAGGACTTCGTGCCATGGGCTAGTTGACGTGATGGTGTTTGGTCATCGATTGGACTCGAAGATCTGAGAGGTCTTTTCTGACCTAATTGATTCAGTGGGTGTGTGAGCCGTCGCCCAGCGTCAGATGTGCCTCATGGGCCTGGGGTTAGGGAGGCCATTACTACTCAGGAGCACAGGTGGATAGTAAGTTTATGGCCTTTGGAAGAAGAGTCTGGCAACTTCGGAGTACTACAGGGATGTTGTGAGGTTATGCAGGGAGAAAATTAGAAGGGCCAGAACCCAATGAGAACTTAACTTGGCTACTGTTGTAAAAGACAACAAAACCTGTTTACATCTGTCACAAAAGGAGGACTAAGGAGGCTCTTCATCCTTTATGGGATGGAAGGGGAGACAGATGAGGAAAAGGCTGATGTACAGAATGCCTTCTTTACCTCAGTCTTTAATAATAAAGCCAGTTATCCTCAGGATACACAGACCCTTGAGGCAGAAAACAGGAACAGGCAGTAGAATCCTCCAGTAATCCAGGAGGAAATGTTTACTGACCTGCTACATTGCTTAGATACTCACAAGTCTATGGGCCCAGATGCGATCCACCCAAGGGTACTGAGGGATATGGCAGAAGAGCTCACCAAGTCACTCTGAATAATTTGTCACAGTCCTGACTAAGTGGACAAGTCCCAGGTGACTGGAGGTTGGCAAATGTGATGCCCATCTACAAGAAGGGCCAGAAGGAGTATCTGGGGAACTACAGGTGTGCCAGTCTGACCTTGGTGCCAGGGAGGGTCATGGAGCAGATCATCTTGGGTGCCATCACATGGCACATACAGGACAACCAGGGGATCAGGCCCAGCCAGCATGGATTTAGGAAAGGCAGATCTTGCTTGACCAGCCTGATCCCCTTTTATGACCAGGTGAACCTGCCTAGTGGATGAGGGAAGAACTTTGGATGTTGTCTACCTGGACTTTACTGAAGTCTTTGACCCTGTCTCTCATATGCTCTTGGAGAAACTGGCTGCTCATGGCTGGGACAGGTGCACTGTTCACTGTGTAAAAAACTGTCTGGATGACTGGGCCCAGAGAGTGGTCATGAATGGAGCTAAATCCCTGTGGTGGCGAGTCACAAGTGAAGTTCCTGAGGCCTTGGTTTTGAGGCCAGTCCTGTTTAATATCTTTATTGATGATCTGGGTGAGGAGATCAAGGGCACCCTCAGTCAGTTCACAGCTGACCCAAGTTGGGTGGGAGTGTTGATCTGCTGGAGGGTAGGAGGGCTCTGCAGAGGGATCTGGACAGGCTGGATCAATGGTCCAAGACAATTGTATGAGGTTCAACAAGGCCAAGTGCCAGGTCCTGCACTTGGGTCACAACAACCCCACAGAGCACTACAGGTGGAGGGACAGAGTGACTGGAAAGCTGCCCAGTGGAAAAGGACGTGGGGGTGCTAGTAGACAGCGGCTGAACATGAGCCAGCGATGTGGCCAAGAAGGCCAATGGCATCCTGGCTTGTATCAGAAATAGTGTGGCCAGCAGGACCAGGGCGGTGATCATCCCGTTGTACTTGGTGCTGGTGAGGCCGCATCTCAAGTCCTGTATTCAGTTCTGGGCCCCTCACTGCAAGAAAGACATTGAGGTACTGGAGCATGTCCAGAGAAGGGCAACAGAGCTGGTGAAGGATCTGGAGCACAAGTCTGATGAGGAGTGGCTGAGGAAGCTGGGGGTGTTTAGCCAGGAAAAAGAGTTTCAGGAAAGAGCTTATTGCTCTCTACAGCTACCTGAGAGGAGGTTGTAGCAAGGTGTGGGTTGGCCTCTTCTCCCGGGTAACAAGCAATAGGAGGAAAGGAAATGACTTCAAGCTGTGCCATTGAATTTTTTCATAACATCCATTAGACAGGATATTAGTAAAAGTTTATTGACTGAAAAGGTGGTTAGGCATTTAAGCAGGCTGCCCAGGGAAGTGGTGGGATCGCCATCCATGGAAGCATTCAGAAGATGTGTGAATGTGGCACTTAGGAACATGGTTTAGCAGTGGACTTGGCAGTGTGGAATTAATGGTTGGACTTGACGATCTTAGAGGTCTTTTCCAACCTTAGAGGCTCTATGATTCTATGAAGTCGTGCATCTGGAAGTGTGAAGTTCCCACTCTTGAAAAGATGATGTGGTTACTTTGTGTGTTGCCTGGTGAGAAACTGGAAGTCAGAGTGTAGCTACAGGTAATGTTTGCTGCTGAAGGAAATTCAGCTCATGAAAAACAATTCAGAACAAGGCCAGCATTGGTTTCTGGTTTGTTTCTTAAAAATAATGTTCCATTCCCACTAATGGGAGCTCTGTGTAAAGCTGATTCACTAGGAGTTACTTACTGGGGCTGAACTCTTGGTAGTAGAATAGTGGGAACGTTTTGCAGCAATATGGAGACCGAAAAGCACTGTTGAGTGCTGACTGCAAACTATTCCAATCATGCAGTGGTGTGCCATAAAACACCAGTGCTTTCCTTCTGGTTCAGATTTGCAGAATTTTTTCATAAATAGCATGATCAATTTTGTGTCCTGTCCCACAATAAACTTCGCATTTTGTCACTACCTTATTGTTTTATGTTGTTGATATACAGAAAGAGCGTTGACCAGCGGAGCAGGAACTGGTTGTAGCATAAAGTAAAATGGTGCTGTGTTGAAATTCGAGCGGGATCACAGTAAGAACAAAAACATTTTACTGTTGCTGCTCCGGTGGAATGAGGAACCCTTGAAGAAACCTTCTGCTTTTTCATTTCCGCTCTGGAGAGCTAAAGCGTGTTAAAAGCCGAGTCCGGTGTTGTGCCTCTTCCTTTGGGATGGAGGGAAAGCCCTGCCGGTGTCCTGCAGCGGCCTCTGGTGGCGGTGGATGGTGATCGCATGTAATTCGATTACAGGGAAGGGGCAGTGGTTACCGTGGGGGGAGTCCAAACGCTCAGTTCTGCTTTTCTTATAAGAAACTCATTTCTGCCGACTTCAGTGTGCTGCTACAGTAAGGACTAACTTTTTTTTCACTCTTCCTCACCGAAAATAATGTAAAAGCCTTCCACTGTTTCAGTACTTCGGAAGAGACTTGTTTGGGTTTATGAAACAACCAAAATATTTACACATGACACTCAGTTGTTCCAAAATAATTTACGGATGGCTGGGACAAATCTAACATAGCTAAAATGTGTATTCCAGAGTGTAAGTAGGAAAATGTACTTTTAACAACTTGCTTTGAACAGTTTCTTAGGTACCAAAGGGCTATTATTTTGAGAAACCTGAGAATAAAACCTATTAGTGTAGTACCTTGGAGGATGTCTGAGACAGAATAAGATGGATGAGTTCTGGAAACAGAGCATTATATAGGTCTACTTGAGGCAGACAACTGCAAATTAATTTTTTCTTAATTTATTCAGTAGTCATTCTGAGAAAAGCACATTGTTCATCAAGCTGATTTGTCTCTTACTGGAGTTGGTGTTTCCTTCTAACTTTCAAAGGATTTGAGTTCTGTGTCTGAAGAACAGCGTACCTAGATACATCATGGAAAACTGAGTATCCAAAATACAAGGGATTTATAGGAAAATATCTTAAGAGGTTTTTGGAAGAGGTGGTATATAAGCAATTTTTTCAGTCTGTGCATGTTGGGTTTTTTTTTAATGAATTTTTAAAGTTATGGTTCCTGAGATGGAAAGCAAGTAGAAAAAAATCAGCCTTTACTGTGTTGATTTTGATAGGAGTGTTAAATCTTGAGCTAATGGTTCAAAGTTTGATGAACTTAAACATGACCAGTTTCAGGTTCCCTCTGCTATTTGATGGGGTCATGGGTGTGTAAAGTGTGCTTTTTTTCTGTGCTACTGTGGTGCAGTGTCAGCTGCTCTCATGTGAGTGAACACACAGTTTAAGTCAAGCTATAAGGGGTTTTCTGTTTCAGTTTCTACAGGCAAGATTAATTTCTTTTAAAGTAATTCATTCTGTTAGGTACATATTGGTTTATTTCTGTGCTGAATACTTGAAATATATGAAATAATGTGTTGTAATGAATCCTACAGTGAAGTAGGGTAGCTTTTTTTTGTCTGATTTGGATCTCAATCAAGGCACGGGGAACAAAATAATGGAGGAAAATCTGAAGCAAATCTGATTTCTACTTTAAAATAATGCTGATCTGTGTGTTCTGCCAACTCTTGCTCAAGTTTTCTTCTAAAACTGAGCTTCCTGAAAGAATCTTTGTCTATACAAGTTTATTTAAGAGTAACTTTTACCCCCTTTCAAAAGAAACTTAAAGGAAGTTATGATTTTTATCTTTGCCTTCAGACATTAAAAATGAGCTTTGGTGCCTTGTAAACTCTCTAAGCTCAAAAATATTTTGATATTCTGCAGGATCTGAATAATGCAAATGTTGAGCTCATAATGTTGGTAACTTGTGCTTTAGGACCTCTGCCATTTCTCTGAAACTGTATCTGTCTGTTCCAGTTTTAAGGGTTTGTTTCTTAATGAGAGTAACCTATATCAGTAGCTAATAGTTACTTGTGGGTTATACACAAATGTAGCTTTACCCTGACAAACTGACTTTAAAAAGTGTTTGTTAAATTGGGATTTTAAGTAGAAGTAGTACAGCAATGTGAGGGGGCTCTCAGAAATATTTTCAGCCTCACCAAAAATGTGATAATGACCCATGAAATCAGATAAGAACCTGAATTAAACAAAACAAACTCCCCAAATCACTTTAAAATCAAGTTTGGCTGTGTTTTTCTATCTCCGAAACTGCTGTTTTGAAGCACTGCTGTGAACAGTGAATATTTGGAAGCCAACCTTCAAAACCAGAGTGAGCAAACACACTCAGAGCCTAACAGTTATTTTAGAAAACTTGTTCAAGCTTCATTATGCACGTATTTATGTTTTTGTGAGAATGAACAGATGGAAAAAATGCTGTTATGGTTGAGTGAGGAGACATAAATTGCAAATCAAAATGGGACCTTTTATGACATCATAAACACTTGAATGTTGAATTGCTTGGGCTTCACTCACCTTAGCCTGAAAGATGGAGTATGTGGTCTGAAATGTAGGCTGCCCAGAAAGCTCTTGCAGAGGGTAACAGACCTCTCTGAGATGTTGTGCTTTACCCTGCCTCACGGTGGTGAAGGACACTGTAGCTGGGGAAGGGAGATAGTGCACCAAGAGAAGTAGGAAATCAGTCACTATAAAGTTGATCTTGAGTTCTAGGGTCCAAAGGTACTAAGTTCAAATGACAAGCTGCTTTGCCTGAATTTGTTAAGGTGTCTTTTATTGAAACTTTGTGGAAGTCAAGACTTGACATTGAAAAGGTCTTATTGACCTTCCTATCACAGCAGAAACATGGGCCAACTTGCAGCAATGCTGCTATGCGAGCCCCATGCCACTGCTCTGTGCTTTTGGGGGTTGTCTGCTTCACATTATTCCTCTTCAATTTAGTACTTTCACAGTTTTGAAAAAAAAAAAATCCACCTATTTTTTTTATATGGCCTGCTGACTACAACTAGTGTGAGATGCAGGCTTCAGAGAATGAAGGAATCTGAGGACATGCTTTGAACATGCTGAGTTAGCACTGTTGGGAGGAGATGCAGTCCTGTCCTGGTGCCAACATAGAGGTTTGTTTTGGGAATTTGGGGAACTAAACTACAGCAAAGTCATCTTTACTCTTCCTTCCTTTTTTTTTTTCCTTTATGTTACTTTCAGTTGAATTCATTCTCTAGAATGCTTGACTACAAAGTTGTACAGATGGCTGTGCCAGGACCAAGGAAGCAGGCAGGAGCAGAAGAGGACAGGACAGCTGTCTGCAGCTGTACTGGCTTGGTTTTCCTTGCAGTATTTGTGACTGTGACGACCTCTTGTTCTTTTAACTGTTACTCCCATGACAGCCATTTTTGTGTAAAATACCTGATAAAACATATTTGCCTTGCTGGTCCTAAGTATTTTTGAAAATATGCTTTTAGTTACAAGCAGATTTCTATAAATGGTAGTGTAGAAGTGAAGAACCGATACACAGATAATGGATTTTTTTCTGTCACCTCAAGACTAGCTGCTTGTGTCCTTCCTGAGAGCAGATACTAAGATAGGTGGACTTCATGTTCTTGACATGAAGCTGGTTTTGGTACCTGTCTCACAATAGAATTGTCATCTCTTTGGAATCTTCTCTCTATCAGATCCACACCCCTCTTTTGCCAGTAGAGGAATCAGGCAACTACAAATGATTCTCCATTTTTGGAGGGTGGGGGGGAGATGTGGAGTAGAACCAGAGAGATATTGCCTACCTGTGTTCTCTAGGCTTCTAGGTCTCTCTCTAGCAGTTTTTGTCTTGCTCTCTAGGCTTTTTTTTTTTTTTTTTGTCCTACAATAAATCTACTGCCGTTCATTTGCCAAAACAGTTTGAGTGCTGCTTTAAATCAGCAAAGAGGCAGAATACTGATTGTTTTCAGGAATAATTTCCTGGCTCTAGTAATTATTAGAGTGAGTCAGCAGTAGAAAAGTAAAGGTGTCTTATACAAATGAAAAATGGCTTGGATTTGTCATAAAAACAAATGTAAGCTCACAGGGTTTCAGCAGAGAGTGCTTACAAGTTGATATATCATAAATGCTAATGAATGTTAATTACTTGGTTAGTAGAGGTTGATGTAGGAGCAAATAGAACTTTGTTCTAAAGTGAATATTAGGGTTTAAGGCTGCAGTAACTTGTAAGTTGTGTCTTATGGGAGCTTAGGAAAACACTTCCTATGTGAACAGCTTGCAACCATGGCTGCTGGTGGAAGAGTTAAAAGGAGGTGACTCCTTTGCTTAAAGATTTCTTGCTCGACCTCAAGATATCCTTGGACAAATATTGTATATACTTACATTACTGCTTGAGTACTTGAATGCTCTTTTGAAGTGGGTATAATCCATCCTTTTTAGCTCTTTTCTGCACGTTACAACTTGACTATTGCTATTCTATTTAATAGTTTATTTCGCTTGGTAATTAAAGGAATTGGAATTTTTTTTTTTTTTATCCCCTATTTCTTTATGTCGAAGAGGTACTTCCTGACAGCCTGTTTCGACGTTGGGATTTCCCAGGCACTGGGTCTGCCGTGGTGCCCGGAGCGATGCAGGACCATGGAGAGCGCCGGGCTGCGGGGGCTGCGGGCCCCGGGGGGCAGCGGCCACCGCCCCCTCCGCCCTTACACAGCCCCGAGCTGTGCCCATCCTGGGCTGTGGCATGTAATGCGTCTGCGATTGGGATTGCTTTCCTGCTGTGCCTTCACCTCAGGCCTTAAACGAGTTTTTGTTCTCAGTGGGAAACTTAACTTGCCTCTCTCTGTGTCAGCTTTGTTGTGAGCTGAAGTCTGGCAGGTATAGGTACATATAAAACAAAAATCATGCTAGCCAATTGAATAGTATTCAGCTATATACATTAGAACGCAAAAGTTCCAAAGTCCTTCTATTAAAAAAAAGAAAAGAAGCTTTTGAAAGGGTGGGAGTCTACAAATTGATTATTTGACTTCTGTATGCCTTTTATGAAAGTATTAGTGTATGCTTAGAAGGTTTCTTGTGGCCCTTTTTTTTTTCTTCTTTCAAACTGAAGCTATTGGCAAATTGACATTCAGAGGCTTATGTATAAGATTCAACAGATGTGGCTTGCTTCTACTTGACATGATTCATTTTGATTTGTAATGGTTTATATCAATAAGCAAATGTGACTTAATAAAGGAAAAACAGCTTCTGTCAGCTTTTTTAAACCCTTCTTATTCAGACTAGCTTCTGTGGAACATACTTTAAGCACTGTTTGGGGTGTTTTTTGTTCAAGAGTGGGGTTTTTTCTCTGTATGTATGCATAATATATTTGCAAACTGATTTTTGCAAAGCAATGCAGCTGAAAGTTGTTCTTTTTTCCATCCTCTTCCCTGTATGCTCTACATTAATATTTGTTGTATGACTTTAGAAAGTTTGACCCTTGCCCCTTTTATTGTTAAAGGGCAGAACTCTCCTGCTTGTATTGGCACTTGTGCTTTATTTCATAGTTTTATTGCAAATGTCTTTAAAAATATCTCAGGGGGCCTTCAGCCTTGGTTTGTCAGGGAGGGCTCCAATGAGACAGCAAGACTGCTGTGGCAAGCTATCATCCATGTACTTGTTTTCTCTTAAGTGCTGCTTGTCCCTTGACCCTGGCACCTGTGAAAATTGGTGGGATGGGTTCTGTTAAACACTCTCAGGCTGATGTTCTTTCTCCAAGAGTGTGCCATAAAACCTTTAATATGAAAGATCTGTCTACAAAATCTACAAACAGGGTAAGAAAAAGACAGTGACGGGAAAATTTTTTTTTTCCCCCACGAGAATAGAAAAAGCTGAGAAAATCTGCTACTTTTGGTAGCACAAAAAGGAATTAAACAGTCCATATTGAGATGAAAATACAGTGTTAAGGTGTAGAACAGTAGTGCTTGAAGAAGACTTGCTGGTAGAGTATTGCTGAATGACTCGGAAATCAAGCAATATGCAGGAGGATTTGCAAATACCTCCTGAGAACAAGCATAGGCCCCCCAAGTACTGTTACCCGGTGAAATAGCTAATTCACAGCAAGATCACTTAGAGTTTCTTGTTGTTGGGTTTTGCTTTTTCCGAGTTCTGAATTACTAGCTGCCTGCATACTGAGCAGATGTAATTTTACTGTATTTCTACTTTTAGTTCTGTCTCCACTTGGCTAACAAGTGGTACCAAAGGCTGATGCTCTTGTTTTCTCTTTCATACCTCAAAGTAGTCATAATTTCTTAAAGAAGTGCCCTTGTTCTCTTTATCAATTCTGTCCCATTGGCAGTGTTGTTCTCAGGTGTGGGGTTTTTTGCCTGGGAGACTTGTGGATACAATTTCCCATGTTTAAGGATAATTCAGAGAAAATGGCATAGGCTGACATTGGGGTGACTGATTTGCAGTATTTTCAAGTACTAGGACACGATGTTTTATTGGTGCTTTGCAGGCCCTAGTCAAATGGAAAGTTTTGGCAAAAAAGACTTTTCTAGGCAGGCATAGTAATTTTGATTATCAAGTGATGTTAAAAGAAAATTAAATATTCTTTGAGCTCTTTGCCTCAGGTTTGGATGTGCTTTACTGAACCATATTTAAAATTTAAAACAGATGTCATTTGTTATTATAATCTCTAAAATGCTCAGTGAAGATGTTGAACGTAAAATAATTTTAAAGAGATGGTGTGAATTACAAAAGCTACTTTAGTGCCAAAGCAAGTGGAAATACTGTAGTTGCAGTTTCATTGTCTGGCAGAGCATGTTGTGATTCAATAGAGAAAGAAAATGAAATTTTGGAGAAGAAGAAAAGGGACTTTATCATTTTCCCTCTTCATAGTATGATTGCACAATGAAGTCAAGATGAGAATTTTGGGTTTCCTACGTTTAGGAGGTGTGTAAAGATGTGAGAGAGAGTTGCTCAGAGACTGGCTGGCAAGTCTCTTGTATAAATTACGGTCAGTGTCTTATATGGTCTTGTATAAATTACGGTCTTGTGCAGTCAATAGGTGTGTATGCTGTGACAGAAGGAAGGACTTGGTTGCATTTCTTGACTAGTATAACTCTTTAAAAATCTTAATTAGTGAAAGCATAGGGTAGGGCCTGCTAACACCGTCTTAGATGTTGTATAGCTGCCGAATCATGCACGATACTGTCAGTTAGACCACACAACTTCCACTTTCCTCCTCTGCCCTAAGGAGAAGCATAATTTTTTATGTGTGGACGAATTGTGCAGTCACCACTTTGACAGTTTAAATTACAAAATAAACAACCCTGTTTAGTTGAAAAGTATATTAGTCAGACAGAAACACAGCAGCCATTCCTGTCTATTGCTCTTTGCTGTAAAAGATGCTTACCAAGGCCATTGATGCTTATTGAAAATGCGTTTCCAATGGATTTTCTTCATCTTAATCAACAGACTTGACAGTATTAGTGAAGCATGGTTCCTCTAAAAGAAATGACTAATGTATCTTGAGCTCCCTGTCTTGACACTTTATTGTCCTTAACAAAATATTCCTGCCAGTGGGGCATGTTCCATGAAGTATTTTGTGTATGTTTTATTGCGTATTTGGAGAAAGAAAAATATAAAAGGGAAATGTTACATTTCTTATGAAGAACTATATTGTATTGCAGTACAAGTCTGGTTTTCTTTGCTGAGAGATTATAACTTCAGAGAGGATGCATCTTAGATGTAGATTACTTAGGGAAACCGTGTGCTGCATTTAATTATGTCAGCCTTCCTGTTCAGCGCTGAGGGACCTGATCCAGCCTGGGGCTGTGGATGTAGTTTCTATGGTGTGAGTCAAAAAGAAGGTTAAAAAAAAAAAGTCTTAACAGCAAGTTACAGATCAACTTGAAAAGAGGGAAAAGCTCGTGTGAAGAAATAACCTGCCTACTTCTTGTCTGATGGTTGGGCTTAGGTGGCTCATTGCAGCTGTCTTGCTCCCCTGCCACCATCACAGTCTGGGTGTTTTAGTCCTTCCACTGACCCAGCTGTTGGTGAGGCACTCACAGCTGATAGGATTTTGGATGTTGTTTTGATAGGTGCAAATACAAAGACAGAAAGAGTCCCTTCGTCCTCTCTGCCACCAATTGGGAGCTGAACTTTCTCTCTGAGAGAATTCAGTATGATGGCAGGGTAGCACCAAAAAACCCTTCTCTAACCTGTGTATCACTTTATTCTGGAAAAGTAATTAATTGCAGTCAGAAGGTCCTTGCTGCTTTTCTTTCTTTCATCTCCTAGACTCTAAGAAGGGTGTTCTGGTTCTGCCTTGCTGTCTCTCGGTTCGATTGCTCCCCTGTGTCTTCTCGCTCTCCTCTCTGCTCGTGTTCAACATCCAATAAAGTGAGAAACTCTGAAGTCTGCTGAAGCCCCCGGCTTCACCAGGGCAGTGCTGATTTTCTACTTGATCTGTTCCTGTGAACAACTCACGTTTAACAGGCAATGAGAAGCTTAGTGGATCTTTAATACTTTCCTGTTAAGAATCTGAAAAGGGCCTTCATTTAAGAATCCACACCAACTTTGTGTTGTTGACTCCAAATTGTTTGAACAAAAGCTATTTTATTGGAATAGTTTAAGTTCTGATATACTGGAGGTTGGACAGAATCATTATTGGCTCTGTATTTGGTTTAAGATCTGGTGACAGAAGGTGAAAAATACAGAAAGAAAAGAATAAATCTGAGTCTGATATATAGCTTACTAGTTGGGCTGAATCTAAAGAGGAGGTGATTTGGCTGCCTGTATTAGGATTCTAGGATTCTGTTATAGCAAATGATGTATTTGGATGGACAGTAAGAAATGGCATGTGACAAATAGGTAGCAATGTGCTCTTTTTACCTACAAGACTAGGAGCTTCTCTGTCTCCTCTTGGTGTGATAGGCAATGGCTTACCAGAATTAAGTAGAATAATGCAGTTAAAATTTGAGCAAAGTTTGTGTTTTGCTTTGTGAAAATAAGGACTAAAGGTAGGTAGTGGACTAAATCATTTGCTAAGGGATTACCTGAGAAAATATCACAGAACACAAAAATATTGAGATATCCTTGGCTTAAGTTTTCTTGACAGAAAGATGTAAGATATATTTTCAAGTGACAGTTTGTTTATCCACATTTTGAATGGTTAGGCACCTGAGGGCAGAGATATTTTGGCACTAGTAATTAATGCATCTGGCTCCTCATCCTCAAAATTGTGTGTGTTTAATACATCTCTATTTTTCTTCTCTTGACAGGCTTTGGCTTTTGCTTTTCCTTATAAGCTAGTGCTTAATCCACTTTTCCCTTTTATCCTGGTTATTTTTTCCTTGTGAGGAAGAAATTGTTATTGAAATCGTTATCCTTGTTATTTCTATGCCTTGTGAGCTTTCTGCCTTAAACAGTCAAGCACTGGACTGTATGGAGAAATTTGCTCATTATGACCTCTGTAACAGAGGGAGGAGAAAGTCAAAGGACTTTCTTCTGTTGTGTATTATCCCATAGAAACTGGGTTTTATTTCTGTATCTCATGTGAGACACAGAGTAATAGTATATAGATAAGCATGTTTCCTGGTGGGACAGATACATACACAGTGGTAGCTCTGCTTTCTCTGTACCAAGATGGTTTGAGGAATGTCTGAGCACCCAATTTTTGCTGAGTTAGCTGCTTCCCAGCCAGAAAAACATGCCAGAAGGCCACTGGGCCCCAAGGAGTTTGATGCCAATGCTTCCTTCCATTTGCAGCTCCTGATGATGCTGACAGGCCTGTCAGAACACCTATGAGATCCTGTTCAGCTTCTGGATTCCATGCTGGACTGGCAGGCTCAGACTGCATTTCAAACTAGCCCGTCAAATGCTGATGCAAAAGCACAAAGGTGGAAGAAAAAGGTGCCTGGTCTTGGGTGTTTGTCCTACAGGGATAGAATGGCTGCTTTGGTTTGGAAGTCCCAGAGGAACCTGGGCAGTGATAAAGAACTTCCTTTTCCATTGAAAACCACATACTGGAGATATTTTGTTCTTCTCTGGTACTTTTGATGTCTGAAGAGGATATATTTCACGAAACAACTGTCTTAAATGAACTTGAAGCACTTTGGGCTGGCAAGGACCAAGTTTGGTTGTAACTTGATCAAGATAAAAGGGTGTAGAAGGTCGCTGGTGCCTCTCTACCCAGAGATGAGTGTTCCTTTGGAACACCTTAGTGACTTAGTAGTTTGAAAGCCAGACTTCCATTCGAAAAGGGTGTGAGGTGCCATTCTGACATTCAACTGAATGCAATTAGGAGCTTTCCAAGCCCTTTATATCTGTGGGAAAGTATTTGTAAGCCTGAAGATAGAATACTTTTCACAATGTTATGTCACAGTGATAACACACAAAGTCATGTATTAAAGGAACAATGTAAGCTAACCTTAGAGGCAGAAGGAGCAGCTGTGAGGGATGTGGCAAAAGCAGGGCTCTGGGAGCTGCTTGTCTGGAAACCATATGATGGTGGTGAGCAGTTGGATATGCTGGGCCCAGATGAATAGTCTAGTGTAATGTAGTCAAACTGGTTGCAAAAGAAAGTATTCTTTTTTTTTTTTTTAATTAATTTCATGGATACTATAGTCTAAGACAGCATTAAATTTGAATTGTGTTGACTGCACTCTTTTTGCTGCAAGCAAGGACTGAGGCTTGGGGAGAGTTAAAGCAAAGAGAAATAACTAGTGCAGAAAACAGATTATGTTACTAATACTTTAATTAGAAGAACATAGAATATGTTAAGCTATAGAACTGTAGCACTGGGAGTATGCAACAAGTACCTGATAGAATTTACTGTTTTGTTTAGTAGGGTGTTTAATATCATCAGTTTAAGGCGTGAGTAGTTTGGATTCTCTTGTCAAGCACAACTACATCAAAAGAAAAAACCCTATGGAAAATAAAACTGATTGAATAAAATGAAGTCTGGCATTGAACTTAGTGGTATTTCTGTGATTATAATTTCATATATTTAAATTGATGCAGGAACCCTGAATACTTGAAAATAAACAAACTGATATTTACAAGTCTCTCTTGGAATCTCACTTGTAGACATAGAAGCATGTAAGTTCCTGATTAACAAAAAGTTTTTGTTTGATCGCTTAAATGTAACTACTGAATATCTCTTTGAAATGTTGTATTAAGTTATCTCAATTTTGTTATGTGGTTTTCTCTCCAAATCTCTCAAATGAGAAATTACTATAGTAGTATTTCGAATTAGGGTTGGAGTTGTTGCATCTGTGTTTCAGTAAGGAAAATGGGTGGAATTAGAAGTTATAGTTAAGTCGTATACAGATCTGAACTTTCTTTTGAATAGTAAGTAATATTATATATTAACTTTCAAGTCATTAGTAGTATGTTTCTTTTTTCCTCTGGCTTTCTTGGCCTTTTAAAAAATTTCATTGTAATAAGAATCTTTCAGAGTTTTGGTCAGAGTTCAGGTTATTTGGTATTGAAGCCTTTTATCCTTATTTGATAAGAGTAATAGTCTTACCATATGGTGGCTGCCTGTCTCTGTTCAGCTACTGGAATTCTGTAAGTAACAAGATAAACTTAATATGAATATTGACATTTAGAAACACTAACTAGATTTTTAACAAAGTGTTTCTTTTAAAGAGAGGTGTGTATTTACATAGTTAATCTGAACCTTCCAGGCTGTTAGGAACATCTGTTTCTAAATTGATGAGTGGAGGTGTTGTTTTGTAGAGGTCGATAATTAGCTGATATTTAAATAACTAAGTTAGCAGCTTGGACAGCACTAATAGTACTTTGTCAGAACTAAGCCTCATTCCAGCTTAGATCCCACACTTACCTGAGCCAATATACATATTTACCTGCAGTAGGCATCACTTGAACTGCACAGTACACTTGGCAAACGTGCATTTCCAGCATACCTGTTATTCTAAGCGTATTTGTATCCCTAACCTGACATCAGAGGGTGACAGGGCAGAAAAAAAACATTCAAAAAGGGAATATAATTATCCTTGAAACATAATTCTGCAACTGTTGTGATTTTGTCACCTGTTTTAGAAGAGGAATAGCATTCTGTGCTCAGCACAGTGTCTTTGTTCTTTTAAAAGAAGGGTTCTGTTTCTACGCAGAATATAACAAACTCAGATTTGATAGCAAACTTGGGGAAAAAAAGCAGTATTGGATGGATGTTTGCTATAGGATGGCTTTCTCTAGCTGTCTGGCTTCTGGCTTGCATTTGCCAGACTTCAACTCTGTTGTGCAACTAGCCAGTAGAGGGTAGTATGTTCATGGAGACTTTGTGTTGTCTTGAGTCTTCTGTCACTGATGTAAGTCACAAAACAGACTGGTTTGATTCAGTGGTCTTTTGAAGCCATCTAATAAACCAGTAAAAACCAGGTGAGTTGCTGAGACATGATGGCTCTCTGAAAGTCTGAATTAGTCATGCAGTGGCTTTTGACTGGGGGAAAAAGCTTGTTGGAAACAGAAACTGATTATGGATCATGGGTGATGGCTGTGATTGTTGTATTGCCATTCTATAACAACTGAAATAAATACTGATTCTAATAAGTCTTCTCATTTGCCTCACTTTATTTTTCTCACTTTCTCTTAGTGTTGGACTTTGCCTTTGCCAGCCGGCTGTTGCCATGGATATACCAGTCTTCATACTTGCTGCTCTCCTTGTGCATTGTGTGTTCTTGGTCTCCATTTTTGACATCTACTTCAGCTCTCCCCTGGTCCATGGAATGACCCCTCAGCAGACTCCACTACCACCTCCAGCAAAACGTCTTGTACTCTTTGTTGCTGATGGTCTGCGAGCAGATTCACTCTATGAATTGAATAGCAATGGCACACCCCAGGCACCTTACCTGCGGTAAGTCCATCTGAAAACTCTACTGATCCACGAGATTTCGCTTCTGAAGGCAACTCTATGTAATGTCAAAAAGAGAACAAGAAGAACGACGGCAACTATGGTAGCTTGAATACTGCCTTCCCTCTGCCTTTGAAGTGACAAACTTTCAAGAGTTACACTCTGCATGAGTTTGGCTTGGTGTCCCTTGTCAGGAAAGCTGCTAAAGCAGTAACAGTGTAAATTGAGTCAGTATTGTCCCCTGCACACTACAGATAGCCAGTAACTGAGAGGAGCGTGAACTTTCTCCATTCACATCAGCATGGTATCAATTCTGAAGCCTGACAGGCGTTAATTTAACTGCTTCCTGGATGTTCAGTTTAAGAGTAGTAGTTCATTAACGTGCTTGTCTTCTAACTCTAAGCTTTTTAAGGAGTGATTAAGTGATGTCCTGAATGGATCTAACAGCAGGCTGCCACCTCCTCTTTGTTCCACCCTTCCTGCGTGCCTGACCTTGGTGCCTCTCCTGTGCTCCCTAGTGTGTCTGATTGCTTAAGGGGGTGATTTGGTTTAAGGTTGTGAAAAATAAATCCTGCCAAAAAGTCATAGCCTCACGTGCTTAGAACCAATTTTCATTAACTTTCCCAGTTTCCTTGTATCAAGATAATTAATTGGTTATAAGACAATTAATTTCTTAGACTAAAAAAACCAAGACATTTGTGTAATAGCACTGGTCTGGCTTGAATATCAGAACAAACCCAAGTAATCAAACATCTGAAGCTGTTAGGGCTTTCGCAGTCCACTACTGCAAAAGCAGTAAAGAAATCTGAGGGGTCCTTGCTACAGTGCTTGCCAGCTTATGTGAGCTTACTTATACCTGCTTCTGCTGCTGTTACTGTTTTTATAAGGTGCTCTTTGCCACTGGCAGATGTCTGACACATCAGACTTGTCTTTTAGCAGTGGACTTTACACTTACCTCAGAGCAGTTTCTTTTCTTAGCAGTAAAACTGTTGGTCTTTTCCAGCATCAGCCAACACCATCAAGGTACGAATGGTGTAATGTCCCCATCAGTAGGAGCAATGGTGGGTAGTGGCCAGGAAAGAGTTATAGTGTGTATTTTCGCCATTGAATGGTTTGAGTTTTTAAGTTTAAAATTCAGCATTAGCATGCCTATCTAGAAAAAAGTTAAACCATGTGTTGGCTTGTCTAATGCTGGAAAGTTGGCACTTTTGTTGTCTCTGCTTCACCTTGTTTTTTTAGTTAGAGACTTTCTCTTTCAAAACCTGTAGAAATAAAACATTGTCACCGGTGCTGAAGGTAACATGGGTGAATGGAGGGGAAGAACTGTCTTGTAACAAGATGCTGACAGGTCACTGAGTGGAAGAAAATGCCAATAGAGGTTTGAAGTGCCATCTATATTTTTCTTGTCTCTCCTTCTGCACAGAAGTACCTGAGTGTGAATGTGTTTGTGTGAGAGAGGATGAAAAGAAAAAAACATGTGGCATGTCGCACTTTCTGAAATGTGGTGGACCAGGCAGCCCAGAGCATACCTTCAGATCCATTGCATGAGCTGCCACAATTTTGAAGCAAGAGGCCCGGTGTTTTGTCACCAAACCTTTGAGCTACACAACTTCCATAAGTTAACTTTGTAAACAAGTTGACAAGATCAGATGTTGGTTTCTGGAAGTGTTTCCTTTTTTATTCTGCCAAGTTATTACTGTCTGAGCATTCCTTTTCCAATAATATTAACTCAAAGTATATGCAATTTAATATCAAGTTTACTTTTTTTGCACATTCATTGCTAAGTGTTCAGTCCCTTATCCACTTTATAGTAGTAGGCAACATAACATCCAGATTACTAATCTTATCCAGGTGGAGCACTTGGGGAGCTACTGTGTTGTTAATGCAGAAATATTTTCTTTAAAGGAGCAAGAACCCCTCTTGTAGCAATGTGCTATAAATAGAAGCAAAATTTTATTAGGTACATGAAATTAAAAATAAATATCCATTAGGCTTGAAGCAGATTGCTAGATGATATATGCCAAGTATCTACTCTTTTACAAATATTCTTGAAAAATCTGTTTTTCAGCAGTGTTGTGGTAGCTGTGAGCAATAGTAGGTGATCTGAATTGCTGTGGTGGTGATTTCAGGGAAGATATTTTCTTCCTTGCCTGTCATGTTTCAGCCATATTACTATATCATATTAATATCAATCATTGTTATTATGGGTAGCTAATGTTTATACTGCCAAGGAAATTAATTTTTTTTAGTGGTTCTTCTGAGTAAAAGGCTTTGAAATTATTCAAAATAGCTAAATGAATTCTGAACAGGTAAATTATGATATCTGGCTATATTTTTATCTATCTATTTATCTATCTATCTATCTATCTATACTTTTGCTTGATATACATTATTGTTGACTTGAGATCCTGAAGTCAATCCTGTTGTTGACAACAGTCCCACAAAAGCAAAGATAGAGGATTACTTTCCAATTCAATAGAAATCAAATTCTATTTAAAACAATTTCCTACCTGTTGTGACCATGAAGTATGAGAATAGCTGCACATGTTTTATTTTTGTCTTAAATCTTCCATGAATACTAGTGCAATACATCCTAGTCAGTCTTCAGTGAGAATAAACTGGAAACCACTTCAAGTAATACTTAAATTCTGTTTTTAAATTAGTACTTTTTTCAGTCCAACTTACCTTAAAACCTAGCTGAGATGAGAGCTAGAAATAACATGTCAGAGTGCTATGTCTCTGTGTGCTTTTGTATTTCTCACTAGTATTTGGGCTATTCCACGCAGTTCTGTGAGCTTTCAAGTAGGCCATGAGAATGTGGGGTCTAAAATGATTTTTAAAAAAAGCACAACAAGTAAACCATGAATGCTGCAAACTTAGAGTAGAGCCTGAAATTTTAGGCTGTAAGTCAATTCTTGCTTCATTAGTGAGAAATATATTTACAGCTGAGTATAGAGATCTTGTAACTAACAGTCGTATAAAATCTCTGTTAAAAACAAAGTTAGAAAGCATGAAATTAGAATTTATTTGGACTAAAACACATCTGATAAAAATATAGACAATTTTGTATCTTATATCATGAATAACAACAGTACAATTTTCCAGTAATTTGACTGTTAAAAACTGCTTTGAATTTGTTCAGAAGATTCTACTGTTTTATCCTAAAAATCAGTATAAGGAGTGTGCGGGTGTGTTTTGTTTTTTTTCTCCCCGTGCTCCAACAGTAAGCTGAATCTTTCTCTTCATCCAGAAGATGGAGACAAGAAAGCAGCATATGGTAATGCTCACCACTTGCTTTCTGGCAGGCCCCAGCTGTTCATTTCTTCAGCAGACAGGAACAGTTTATGAGGTTGTTTCTTACGGTTAGGTTTTGTCCCTGTTTTCTTTGCTTTTTGTCTCTTGTAACTATTGTTTGTGCATAAACCCTAGACAATTTGATGTATTTCTCTATGTGTGGTGAGAAGGTATTCTCCTTCACTGTGATGTAATTACAAAAGATAAAAGGTTTACTTAAATTTGCTTCTTGTTGCCAAAATTATTTGCACCTTAAATTTGCATGTGGTTCAAATTCTCTTCATGCTGGCTTCTGATATTCAGCACAGAAAAAGGCAGACATGGTCACAAGAACTAATTATAATTGAGCATATTTAATGAGTAAGATAAGATTTAACTAGACACTTTCTAGCTAAATGGAAATAACAAAAAAAGTAGCAGCGGGCAGAAACAATCTGTTGGGGGGGAAGCAAGCTAAAGTGAAAAACAGCAGAAAAAAATAGTATGTTAATTTGAAGTGTATTACAACACCAGCTAAACTCATCTGTTTGCAGTGCTGATGGGCCACAATAGTAATGTTCTCTGTGGGGTGTCATAATATAGAACTATTTGCAGGTTAATGTTCTGCTTGTTTTACTGCGCAGCAGGTGGTAGTGAAAATCTGGTTTAGTCTGTGTTCTGGGGGGTTTTTTTGGGGGGGGGTGTTTGTTTTTTTTTTTTTTTTTTGTGCATTTCCTGTCTCCCATCTACCTGTACTCTTTTTATTTGCAATTTGTTGGGCTTTCAAGAAGTCATGAGCATTAACTGCCTCGTATCCTTTTTTCAGGGGTATTCTAGAGAATAATGGCAGCTGGGGAATCTCTCATACCCGAGTCCCAACAGAATCCAGACCAGGGCACGTTGCACTTATAGCTGGATTTTATGAAGATGTCAGTGCTGTTGCTAAAGGTATGCTTGTCCTAAAGCTTTGAACACTGTCCTCTGAGATAAGGTGTTTCAGTGATGTGCTAGGCTTCTAGATGATTATTAATGCATAGTGGTTTATATACCAAGATTATGTGGAAAATAGTAATTTTGGATGGATTTTCCATTCTTAATATTGAAAAGCTGTGAAAATAGCTTACCTATGTTAATATTTTGTAACATGGTAAAATTTAGCACCCTGAGCCTAAAAGCAGAAGTATTTTATGGCCTCACCTCTTCATGTAACAGAGATTTTAATTATCATTTGGGATAACAGGAGGTGGCTAAGTAGGTGTTGAAACAAGTAATGTACTGTAGTGTCTTAGCTGAACTATTGCTGTCTTGAGTTGGAGAATCAGGAGGAAAATAAAGCAAAAGCCCCAAGCATGTATTTTGTCCAGAGCTGGCTGTCACTGCGTGCTTGGGGCTTAATTATGGGGAATAACATTTTGTGTTACTGACTTGGTCTTTTGTGTGGTCCTCTGCCTTCCCTCAGGCTTCCAGGCATGAACACTGCTAATACTGTGTGTTGGTTTTGGACAGGGGAGGTGAGAGGAGTTACTTGGTTTTATCCATGTTCCTAATCAAAAGCTTCTTCCTTCTGACAACTGCTACAAATCCAGGATTGGCAGGAATTGTTGAGAGATCTATGTATTTCTGCCAGCTGCCTTTTTGTGGAAACAGAAGATGTTGGAGGTTGTATTGTGATGAATGTGTGACTGCTGGAAATATGAAATGAGTGTGTAATTTATTGCCTGAAATGCCAAAAACTGAGTTCAGACAACAGGGGATGTAGAATTCAGGAGAATTTTAGCTGTTTAGAAGGTAAATCATCTGTGTGTTTTGCCTGTTTGAATCCCTGAATAATGAGATTGGCTTAGGTTTTCATCTCACTTCTTAATGAAGGGGAGACTAATTACAATAGAGGTTGAAATGGAGTTAAAACTAAGATTCACAAATTGGAGTTCATTGTGCAATAATATAAAGGAAAGTTATTAAAAATAACCCAAGCAACATTTTGCATGGACTATCAGTCTTGTCAATGAGATCTTCTGGCAACCACATTTAAATCCAGGTGTATTTGTTTAACAGGATGGAAGGAGAATCCAGTGGAATTTGACTCTGTTTTCAATGAAAGTAAATATACCTGGAGCTGGGGAAGCCCAGATATTTTGCCAATGTTTGCAAAAGGTAAGGCTTAAATTTTCCAAATCTTTAACACATAGTTATCAGGTAGTAAAATAGAGACACTTAAAAATTTTGAGTTAGAGAACAAGGTGAATGACATATTTCCAGTTTGTATATTTGTATATACCCTATACTTGGTTTCTAGTTTGTGAATTTGTGAGTTTGAGAGGGTGGAGGAAAAGAAGCAGGCTTTTAATGAGGATATCTCTATTTATTAGTCATCTGTTTAAATAGGCCTTACCTAGTTCTGTCAGCATACTAAAAGAAGCATGCCTTAAATTATAAGGACCTAGTATTTTTTTTCTTTGGTTGAGGTTTAAAGCTCTTGATTGCAAGCGTGCAGCTGGGGATTTTCTTCCTACGCATGCAGCTCCCACTGATTTGGGAGATAGAACTGCAACCATGCTTTTTGAGTGTCTGAGCTGTGAAGAAGCTTATTGTGAGTTCTCCTGCTTCTACTCTGAACAATAATATGTGAATGGAAGAACTGCATGCAAGCAGGAACTTGCTGAAGCTGAGGTCTTCTGCTCATGGTATGCAGTACATTCAAGTCTTGTCAACCCGGTGCAATTGGTCTTTGAGTGTGTAGAGATTGCTGAGTAACACGTCAAACAACTAAAGGTTTAATGTTGTTGTAACGAGGGCAGATACACCCTTTTGTGTACTCTCAGAATAAACAGACTGAAGTGAAAAGGAGACGAGCTAAAGGCATATGCTGCAGTTCTGTTCTAAGTATTGGTATTGACAAATGAGAAAAATGGGATAGGCAGAATAGGAGTGGAATATAATATTGGTTTAGAAAAAATGTATGTCATATTTCTCATGATGATTCTTGAACTTTTTCTGAACTCATGTCTCTTCCCTTTCTCATCCTGATATTCCCCCCACATCCCTCTTTTCTGTTCTTTGCTTGAGCCTCATAAATTTATGGTTTGCTGTAAAAATATCTCCTGATAATTTCCCATGACCTCAGATTACAGCTTGTATTTGGAAATCATGTCGTGGCAGCTGGGGAGAAGGGAAAGGTAGTTGCCCTTGCACAGATTATTTATATTTTTGGGGATATGTTCTTGGGAAAATATTTGAGGAATTCAAGAGTTTCCCAGAGCCTTGTCTTTCTACTGGTTTTGTTTGAGTAAGAGGAGCAACTTTGATGTTATCTGTAGAGATGTGCAAGGATAATACTCTCAATAAGGCTTGTTCTGAGTGGTATCAACAATGGAGTTTCCTTTTACAGGGGGTAGGGAAATCCCCCAAAGTTGGCAAAGGTTTAGTGCAGCAATGTATCTGAGAAGTAGTAGCTGTGTGGGAAAATGAATCATAGTTTATCATGATAGAGAGATAGATTAACTTCTTTTAGTTAGAAAAAGATATTTTTCTTCTTCCAAGGAGGAAGAGTTTTAGAATACAGAAGGAAGTGGGATTAAGTGTTTATTCTTTAACTTTACTTTTACAAAAAGCCAAGAGGGACATAGGGGAGCATAGCTTAATTTCTCTCCTTCTTTTCATGTTGCAAATTAATGAGGTCACAGCACTCTTCTTGTGTGTATTTTATCATGCTAAAATGTTCAGAATTTCATTAACTATTTCACCACTTCCATTGGATGATGAATAAAGACTATATAACACTTGCTGCTTTTTGGGAAGGACAGAAAAATCTTTTGTTTCCTGTCATTGTCTGTATTCCCTAGATACTTTTCTTGTAATAAATCTTTCAAGGAAATGATTGAGGATTCTATAGAGAAGGTAAATAAAATACTCACAGATCTTTTTCAATATCAGAATAGATATACATGAAATCTTAAAGTCTTAATCCTGTGTGATTAGTGTTTTATTCTGAGACAGTGTTTTAAGTGCCTTGTATCTTTAGCAGGATTAAAAGGTGTTTGTTTCTAATAGTTAAACTCATTTAAGATATGCAAGTTCAGTGTGCTAATTTTAACCTTATTTTCTATGATGCTTTTCGATTATACCCTTGAAATTATCTGAAAATAATGTGCTTTGAAAAAGCCTATTTTTCTTCCACAATGCTCCTTAAAATGTTGAGTTTCTCTTCTAGACTTGCCAGAATTTGAAGTTTGACCTGAAAGGTCCAGTCCTGTACTTTTGTCATGGTTCTGGGTTGGAGTATAATCTAGAGTATTAAATGTCACACGGAAAAAGGAGCTGCTTCCCTTAAGGGAAGTAGATACTAGTCTGTTGCACCCACAGTGCCATTTGTTCCACAGGTTCCCTTTCTCTTTCTTGGAAGCTTCCAGAAACTCTAGAGTCATTGTTTAAATTGAGTATGAAGAGGGGTATCAAGACCATGGGGACAACTGGGACAAACCATTGTTGGGGTTATTCTGGACAGACAGACATCTCGGTCTCCTGTTTTAGTTCCTTGTTGCTAAACAACACAAAATTTCTCACATTCCTCATGTGGCTGTGTTTGATGACAGCTCTCTGATGCCCACACTCTGTCCAGCTCAGTGTCTGACTGTCCTTGTGCATTCATTCTTCCTTCCCCTCTTTTGTACCTGCAAAATTTGCTAGCAAAGTCTCCTGCTGGTCTGGACTCTGATCCATGAAAAGCTTGTCAGACACAGAACTGCCTTACTGTAAATCTAAGTAAGGTGTGATAATTTGATCCATGATCCAAATATTTGGATATTGATGCTGAGGATGAGATAAAGTGTCGGACAAGGGAGCAAAAAGGTGGTAACTGGTTTGAGAGTTTCTGGCAACTTCAGTTATTTCCTGTAGTGTAATAGTTTAATCAAATCCAGTAGAGCTCTATGCTTGCTTTTAAAGGATGTTTTCATCCCTGGCTTCCTTCTGCTTCTCTATCCCATCTTTGCTTCCTCATCCTCAGACTTAAAGAGAAGTGTTGGTGTACTGTCACCTGGCACCTCTCAAATAACAGAAACAAAATAGTATCTTCTAACATTTTGCGTAGTAGGATTTCTTATTTAAAAAAAAAAAACAAACAAACAAAAGAAAGGTATATTTTATAAGCTATGCAGACACTCCAAAACTTTCTTAGTACGGCTTTATTTTGCTACCGTTTCTCTTTATAGCAGTGCTGAGTTGGGTGGGTTGATTTGTTTTGCTCTGGTAGAAATTAGAAATGGGTAAGTGGTAGATGTATTCCTTCACTTGGTCTGCAAACTATGTCCTGTCATTAGGCTTCTTTGATGTGGCACTTCTCAAAGAAGGTCTTCTCGGGTTTGCTGTGATATTGTGGAAAAACACTACAGCATTCTACCCTCTTAGATAGTGTTGGACAGGACTTATTTCTTCTTTTGATCTCATTTATCCACCAATCGGAACTTCTGAATTCACTTTTTAATGCCTGGCAGTATTTTCTTCCTTTTCTTTCAGACTGAGAACTACAGCAAGTGTTCTGTGTTATAAGTAGTTTTAACATCTCCTGGGGCGCAGGGGAGAGCTGCGCCAGAAAGTCTATGCCAGCTTTTATCTTCCTGGCTTGAAATACCTGCATCCCTTTGGGTGGGTTTGCGCATAATCTTGGCTAAGCAGCTCCCTTATACTGAGATGTTAGTTCATTCACAAGCCTGGAAGCTTACACAGTGGCATTATATAATTGTGACATCCAGCAAATCAGTTATATTCTTGCTGGTCATCAACCAATTGAAGAACATTTCACCCTCTGGGAGTTTACACTGTCACGGTATAAATGGCATCCCTGAGCTGTAACAGCTCTGCTGTTCACTGAGTTATTTAATTAAACTTCACCTAGCTTCAGATCTTCATAGGACTCCTAAAGTTTACTTTCTTCTAGGTCTCCCCCTCCAACCCCCTCTGCCTTTCTCTGCTTTACTCCCTTCACAGTGAGTAGGGAATGAAATCAGCTTGTCCAGATGCTTTGTTTGCACATCACTGGCCCTCGTGTTGTACTTTGTGAGTGAATATAGTTCAGTAGTTCTCCATTTTCTATTTTGGATGCATGTTTTGAAGATGCAGACTTTGAAAATTATCTTCCCGAAGTTGTCCACTGGGCTTTTGATAGCTAGAATTGATATACAGGAACCCTTCTGATGCCTTTATTATATGTGATATCTGATGTTTTCCTGTGTAAAAGACCTCATAGATAGGGCATTGTCTTGTATGATTCAGTTGAAAAACCAAAGCTGAATATATTTTTCTCAGTCTCCTCACAAAACACATGTTTAAATGAAGTTCTAAATATGTATCTTCTTTGATTAGAAGTTTCCTGGTGAAATTCTTTGTTTCAAAATGAAATGCTGTTTAATTTGCTTGTACTGGGATTTGTTTTAATACTATCTGCCTTTCCATACTTTATTTCCTCACCTGAGCATACTGGATAACATTGTTCCTCATTCCTCTGAGATGCTGATAACCTAATGAGTTAAAATGGTATCCAGGTTTCAGAAAACCATAAATTATGGGAAAGTTTAAAATAAGGATTATCATTCCTGATAAGTTTCTACTTCTGTGCATGAAAGTATTTTTGACTATGAAAAGAGAAAAAAACCTTTTCTCTTATCTCGTATGCCACCTATATTGTTTTTGCAGGTGCTACTGGAGATCACGTTTATACATTTTGTTACGCAGCAGAAAGTGAGGACTTTGGAGCACAAGATGCAGCCAAGCTTGACATATGGGTTTTTGATCATGTTAAGGTAAGCAGACAATCTTTTTATGCTAGCTGTTTATAAAAAGCACATGTTAGCTTTGTCTTAGAACATGTAAACCTTAACACAGAACTGAAAAGGAAGACATTTTTGGAAGATGTATCACATGGGGTCATAAGTACATATTACTTGAATCAACTTTCATGACTAGTGTAATGGGTGCTTAGAGGAAGCATTTGTCATTCTGTGCTGATTAAAAATCTAACACTAATAAAAGCACCCTTTAAAAACATTCTTGGCTTTTCTTTGTATTGTTTGCCTATAATCTGAAAGCCATGGAGTATTACAGACCCTTTAAGATCTTGAATGCTATTAGTCAAGGATTTTATAACAGGTGTTACAGCATGGCAGAAGTCGTAAGTCTTCTTCATGATAAAGAAATAGACAATATTATTGGCTTAATGTTTGTCAGGCTTGCACCCTGACTGTAATTGTTCAATGTGGCTTCTTCTGATACATGTAGCTGGCTTCTGATTATCTGCTGTGGTTCACACTGCTGTGGCAGATGAGTCAGAGGAGTCACAGTTAGTTTGGGGGGGAGAAAGGGGGAAGCAGGGGCAGCTTAGGCCCTGGAGCAGTATAATTTGTTGATGTGGTGCTCTGCTCAGCTGACTTGGGTCAGTGCTGGTTCATGACTGTTGTTTTCTCTGACTCTGTCACTGTAAGTATTAATAGTCCAAGACACATAATTTCTGAGTATTCGTTAGTTTCTATATTCCTGTTATTCCATGCTACCTCCCTTGTTCTGGATTAAGAAATGCTGATAGTGGGCACTGGTGTATGAATACCTGTATCAGTGAAGCAATTGAGTGAGTTATTTTCTGGATCTCATAACAATGTTAGTGGAGCTTAAGACTTCAAGCTTCTTCCACAAGATCTCTGGGCAGTATGCATTGGTATTAGTTAACCAGCATAAATCAAATCAAACAAAAAATTAAACCAAATAAATCAATAAACCAAATCAGCATCTATTTAGGAAGCCAAGCATGGTTCTGCTTTAAACAAGGGACATAGGGTGGAAAAAATTCATTATAGTTTGCTAATTCTCAAAGGATGTGATTTCCTGAGTTTGCAGGTGAAAAGATGTTTTTTCTAATGCCATCCTTTCCCTGAATGTGCACTTTGTGCCATGTTGTGTGTTGTAATGCATATGAATAATAATACAAATCAAATTGGGCTTTCAGTTACACTTGAATAGCTGTTGTCATGAAGTTGCACCCTGCTGTCATTTGGAGCTGCATAAGTATGTGAGGGTGGTGCTGCCTTTTGCTTCAGAACACCTAATGGCATTTCTCCTTTCAAACTCTAATGATGTGTTTAATATATATGTCATTACTGATTACTTTTTCCTCGGAACCAGCACCATTATTTTAAAGACATATTTTGCCCGTCTAAATTTCATACTGTGAATGGATAGGACTTGATTGACTGGCACAAACCACACATTCCATTAATCATGTCTCCAATAACGCATCAACGATTGCTTCAGAAGTGTGAAACTCGAGGCTTACTGAAACCAAGGTCACTCTGTTATTACAGGCAAACAACTTCCAGCTGTGCTAATGAGGTTACATATAAGTAGGAGCGGCAATACTCTTGGCCTACTCTTTTTATTCCTCCTTTGAGTTTTGTATCAAGGATTTAACAACATATTGTTTAATTCATATGTTGGCCAAGGTGGTCCCTGGATTTCTGCCTCTTTAGTAAGTAAAAGATGGTAACGTGCTCCTTCTCTACTGTGTAGTCTACAGGTCCCAAGTGTCATGAGGGCCACTCGTGCCTTCCTCTTCCCCCAAAAAAGGTGGGGATAAAATGAAAAATGGCTAACTGATGTTTGGGGTGCTAGTGCTGGCACTTTGAAATTGCTTGTTCTCTTAAAAAAACCCCTAACTAATAGTAACTTGGTCAGAAGATGGGTAACTCTCACTCGTTTTTATTTGTATGGCTCAGAAGCAGATTGCTTAAATCATGAGTGGAAGAAAAATTTATGATACTTGATAGTTCCTGTCATGTCTGCTCATGATCAAGGTGCTCCTAACCCTTTCTTGGGACAGAAAATTTAGCACAGACTAGGCTGTGGGCTTATTATCAGCAGCTGAATTAAAACTCAATAATTTTAATGTGCAACAATAGCTTGGAGTTCCAGATGGGCATGGAGTTGATTGACTGCGGTTTTTTTCTGGGTTTTGGGTTGGCTTCTTTGGGGTTTGATTTAGTTTTTTTAGAAGCTTTCCAAATAATTACGGGACTGAATATGATCTAGTGTGATGTGACCTGATGATTCTCAATTAAATAACCTTTACCTAAATCATACTCTGAGTCTGTGCTAAGAAAAATTAAGGAGCAAAATATTGGGAGTGTAGATTAACTAATGGGAAAAAAAAAGTCTTCCTAATGCATTTTTGATTTTTTGAAGTATTTTGTGGAAAACAGTTTTATAAGATTGAACTCTTTTTTAGGGTAAAAGGTTGAAAATTCCAGGAACTTGGTCTTGGAGATGAGTCCCAGTAATGGCCTAACCGCAATTTATTATGCTCCAGATACTCAGTTGGTGTCTTTTGACTTGAATGGACATGTAGATACAGATGACAAATATTTGGGGTTCTTTTCTTTTATTCCTTTCTCATTTTGAAAACAGTACTTCATTCTTGCTTTGACCCCTTTCTGCTGGAAGAAGGCCATCCAAGCCTTCAGACTGTCCCTTCCGTGCAGGGTGGCGGCCAGAGTCCAGAACTGAATTATGTTAAACTTTGAAGCTCTGCAGACAGTGCCATGACCTGATGTTTGTGCCAGTGGATTTCAATACAGATAGCTCTGCTCTAATTAGCAGTACAATGGTTGAATGATTTATTTTAAATACGTAGGCGTCTTGTGCATGATCATGCTCAGCAGATCCAAACCTGGCATATGTTTATCCTGCCTTTGTACATTTTACATCTGCAAATGGGCATAACTATTTAAACTCTCCCATTAACACAAATCAACATGCACAACTTTAAGCAACCAATTAAATTAAGTTGTCCTAGATTATGTATGAAGGAGCTGTGTGAAAAAAAAGTTTGTTTGGTCTCTCTCTTTGAACATGCATGCAGTCAGCAACAGTTTATCAGCCATATTAAAGGATCATGCTTCCATGGAAACTCTGTTTGAGGGAACAAAAGGTCCCCAACAACTTAGATGTTTAACATCTGTAAGTTCATATTCTATTCAGACATCTGTAAGTCATGTATTTGTTAGACTGCTAGGTAGTCTTTTTTTCTTCTTTACTTTCTCCCATCTGAGGAGGGAGATGATTAGATAAAGATTTCACATAGTTATAACCAAACTTCTGTTGTAATGTTTTAATGGGTGTTACATTATAATTAAGTTCACATCTTGCTGTAAATGTTTTAATGGGAAACTTATTGCTGATCTTATTAAACTGCATATCAGTTGTAGCCAGTGCATTATTTTGTTGTTAATTGACAGAAAATCATAGAAAAGTTGCCAGAACTATATAAAAATAAGTTTGGAAGAAAGCTGTAGTAATCATCGAGTCCAACTCCCGGCATGAAGGTGGTTCTCTTAGAGCGAACTGCTCAGGTCTTGCCCAATCAAGTTTTGAGCATCTTCAAGGACAAACCTTTTGAGAAGCTGTTCCAATGTCTGGATACACTTATGGTTTAAAAAAATAATTTTAAAGAGTCTCTTTGTCTTTCTGGAATTTCCCACATTTCAAATTGCGAGCTTTACCTTGTCCCATTTTTGAGGCCCTCTGACCAGTCTGGTTCAGTCTTCCCTTCACCCTCACAGTAGATGGTTGTAAGAGAAAAATGGAATCTCTCCTTAGGTGCTTTTTCTTGAGACTGGAGAAACTAAGTGCTCTTGGCCTTTTAGTTGTTTACTGCCCTCTCTGAAACTTCTTGGTGAGATTTGGCTTAAATATAAATGGAGGTAATATTACTGAATAGAGCAAATAAAAAGGAAGAAAAAAAAAGAGAAAGTTAAAGTTAACATAATGGTGGGTTGGGTGGGTTGGAAACTAGTGTAGAGTGGTGATAGGACTCAAGTTTTCTGAACACTGAGAACCAAAAAGAAGAGACATTTCATAGGCTACAAGAAGACAAAAAGATGGTTCTGGACAAACAGTTCAGCAACCTCCTGAGCAAGGTGAAGTGGTTTTTGCCCCTACTGTTCAGTATCCTGCTTACCAACTCACCACCTTTATCAGCCTAAGATCACTCCTTGTGGTGAGCTTCCTGTTTGGTTTTGGTTTGTTTAGTCAGTAAACCATTTTTAAAAAAGCTCCATGGGATAAAGTTTTCTATTTGTTCTGGGAAAAGGTGCCACATCTTAGGTTACACTTATCTTCTGTTTACCGTCTTCTTTTTAGTTAGCCAGAGTTTGGGCAAGCTCTTCTGACTGCTGCTGCTCTGGATTACAAGGTGGCTTAGGCTAGGGGAGTGGAGTGGTTTTGGTATGTCATGGGGACTAGTCTGGTGGGAGAGAGGAAACTCAGGCCTTGCCTTCCTCTGAATGGTTTCTTTCGCGCAGTCATTCTGTGATAGAAAAATATGTGCCTTCAAATATTGATCTACCATTTAGGATTTAATTTTTGTAGTTTCCTGTCTGTCTGTTTTGATATGTTGTTTCCTCTCATTTAATTAAAAATAAGAAAACAGAATTATACTGTATCCTGCAAATTACTGATGTGCTCTGGAAAACTTCTTCAATCTGTCGTCAAATATGTGTAGGTGAACGAATTTCTGTGGGAAATGGAAATTTTAAAAATAATTATATTGCTATTTAATGTAATCAGATTTTGTTCTTGTGTCTTTATTTAAAATATCTCTGGACTTTGGTCATGATTTTGTTTGGACAGGAGCTGAAGCTGAGAGTGTGCAAATGTTAGTCCATGCAGCTCGTGTATATTCAGGGAGTTAAAAAGGTGAAATTGCATACTGCCATGGTTTCCTGACTTAGCTTACTATGATACTATCACTGCCAGCTGAGTCTTCCTCTGGGTACAATGACTTTTGTTTACACAAGGTGTGAGCTTTGGTTTTTAAGAGCTCCACTGCTATCACAAGTGTGTGGTGGGCTACCCTGTTCTTTGGTGGCAGAAATGGTTCCCTGGCTATACAGCATTTTCCCTGGACTCTTGCATGAAATTTGAAAACACTCTCATTTATATTAGTGTACTGCAAGGTTCTCTAGATGCTCTTTGGACTAAAACCCTACCCAACTTTCTTTCCTTGGGCAGTGTTATTACTAAGGAGCTGATGTTGGAATAGCTGTCTGCCTGCATTTTGCATTGCTGTAATATAGCTGGTCTAACACAGAATAGCTGTGTCAAGACTCATTCCATCTGAGGGGAGAATCCTCCCCTGGCATCTGCCTCAGGGATGCATAAGTAGGACATGTGCAAGGCAGATGTATGTTCTGTACTTCATGTATTTACAAAACATGTCATGTTTCGTTCTGTTATTTTAGTTTCTGCAAACAAGTTGTAGCTTGGTATCTCAGTTCTGCAATACCTGCTTTCAAAGTGAGAATGTTTGAGACCTTTGCTTCCAGTGTAAATGCAGTAAATTAATGGAAATGTAAAGCTATAAGTGATGCTCAGGAATGGTTCTTGTTGTGTTTATACAGGAGGCAAAGAAGGGATGATATGCAATTAGCTGGTATTTCTGCCTTCACAAACTCAAAAAAACCCCACAAACAAAGCTGACAAAACCAAAACTAAAAAAAAACCCACAAGAAAAAGATCCCCCAAAACAACAAAAGACACCTCAACTTGAGTGTTGCCTTAGATAAGCTGAAATTGTGGACCAGCTATACTGATAGCTGTTATCTTCCAAGAAGTAAATTGGGAAGTCATTATTTTTTCTCTTTTTTTTAAACTCTAATAACTACTAGTATTTCTACATGAAAACAGCTGTGTTTTAATTTTAATAAGCTGCCTATCTTTTTCCATTTTACTCAGATTAATGTATTAATGGCTTATTCCATGCAGAGCTTCTTTAATTCTTCCAGAAGTAATCAAACATTGTTCTCTGCACTGAATGAGGAGAAAGTGGTTCTGTTCCTGCATTTGCTAGGCATAGACACAAATGGACATGCTCATCGGCCAAACTCAAGGTAATTGAGATATTAAGCATATCTTTCTTATTAGTTTTAAATGCAAGCAGTAACTTCTTTAATGGTGTTATATATCAAACCAGAAACAAGACTGATAGTGTTGTGGGTCATATGTGTCACCATGATTACCTGTGTTCTGAATTTTCTGGGTTATTTTGTTTTTTGAGGTCCCATCTGTAGAAGTCACAAATTATTACTATATATGGTATACCTGGTTATACTCCTCTACTCGAGTCTGATTTTTAGCAGATTATCTTAGTTATAGCCAACACATAGTCTAGAGGATATGTAGGAAATGGCAGTTTTAAACATAAAATGGATACAGTTTTCAGATTTCCCATTGCTGAAATTATATAGTTGAGTTTACAGGCAACAGTAAGCTCAACTATAATGGCTGCAAATTCCAACATTATGCTTTGGCTTTCCTTATGACTCTTGAACCAAGAAGAGTTTAGATTAACAATTCTCATCACCAATTTGTTTTGAAGTGCATTATTTGAGAACTTTCTTTTCACTTCTTCATGTGCTTTGAATGTAGGATTTTATGTCTTTCTCTTGATCCTTGCATACTTTCAAAATTCATTCTCTGATTCCCTACATCATTCCAAAGTTCATATTTGCTGTATCTCTCATGTTCATTTGTTATGATTTTTTTGAAGACAGAGTTTTAAAACTGACTTTAGCAACAACAGCAAAAAGAAAACTAGTTGCCTGAAAATTAATCATGGCCACTCCTTCTAAAAATATGAAGATTTTTTTATTTAGCCTCTATTCCACAAAACCCTAGGAGCTGTCCTGATCTATGAATCATCTCAAAACAGTGCCTGCATGGCAAGATCTTTCTTTGCTATTTAGTTACCGTCTTAAGGTAATTTTTGCAACTTACAATTTAAGGTGTTTGAGTTTTCCAGAATTTCTTAGTTTTGTTATTCTCCTTAACTTGCCTGATAGCTGGGAGTGATAAAATTATAGTCTTAAGTCAAGGACAGGTCATATTTGAAATATAAATCCATTTGAAACTGTGGTTTTGGGAGCCTTCAAACTGTGCTATGACAACTTAATATCTCACATAAGACTCAGAGGAGGAGAGATTTTACACCTAGGAAGCCTTTTGTTAGCTTGAGGATCTGTAGAGGATAAAGCTGTCTATAATAAAAGGACTGGGCATTATGACCATGGATAACTTGCTTTATGCCAAGTGTGAGAGCCCCCTTGAATCTAACATTTTTTCTTGTTTTTCAAGGGAATACAAGGAGAATATTAAAAAAGTTGATGAGGGTGTGAAAGAAATTGCTTCAATAATTGACCATTTCTATGGAAATGATGGAAAAACTGCATTTATTTTAACTTCTGACCATGGAATGACAGATTGGGGTGAGTCTTTTTAAATGCTGAGTCGGCTGAGATTTTGGGCATCTGGAGTGTGATTAGAGTTCTGTCCCATTAGGAGCTTTGAAGCCCCTGCTTTAATTTGATATCCTAATTGTTTCTTATGTATCAAGAAATGCAAATTGCTGTGACAGCTGTGTTCCATTTCTGGATAGAAAAAAGTAAGGTAAAGCTTAACTCCCTCAGTGGCTGCTAGTAGGGATAGAAAGACCTGAATACCTCCTCTGCAGAGAACTAACCCAAGCAGGAGAAGACTGTTATTTGGCTGCCAGAAGCAAAGTTGGTCTTGTTCCAGCCCATGTGGGAGATACAGTTTTCACTTTGGTGCTTTGAAACACCTGGAAAAGGTGGGAAATCTGTCCAGATGCTGGTGGAAAACTTGACAGGGGGGAGGGAACGGGGAGGGAAGAAAATCTTTTTGCTTATTTTGGCCTTTTAAGTGCAGCAGAAAGGATGGAATGGACTGCTGTATGATCTTTCTAGATGAGACTGGTGCTGGAGACTAGATGGAGGAGCTGAGGGTACAGAGAGGAAAGTGAGGCAGGGGTCAACCATGCAGATACCCACAAAGGGCACTTGTGAAACACCTGGCCACAGTGGCCAAATGCCCTGAGGCAATTTTGGCATAACTAGATTAAGGGCAGATGAGAAGAGTTTAAGATGGTGAGCTCATTTAGACTTTATTTTTCTTTTTTTGTTTTTTTTTTCCCAGAATCTTAAAAACACTCCTGTCCTTGTGTGCAGCCAGTGAAAGTGCTAAGTCTCTCTTCCAATGTGCATGTTTGTAACTATTGTGATATTTTTGAACCAAGACGGCTTCAGGCATGGTTGTGGGAAAATGCAACATCTTACTCTGTGTCTGAAATCCTAAACTTTTTCAATTGAAAGGATGCAGACTTTTTCTGTCATCAGAGGTGACAAAAATATTTGTATATTTATTCATAATCAGCCTAATTACTGCTCATTTGAAAAATAGTCCATTTTGTATATTTACTGCTCAACTTACTGTTGAGCTGACTGCCACTTGCAAAAAAATTTTAATTCTGCTATATTTTCTTTCTGTTTCAAGTAATCATTTAATAATTTTTTTATGAGGAAGGTGTGTACATATATTTTGTGTATATGTGATCATAGGGACCTCAGGAAGTCCAACCACCTACTCAAAGCAGGATTAGCTTTGGGATCAGACACAGATGCTAGGCTTTATTCAGCAGATCCTTTAAAACCTTGAAGGGATGGAGCCTATGCAACCCCTTTGGGCAGCCTGGTCTGCTGCTTGCCTGCCCTCATGGAGCGGGAAAGGTATTCTTTATCTGCAATCTGAACTTCTTTTGTTTAAACTTATGCCTGTTCTCTCCCATCCTCCCACAATGCACCACAGTGGCACCCTGGCTCCATCCTCTCTCAAACCTTCTCACAGTGGGGTACAGGCAAGATGCTCAGTTGTGTCCTCCCCAAAGCCATTACTTCTCTAGGCTGAACAAGTCCCAGTCCCTCAGCCTTTCCTCACAGGGCAAGTGCTCCTCACTGAGACCCTTCTAGGTGATGTATGTCTTCCTGTACCAAAGGAGCCCAAAACTGTCTAGATGTGGTCTCACAGGTACTTAATAGAGAAGGATAACCCCTTCTCTCTACCGTGCTCCTGTTAACACAGCCTGGGGTGCTGCTGGCCTTCCTCACTGCCAGAGTTTGCTGTAGGGGCGTTCTCATTTTGTACTGGATCCTTTGAAATGGGAATAAAAGGTGATAGGCGTAAGTCTTCAGGCTTTGAGAACCACTGGTCTGTCATAGTTTTCTCTCATCTCTTCCTGCCTCCAAGATAAAGCCTGATCCTCTGTCAGAAGTGTTAGTAACTTTAAAGCTGACTTTAGTGAGTCCGAGAGCAAACACAGAGATGCTGCTCAGGCTCATAGCAAGCAGTCTGAAGGCTAGTTCAGTAGCTTTTATTTGAGCTTGTAGTATACCAACTGCTGCAACCTTTCAGTGGTTATTTGCAGAATGGGATGTGCACCAGTTTTAAAACAAATTAAACATTAGAATGTCGGGGGGACCTTTTAGGGTAAAGAACACATTCTGGATTAGACATGATGAAGAATCTGTGGTTGCTGGCAAAGACCAATGAAGTCACTTGCTTTCTCTGTCTGACTCCATGATTTTGCTTTAAGCTGATGGCAGGTGGAACTGCTGACCACCAAGGTAGGCAGTTCCATACCCACCCTCACCTTACCCACTTCTTCCTGCTACCATCCTGGTACAAGTAGTACTGTGTGATACGCTGGATCAGAGAACAGAGAACTAAACAGCACCCTTTCGCTCCCTTTCTCATGGGCAGGTCCATTTGGAGGGTGCTGAGGGCTGGAACAGGGAACAGACCCAGATGAAAATAATTATTTTTCTTCCCCTCTTATAATTCAGATCAGGCTGAAACCTGGTTCTTATAAAAAGGAGAGAATGTATACAGCTGCCTGTCTCAGCTGTATCTGTCTTAAAGTATTCATAGAGGCAGAGTCTCAGTAAAATACTGATGGAGCTGGTGACTTGGCTAAAATGTAAGCTTACCAAAATTTCACTTTCCTCCTGCAACAGAAAGAAATAACTCATGCCTGGAAGATGGAGGATGTGCTCTCTCCATCAGCTCTTTTCCCAAATTCTGCAAAGAAGAGCAGTTGTTACTGCTTTTAAGCCCAGAGAGTGCCCTCCAAGGGATTTATGAACATCAGGAATCTGATTCCCAGACCTGTGTGTTCTTAAGCTTAGGGCTGTTTAAAGAAAGCAAAATTGGTTCTTCAGCTCTGCCAAAATGATTGTTTTAAGGACAGAATGGGGTATGAAATTGGGAATAACCTTGAGGCTGTACAACAGTGTGCTTTCTCTCTCCTTTGTATTTATTAAATATATATTTGTACACACAGGGAAGAGCATGTGTCTATGCAAATACAAGGAAAATGTATAATCTTGTAGACCATGCAGTGACCAACATAGGGTTTGCATAACAACGTTATTCCCTTTGAGGCTGGATTATCTCAGTGCTGTGGTACCTCACCCACTGGGTTTAATGACCAGCGTTCCTTTCAAGGTTGTGTGGCTCCTGCTTCTGTGCAACTGCTGCTGAGGTGTCATAGTTTTCAAGCTTCCTCCTTTTGGCTGCTGATACATTAATCTGGAGGGAATCAATTTCCCCAGGGAAGGAAATCATGTTTTATCAATTTTTAAGGAGTCTGCTCCTAGGCTTTAAAACCTTAAAAATGAACTTGTATCACAGTGGAAAGGATGACAGTTGCAATGCATATTGCTTCCTGATTTTGAAAAGGAAGTCTAATTCTTATTTAGGAACCAGAGATCAGTTCTATATGATTTTTTTTTTCCACACATGCCTAATTTTACTGAAATAAACCAATCATGGTTTTGGTGGGATGCTCAGGATAGTCATATGCACGTGTTTTGGGCAGGTAACTCCTCTATACCTTGAGGCTTTCAAATACTATGGCTTTAGTTTCTATATCTTAACAATTTGGGGATTTTAATATACAAAGTTCTATCTCTATAGATAGACTTAGTAGTTATTATAATGACTTAACTGGTACTGATTTCTCAACTTGCAACTTGAATTTAGTTGCTTTATTGTAACTTTAGTGTTAGTGGCATAAAAATAAGCTATGAAGCTGGAATAGATTTTCTGTAACAGGATTTTAGTATGTCTACTGTAACAAGAACTTAGTACATGTGTGTATTTTTTGTTGCATGTAGATTTTGTTTGGTTTTATGGCGCATGTCTTAAAGTTTATACTTTATTTATATTTGGTGTGTCTTAGGATCCCATGGAGCTGGTCATCCTTCAGAAACTTTAACACCACTGATTGTGTGGGGTGCTGGAATAAATTATCCACAGAAAGTTACATCCCAGTTCTTTGAAGACAATTTTTTGAAAGGTAGGTAAAATATAAAACTGACAGGGCATGCTGAAGCAGGATACTGCAAAATTGGATAGATAATATCAGAGTCAGTTTTCTTTTCTAATCATAGAATTGAAGACTTTCTCTCTCTGGGGACAGGAGACTATTCATGTTTGTGAAATTTAGTTCCAGAGGAGACTTAATTCTTAGGAAGACTCCCAGAGGTTAAAAGCTATTTGTACAGAAACATGATAAGTTGACAGGTTCAAAGACTTTTCTAGCTTCACAGTACAACCCTAGGGACTTTCCAGGGGCTGTTTTGTCTCACTTGCATCCTTGTAACTCTTGTGGAAATGTAAACAATTTTTCTCAATGAAAAACTAGGACTCTTTACTGGTAGTTTTCCCCTTTGTAATTTATTTAGGAATAATTAAAAAAAATTAAGTTTTATTATTTAAAATATATAATGCAATAAATATTGGCTTACTGAAATATCAATGGATTTAGAGAACCATGTGTGATTAAATTGTGCAAGCTCTTCCTCTTTCATGTGCCCCATTCTTGTAACCTGCTCTGTTTCTTAAGATGCTTTGAGTCTCGGGTTATTAATCACAATCAATAAGGTAATGACTTTTTATTTTATTGAATTGCTTGTCAAGCTACATTAGAGAAAACAGGTAAAAATTACTTCAACTCTGAGGTTTTAAGTCCGCCCTGCTCTTGAGAAGGTATTTGGTAACAGATTAAGCAAATGGGACTTATCAGATATAGACTATGCTAACATTTCACTCTTTGTGATTAACTGCTGCTATAAAAGTATGACACCTCTGATAAAATTAAAAATGAGTTGTGGCAAAAAAATAGAAAACAGAATAAACCAACCGATCTTGATGTCTGTGATGGCTGATCTGCTTGACTTTTAAGGACACTTGACATCTAAGGGTTGATCTGTAATAGTTGAATTTTACATCTGTCAGTTTCCTTGGTTCTCGGCATTTGACTTAAAGTTGATGAAAATGGTGTGAGAGCATTTCAAAAAAGATGAGTATTGAGCTGACTTCCAGGTGCACAATAGGGAAATGTTAGGAAATTTCTATTTTCTTAAAGGAGGGCATTGGTCTGCACCCTACTGTGCCTGCTTCATATTTTCCTTCTGATGGTTAAAAACAAACAAACAAAAAACAAACCAAACAACCAGACAAAAAACCAAGCACACCAAAGCAAACATCATAAACTCCTCTCTTTGTTGTGGACTTGCTCTGCAGCTTCCCAGCTGTCAATCATATTGTTGGTCTGTTTAGACACTATCTTTACAGATTCTTAATTGCCATGGATGATCTCTATTGGAGATTTGAGTCTCTCTGACTGTCTTGGGAGTTTGAATCTCTATGTGAGTAGCAAGAATCAATTATCACTTAAAAAGTGACTGTTCTCTCTATGGTTGTACATTATAGCTTAAAGTAGGTTGCATAGCTTAGAAGTAAAGAAAAATTGTTGAAATGGAACTTGGCACTTTCAGAGGTCAATACAGTTCAGCTACTCCATTAAGTTACAATACCAGATATTTTCACAAAGCTAACATGTGAAAGAAAAGATGCTTAAAAGAGTGCTCTTGAAATGTTCTTTGAATCTGCCTTTCCTGCTCTACACAAATGCAAGTGAGACTGTGTACAGGGAAGGAGAGTGTCCTCAAGACTGCTGTGACACTGGTGAATGCAGATATCAGGCTTACATTTGTAGTTGCATGCGCCAATGTTCAAATTCTTGCATCTATTGACAATTCTTCCTAATTTATCTGAGTTAAGAGTTCCTGGAAATATTGACAGAATATTTCTAATGCTGACAAACTTCTTATGCTCTGTTCAGTGCAAGCATACTGTGGGCAGCTCAGTGAATTGTCTCTCTTCTCATTATTGCCATTGAGAGTTTGTACCACCAAAGGCAGTGCCAACAGGCAGGACGTAGTCTGTCCAGTTTGTCATAGAAGGATGAATGTGCTCCTTGGATGGCCAGAAGGGCACAGAGTCTGCTCTGGGATGACAACCTTCTCCTCATCAGTTCCTTCACCTGTGCTCTGCCTTCCCTCAGGCCTGGTCAGGCAATCCTCTTGGAAAGATTTGTTATGGCAGCCCTGCATCCTGTGGGCGACGTGTAATATTACCCATTTGGCCATTGGTTTGAGCCTTCTTCAGAAAGAAAGAGAATACAGAGCTGCTCTTCAGCTCCTCATGGACTAATGGTTGGCCCTGGGGTGCAAGTCCAGAGAAGCTTGTAAGTGAAAGCACAGTCTTCTGCAGCTGGACAGCAGCAGAGCTGCAGCCACAGCTGAGGAAGTTCAAGTGCACCCCTCCACTGTTTTTGCTTCTGTGAAGTCTTTTGTGAGATTTTCTTCAATTCATGTAGCCTCATCCTCAACCTCTTGAACTGGTGCTTCCCTGCCCTGAGGCAAAAAAACCCTTTATCAGTTGGTTGGAAAACTGAGCACTGTATAAGAAACCTAGACAGTGAGCTGGAATTGTAAAACAGTGTGGGCAGCACATACAGCCAAGGCACTTCACTCCTGGAAGTACAGCCCAGACTGACCGGTCTGCAGGTTCACGGTATTTCTGTCCCAGTTCACGGTATTTCCTGGGCTCAATGTCCTACAGCTCCTGGTCCAATGCAGATGTTTTCAACTCTGCCTTTGGAAACATCTGAGTAGGGGAAGTGGAGATGAAAAAGCTTTTGACAAAGCTAGATGTTTTCTTTAGCAGAACTACAGTTTCTTCCTACCTTAAGCACATTTTGTGTGTGCATGTACAGTTTTTCAACATTTTTCTTTGGAAAATCTTATTTAAAGGAAAGCAAGCAATGCATTTATATAATAGAAATATGAGTGAGGGTCTGTTTCTAGAAATATAACCCCATTTCCCTTTTCTAGGAAGCAAAAGGAAGCAAACTTGTTCATTTTGGTGTGAATTTAGCACAATTCATGATTAATGCTGCTAATACCTTTTCTGTGTTGCCATAGGAACTTGCTGTAGCTGTATGTCTCACTACTGTTAGGGTACATGGCTGCTCTTCAGGGAGTTTTTGGGATCAAATAACAGTGGACCTATACTGAGATCCCCAAAGCTAGCAGTGGTATGAACTAATTGCTGAAAATAAGTTTGGTATATGCAATACTGTAAATGTATGAAAGAAAAAAACCAAAACCAGATCTTGCTAAACTCTGTTTTTAAATAATTCTCCACCCCCAAAGAAATTAGGGAATTTTCTCTTTATTTCCTTAGAGGCCAGCGGAGAGCAGGAAAATACACTTTTGAACCAGCTTTTTGTGTGATGCACCACAGCTTTAGGGTCTAATATGTTTGCACCACACTGTACCAGTACATTTGGGACCTTGAGTTAACCTTTTTTATAAACTACTGAAGAGATTTAACAGCCCGTCTCCTAAACCTCTTTTAGTTGGCACAGGAGGTAATACATCACTGTATTGAGAGAAAAAAACCAAAACCCTTGGCCTTCCTTCAACTGATCTAGGTCACAGATTTGCAAGCAGCAATTTATCCTACTGTATAAAAGAAAATGTGAACTGAAATGAATGCATTTTGTTGTTTCTGCCTGTTGAGTTCCATCTGTAACCTTCTTGAGCTAGGATCCTAAAGTCAAATTATATTTTTTTTTAGTACCAACAATTTACAGAAAATGGCAACAAGACATTAAATGTCAATGGAATTACCCCTTTCAAATCTGTGTAGATTAGCTGTTCATGTACTCTGTTATTTCTTGCAGAATGGAAGCTGGAGAACTTGAAGAGGCTTGATGTCAATCAGGTATCAAACATACCGAATTTAATAGTTCATAAATTTTCACCTTAAATGATTGATTTTGTGTGATTTAAGCTAATTTAATTTGAATACATGATCACACTGATATACAATTTCCCTAGAATGTGTTACTTTAAGAGTTGCAGGAACTGCACTCATACTGAACATAATGAGGATAAGTTTAAACTGCTTCTTGACACATGTGGCAGCAATATACAACTTCTCCTGAAGATACATTATTGCACCATTTTAGTTAAGTGATGGTACCCTTTGTAGAAAGGGTGCAGTACAATGTAACAGGTCCTCCTCAAACTCGTTGCCAGTTACCCAGAAGTAACTTGAACAGCATCTAGCAGGCTTGCAGAGTGGGAAGTAACTTGTGATGCTTTCCCTCTACTTTTTGTTTGGAAAATGCTCTGGAGCAGAACTTAAGCCTCCTTGGTATCTCCTATGAAGATGTCTAGCGAAATACAAAAAAGCGTGATCTGATAACGATTTTTCCCAAGTTTGTGAGCATCTGCCATGTGCTTTTTCCTACACTTGTTAGCCATGTGTATGTTTGGTTTATTTTTTCAGACCCATCTATTCAATGTCTGTATTTTGTCACTTTTTTTCAGATGTTACTGTTATTATTGAATCAAAACCATTTCTTGCTATAGTGTTAAACTGTGTTATTTTTCAATAGGATCTGTGATTATGGCCCAGGCACTTTGCAGTTGAGACAGTTAGTACTGTAAAGGAAGAAAAAAAGGTGGACAACTTATCCTTTGATACTAAATCAGCCAAGCTTTTTAAAATCTGGTTCTTCTTACTTCCTGTTGTCCTATGTAAACCGATACATGAATAACAGATTCCAAATCTGCTCAAACAAAGGAAATAAACTCATACTAGAAGGTTCAAGTTGGCAGTGTTCTGGATCAACTGCTTTCAGCAAAGCCATGGTATAAAACTAGAGACCAGTCTTCCTCTCAAGGTTGATAGGAGTTATGTCTGTGTTATTTTGAGACTGTATAGAAGAGTCTTGAGTGTTGCTTTGTCCTAGATAATGGAGTTCCCAAAGACAGAGCTTTTATCCTGTAGTATATGTGGAACTATGGGTAAAAATAGCACAGTAGACTTCTGACTACCATTACACTACATGTATATTGTTATCTACAAATGATGGTTCGGAGTCTGCACAGTAGATCCAAGGCTGGAGTAGTGCCCTGTTTTCAGTGTAGTTTCTTCAGATTTATGCTGAAGAAACAAAGAATTTTGGGCCTAGTTTTATATTAAAGGAAAATATAAACCTAGTGAGAGGGAGTGTTTATCATCATGAGTAGAATGTAATGGTAACTTATTTTATGAGATGCCTTGGTGTAGATTGAAGAGCCTTTCTGAGGGCTGACTGGACACAAATAAAAGTGCAGACACACTCTCTGAAGGGGAGAAAGTGAGTAATCAGCACTGTGGAAGCATGGGATAAGGAGTGTTGTGAAAAGCACTATATCCAGTGTACTGCTTAGAACTGTAAATATGAAATTAGTTCTTTCCATCATATAAATAGTCATAAAAATGTTATGCCTCTCTGAGTGCAGTGAAGGAGGTGCTGGATTCCTGTAAATAAATACTGGGGGAGGGGTTATATTTGCTTTTTATACCAGAAGTATTTTTGAAGGTTTATTGGTAGTGGAGCCTCACATTTTGAACCTAATCATGCCGTGACTTCTGGAAACTGCAAAAAAAAGAAAACCTACAAAGGAGAGTTGCGTGTTATAACTTTGCAGTATTACACCATTTTCTTTTGCAAATGCAGATATGTTAAAATTAAACTGAATTTATTAGCTCCAGAGGCTGAAATTGTATTAAAATAGGAATGCTTCTGCTTGCACAGGCTGATATTGCACCGTTGATGGCTTCCCTTATCGGTGTACCTTTTCCCCTGAATTCTGTGGTAAGAAGTACAAATGTTTTTACATATTATAAAAATCTGTTTACCATAGAGGAAGAAGTGTTGGGGCCAAGTCTCGAGGCATATGAAGGGCGAGATTGTAGATCTGTAAAAGTGCTACAGGATATGAAGACTGCTTGTAGTCTTAGGTTTATGTGTGTATCTTCAGTTTAGAGTACAACCTCAATCTTTTTATATATTGTATAGGGCTATCAATTGGAAAGGCAGCTGATCCTTTTGTCATCTGCAACTTTATACTCTTGAGTTGCATAAAGGTTTTTTATTATTTTGTTTTTAGGGTGGTAAAAATGTGATATGGCTTGAATAACACGATTTTCATCATGAAAGTGGAGCCTGTAAACAAGCTTGTTCCTGCAATTTAATGTTTAATTATTTCTTGATTAAACTTGAGTATTTTCTTCAGATGATGTCTTGTACCTCTAATTTAGTGAACAGTGAGATGGCTTGGCTTTTTCTTTTAATTTCTTTCATGTGTTATTACACAGTCCAAAAGTTGCCTCATAAATATCTAATCGACAATTAGCATTTCATTGGTGTGCTTTCACGCTGCTAGTTTCACATTTAACACACCTATTTGCAGCACATTTTTTGAAATATTTCTTCTGGAGACTCTGCCCCAGTTTCTGTTGCCCTGTTCTGCACTCATTGCTGGCTGTGCCCAGCATAGAGTGGCAGGGGAACTGCTCACCTTCCTATCACAGGTACTGGGTTGAGTCAGGCCCGGGCTGACTTCCTTCCAGGCTTTGGATAGAGGACTTTTAGGTATTTCATAAATGGCCTCTGATTAGAGGTCAAGGTTATATTATTTTATCATATATTGTTTAATAACAATTTCTGTTATTTATGTCTTTTGCATTCCTGTAAAAGCTGTTTTAAACGTTCCCTGTCATTTTGCAAAACTATGTGAGAAGAGTATTTTCAGTGGAATTACATTAGTTATTTCAGCAGTAATTTGTTCTATTCTTACTGCTCATTTGGCCAGCAATTCAGTCAGAGAAATTCCTGGTTTTTCATTTAAATTTTTATTTTTCTTCCTCAGGGAACTCTGCCTTTGGAATATCTGAACAATAGTGCTCATTTCAAAGCAGAGAGCATGTTTACCAACGCTGTTCAAATTCTTGAGCAATTTAAGGTACTAAACAAATTAAAAAAAATACTTATTTGAATAATAGTTGTTGCTACATGTAAAATAATTATAGGACATACCCTCTATATAGTATGCTGAATTCAAAGGAATAAAATTGAATGCATATACTGGGTGATGTTGATTGACTAGCTCTGAGCTATATCTGAAGGAGTTGGAAAGACTTTAATAAACGACCTTTATTAAGATTCAAGAAAAAAGTTATTCATTCTCTTTACAAAATAAAAAATGCTGATGTTTATTGATGTTGATATAAACCTGCTTGCACTATGGAGGTAGAATCTGAGTCCTGGTACCTGAGAAGGTACCTTTGCAACGAGGGCTAGGAGACAAGGCTCTAAGTCAGGATCAGTACACAAACAGGTCAAAAAGGTAATAGACTCCTGTCCATTAAAGAAATGAAATTAGTGGTCTAATTAACTTTTAGCTAATGCTGCTGTATCTGTTGTTTTGCTTTGTAAGTGTTCATTTCTGGCTTCTCTGTCTTGCTTCATTTAATATTGGATATTATATTTAGGAGGACATTTGAGTGGTCCAAACAAAAAAGGTTCTGTTTCGCTAGACAGTGGAATAAGAAACTGTCCAAAATCCCAAAATCACAGTTTTGGCGAGGCATAGAAATGCTCTGAGGGAAAATCATCCTCTCCGTAGATAGGAAACTGAGACACACAAGAACTGTTACCCTGTCAAGAAAACCACGTGATGATAGTGGAACAATAAACTAGCATGAGATGACCTGCAAGAGTTTAACACCTTCAACAGCTTCTGTCCCTTGAATGCTGGGTTCTCAAAAGTGTGGATCCTAGGGGGCAGTATCAGCAGCAGAGTCACTTTCAAATTTATGGTTGGAAGCTGCTATGAAACAGGGGAAGTGCTGGACTGGATGTGAAGGTGAAGCATGCTGATATCACCTCCACGGTTGAAAGACCTCTGCTTTAAGAATTAAGGATGTAACTCACGTCTTTTTCAGTTAAGTTGTTGTCTTGGACATTATTTAAAGAAAGAAGTAGTTCTACTTCTCCTTTCCTTTAAGTTTATTTTTAGTCTGTCGTTTTTTAGTGCTAGATTATCTTTTTTTTTTTTCTTAGCTTGTTTCTGGCATTGTTTTGCAATGATCCTGTATGAATTTCCTCTGTGTTTTTCTGCTGAAGTAGTGCACTGGCTTAGGCATGCCAATTGGGTTTTCGCTTTTCCTGTGGTGGACTGACCCAACCAGAATTTGTACTCCCTGGAGAAGATGGTGCCTTAAGTGGATAGGATGAGATGTGTGGGTTGCTACTTCAAGCTGTCAGGTTTTGGGAGCAGTGTGCTTAGGAAACTCCTGTCTGCGCATTATACCAACTGTCAGACTTGAGTCAGGCTGCTGCAGAAGGCTTTAAAGATGTTTTGGAGATCCTTGGGCAAAGTGGCTCTGATGGCATCAAAACCTGTTTTATCCATGTGCAGGTTAACTGATTTAACAGCACTGCTTTGGCAGTGTTTGCTGCAGTGTACTAGTTCCTGTCTGACATAAATAATACTAGTTTCATCCAGGGAGGTTGTCACTGAAACCTGGTAGCACTTCTAGCCATGTCTTCTTTTTATCCTGCAAACTGTAGAAGTCCTTCTGAGAAAATCAGTAGCTGGTGCATTGTTTATTTTATTTACTTCAGAGCAGGTCTGAGTTTCCAGGAACTCAGAGGAGTTGCGCATGCTGGAGTGTAACACCTAGTTTCCTGGACAGTATATTCACAGTGTAATTTCATTCCTTTTCCAAAGTCTTAGAAATTTCTGTGATTTTTTTTTAGTTTACCTCCTGATACAATTTTTAATTTTGCTGCAACTTGCATGTAATGGTTTAATGCTCTTTTATGCAGGTTAAGATGAGTCAGAAAAAGGAAAATACACTGTCATTTCTGTTCACACCGTTCAAGTAAGTGTCTGTAAAAGCTATATATATTTTATCCGACTGTTTGTTGTATCACTCATTTTGGTATTTCAGTGAGATGAAAGAACAAATTCAGTCTCGAATCTTTTTTTAAAATGATACTATCCGTATAGGGTTAGAATATGCAATTTGTTCTTGTTTTTATGTATATCTAAAAGTTGATCTAAGAATTGTTTCTTCTGTGATTTAAATTCTAATTAAAAATAAAAAAAATGCATTCCATCCAGAAAAAAACCTCAAAATCTTTAGAGTTGGTGTTGCCTAGTGTCAGTGTTTCCAGGGCTGTGAGGGAGTCTTTGTAGTGCTTTGTGTATCTGCGAACTCTGTGTTCTAGTGTATGGAACAGTTACCGACCCCCTTACCCTTCTGCCTTATCCAATTAAAGCTGCTTTTTCCTTTCTCCTCTAAAGGTTTTTAAAAGCTTTGCCTTTGGGTGCATGTGATAGTGTTCACTTCTGCTGTTGGTTTGTGGAGTGCTCAAAAAATGCTTTGTCACCGAGAGCAGCTGTTTTCCTTTGGGAAATAAAACTGATGTTAATTAAGATCTTTAAATCATAGCAGCAGTAAAAAGTACTTGAGTCGCTTCCTGTGAAGTATGTTTATTGCTAAAGATGATTGCTGTCTGTTTGAACAGACATTTACTGTGTTATTTTATACCGCTAGCTTCCTCAAAGAGAAAGTTCAAGGCAATCTCTGAGATATGAGTCAAGTCAATCTTTGGCACATAATGAATCTTTTAGATCAAATTCTGATTAAGAATGGCAGTTGCATTATCAAAGAATTTACTGATCTATATGAAATAAAACGCCATATGGAAAGGATGGTCGGTCATCTTTGATTCTGTGGGGATGACTATTAGTTTGATTTCACAGCTCTTTAAATTTTACCTTTCCTCGAGAAATAAGACTGATTCTATAAAATGGGATGTGCTTTTCTTAATGCTATATTTATCTCTAAAGGAACTAAGTATTACTGATTGTCTTATGGACTGGTGACTTTTCTTTTTTATGATATGTTGGATTGTTTTAAGTGGAAATGCCAGACACATTTATCACTTTGAAAATGCGACTAAAACTTGGTATGAAAAAGTTATTTGGTATGGTCTATTGCAAAAATAAATTTATTTTCTTTAGATATTCTTAAAACTTTTCTGAATCAATATCTGGATTAATGGTCCTTCCAAGAATGGTTTTTATATGACACCAAAATAATTCCTTCAGTGTGTGAATGTCACAGATGGAGTGATGCACCTCACTCATAAGAGAGAAGTAGCAACATGTTTATTGATATAAAACACGATTTAGGAAATTTTGATAGCAAATGCGACAGCTGTTAACAAAATTCAGTGGCAAGGTACACTTGATTATTTAGTGAATGGAGGACAGGGTCAGACAAAACTGTAACGGAGACCCTCCTGTTGAGTTGTGAGGTTCAGAAAGGACACTCTGGCGTTCTAAACTCCTTCTTAGAGGGAGTTTAGGTGTGGCTGAGTCCAGACTTAGTCCCAGTCTTGGTCAGTGGTTTATGTCTAAAGGATTATATGTGCTCAAACAGTCCTTTATATTATTTAGCTAAGATTTCCAAGTTAGCATGCTAATAATCACTTGCTGAGAATCTATTGTGGCAAGGAATCTCTCAGCTTCAAGAAGGAACCTAGAGGCATCTCTACTCAAGGGGGGATCCTCTTGTGCAGGAGAGCTCAACAGGTCCTGGACTGTCCACTAGTTATGGAGTAATTTGGTTGACTTATAGTCATACTTGTGTACCAGCTGTATTTCGGTTGGTGCAGCCCTCCAACCAGCCCTCTGCTGTTGAGCAAGATTTATAGCCCTTAGCAGCTACCATGTTGTTACCTGTTTCCCCCAAATCCAACTTGAGCCAGATGCAACCATCACGGCTGCCAGTGGTGGCTGTTGCTTAAGCAGAAGGCAGGGAGCCCACTGCCACAGTGAATTACTTAGCGGGAGGTGCCTATGCTTGCAAGGTGTATCGGTAAAGACTTTCTTTGAAACGCAGCTGTGAGTATCTGCTGATTTTGCAAGGCAAGGTGCACAACCTGTTCCCAAGGGAGCAGAATGGTACCCATTGCTGATATTGAATACTTATCTGCAGTTCCAGTTAGATATATGAAAGGATTTACTGTCTGAAATTTGTTTCCTTCCCCCTTCTTTTTTCTCCCTACCTTTTTTTTCCCAACTATGAAAGACATATTTTCGAAAACTATTTGCTTAGCAAAATCAGAGGCTTTTCTTATCAGATTTTGGATAGGAAAGGCACCATGCCTTGACCTTTATGTGTAAGAAAAGGAGGTGCCAAGTTACCAGATGCTTTGAAGGAAGAGAGAGGACAAATCTGAAGACTGCTGACAGAGGAAAACTGATGTCCAGGATAGTGAACTATCTTAGCTTTGTGACCATTTGATGTACCTTAAGGCAACTGCTGAGCTGGCACATCTCAAAGAAGAGTGTGCCAAGGGGCCAGATGATACCGTTGCAAAAACATTCCCAAGGTTGGCATCTTTAATCTGTGGAAGTAATCCTTCAGGAAGTATCAGAAGGACAGTGTAGTGAGGTGGGCAAATGGGGCATCAATATTGCCCTAAAATCCTCTTAAACAATTAATACAATTTGATTATCACAACAGGTACAGGAGATTTAACAAGTAAGTTGCACAACAGCACAGGAGTTCTTTTACGTATTCCCAGTGTATACAGTGCTTTCAGGAAGGGCTGTACTTCCAGCTGTTCCAGTTGTGATGTCTCACAGTAAGATGGCAAGAGCAGTAGTTAAAGAACCAAAATATACAAAAAAATCCAAGAGATGAGGAGCTAAATTTTAATCAGTGCTTGCTTTCCACTAGATGTGCTTTTTTATTGAATGTCTTTAAATTGATATCAATAAGAGCTGAGGGGTTTTTTTAACAGGAAATAACTTAAGTTTCTTATTTAACATCAAGTTTGTATCTTCTCATATGTGAAAAATCTCGTAGCACTTGATGCTGCATTTTTCAGGTAACCTAATTGTCTGAATACTACATTTTAATCATCCAAAATACTTATTTTTGTGTGTATAATCCAGCTATAACTTACATATTTATATAAAGAGTCACTGCATTTTTAATGTGCAGTGTGCAGCTAATGAATAAAAATGTACCCCTCTCTCTCACTGTATGAAAATGTAACTCTTTCCCTTTCTTCTACCCTGTAGTATAAATTAAGATATAACTCTCTTAAATATTTGGATGGATTTGGTGCAAGGAAGTATCAATCATGTAGAGACTGAGTCTTTCCACATAATTGCACGTCATGTATGTTGTCATAGTGATAGGAAAGGAAATAGAGTGTAGAGTGTCTTTGAAGATTATAGAAACTTAAAAAAAATACCTTTCTTTTCTTCCTTTCTCTGGTGACTGGAGTTACAGCACTACATTGTTGCCTCTGTCTGATGGCCTTTCAAAACTTTAATAATAGATATTTCTACAAAATTGACATTTGGATCAAAGTGAAGCAAGTGATTTTTTTTTTCCCCACCGTTGGGCGAGGCAGAGTTCCTTAAGATGTCAGTACATCCTTTGAAACATCCTATTCTTGCTTTGTTTAAATGAATTGCATTTATTTAAATAACTGGTAGTATGTAAGATATCCGTGATATGTGTGATAATGCATTGCAAGAACAAACGTTAAGGAATGAATGTCAAGAGAAAAGGCTGAAACTATTGAAGTAGGGAAGGATATTCTACTAGTGATTGCTCTCCCTGTCCATTTGTCTGAATACTTTGTGTCTTCAGAGGACCATTGATTTAGCAGAAGCACTGATTTATCTGCAGAGCCCCTTTATCCTGTGGTCAAGAGTGAGGGGCAGCAGCTTCTATCAATTTTTAGTGAACCCTGAAAAGGCAGCCAGCCTTTTCCTTTCTCCACTTTGTCCCTATTGTTTTATCAGGTGTGAATATAGACATAAGCTTGCTGCTGGGACTGCTGGCACAAACAGCCCAGTACGGGCATCTTTAGCCTGTTGGTGTCAGGGAGGTAGACTGGCAGCCCTCTCCCTTCCACCCTTGGCTTTAGGAACCTGTGCATCTACGTGTGAACAAAAAACAGAACTGCAGTGCTGTAGAGACAAAGGGATCGAATGAAAACAATGGTTTTTTATTATTTAAAAACCCCCTACTGATTAAATAGTATATGTATTGTCTCTCTAGGGAGAAATCAATGCTCGTGCTGTAAAATGCATGCTCTTTGGCAAAAATGTCAGCTGCTCTTTCACTGAATGGGCTGTGTCTGAAGCACTCTATTAAATGCTGCTCAGAGAGGAGGCAGTCCTCTTAGAAAGCAGGCATCCTGCTCTGGTCTTGAGTTTCAGCAGCACACTCAGGAGCTTTTAGTTTGTACATGAAAAGCTTACTGGTAGCAGCTTCTGTTCAAGAGGACCAGACATAATGGGATTTACTATCAAGTAGGGAATAGGTAAGGTCTTTAGAGGGGGTTAAAGGTTAGTGTATAAGATAAAATGCCATGAGATTAATGTATATTTCTCTATTTTCTTGGACTATAAATCCCTTTGGCCTTTTCTTGGAACTTGTGAGGCTTCATGCAGTGAGGGTGAGGGAGGACATACAGGCAGGTGGTAGGATGGGGTGGGCAGAGAATGTTCTGCTCTGGGGCATGAGGTAAGGGAGACTGTGCAAGGTTCTTTCTGGATCTCAGAAAGAAAGGCCCAGTAACAAACAGCTAAATAAAATAGCTGTTTTAATAAGAAAATAAATGGAAGAATACAGATAGCAAGTAATTCATACACCCCTTCAGATGCTGGGTACCCTTTGTTAGTGCAGCATCAGGTGGATTTTCTGGTGGTGCTGCACAGATGCTGGCCTTGGAGAAGTTCCCTGTTTTGGTCATTCAGGCTACTATATGATTTTCTATTAAGAAATCAATTCTGGTAGTCATTTCTACTGTCAGACAGAATGGAGGTTCACGTGAGAACTCCTTGCAGCACTTCTAGATAAACATGAGGGCGGGCAGGCAGTATAATCTCTGGTATGGAGTGGGAGATGCCTGCAGGCTCCTCAGTTATTGCCAGCTATTGGGTTTGTCCTGTGGCGAAGATATTTGAGCACCACAGGCCTGGACCTACTTAGGGTAACCGTCATGTGGATCACTGACTCCTTGATGTATGGTGGTCTCCTGGTCAGGATCAGTATGGATGGTCTCCCAGACTTTTGTTTCGGTGGCCATGGGGCCCTGCTAGTAGGTACTTACCCAAACACAGCCTTCTTTGGCTGCAACTGGTTGAAAAATGGTCACTAGAGTTTAGGACTGGCATATAGGATTGTGGAGCAGAAGAGGACCTGTGGCATAACACTACCTAGTCACAACACTGCAGATGTCTAGATCCAGTTCATTGTCATAAATCATTGATATAAATCATCATGCATCTTGCAGATGTGAGGGCTGACTTACAGCATTGGTAGGGTGTTGTTATTTAGAGTTAGCACACGTCCCTTCCTTGTAGTACTAAAATAGAAGAGACTTTAAAAGTGGTACATTTCCTTTACTCCAAGGAGCTTCCACCTCACCTAGGAAGCAGTTTTCCTTTCCTTTCCTTTCCTTGCAACATCATGTCCTGCTGTGGGTTTTTGGACAAACCTGCTGTCCCTCGAAGATCCCTGCATCCAGCTTCTCAGTTCCACTTTGAGGGAGCCAAAGGGACAGTTTTGGAGCGTGGCCTCCTTGCTCCTGGGCTCTGGTTGTCTGAAATTCTTGTCATAGTAGTTTACATGCAAAATATGCTGTCTGCAGCCTAGTTACCTTAATTGCTTCTCTGTTGTGATTTGGCAGCTGGCAGCTAACTTGTCTGCTCCTTTTTCTCTCATCTCTGCTATCGAAAGGATTTACATAAATATCCCAAGGCACTTTGCTGTTGAATATGCAAATATGCTACATCAGGGATGCTGATTTGTGGACATTAAAAAGCTATTTTAATTCCTGGGACTTGACAGTCCAGGATTAGACCATTAGCAGTCAGACCACTTGCTAGGGCTTCACTGATGTCCTGCTGTTTCCTCCTGTGCATGTTTGTAAATCTGAATACAAAAGCATACATGTATTGGTGGGTTTTTGCAGCGTGTCAGTAAAGATGCTTTTTGCTACCTTTGGCCTGTGGAAGTGTGTGTGTCCTCCCTTCATTTCATTATGCTTTAAAGAACAAAAACCTCAGAACTTAAAAACAGAAGCTTCTTACTGACTTTCTTACTCATTTTCTTTCTTTTGGAGTGCCAGTGGTGCTTTTTAATGCTTCTTAAAACAAAAAAAAGGTTGCAAAAATAACTGATTAGAACCCTACAGCTAGACTGTCTGACTTAAAATATAACACAGTAGTCAGAAAATCCAGAAACACAAAAACCTGCTTGAAATTTAGACACTCCTGGCAGTGAAACAGCAGGAGCAAAGAGAGTAGATCAAGTTGGAAGAGGGAATATTGAGGGTCTTGGGGCCTAAAAAGCTGTAATAAACCCATTAGTGTAGGTTATGTTGAGCAACTTTTCTTTAAAAAAGCACAGCTTTGGCACACTGAAAATGGGGCTGTAATTTTTTTGTCTGTAATCAACATGCATCTTGCTTCTGAATTATGAAAATTGGGTTTTGTTAGGACTTGCCTGTTTTAGCAGCTTACCTGAAAATATTTTAGTAAACAAGTAAGATTAAGGCCATTTAAGCAGATTAAGGATCACTGAGTTACCCACCCAGTCATTTAATCTTTGAAACTTCACTCTCTGATCAAAAGTAAAACATATGCAAAGGACTGTCTCTATATCTCATAGTATGTGCTTTCAGTCTGTCTTTGGCAGATACAGTAGAACAGTTCTTTCTTTTGAAAAGGCACATCTGAAGAACTGGAATTGAACACATTTTGAAAATGGAAAAATTCAGTTTCTGGCCATTAAAATTCACGTAAATAGGTAATTTGATGAGGCCAAAGAACTGGAACACATTCTTTTTTCCTGATCATTGCCCCTAGTAGCATCATGTACTCTGTACCATGCAGCAAGTTCAACAGAAAGTAAATATCATGGTTCCAGACTTTGATTTTTGAAATACTTATTCAGTCAATTTTTCCACATTTCCCTGAATGAACTCAAGACTTTACATCACTTCCCATGCACTGTTTTTCTTATTGTTCTCTGCTGTTGATGAAGTAGGAAGGTTTTATATTATGCTTTTTATTCTGCTCCTGAAAGACTGTGCACTGTACTTTCAAAAGAAACAATTGAATGATAAAATGAGGCTCATTTGTCTCTGCAATCATGGGTTGCTAATAGGGGACAAATTTGATATGGAGCAGGAATAAGCGTGCAGTCAGGTTTCTCCTACATTAATAGTGTTGAGTGCAAGATCTGTGTCTACTTTCCCATTACCCGTGTGATGCTTTCTGAGCTGCCATCTCTGTTGTGCACTGGGAGTGTTTTAAGGGAGCTTTCACGGGAGACTGACTTTGGTTTTTGAAGCCTGTTCCTACACTGGCTCGGCTACTTGTATAACTTTTGAATAGCAGCCTTGCAAAAAACATCGGGCCAGTCTTACGTCCACACTTTCAAGATGACATTTTGCCAGCAGTGGGAGTGTGGATCAAAGCAGTAATAGTGGGCCCTGTAAGTACTGTTTCAGCTGCTTGCAGAACTGACGGATTGGAAGCCATCTCTCCTCCATGGTATGGCCCTCTCACTGACGGATGAGTGGCAACAGAGTTTGAACCTGGTTCTGTTTCTGACAATTTTCTCCCATGGTGAGAGCAGAGATGCACTGGTGCCTGCCCCCAGCAGTATCAGAGTGGCAGAGGACAGGTGTGGGTGGCAGAGGCCTCAGCCGCTCTACAGAATGGATGGTGCCAGTGGAGATGGGCAACATTAACCTGGGCAATTTATTTCAGGTTGAAAGTCACTATGATACCAGGGATCTTCCTTCTGGAGAAGAGGACAAGAACCTGTAATTACTCAGCATTTTGGCAGAAGAGGTTGCTGGAGTTGTTTGGACAGTAGCACTCTAATGGCTCTTTTGCTGCCAACAATTTTGGAGTTAGAAATTTCATAGCAAAGCAAGTGAGAAGCTCTGATTTACGTGGTGTTCAGAAGAAGGCAACCCATACAAAATTCTAGTATGCTTTATTCAGAAGGCCTTGCTCCATCATGGGGCTATCACAAGGTTCAAGGGGTGTATATCCATAGCTTTTAGCTTTTTTAGTTTTGTATCAACAGGAGTTGGTCCTTTTCTCCCCATCCCCCAGACAGCCAATATGAAAAGTTTGAAGGCTGAAGTCTGCTGAGCAGCTACTTCTGATTTGCTGCTGGATATGGATCACAGAAATGTGACCACTATATCTTCTGCAAATCTTGCCACTCCTAAAGAGTTGTAGGATGCACAGTAGTTTTTTTTTTTCTGATAGGGAAGAGTGAGAAGGCAGTGGTAGAAGGGTGTAGATGTGTATGAACTGAACTGATATTTAGGTACATGGAGCTTGTGTGTATATGTAGTAAATATATGTAGTGAAACAGCTGAAATAAATTTGTTTTCATTTGACGGTGAACTAGGCAGAGATCTCAGTCTTTATCTTTGTATATGTCATCTACAGGTCTATGATGCTTCCTTGACTTTCATTATTAAATCTGCAGCATCTTAAGTGTTAAACTACTACAGATCCTAAGGGATTACTCTTTATAGCAGAATTCTGGAAAATTTACTATGCATTAAAATGACTATAAATCATTACCCAAATAACCAATTATAATAAAATTAACAAACTAGCAGTGGTGGATACAGATGTATTTGCAAGACATCTTCCTTTGTTCTGAGTTCTTTTATTTAGTGGTTTGACTGCAGCGTGCTACCTATGCCTTTGGGGATGGTAATTTCTGTAGTGTGATGATAAACAAGACTCGTTGGCCAAAGAGAGATCCCCTTGACATTGCTATGGTGAATGTACTTTGTCACAGTCTTGTTGAGAAGTGCTGTCAAGTAGCTTAGCTTATATGAAGCATGAATGATGTGTTGGAAAGATTAATTTTGTCAGGTATACCTATGACAAGGGTAGCTAACATCTCAGAAGGGAGACTTACAAGCCACTTGCATGATTAGGCCAATCATTTTGTTTTGTAATTAATTATGTTTATTCATGGATGAAGCTGTGATTTCTGTCTGGAACTAGAATTAATCTCTAATAGCCATAATGGAAAATAAAATTACTCTTCTAGAACAACCATGGTTTTCTGTAAGAATGTAGACTTAAATCTTTAGAATCCTGATGATATTGTGAATGTGTATGTTAATAGCATGCATGACCATGGAATTCTTGGTTTTTTTCTCAGAGAACTTCACTTTACAGTGAATGTGTTTTGCAATACTTTCAAGAAAAGAATAGGAGGATGGAATTGAATCTACTGAGTGGATTATCTTTGTGTGTATCTCTTAATAGGACAGGTATTTTTGTGTTATGGAAAAAGACTTTTGATTTTACTGGTCAAGTCTATTCATCTTGAATTTGGTAGAATTGGATTTTGGTGATGGGTAACTGGGAAAAGTGTGTATACACATACCTTTTTTTTTCCTTCTAGGGTTCAAAATCTTTCTAATAATGATCAATAAATTAACTTCATTACTACTAATATTAATTACATGGACATGTGCATTAAGTGATTTTGAAAATACATTGACATACTGCTAGTGCCTCTGGGATGTTGCATGCTCAAACATGGGGAAATGATTCTGATCAGTTTATTCTTTTCTAACACTATCTGTATTCTATTGGAAACCTTTTAAATAGTTTAAGTTAAAATTAAGTGGTGCTAAGCATAGTTCAAGCTTTTACTTCTCAGATTTAAATTTTCCTTGTGGTTTTGTTTTTCCTTTGTGAGTCTTGTAGGCTTTATAGAATCACCATTTCTAAAGTCCATGGCTTTCTTCTATAGGCAACTTTCCACTTCTGTTCATGGCTCGTCTTTGTCTGTTTTTGCTTTCTGCTACATCTAGCAAGGGGCTTCTTTTAAATCTCTTATCTGCTTTGTAGCTTCAGGAAGCAAATCAGTGTTCTCAATGGATGCTTATGCTGAGCAATACTTATTCTTTAATTAAGGGATAATCAGCATATTTGCTAACTCTTCTTTATAGGCTGGTGTAAGATACAAAAGTTCCCTAATCACTTTTTTGCCTTTTTCCTTAATACAGAGGAAAACTATCTTAAGATAATGATCAGACCTTGCATATTCATAGAAATTAATAAATTTTACAAAACCAGTTGTTAGACAATTGTAAGATCAGCCTCCTGAAAAGCGTATCTATGGAAATAAGCTAAAATGTGTGGTATGATGTTAGCTATTGAAAATTAACAATGCCCCTGCTAATGGTAGCCCCATTTGACAAAATAATTGTTCTGTGTTTGACTTACTTGAAACTTTAGTGTTTAAAAATCCCATTTATTCTGTTACACCATTCGTGTACAGACATCCCAGGTGCTATCCTCTTAAGAAGGAATAGGTGAAGACTATTGTTCGTTAATAATATAATGATTCATTGAGAGTGAAAAGATAATAAGGGAGTTATAGCTAAATGACTAAAGATATAAAGTAAAATACAATTTTACTTTATAAGGAGCTTGCATCGAATATGACAAGGATAAAATTCACAGAAAATAGTATGTGTAAGACAATAAAAATTAGACGGGGAACATAGGAACATCTTGGATGTATATTTAAGTCCTGAATAAAGCACCTGAATATTTATTCCAGATTTTCTTTTAAATCCTTACCTAAAAGCTGTCTTTTTTTTTTTCTCTCCTATTAATCTTCACACATGGTGAAAAGTCCCACCTCCGTTTGGTGTTTTGCCCCCTTTCCCCTACCAAACAACTTGGCAAAATTTGAGGGCCACAAGTTTCCTTGAGGCAGTATTTGGATCTGGTTTGCCTACTTTAAGAATTGATTCCAACTGTAGCCCTCAGGCTGTGGAGCTGTAATGTTGGCTTCCATTGGGTCATGAAGGTGCAGAAACAACCAATATTCACTTTGCTATTTTTCAACTCCGGTTTCTAAAATCCTCTGTTCTACCCCCAAAGTTAAGGTGATCAAACTCTTGCCATCACTTTGTCATCATCTTTTCCTCCCTTTTTCCTTTTCCATGGGACCTCTGTCTTCCTACTTGTTCATAGATACCATCCTTCAATTCTTTTCTAGCTTGAAAAGAGAAAAACATTTTTTTAATACAGTTACTCTTCTCAATACTAAGATTCATTGCTGCTCCTATTATCTAGTGTTTTGGAAGATTCCTGCACAATACTGCTGTGCTCTGAACTTAAGGAAAGAGCATCAAAATATACTAGGATGTTATTAATTATAACAATTCAGATTGTTCAGGCACAGAATACTTGCAATATATTTCATGGCTCAAAAGGTGGTATGTATGTATTGTTGATTACATATCAGCTGATGCTGGGCTACAGGCAAAAGAGGTTTACAAGTGTTTGGGAGCTGCAGGAATGAGCATTTCCATGCAGCAGCTGTGTAAGATCAAGACCTGCCCCTGTGGTTCAGCTGAGTGGGAGTGACCCAGGGCTGGTCCTGATTTGGCATTGCCTGAAACATGAAGTTGGTGATGGTGTATGCGGCATGTGAAGGAGCTTGTGCGAGGGAGGGAGGTGTGCAGCTGGGTCATCGTATGCTGGGGGTGCTGGGGAGGTGGTGCTGTGCCACGGTGATGTTGTGGAAAGTGTGCAAAACTGCTGTGTGTGTTCATTAGCTGTCAGAAAGCTGTGACCCAGGATAGTTTGTTGTGGTGGCCTAGAGCACCAGTGATTGTGCTTTGGCTTATAAGTTACCCAGGGCAAGCCTGGGATCCTCTGGCCTGCTCCTCTTCTTAACTTGGAAAGAAAATGGTACAGGAGAAACTGGTCCTTCCCCTTTCCTTTGGTGGAGTTTGATTGACTGGCTTGTTTGTCCTTGTTGCTACTTTCTGTAGCAGAGGAATTGTAGCAATTACTTAGGTTGATGATCAAATCCATTAAAATCAAAGAGATTTTTATCACTGACCTCAGTGTAGCCAGGTGACTGTGTTATCCCCTGCTCTTGGGACTCTGCTAATAGCTCCCTGTGTAACAGGAGACAAGCTTATAACTTTTCAAAGAGAAGATTGTTATGCATCATCTACTGTTAGTGTGGAACCTGAGCAAATCATCCTATGCTGTCAGGCTTACAAACTGCCTACAATATTTTCAAATCAGTTAAACTGCTTAGTTCTTGGATGTGCTATGCTTCTTGTCCAGGGCAACGGTCAATAATAATGCACAAGGGAGATAATTTTTGGCAGTATTAGATGGGATAAGCTACATAAAAGAAATGTCTCTTAATGCAAAAATCTTGAGATAGGTTAAACAGAAGCCATATTGACATGTGTAGGAATAGATGTAGAGGAATAGATTAGTCGCAATTACCTATTTGCCTCTAATGAAGTTCAGAATATTTTCGTTATGTTTCATTCCAGAGTAATTTTTTTATTGCAAAGTTTTTTTTTCTGCTCATGAAAAGAAGAGATGTTAATATCTCTTTATATTGTTGTACAGACCACTTTCTGAATCTGAACAAATAAACTTTTTAAAGAAAATAAGATTATATATTCAGCAGCAGAAGTACAATGAAGCGGTAAGTCTGTTTTTGTTATATGTAAATATTTAGATTTGTTTAAATTGAAATGAACTGAGAAATAAAACTCTTTCGTCTCCTATGATGCGTGTCTCATTAACACAAAAAAATTTCACTTTAAGTCTCAAAAATTTTGCATTTGGATACTAGTTCTAATCAATAATACTGACTTGCTGTATTTTTTCTCATACTTCTTAAACTATTACCATTCCATAGTATTCTGACACACCATATATTTTTGTTTTCCACTGTATAAAAGGGTAAATTGAGAGAGAAACTGAAGAATGTAATTCATGTTCACACTTCTTAGACTGCCAGTTGCATGAAAAAAAAGTGATATTTTGCTCCATCATAGGTCTTGGGGTTTTTTTTTGTTCTTTTACCTGAACCAGCTGTTCTTAGTTTTAATTTCACGTTTTCAGTTTGTCAGACTGGGAACCATATAGGAAATCATGCTTTCCAGTTCCAGTATTACTTTCCTAAGCATTTGCTTCCACTCACTGTTTGACAGGGTACTTGATGGGTGCAGTTCACCAGTGCTTGTATTCTGATGTTTACAGAAATAATTTGTAGAGTTAAATGATACCAAGAAGTCTTTCATTTTAACAGGTTTAGTTTGGTCATTGACTTCTGTGTTAAAAAGTACGTGAAAAAATTGAATATATAAGATTGCATTTAACCTGCCAGATGCATGGAAGAATAATTCCATTATGTATTAAGGTTCAGTTCTTTTTCCCTAATATGATTCTTGGGGCAATAAATTACTATTTTATGCACAGGACAGCTAAATCTATTTTATACCTTATGCCTTTTTATTTATTTTGTTGCAAATTGGAAACAGTTCAGTTTAAATAAATGGATCTATTTTGCTGTTGGAGCGAGTTTTCTTTTTGGTTTCCTAATACTTCTACTTGGCTGTCACGTCTACTTGTAGGAGACATTTTGTACCTTTCAGGAGTAGAACCTGCGATTTTGTGTTGTTGGTTATATGTAAGTTTTAGCCCTTGTTCGCTTGAATGCCCCAGGTGTTCAAGTTGACTCTTGATCACTGGTACATGAGACTTGCACTTGTACCCTGGTTGTCCTTAGCATCCTGTATTGCAATGCAGGAAGGTCAGTGCATTACCAGAAGCTGGGATGTGAATGATTCTTTGCCTCAGCTCTGTAGCTTTTTACACTGCAAATATACAGTCATAATTGTATCCTCTAGAATGCTGTCACTTGGGGTGAGTTTGCCCATTGGCAGACTTGTGATCTCTTCGGTTGTGGCCATACCTTTTTCTGTTGATTGTTGTTGTTAAGTCCCAACTGAATACCTGCACATATAAAGAAGCATCATCATGTATGTTCAACTTCTTATTCTACTCCTCCTTACGGATCTTTTAACCGCTAGGGAATCCTCTGTGACCACAAATAACACAGATGAGCTTCCCATCTTTGGGTAAATAAGAGGAGTCAACACATCTGAATGACACTCATGGTGGGAAAACCCATTGTTTTTATCATGATGTCTCCCTATTGGAGATACTGAGTAAGGGGGCCTGTGATTAGAGTAGATACAACCCTTCTTGTGTCCAGATGATTTACGTCCTGAGAACCCTAAGCAGCTGCTTTGTGAATGAAGCTGGGACTCCAGTGTAGTCTCTGAACCCCAGGAAGGAGGTGTTTAAGGCTGTGGAGAGTGACCATGTTTCAGCTGCATCTGTAATCTTCCTCCTGCATAAATGTGCCTTCAGAAGCACATGACTGTTTTTCAAGGGACTAACTTATTATGGAATATATATAGTCAAATGCTTATGGGGAAACCAGTGACATGCTTGGTAGTAGGTGGTGTTCAAGGTGTGCTCTCTGTGTAACTTTCACCATCTAACTGCTGTCATGGCCAGGGAGGATGGCTAAGGAGCCAAGCGATGGCTGATTTTATGTCCAACAGGAGTCCAAAAGAGTGCGTTCTCCAGCACCTGGTGCTGGCCAAAACACTGTAACTGAGTGTGGAGAGGACATGAGCACCAAGAGTGCTGGAGCTGCCTGAGCTCCAGTTGCTGTCAATTAGGTTGATCTGTGGAATGGGGAACTTACACTTATAAACTGTTGCTTATATGTTTGGTCCACCTCCAGGTATCCTTGTGCAAAACCCTGATTAACCTTGCTTTGGAAGGCTTGTCTTATTACCATACTTATGATAGATTATTCCTGGGTCTAAGTATTGCAATGAGTTTTGTGGGCTGGACAACTTACGTGATTTTGGTGATTATCAAGACCCATACCAATTTGACCAAGACTGTTCCAACTAATAATAAGGTAGGTTGAAAACATATAATTATTTTTTTCTATCAGTTTTCAGCATTATATCTGTGCTCAGTGACTCTGTGTGGGACAAACTGCACACCTTACACTTCTTCTGACTTCATGTGAAAAGTGGCAAGCTGTTGAGTTTCCCAGCTGCTGTAATCCTGTGTAGTGTTACTGTTTGGTCCATTTATTAGGATCAGTACTCCTAAGCCATGCAAGTCTGAATATGCAATACTGTGCTTCCTCAGTTTCTTCCTTCCTACGGGTTTGCATTTTACTAGATGCTAACGCAACTGTAAGCAAACGTAGTGGTTTAAACTGGTAAAGGATCTGTCTTGAATCAGGAGCCAATTTTCAGCATTAATTTTAGTAAAGTCAGCATTCTGTTGTAATAGTACTCTTTTGGAAGAATGGTCTTCCAGTTTGATTTTTGTTCTTTACTGTAAAAAAAATTTGCATGTAAATTATGGTTATTCCTGTCCTCTTTGGCAATTTTAAATCAGTTTTCAGAAACTGTGCAATCCAATCATGACATTTTTAAAATATATAACCCATTTTAATAAGTGAGTTGTGGTTTCACAGAGCAACCTACTCTCTTGCTCTTTATGATTTGCAAGGGTGCAGCAGAAGACATCAAAGATGAAGGAAGGTCTTTTTGACGAGGTTATTATGGTTTGATTTTTCACAAAGTAGAAAATCATAGGAAATTAATTTACTTTCAGTCATTCATCAGGAAAAAAGATACTTCAAAAAGGTGAACAGGCAAAAAGCTGGCATTTCACTAGAGAAGGATTAAAGCCCTAAATGGGGAAGGGAAGTTCTCCCAAACTTCAAGAATTTGTTTCAGAATAAAAGGAATTGTTTCATTTGGTAAGGTGAATGAGAATGAGCACTCAGTATCTTTACTGCCTTCAACACATTACTCTGAGAAAATTCCTATCATGCTATCTTGAGGTTTCTACTACTGGCTGAAATGAGATAGCCTTGGCCTTTAATGAAAATGATCAAACAGAATTAAAATGGAAAATATTAATAAGTGCTGTACAGCATGATTTAGGTTTTCTTTCATCAAATAACTGAGAGGAAATAATCCAAGATGCATGTTATGTTAGATATGAACAAAATGATTACAATAAATAGACTGAGGATCAGGCATATTAATAACTACATTAAGGAAAGTTTTGCATTTTTAGTTTTACATAGATTTTCATTTGGTATATTGATTTTATTTGTGGAAGGCATATTTTATGCTAGTAACACTGGCAGGAAAAAAAATAGGCTTCTTAGTTCTTTGTCTATAGAATTTCTCTTTCCTCACTTTTCTGGAGAAACCTTTTTTAGTGTTTAGTGTTAACCACAGTGTAAGGCTAATGCTTCATATATGGAAGTTATTTGGTTTATAGCTCATATTGGAGCTACTTAAAGAATTTTGCTGAGAAACTAATCTACTATTGACGAAGAGTCTCCTGCAAAGCACAGCCTTATAAAATCAAGGAGCCTCTGAATAATGAAACTGTATATCCTGTATATATCATCTTTAAAAGTTTTTCGTTTCTTATGCTGCATATGAAAGAAACTTCTTTTGGTGTAGTAGTGCTGTTTTGCTTAGCAAGAAGCATAGCCTTTTGATCTATTTTAAACATCCACAGAAAATGCAAATCTGGTTTCCATTTTCAATGCATGACCGACTCTATTGTACTCTGTAATATTTATATCCCTATATGGACTAAAATGTTGATTGTATGTGCTTACTCATTCAGTGATAAATTATATTGTGTGCCTATCATGTATACATATTCATTCTGTCTACATGTCAGCAAATGTACAATTTAAAACTCATAAAGCAAAATTGCACTGTCAGCTTTCCATAAGACATATCTTTTCTTAATTTAATGGCATATCTTAGGAGAAATTCTATTTTAAAAATCATTTAGAATTTACATTTACTGTCAGTTTAGATCAAGGCAGTTGTATGTCACAAGGAGGGTGTGGGAGAAAAGATGTTAATCCGTCTATGTGAACTGGTAATTGATTTTTCTTTTCAGCATATTTAGCTTGGTTGTTTGTCTGTCTACATAACTCTTCAAAGAAACTAGCATTTCTGTAGAAGAAAAGAGTGTCTTTGTCATTACCTACACAGTACACGAAGACTGCTCGGTCACTAAATCAGTCTTTGCTATATCAAGTTGCATTACGTACAGACAAAATTGTTTATTTAAAACTTGTACATAATCTAATTCTTCTCATGTCTGAATGTCCCTGAATAAGGAAGAGCAGTTCAATGACCAGATAAAAGGCAGATGCAGTGTGACTTTTTAATGCTCGTCTTTGCACAAACAAGAGATTGCTGCTATCTGATGATCGAGAACTGACCTACCAATCTTAGATAACTAATTTTAAAAATTTCCTTTTACTTTTTGATGTTCCTCCTTACAGTACTCTCAATCTGAGAATGTATTTCTTTGAGTACATAACGTTCTGATCCCACATCTGATTTATTTTTTTTTTAAGAAAAGCCCAAAGCAGGAGTTTCAAGTTAGGATTAAGTATATTAACAGTTATAGCTATGCTACCTTTCAGTGCTATGCAGTGCTAGTCCACTGTTGTATTTTGAAATTGTGGGTTCTTTGAGTAAGGCAGTTTCTCCTGTGGAAGGCTGGTCACAAGCCTCCTTCAGTAGCTGTTCCTAGATCCTGAATAGTTGTGGGTTTTTCCGGTAGGAGTTAATGCTTTGTATTTTAATTTAATTAGTTCTCTTACAAATGTCTCAAGTAGGAGAAGGAAACATCCTGATGGAATTTTCATTAAACCCTTTGACCGTAATGCTATGAACTTGAACTCCAAAGGCTGAACTCCAAGTCTGTTTTTAGAATCTAAACTTGAGAGTTCTTTTTTCCAAGACCCTTAGCATCTCTGACTGCAGATGGATTTCAAGTCTCCATGGAACATAAATAACATTGCATATATTGGGCTTCCAGTTTGTACAGATTTGCTTTTCCTGTGCAGATTTTACTGGAGGACCTTATGAAGAGATGTATTTAGAATTACATCTTCAAATCCTGCTGTTGGTTGGGTTTTTTTTTAATTTGGCTGACAACTTTGTTCAGAGCTGTGTACATAGCCACATGACAGCTTGTGTGGCTGTGTTAAAATAGCATTTGTTTTACTGTGTAACTAAAAAAATGGAAAATCGTGTGTAGTTTAAAATATATTATTGCTGTTTCAAGAATGTTTGTCCAACCATTTGTTTTTCAGAAATCTACTGTTCTCTTCTATGGTTTTGCCTTTGCTGGAATGATAATAGCTTTTTTCCTGTTGATTCAAACATGTCCTTGGACATACTATGTATACTGTCTCTTGCCAGTACCAGTATGGTATGCAGTTGTGAGAGAGTAAGTAAAGAATGCAATTTATGACTACTGTTTTACAAGACCAGGTCTGGGCTCCCTTATTGTTGAGAGTTAAATTTTTCCCATAACTTTGGGGAAAAAGTTAGATACAATTCTATTAAACTTCCTGAAATGTTTCCTAAGCCATTCCAAAGGACTCTGGTTTATATTTCAGTTGACATCGAGTAGTTTCCAAACTGACTGATACAGCTGCCAATTCTAGAAGATGCCTTTTCTATTATAAAAAATAAATTAAAGTATTTCCAAGACAAAATGTTTGTAGTACTCTTGTAACTCTAGTAAAAGAGTGCTAAAATCTTGGGCAAATACCTGTAGCAGCTGAGTTATTTTGTAAAATGGAACTGGTTGTTCCTTTTCTTCAGCAATTTTGAAATAGTCTGATCCTGCAAAGTGTCAAGTGTGCTGAACTCCAGCTGCTCTTGGAGAACCTGTTCCAGTCATGTTGAGGAATGTGCTCCCATATTGAAACAAATTTGTCTTCTTTGGGTCTCCTTTTACTCCAAACCCAAAAATACTTGTTACCTTCTGATTCCTATTACTTTCCTGATCTACTGGCAATTTGTAGATACCACTTCAGTATTATTCAGAGAAAATGAGACCAACTGCAGTTAGATAATGAGCTGTCTCATAAAACACTGGAAAAGCTAACAGGGAATTTTTTTTCTCTCTCTAAACCTTCTGAATGTTTCATCAGTTATGACAGACATTAAGCAAAACATAACCAAAAATATTCATAAACTCAGAGTGAATTTGGATGGAGAATAATCTGAAGCTTGTCCAAATACTGACAAAGATGTGCCAGAAATGGGAGGAAAAGAGCAGGAGGGTTTTATTTTTGATTTTGTATCAAGTAAAGCTGGACAGAAGGATCCTCTGACCATCACCCACTCCGTTTCTAAACAGCAGGCATGACCAACAATATCTGTAACTTCTTTTGTGCTCTGACCCCTTCCTTGCCCTTCAGAGGTAAAATTTATGTTATTTCTGTTTTTTAAAAAATAAATATTGTCTTGTTCCATCATTTTTAACAGAATTCCTGTTATTCAAGACCTGGCCACAAATGTCTTATCGCTTCGTATTGGTCAGTCTATAGGATTCCTCTTGGTTTGTATACTGGGAATTGAAATACTAGTAAGTATTTGATCCATATGTATCAACAGGGTATCTCATTTCTAGCATTCCAACTCTTTGAGAAATGAATGTCCCTGATTTTCAGTCTTCTGTTGGATTTTTTTTTTTTTTTAATTAGGTCTTCAGCTTTTTCTACCGCTCTGCACTTACTGTTGGTCTTCTTGTTTTTGCTGGCTGGCCAGTGATCACACAGCTCTGGGTTCAAGCAAAGGTACTGTATTGCTTTGCTTAAGCAGAGCATTTGAAACTGTGAACTGATGAATTACATCTTAGGATGTTGGAACTGGTCTCTTTGGAATGCTGCTTTAGGTTCCTGTTCAATTTATGCTTTTATTCTGATCCTGTCATGAGCAGCATGTAGCAAAGCAAGGAAATTTAATATGATCTGGAGAGGTCTGTAATACAACATAGATAATAAGACTGCTTAAGAATTTTGGGGTAGCTATGAATTAGCTATCAGTTTTCTGTTGTTAATAACAAAAAAATGCTTGACTTGATCATATGAAGTGCACATCATTTATCAAACTGTCACAATAACAATAATGTTGACATGTGCAATTGGTCACCATTTAAGTAATATGATCATTTATTAAAAAAAGAAAAAAAATTGAGGATAACTGAAAAACGCTTGTCAATTCATCATTGTCTGCAGTCAGCTTGCACACATTGTTCCTCACAGCCAGCTTTCTGTACTGTTTTTCCCAGGGAAAAAGCTCCATTTTCTTAGATATGGATGAGAAGTGGCACAATCTTTAAGATATTTAATTTTATTTAATTTCTTCCATTAGTTTATTCAATCATCTCTTTTTTCATGGGATACCTAAAACCTAGGGTTCTAGGGTGAAAAAAAAAAAAGGAGTCAAGTTGCTAAGTCTTGTTCTGCAGGAACTGTCGAAGTGGAGGCTTGGATTTGTTTACTTACAATTTTTGTTACAGTTGAGTAATCAAGTAACTTGTCTTAAAGCTGGGTATGCACAGAAGATGTTTTGCAGCACTGAAATTTCCTTTCAGGAATGCCAGTTTGACTTGAGCTTGAAAACTTTAAATGATCTAGCTCTTAATGTTTTTATTTAACTAAAATACCTGGGATAATGGTTTGAGTTTTTTTCCTCCTGGCAAAGGGTTTAGAGAACTGCTTAGATGATTATAGTGGTTAAATCAAATGGCACACAGATTCAAAGACTGGAAAATGTTACCATATTCTCAGAGTATTCTCTCTCAATGCTGATTAGTTAACTGCTGCAATCTTCTGAGGACATTAGTTTTATGTCTTTCTTCTGTTAGGTCACTCATCAGATTTCTGGCTCCTGCAATGTGTGTGAAGGCCACACTTTGAGAAAGTGCTTACAAGTGTAAACTTAGCTTAATTATCATTGTCTTTGATGGGATTTTGACAGCTGTGTAAATGAGATTCTTTTCTGTATTAAATTGAAGTGCTGTAATATCAATGATCCCTTTTTTAGTTAATTTTACTCTTGAGAGATGCGGGGGTTTTTGCTTGTGGGAGATGCAAGTAGCCATTAGTAGTTCACTGAATATTTCTTTATGATTAGACCATTGTCTGTTCACATGATCTCAAAAAAATCCCATTTGTTTTTCTTTTTTTTTAGACAAGAGCATTGATCTGGACTCTTCTGTGTGTGCTCCTTGCAATATTTCCATTAATGCCTATTGTAGGAAGAGAACCAAACATTCCTCTGGTGTAAGAATCTCATTTTGTTCTTTAAACTTTTTATTTCCCTCTTCGATATTCAAAATTGAGGCTGTCTTTTGATATGTGTGAGGAATTGTATTATTGAAAGCTGTCTGAGACAGGCGTTGAAATTCAGAATTTAAATAACATGACTATAGAGACCTCTGTTACTCACTAAGGTGAATGAGAATAGACTTAATTCTTTTGCCACATCCATTTGGTCTTTGTGTTAATCTGTAATTTCTTGTCAAGGGAAACATTTCTCACAACACAAAAATTTGCACATTTTACATGAAAATAAAGGTCCTCATTAAAGGAGGAGCTTCACTGGGGTGCAAACCTGGTAAATAGCGCTGACATGAATAAGAGCATTTAGCCAAAAGCAATTTATTTTTGATACCATCTTTCTGAATTTGTCCGTCTAATTTTGAATAATCTATCTTTGAATAACACTCTGTACCTAATGAGATATTCAGGGAAATAGAACAAACAGGATAGGCAGAGCTCTCTTCTTCCTCAGTGTCTCCTTTGTCTCTTCTTTTTCCACTTCTACTTCTCTGTTTTGACTTTTCCTTTATGGTGTTGCTTGTCTGATTTTTAACAGTTATTGATTTACATTTTCTTCTAGTGCATCTTTGTCATCTCTCCTTCTCCTCTTGTGAGCTACTCTTTGATCATACATACTCTCATATCTGGATGCAATCCGGGTAGTTGGTCTGAAGGGTTAGGCTTGTGGTGTCATTGTATTTACTGTCGATAGAGACTTGAATTGAATGGACTGCAATGGCTCCTGCTGTCTGCAGAAGATACTGTGCCCCACCAGAGCCAGGGTACCTGATCCTCAGTGAAATATGGGATTTGAGTAGTAATATATGATTACAGGTAGAGTTATGAGCCCAGATATTTCCAAGATTATTGACATTCTGCCTAATTTTTTTCACTGTGTTTTAAATCCATCTGTTGAAAACCCTTCTTAGTCTCGATCCTTGGGCACATTACAAATATTCAAGACAGATTTGCTTTGGCTGTATTACAGCTTCTCAACTGTATATACACATATATGTATTTCTGCTGGTCCAAACTGAGGTTTTGCTATTCTTTAAAACATTTGTGCACAGCTTAGAAATCACAATAGAATTAAATTACCTTCAGATCTTCCTCCCTGACATTTCTCTATATTCACCTTGCCCAGGCTTTCTATTTTTTCTTCTAATGAAACATTGCACCTCTGAAACACTTTGTGCTTGTCTGAATCTTTTCAAGGGAGTTTTGAAGCTGAAAAAGCTTGAAGCAACAATTAAAAATATATGTATATGTGACACTTCTAGATGTTGAAGATAAGTTGATTCTGGGAGAGAAGATACAGGAGGGAGAAATCAGAGTGCCAGTGAGAAACAGGTGCATCTGTTCTTGAGCAGTGGCACTATATGTCAGGTTAGAGCTTCTCAGTACATTAATAAAACTTGTATGGTAGGAACAGGGAGCTCCTGACTCAGCTCAGTCATAAAAAAGAAGTATATAGGAGGTGGAAGCAGGGTCAAATGATCCAGTAGGAACCTAGAGACACTGTCTGAGTATGCAGGATAGTTTAGGAAAGCCAAAGCTCTCCTGGGGTTGAATCTGGTGTGGGAAGTAAAGTGCAACAAGGCAGTGTACAGCAGCAAAAAAAAGACTTTTGATTATATTTGCTGGAATTTTATTGTTCTTTTGTTTGCTTTTGCAGAATAGCAGCTGGTTTGCTGACCCTCTTGATCTCTTGCTTCTCATTGGCAAATAAGTACAGAAATAATGAAGATCTGAAAGTATATTTTTATCAGGTCAGTTGCTACTTTTCAGTAATTCTCAAATTTTTACATGCAAATTTTTACTTACTTTCTAAGAGCATGTTCCTATCAAGGCCACAATTTTCAAGAAGAAAGTTATTGTTTCTAAGAGTTTCCCCCTTGACTATTTCAAGAGAACCATGTGCACGTGTGTAATTACCATCATGCTGTGTTCCCAAAAGCCCATCCTGTGTGTATTTATATTGATTGATATATAGATGTGTGTACATATTTTGATGCTTTGCTTGGAGAGTTTGAGAGTTTGTCCTGTCTTTGATCTGTGTACGTAAGTTCTAGCGACCTTTGCAGTAGTTGCATGTGCACACTAAGGACAGGCTTACTGGTTCAGGGGGCTGAACCAGTTCCAGTTTTTTGCTGTAGAATAACAGTGTGAGACTGATACTAAGCTGGCTTTCCATTGGTTAAGTCTTTCAGATGAAAAATAAGATTTTTATTTCTTTATAGCTTCATTGAATAAGTAGATTTTTTCAGAGTAGCTGCTAATTAAGTTCTAGAGAGCTTTAACATTCTAATAATAGCTTACATGCCTACTGTCCTCTTTTTTTTTTTTTCCTTTTCTACTCATTACAAGATAATGGTTTTATTTCAGGACCAGCTTTATTAGTTATGACTTTGTGTGTCCTGGAGTTTCTTATTGAGCTAAGCTATGCATTCATTATATCAGTGATTTAGGTATAGAGCTCAAATTGGTTGAAAGGAGGAGGGGAAACAGTAATGAATAGTTAAAATGCCTTTACCTGAGCATGAAGGCATGTAAAATGTGGTAGTGTTTTCTCTGAAATTTCACAGCTTACATGCAGAAAAGATATGTCAGTTCTTTTCCTAAGCATTTAGAACATATATTTCCAGTGTAGAATCGTCAATGGATTTCTCACCAGAGTGCCTGAAAACAGCTTGCACTGGATGAAGGAGGGAGGGAGCAGCTGGTTGGGCAGCTAGCTAACTCAACTCAGCACACAACTGCTGCAACATCTCGTGTGGTGTAACTTCGTGGAGGAGCTCAAAAGTTAAGATGATGAAGAAATAGATCTGTAGTAAAAAAGTAATGCCAGAGTACTCTTAGGCAAACTTAGAGAATCAGGAAATTCACTCACAGAGGCCTGAGGTACTTAAGTAGATGAAAATGTTCCACCTTCTTGTTCAGAAAGTAATGTCTTAATTTTTCTCCCAACATTTAAGAAGATCATAAAGTTCCTCAAATTGCCCCTCAATCGGAAGATACTTTACAACAGTGACATCTAATTACTAGTCTCTATTAGACTTTTGTTTCAGCACCTTACTTGGGAATGGAAAACATGGGCTCCACCATTCACACTTTGGGTAAGGAAAGGACTGAGAGGTGAGAAAAGGACATTACAGAGGCATTATACATGTTTCTAAATAAATACCTTGTTTTGAGTTTAGGTTGCATTTAGTTGCTTTGAAACATACAGGAATATGAAAGGAAAATGCTTGTCGGAATTGAAGTATTTCTAGGCAACAGAATTCCTTCATTCTCCTTGTATGTTTTCCTTTGAGTTGGACTTCTCAGTGGGAACAGGAAGGGGTAATTTTTAAAATGCTTGTTTAGAGCATTTGGAAATCTCGAGTTTTGATTTAAAACTCCCAGACGGTTTTAAGAGTGAGATGAGTCCTCTAGTCAAAGGAAACATACCTATTTTGCAGTGACAGACAGTAATCAGGGCACTGACATGCATATCCATAAGTGCACTCAATCAGGTTCTTGCTTTGCATCTGCCAAGGGGTTTTGTAAAAGTAGGTTTTTGCAGCTCCCCCACAGGTGGTGTTTGGAGGCAGTCATTGAAGGTTATGCTTTCCTCTCATAATATTGTTCCTTCCTAGAGAGGAAACTAAGATTGTTTCTTTGATGTTTCTTCATTTTGGGGAATGAGAAGATAGATGAATTCACTGTAGGTCTTTCTTCTCTGTGTTCCACTTTTTTCCAAGTATTGACTGAAGCAGAAGATGCAGTGTCCCTTACTCCTATGGTTTTTCTTGGGGATTTCCTTGACTGCTCTGCTAACACCTTTTATAGGTTCAGCTCTGACTAAAAGCCTTTGAATTACACAGTGGAAAAGGAATGGCTGGGGAGTCTAGCTGGTTTTGTGTATTTTTTCCATTTAGCAAAATGGAAGTTCTATTTTTCTGGCCAAACTTTTTTGCTGCTTTGATCAGGATCCCATGACTTCTTTTTGGCTTTGTTTGTTGGAGGTTTTTTGTTTGGTTTGTTTTGGTTTTTTGTTTTGGTTTGTTTTGGTTTTTAATAATTTTTCTCTTTGTTTTGGTGGTGTCTGTGTGCAAGAACCCTCTTTTAAATCTTTCATTTTACCTCACCTCAATTTTTTGCATCTGCTGATTGGGGATGAGATGCATTTTCTTACAAGAAATAAGATAATATTTCATAAAGGCTCAAGTAGTTCTTATTTGCCTGAGTTGTTCTTCACAAATTATTTTGGAATTACATCTGAATAAAGACACTTCCCTTTTCAGTTGTCTTCCTATTTCAATCACACAAAGAAAGGGATTCAGCATAGCCTAGGCTTTTTGTCATGCTATGATGAACTTTTTCTCTTCTGAAGAAAACTTTGTTCTTTTTTGTCCAAGTGAGCTTCCTTTTTCATCTGGGAATTAGCCTGTAGTGAAAATATCATGCCTTGTAAGGAACAAAGCTTGTTCCATTACAGTAATTGCTCTGCTTTTGGTCAAAAAGAAACCTGAGCTGGCAGATACCATCAGAGTAGGTGAAAAACCTGCCAGTTTGTGGGTAGTCCTTCATAGAAAAGATAATTCCCTCTGATGTGGTCCTGAACTGTGTTATTTTTGTGTTGGTTTCTCCATGGATGGGACAGAGTGTACACCTTAACAAACACCTGTATGAATCTAAGAGGCCACTTACAAGCTGCTCATTTATTCACTTTTTTTGTGCATACACACTGTAGATTTTCAACATAGATATTAGCCTTAAAGTAACAAAAAAGTCTTAGGCAACAAAACAGCATGATCAAAAAGATTTTTCATTAAAACTATCTAAATATGTAAATAGAGACATTTTTAAAGTAAAAATACTTGAGTATTGAGTAACTTCATAGGGTTACATTTACATTTCTGTTACAAAAACTTCAGTTATGTTTAGACCTAATTTTGAAGTTTTGATACATGTCACTGCTGGAGGTAGAAGGTACTAGTTACACCCTCACCATTTTTGAAAACTGCCAAGAGTTTGTCAGCTTTTCTTTTGAGATCATTAAAGAGGGAATAACATTTTTTTACTGAATTTTCTTTACTCTGGCAAGAAATTGCCTTTTGGTTAATTATCCTTCTGTCTTCTAGTGAAGTGGGTGTCGGTCTCTTCGCCCAAGTAACAAGTGATAGGACAAGAGGAAACGGCCTTAAGTCGCACCATGGGAGACTTAGATTGAATATTAGGAAAAAATTGTTCGCAGAAAGGGTTGTCAGGCATTGGAACAGGCTGCCTGGGGAAGTGGAGAAGTCTCCATTCCTGGAGGTATTTAAAAGACATGTAAATGTGGCACTTAGGGACATAGTTTAGTGGTGGAGTTGGCAGTGCTGTTCTTTGGGCTCACTGATTTAAACCTAAGGTAACGTAAACAATTCTTTGATTCTATGATCTCTGAGAGGTCACCAAGGCTTCAGGAATGATGAAAACAGGAGTCATTCATAATCCATCAGTAGGCTACTGCAGTGCTACTGTACAACTTAATTTTTTTGTTGGAGAGAGCACCAGTTTCTCTCTGCCAGCAGTTTCATGGGTGATGTCCAGTTTTTGCTGCACTACTGAAAACACTGCTGTTTCCATTGCTTGATAATGTTGGACCAAGTTATTATTCCTAGGAGGCTTGAACTTCATGTGTGTCCAAGGTGATCAGTTTATTAGTTTTCTCCTCTAAATTAGAATTATAGAATCATTTTGGTTGGAAAAAACCTGTAAGATTGAGTCCAACCATTAACCTAATGCTGCCAAGATCACCCCTAAACCATGTCCCTAAGTATAACATATACACATCTTTTGAATAGGGGGAGAAGTAAACAGAAGAAATCCATGTCATATTGTTGGAACCAGGGGAAGGAAGGGTCTTTTCAACCCACCTTGTACCCAGCTAATGATGCTGGTTCTTCTACCATTATGCCTGTGGGTTGTTTCCATGATATATGCTTAGGAAAACTCCCAGACAGAGCTGCTGACGGTATCGGGACTGCAGGTGTCATCCTTGGTTTCCCCATTCTAGCTGTGACCTACGGATGAGTGTGTCTCAGAGACCTGCTCTTAAGCTGTTCAAAAATAATCTCTGAGCTTCAGAGAAGGTTGTGAAGGATGAAGGAAGACAGTTTCTTAGCTGTTTGTTAACTGTTTCTGTCTCCATGTTGCTTCTACTCTGTTCGACAGAGATGTTGGTAAAAGCCAAGACTAATTTGAACATTATTTAAACTGTTTACACAGGATTCTTGAAAGCAGATGCAGAGCCCTTCTGTGGACACTGGTATAGATTTGCAGCAGTACACTGTGTTTACTAATGTGCCCAGGTCATCACAAGTCTTCCAAGGCACAAGATATGTTATGGGTCATGACACAAAGTGAGTGCAAAGTGACTGCACCAGTGTCTAGGGGGATAGCGGAGGGATTACCCGAGCTTGTGACACTAAAAGAACTTGAAAAGATGTATCAAAGGCCTGAATACAGCAAAAGTATCCAAAATTAATATCAGAGGACTAAAGAGTCCATTTCCTTGTGCTTTTGGATGCCTACTGTTTTGACCTTGGTTATTGATGTCACAGAGAAATACAAGGTACGTGTTCTTGTGGCCTCAAATTAAATAGAAGCAGCAGATATTGAGCACCTGTGAGACTGGCCAAAAATGAATGCTGACTGCTAAGTGTATCCTCTGGGCTGATACCTAGGTATCACTTCGTCTAGCAGAAAAATAGCAACTATTCATACGGCAAAAAGTGATGGATGTGAACACTGGGTAGTTGCTGCACACTGAAAAAGCCACAACAGCAATTACATCTTGTAATGCAGTTTTAAAGCACATGTTTGTGAAGTACTGTGCATGCTTGATTTGCCTTTTAGTGGAACTGCAGAGTTGTGAATAAATAGCAGTAATTGAAAACTTGGCTCAAGCATTTTCTTGCATAATTGTCACCTTTCAAAAGTAACTGACTCATGAAGTAATTTTCCTAAGGTTTTTTGCATGTACTTGGTGACTGAATGGTGTCTCTTGAATTAGTCAAGGAAAAAACCCTCTTCAGCTTCCCTGCTTCTCCAGGGCACAGGGCTCAAACAATTTAATTGGAGGGGGGAAAAGAAGCTTCTTTCCGTCCCTTAATCCAATCTCTTCTGCTGCTGCTTCTCTTCTTACTGGAGCAGTTTTGCCCATGCAAAGCTCTTACCTTGAGTACCCTTCCCCTTTGCCCTGTACCTGATACTGCAGCAGAGCCAGAGGTTCTACTTGTTCTTGGTGGTGGTTGTTTGAGGACAAGTGCACCTTTAAAAGCTGGGGGCATATGTTTGCTGTGGTTTGCATGAGTGTTTAAGTAGTTACTCTTGACAAAGAGCATGTCATGTCAAATCAGTGATCCAGGGTCCTTGTGTATGCTATTTTAAAGTAGCACAAATAAATAATAATAAGCATACTAATAAAAAATAAACTAGAAGGAAGTTTTAAAAAGCTCATAATTGCAAATTATAAAGAGTTAAAAATTCTTAACACTACATATCAGACTTCCTGTTTTTAAGGTGATCCAGAAGAGGTGTTTATGCAACTCTAAAGCATATTTATGTATTTAGTATGGGATGGAAGAGATCCATACATTAATGTTGTGTTTCATTTCTTCTTTCTAGATGTTGAGTATTGCTCTTTCAACATATGTTGTGAGCAGTACCCATGACAGTCTTAAGAAAAAACTGGGATTGCCTGTATTGAATCAAATTATTAGCTGGATGATTCTAGGTAAGAAAATCTTCCCTCTCAAACTTCTGTCTGACAGTTTGCAGAGTCTAGGGTTGGATGGGGGATGATGTTGCTTTTTCATTACCATTTTACTTTCCTTTATTTGACTCCCAGTAGTTCCTCTGTGTGTTTGCTTTCCTAAGTGAGTTTTTTTGAGGAATGTGTTAGTCTTCTAAAATTTTACTCCTTTGTATGTTTGTGATAAATTGCAAATACCTTTGATTTACAAGTAGCTTTATCTTTTGAGTATACAGAATATCTTGAAGACCCCTTTTAGAGATGGAATGGTATAAATTCCCTTTTTGTTTCACTTGGAGCATAAGCATATTTTCGTTGGGAGATAAGGGTGATCTGAGATGTTCTACAAGCAATCCAGTTAAGCATAGGGAAATGAGGAAAGATTGTTGCTGTATTTCAAGGCAAACTTGAAGTTGCAGCTGCTGGGAGAGACTCTTGAGGTGTGGAAGTGGTTTTGAGAGCTGCCTTGAAAAATACCTGTGAAATAATGATGCTAGTGTGTGATTGATATCTGTTAGAGCCTAGTTATTAAAGAAAAAAGCAACTCACAAGTCCATGGATTTTTCACCTCTCCATAGTAATCTTACTATGATTAAACAGAGCAAATGTAATTGTCACTGGGGTTGTGGAATACAGTAAAGCAATATCTTTCATATTTCAGCTATAAAATAATTTCTGTAGGGCTCCAGTAGAAAATGCTAAGCATAGTTTACCCTTAGTGATCTGAAATATGGAATTTGTTTTAGAGCTAAATGTATCCCATGCACAGTTTGATAGCAGCTCTTTGCTAGAAGTCAAGATCAGGAATTTAAACATAACTTAATTAAAGAATTATGACCCACGTTGTCTAGTTGCTGGATGTCTTGTATGCTCCTGTACTGGTGACATTGTTTTAACTTAAGCAGATCTTGTCAGTTTTAGCAATCCTGCTTCTGTTTGAGCAAACGGATTCAAGATTAATTCCAGTGATTGTGATCAGTGTGTGTATAGACAACGCTTCCTTAGTAGTGTGATTTTCTTTGGAGCATTTTCCTTTCCATCATGCTTTCCTAACCCTTTGAAGCCTGCTAAGCTAAATGGGGATCTCTGTGTGGATGAATTTCTTGCAGTTGTAAAGTCAATGAAATCAATGAAGTCCTGCTTGGCTTACTGGAGCAGGAATTGAACATAAAGGTTATATTTCTCTTCTGTGTAAGGATGAAAGAGAAACATTTTTCATCTAAGAGATGATTCAGTCAGAGAGGTTTGGAGTTATGAGAAAAAAGTATATTAGATATTCTCTTTGCTGTGGGTGATGATAAAAATAAAACTTAACAGTGAAGTAAACTGTAGGTACCAAACAGTCTACTTGCTGCCGCAGTAGTATTGAATATTTTAGCAAAGTCTTTCATACTGGAAGTAATCTTTCTAACTGAATATGATATACAAGGCAGGAGCTTTGTGTACTTGCTGAAATTGCTTTCCATAATTAAACACAGAAGTAAGCAGGTAAAACACTAAGCCATCCAACATGTCCTCAACACTCCTCTTGGAGAGAAGTGCCTTGACATTGCCATAACCACAACTAGCACCTGCCTTGTTCCTAGTGTGTACCACAAATTAAGGTACCAAAGTCAACTGTAGCTTTTCCAAGGTTGATGGTATTACAGGTGGTCAAACTCCTCTTCATCTTTTTGCTTACTTGTGGAAGAATAGCACTGTTACTTACTGAACTCTGATTTTACAACTCTCTGTGTATTTATAGAACCAGAAACACAGTTATCAGTATTTATTCATAATAATACTGATATTATTATCATGTCAGTATGATAATAAGACTTTTTGCCCCCTTCCCAGCTATTCGTTCTGATTAATATGAAGCCTATTTTGTTTAAATTTTAACTTAGATCTAAAATTAATTATTTTTAAGAAAGAATGGTATTTGGAGAATCAGGCAAATGATTCATGATAGATGGGTTCCTGCAGATCTGTGTCCAACTGGCTTTAGCTGTTACACCATATGATTCATGTAGTGTATGTTAACCACTAACATAGAGGTAAAACGGTAACGTATAAAGTTAATCCAGCTGCTATCCATGTTCTTCAGAACCATCTTTGTATTAGCAATATTTCTAAATTTATATTATATCTTAAAATTTTCATCAGTGGGAAACCTATATGTCTTTTTCTGGTTAATATCTGATGTGTCACATCAGAGATGGAAGGGAAAGGCTAATTATCACCTACCAGCCACTCATCTGTTCTCATCTATGATTGCACTCAGAGAGTGTTGCACGTCTGATATGTTGAGTGTCATTCACAGAGGCCAGTTGCCATGCTGAATTTACTTCCAGTTGTTCTGACTTGCAGTGAGGTCCCTGGAGTTCCTCCTTGAGTCAGGCCTTCTGGAACATCCTTGAAGTCACTTATTCTGTAATTGTAGCAGTGGCCAAGGCTGAAAGCCAGGAAATAAAACATACTGACCCACAGGATTTAGAAACCGCCTCATTTCTCTTTCATTGATTTGTTTACTGTAAATACTCATGTATACTTTGATTATAATAGTAAGGGAGCACTTTCCATATATTATAGTTTTATTCTGTTCCTTAGAGTGATTATTAATTATGACTTACTGTTGATGAAATCTTTGAATGATTCAATAATGTGAGGGTACTATACTGCAATGAAGAATCACATGAACGTTATTTGTCAGCATACTTCCTTATAAACATACAATTCTCATATAAAAAAAGATCATGTTTAAAGATTAAATCACAGCAATGCTTTTCCTTCTCCCTTTCCTTAAAGCACTGGCCACTTTTCCTCTGTTTTTCTTCCTCTTTAGTTGCTGTTGCAGTGTCCCATTTCCTCTCTTCCCAGTTGTCCTCACCTCTTGCAAACTGTTAGTCCCTATTCTGATCTGCAGAGGTTTCCCAGCTAGAGGAGTCTCTTTAGGGGCAGCATGGACTCTGCTAACAAGTGTTGACTGGGCAACTGAGCCATGGGCTGCACTAAGGAGTGACATGCTACTCTTAAGACCTCACATCTGCATTAGAGAAATGCATTATAAGTTGAAGGCAAGAGGTGTGAGTCATGACAGATATGTCCCTTGTAGGTCTTTAAATACTCCTGTTTTAAAACTTTCAAGTAGAGAAGCTAATAAGTTGATGGTTTCTGTATCTTTATTACCAGTATTTTCAGTTGCATCTCAGAATGTGGCAGGTTTCCTAATCTAATTACAAGGAATAGAAGGCCAGATTGGATGGGACTCTGAGCAATCTGGTCTAGTGGAAGGTGTCCCTGCCCGTGGGGGGTTGGAACTAGATGGTTTTTAAAGTCCTTTACAACCTAAGCTGTTCTATGACTGTAATCCAACGGAGCAGTGGCTCTGTCACTGCAGTTTTCAAGCTGCCAGAAGTCCTCAGGGCCATGGTAAGGGGCTCTCAGAGGAGTATTAAACAGTCAAGTTTGACTGGTTTTTAGGGTAGTACTTCTGCATTTTCTTACAGACCTATTAATATCAGTTCATGAGAATTATAAAGGCTGTGAGGTAGAAAGACAGGGAATTAAAATTATAGAGAACTAAAATTCCTTTTGATAAATGTGAAACGTTCCAAACATTGGTTTTTCTTTAGCTAAAGTGACTTCTGAAAATAGGGGATCATATATGACCTGTATTGAATTTCTGTACATGAAATGTCAAGATTTGAAGAATATTACTTTGCTACCAAGGAGGAAATGTTCTGCATGTTGTGACTGACAGATCTCTTCTTATTGTTGCAGTTTCTTCCCCAGTGTTGCTGTTACTGAGCCCCACGTTTCTCTTTCAGCGACTGTTCAGCATATTGCTCTCCCTGATGTCCACCTACCTGCTCCTCAGCACAGGGTACTTCACTCTTACTCTGTTTGGATTGGTTTTACATATAAAATCCAGGGCTGTATGTGAAGCTGCTTCATCTCATGCACAGTTCTGTTAGAGGTGTAACATTTGCTTCCAACTGTAGTCTCACCATTTATCTCCTTGTTTAGTTTACTAAATAAAATTTCTGGGGAACTTCCATATTCCTGCTTGTATTATAAACACTAGTTTGTTGACATTCCTTTCAACTAGACAAAGCAGTGGCTAGAAGGATATGTATTCAAGCCATCTTGCAGTAAAATAAGAAAGTCTGTTTTAGTTTATGTCCTTTGTTGTTTTGACATGTGCTTTTCTGCTTGCAAACAAAAGGAAATAGCTTCTCTCCTGGCTGCTCAGCACTGGTGTCTAGTTATGGCTTAAATGATGTGGGACAGGAAACAGGTAGTCCCAAAATGAGGGAAAATTTTATTCTGAGAGATTTTTGTGGAAATAATTTTTTTTCAAAGGGATGCTTGTTCCTATAAAGACTAGGTCTTGCTTCTTTTTGGATAAAAGTCAACTTCTCTGATGTTTTAAATGAAGAAAACACTATGTCAGCCCACCCTTTCTTTTCTTTCAGACTTGGTAGCTCTTAAGAGCATAATTAATGGGGAGTATAGTAACCATTCTTTCTGCTTTCCCTCCCACTTATCCTCTGGATTTAATTACACTGGAAAATTAAGTGGAATTAAATATCTTGCAGCAGACATTTTGCAATAGCTGCCTCCTGTGGATACTCTCATTTTGGTTGAAGCATCTCTTTTTTTCTTTTATCTTCTGCCTCCCCTTCCTCCCACTTCCCCATTAAGATTTTGATCCTAATGTTACTCCTGACTGCACACACATTCTTACACTCAACTTCTTAGCCTATGCTGGCTACCGGATAAAGCATGAATGTTGTTCCCTCTGAAGCTGGCAATCACCCTCTTTGTATTTTAGCCCTGCACCAGACCACGTAAACATTGACAGTTCTGGCAGTTCTCTGCTGTCTTCCTACAGTGTCCAAATAGACCAGAAAATTTTGGAATAAGCCTTAAGAAAGAAAACAAAAGCCAAAGTACTTGGTGCCAAAAGTATCCAGTGTTTCTCTCCTCAGGGTGCTCTTATACCATGTACTGATAACACCTCTCTGCACGTCTCTAGGTGCAGTCAGTGGAAGTATTGAAGCCAACTGAAGAGCATGGTTACATACAACCAGTTGTCACTGACTCAGTTGAAGGCATTTAATTCGTAGGCATTATGAGGATTGTAGGTACTTCTGTTTACTGACAACCCAGCTGTTGTTGTCTTTCTGTTTTAATTATCAGAATGACAAGATGTTAAACATGAATATCTATTCAAAATTTTTTGTTCCAGCTTGAAACTGCTCTGTAGCTGCACTAGTGGGGAGCCCAACAGGAACAATACTAAGATTAACTGCGATGATTTTCTTGTTTTCAGATAAACAAGTGTGTGTCTAAGGAGAAAAAAAATAAAAAGGAAAACATTTACAATCTTGTCAGTATTATTATCATAGTCAGTGTTAGTATTACAATTTTATCCTCAAAGAAAAAATTGAGATGTACCATGAAGTTCAACAGAGATGTAGAGGGCAAGGAGAAACTAAATATTATCCGATTACGATCTACACCACTATGTTATCTGTGGGTTTTAATGTCTCACGTAAGTGCACTCATACTTTGCTATTTGAGTGCTGTAGGAGCCAGAAGTACTCCTCTGAGATTGAGAGTGGAGCTAGGACAGCTTAGTGGCCATGGTTATAGTGTGACTTGGGGCTGCTGTTGTGAAGGATTGGTATATAGTGCTATAGCAGTATATTTCAGTTCGGTTAAATGTAATACTCTTTTTAGTATACACATGCCTCTTTCCTTGGAACCTCTCTCCTCAACAGAGTACTATCTTTTAGTATACAGATGCCTCTCTCTTCTCTCAGAACTAAACTGAGATCACCAGAATGAGTTTGTATGATTAGGTCCTAAAGAGATACAATGTAGAGTTGCTGTCTAAGTGGGATGTAACCCCTCGGTTCCAAGTAGCTCTTGTTACAAAATTTTCCATTTTGCAGAAAATGAATGTCAAATGTGATTCTTTTTCTTCTACTTCTTTTTAACTTTATTCCAGTTTTGTTAGAATTAAAAAGGGTGCTCATACAATGTTGCGGCAGCCATCAAATAAGAAAATGGGTGCAAAACACAACAAAGCTGAAGCACCCTCTATTTCTCATACTTTTACTGTTTAATTATTGTATGACCTTAAAATTCAACCAACCGTGGGTACTCAGAAATGGGGAGAGAAGGGAGAGAGTACCACTAGGTCTTGGTATAGTCTTTGTGTGAAGAAAAAAGAAAAGAAACATGTCAGCATTTGATGTTTAGTTGTTAGTGACTGCATTTACTATGATTATTACGTTACTCTTCAGATATGAAGCTCTTTTTCCACTGGTGCTATTTGGTTTGATGTTTGTGTGGATAAATATGGAGCAAGAAGCACTGCAGCGCTATGGTCTTTCACTCAAACCAAAGGTAAGAGCTCTTGATAGATATATCAGGTTAAGTAACAGCTTTATCTTTTTTTTTTTCTTTTGAGAATGAAATAAATATTCTGAGTGGTTTTCAGACAGCAACACTTTGCATTTCTTTAAGTTTGGGAAACCCTTATCAGCTGTTTCATGTGACCTTGTAAGGAAGATTTGTACTTTATGTTATTGAAAATACTGCACATAAGAGCCATTTCTAGGAATGCAGGAAGACAGTTTGACTTAGTAAGATATAGTGGTATGTTTTGTAGGCTACAAAGCTCTGTTCATCAAGTATAGTGCTAATTCAGCATAAGGTACAGTAACTCTTTAGAGTAAGTACAATGTGACTGTACTTTTTTTATTCTGGTCACAGAGTCACGAGTGAGAGGCTGAAAAAAAATAATTTGATTTCTGAGAAGACACATAAGAAATATTAGAAATCTTCATTTGACTTTCTTCTACTCTTTGTTCAGGGACGGAGATTTTTCTCTGTTTAGACAAACAAGGAGCTGGAGACTAGCCTGGAACTAGCACCTTCTCAGATTTACTTGGAGAGGGAGTTTTGTAATCAACACAACTTCTTTCACCTTAAAACTCAGTATATTGTCAACAATTTGCAGAGCCCATGCTGCTCATGCTGCAACTTAACTCTTAGGTTAGGTCAAGGGTTTAACAAACTGTGGCTATACCATTGTTTTGGTTAGATCCATGTGCTTGTTGCAGTTGTTTGGGTCCTTGGAGCCAGATAGGTGTGGAGCAGAGCTCTCTCCCACTCCTCCCGAATGAGCCCTCCTTGGTGCAGCTCACAGACAACCTGGTTACAGATGCATGGGAGTGGCCAGAGTCACTCGAAGAGAAGTGTTGTTACACATCTTTCCTTCCTTTTGCAGCTCATGATAATTAGGGAGATTAGAAGATTATTTTGCAATTGAAATCTGAGCCAAGTCAATCATCGGAATGAACCTGACACATACTGTGGTTTTGTAGTGCTCTTACAGGGAAGACAGTTTTGAAATTTGAGAGAGAGCAGGTTTTACCAATTCAAGGCTGAATATCAGAAATAAAAACAGGAATCACTTTTTATTTATGCTACATTTAGCTAGGATGATGAGTGTGAGCGTGTTTTGTGGCATCTTAAGTGATAGGGATGGAATCTGAATGTAAAAATGTACATTTAGCATGATGCCATGATTGCAACTAAAGGTGTCTGGGATCTCTGGGATGTACTTTCTCTTCCATTCTAGAACCCCACTCTATCTTTTGCATCTTGTAAAAAGACATCTGTGATGTTGGTCTGGTGTTCTCTTTGTTGTAAAATAAAATTCTATTAAAACAGTATTAAACAGTGATGAATGCTTTATTAATCAAATGGAAATGAAAAGAACATAGGTATGCTGTAATTTTTTATGTTATCACTTCCTGTATGTCAACATTCACTTAAAACTTTTGGTTTCAAGTGAAAGGAACAAAAATACTTACCCATGCTTCATGTTTTAGGTTAGAAAAAATCATCAGCCTGTTAATATATGCTGCAAAGTAAATCTTGTATTATTAGAGAATCTGGCTCAGTTCTCTGATGATGTGAGATTATTTTTAATTAAAACGTTGTCTGTGTTGAATGCCTATTACTTGATTTTTTTCTTTTCCCTAGTGAAAAACAGTTCACTGACCTCTTAAATTCCATGAAGATAACTTCTCTTCAGGTCAAATGATATTGTGCTGAGAACTGAGTAAAGGAGATGGAGAATATTTTAGTATTTTCATTCACAAAAGAAGTCAAATGAGGATAATTGCAGTCTTTTATTTCTGTAGGTCTTTATCTACATGCTCATGTGAGCAGTGGAAGTGTGTGTGTGTAGGAGGAATATTTATGATGATAAGTCTAAAGCATAGAAGTTCATTTTTAGTGTAGATAACAGGGGAAGCTCCACTGTTCATTTGATCATCTCACTTGTACAGTCTTTCTGGCAGATTCATTAATTCATTAAAGTATAATGAAAATATGGGAAAGGTTTTCAGTCCTCATTATAATACTCTAATAACAGATGATAGGGAAGTAGGTTTCCTTCTCATTCATTTCAGTAAAAATATGGTGGCTCTATCAAAGTCCATTAGTTGATATTCAGTATGGATTTCTTCTGCTCTCTTTCCAGCTTGCTGTTTTCAACTTTGCCTATGCTGTGGATATAACTCAGTTTCGAGAGCTCCACCTAGATGATGTCCGGAGGTCCTTCTTTTTTGTATCCTTTTGCTGGTTGCTGCATTCTAGGGAAAAGATGGGTTTGTTTCAAAGAGACCTGTAATCAAAATCTGTAGCCTGGTAGTCATTGGAAACAGAAGCTGGTAAAGATGATTTGACTCATTTTGCTCAAAAGGCAATGATCTTGTACATTATACTTTTTCATCAAGTAGTTAAAAATGCACTGTTTTGGAATCTGGTTCCTTGCCCACTTATAACCATTACACCTGAGGTAAACTTTCTTCTAAGGAATTCTGTTTTCAGTTTGCTTTTGTTTTATTACATTTTGGCTGGAGGGAACTCATTCACCTTCATGAATCAGTTGAAAAAGGTGATATTAAAGTTATTCTCATTTTTAGCGTATGGCAGTGTGTTAGGAAGCAACTGTTAGGAAGCAGGCATGGGCCATGGCCAAGCAGATGAAACAAGAAAGTTCCTGCAGGCTCTTACTAAAACACATTCACAAAATCTGGCCTAGAATTATTTATATTGCAAGTGGTTTCTGCTGTTAGAGGTGATATGGGCTTAGGAGGGAAGAGCTGTTCATTCACTAACATAGTTAGTTTACATTACTGTAGCTGAAACTGCAGCTGATATTTTTTTAATACTGTACAGACTTGATAGCATTGTAATTTTTCTCTTTCGTCATGGGACTGCAGTTAAGTGAGAGCTATTTGGCAGCGAGTATGATCAGTGGACAAGTAGGAGAGAAACTGAGCCAGTCTAGAACATAGGGGTTTCTAGTGCAGGTGGATTATTGTGGTTGCAGAGGGAGTTGTTTCAATAGTGGTTCTTGCAAAAACAGACCTTACAGTTTGTCAAATAACCAAATCTGAGAGAGTGTATCACAGACGCAGAGTCCACACTGTTTGACTTTGGAACTATGCTGTTGAACACTGGGAACCTGCAGCAGAGAAAGTATAACAGAAACCACTTTAAGAAGGCAGTTTAGTGCTAAGAAAGAAAGCAAAACAGTTTGCTAGATGCTGGATGTTTGTCTTTGCTTTAGAGTATACCTGAAAAAAGCAGAGACATCTTGCAGTAAATTTATCAGTTTCATTTGCTATTTTAACAAAAAATAAACTTCTAGTAAAGCTATTGCTGTCTGTCAAATGCTAAAAATTAGCCAAAACAAAAAATCAAGCAATCCAATTGTATTTTTTAAAGGTCCAGGATAGTACTACTTTAACACTTGAATGTTACTCTGCTGGTTTTGGCTGAGATAAAGTTAATTTTCTTCATAATAGCTAGTGTGAGGCTATGTTTTGGATTTGTGCAGAGAATACTGTTGATAATACAGTTTTTACACAGAGTCAAGGCCTTTTCCGCTCCTCACACTGCCCCACCAGTGAGCACTACTTTAATTTAAAACACCTGAATGTATTTTGTTCAGCTCCTGAAAAGATAAACAATGTGCAAATCTCCTTTGCAGAGACCAGATATGATGCACTCCTGCTCAAAAGATGTTCTGGCTTTTTTAATTTAAGTGTTCTTTAATGTTCAGAAATAGAGGTATTAGAGGAGAAACCTTTTCTGCTAGAGCAGTCATACTGCAACTGTGACCCTGCAAACCGTGTGTCTTAGGATGAACTCAAGGTTCCTATATAGGGCCCAGTAGTCAGCATTTGCTGAGAGAATGTATAGCCTGGTCTTAGGGAGGAAGATTCAGATTGCTCATGCTTAGCATTTTGATTAGACCTATGTGCCACTGGTATTTTTTTGTTTGTTTTATTGCAGACCTGTTCTCCATATAAATCTTAGCTGACAGAACTGTACTATTCTGTTAGACTGCTGTGTTACTAATCTTGAAGTTATGTGATACTCTTGGGAAGCATAATTTCTTCAGCTATGCTGACCTAATCCTTCCAAAATATGGCATGAGGAATCCCAACAATTCTACTGAACAGTTGGTAGCAAATTGTTTATGGAGAGACTTAAATGATCCAGTGCAGGAGCTATAACAGAGCGAAAGGGCCAGAGGGAGGCCTGGCAGCAGCAGCCATCCTCACTGACTAACCTTATGCAAAAAAGCAGTTAAAAACTGTCCTTCAGCTGAAGCTGTGTGAGCTGTAATGGGCTCCAATGAGCTCAGGAGGTAGAAAAATGTCTTCCATGGGCTCATATAGCAGTAAGTGTTGCATCTAGATGAAAAGGATAGGGTTTATCAGAAAACTTCCAGCTATACAGATATTACCGGATTCGTCCTCCCTCCCTCAAGTAAGGAAAGAAATGGGTGTCCTGTGTTGCAATAGGTAGACTCAGCATAACCTTTGGACAGCAAATCCATGGGAAGGATAGCATAGGAACCTTTAGTCTTGTTTAAGAGCCAACTACCTCTTCCACAGTCAGTTCTTCAATAAAGCCATCTCTTTTGGTGTGCAGAACACATGCATATGTCATTACTTTCTGCAAAAGCACGAGTGTTTGAATGCACAGTTGAGTTTGTGGTCCAGATATTTCCTATTTTGCCAGGTAGGGGCCCAAAAAGCCAGCTGCAGCTTTCTTACAGAGGCCACAAGACAGGCTCTAAACCCTTACCCAGGCAGTCCCTGTCTTTTAAAATTGACATAGTCATTTGTGAAATCTAGGGTAGAGCTAGACAATACTTGGGATTTCTTAATGCAGTATAAAGCTGTCATAGTGGGTCAGCTTCTTGTAATTTCATGATAGATTTTGAAAGTAAATTGGAATGAAGGAGGGGGAATGATGGTTTTATTTTATTGTAGCCATTTCTGTGGTGTATTGTCCTTAAATACATTTAGGTTTTCTTCATAGTAACAGCCTTTTTTGGCACTGGAAACATAGCTTCTATTAACAGGTAAATTTTGTTCATTGATTTGAGACACAGGATACAAAAAATTCTTCCTGCAGTTGACGTACTAAATATAAATTTAGTTAGCAAAATCAGGGCAGCAGAGTTAAAGCAATAGTCAGTGGATTGGTGATTATTTTGCTTCTGCTCTCTGTGACATGTTCCCGAAGAGCTTGAGCTTTTTGGTTATGAAATTGTCTCAATTCCATTAGAAGTTACTGACAGCATGAAGAGAGAGAGCTTGCTTGCTCACAAACAGCATGGCACCTCAAAAAACACAAGTAGAGAAAAATTGTAGAGAAAGAAAATTGAGGCTGGCAGTCCCTGCTAATTTAATATTTCAACAAGAGAAGAGAAAGCTGGAAACCTTGTTTAAGACAAATGTATATACACCCAGTGTGTTACAGGGTAACTAAATGCTCTATTTTTTAATGGAAAATGCCACTTCAAAGATATGTGATGTCTTTTTCATGTTTCTTTAGTTTCGATCCTGCTTCTGTCTATTGTTTCTTGACTGTGTTCAGTCCCTTCATGATGGGAAGCTTGCTTGTACTGAAGGTTAGTAATCTTACCTTAGTGAAATTATCTTAAAGAACTGTTGAATAAATAATGTATAATGTTGTTACTTTGCAATTCACAAAAACACGTATGTGTATTTGAGCTTCATTGATGTGTAAAGCTTTCAGCCTTTGTAGTGTTTCTAAAAATAGATCATTCTATTTCCCAAAAGAGAGAAGCTAAAGTGTGTGGATGTATATTTTAACAGCATTAGGTCACTATATTGTATCAAAATGGAAATCTCAAAGTTGAAAAGACTTGATTCGTTTTAAAAATTATAATCTTTTCCTTTAGCATAATATCTACAGAAATGTTGAGATTATAAATATATTATTAGCTTTAAATATATTACATTAAGTACAGGCTTTGAATGTTCTACTGATTAGGTTGTCATTTTACAATGGATATTATTTTTTATATTTTTAAATAATCTGTCAAAGATTGGATTGCATGCACTTCTTGTTTGCAGGCAAGGTGTGGGAGTTCTTTGCTAGCATTTGAATAAAGAGTTTACCAGAAGGGTGAAGGGAAACACTGACTTTTTGGGTTATTGCTAAAATAAGCAATATTTCTTGCCTCTGCCTTTCTGCTGTTTCTGTCCTGGAGAAAGCAGACTTAAATTACAGGTATACTGCATGTTATATGGCAGGACACCAATAATGCAAACCTTCTGGATGCAAGAAATCAGGTTTTAGCAATGTGTTGATATTGCCAACTTAAGGATTGCAAGTCAGCTTTGTAAAGAGCAAAAGGCACTGTTCATGTTTCTAACTTGTTTTTTTCTTAATTTACTGAACCATTTACATTTGTTTGACTTGGCTTTGGAGGGGCAGTGTGATCCTTGTCTTACTGAATGCATTCTATATTTAGACTTTTTTGTGGTTGAGATGAGATGAGATTGTCCTATTACACTTGGAGTTCTGTCACATGAGATACTGAATCTAAATAGTTGTGACTTCTAGTCTTGTTGCAGTATTTATCACTAGTGCTAAAATGGATAAATGAAGTGAGGATCATTAATGTGTTTTAATTATAGTTTTTCATTTACTGGAAGTGTTTCCTGCAAAATTATTTTCTACCCTGTCTAGCCTATATTTTATTTTCATGACATAGACATTCTGTGATAATTTGAAAAGCAGGAAAATATTTCCACAACCTGCCCGGGTTGTTTTGTAAATATTACTATAAGCCAACATGTTGCTTGTGTATTAAACAGGTTGTGATCCCATTTGTTCTGGTATCATGTGCTTTCGAAGCTGTTCAAGTCACAACACAGCTGTCTTCTAAGAGGTACAGTAAGTGCTATATTTCTGCATTAGTAAGTGTTTCAAATCTATTTTATAAGAATTCAGGACTGTCAAATCTGAATCTGAATTTAAAAACCCCAAAAACTTTTAGATCACATTGTTACTTTTATTTGTTATTATGGTTTGGGGTTTTGTTTAGTGATTTTTGCAAGCTCAGGAGTTGTTTTCTTAGTAATAAATGAGTATAAATGGAAGTGTTCACCCTGTCTGAAACAATCAGATATTTAATATTCTTTGTTGACAATACACAGAAAGAGCACTTTTTCCTCCATAATGTAAAAGAATGAGCAGAATTTAAAGTCTAATTTTTATTTTATATTGCATCTCTGCCTATAGTATAATATTTTTAAATAGCCCATTTATAAAGTAACCACTTTATAGATTTGTAGCACTGACCTCACCACAAATAGCATTTAAGAAAAAGCAAAAAAAAAAGGCCAGATGTCCTTTCATTGCACTTCAGTGCTTCCCAGATGTGTTCAGTATTACATATTTTTTGCAGTAGGACCAGATGGCTGCCAGTCCTTTCCTCATCTCTAAAGACTTTGCAGAGACCATGTGAGATGGGTGCCCAGCCTCACAGAGGGCTGTATCCAGACTTGAAATATTGTCATGCTTTTCACTATCTAGATTTTTATTTTCTGTGTTAGCCCTCCTTACCCCTTTCAGTGGACCCAGTGCACATGACTGAATCCTCTGTTCATCATGTGTTATTATGGATAGTGCTGAGGTGGAGGAGGTCTCTGTCAGCCGTGTGATTTTCAGCTTGTCACCATGTGATGTTGTGTGGGACTGACTAAAAGTCCTGCTGTCAGTGGCAGAAGGACCACAGGGACTTTCTCCTTCATATTGCTCAGCAAGAGAAAGCTGCCCTCACGTACTGTGATGCTCTCTGCCTTTATGTTTGTTTTCATCCTGCCTGTGCCTTGTCTGTTTTCTCCTTTGTACAACATCACTCTGTACTAATGAGAGATGGGGTAGTCTGAAATGTGACTTCTTGTGGGAGTGGCAGCACGAGGTTCACCATCTCTTTTACCTGCTGTGTGTGCACTGTACTTGGGCTATCCTTGGACCCCCAAGGAAGGGTGTTCATCCTCATCAGTAAGGCTTATACAAAAGGGACTGGGGTTGCTCAGACAACCAGCTAGTGATTTCCATTTCTAGGGCTTGAGCAGCATAAAGGTCAGCATTTCCTAACTTGTGAATGCTTGCCTTGGCAGCGCTGGTGATATTGCAAACTTTTATGGAATGTTAATCTGTGTGTGTGAGAGGGGAAATAATACCAGCTTCGTAAACCAGAGGACATGAGTATGTCTGTGCTGCTTTATGAGGCTGTGGTTGTTACTCTGTCTGGTGTTTGTGCCAGCTTCATTTAGCTGCGCTCAGGTAACAATAGCAGTGATACTACCACAGCACCAGCCTGGGAACAAGCAGAAACCGCAAGACATGCCCAGGATCCCTGGAGGGGTTGTGCTCTGATTGTCAGTGCTACCCCTGCTAGATAAATTAAGCCATCACAGGGAACAATCTTGTCTTTGCAGTGTATAAACATGCCCTGAGATTAGCATTGTCCTTCTGTTGTGAAAGGCTTCCTGCAGTTCAGAAAGGCAAAAAGTAGATTTTTATTATTTGGACAAATTGCTCCTAAACTCCCTGTTTACAGATTAATTTCCTTTCTTTGGGGAATGCTCTGTCCCAATATGTTCTTGGAGCTTGCCTGTGAAAATAGCCCTCTAGCTGAGTGCCTCCTAGGCACTGTAAGATTGCAACATCCTATCTGAGCCATAAGTAGGGGAACAGAAGCCTTTCTGTGTGTCCGAGAATGCAGCTGGTTTGTTGCATCCTGATTTGCTAATGAAGCACAACTGACACAGGCAGTATCAGAAACTTCCTCATCTAGAGGCATTGGTATGGGTGTCCCCCCAGTACATGCTCATGCAATGCTGCAGCAGGACATTTTCCTGAAAAAAACCCTTTGTGGTTTTATGAGGGTAGTACTGATTAAATATCTGTATTCTATTTAAAGGGTTTTTTTGTTAATGGGTCAGCTGTTTGCAACATTGTTTCAGTGTCATTAACTTAGAAACCAGTTTTAACCAGTTACAGCAATTGCTTTCACGTAATTTACGATTTACATAGTTTAATGAAAAGAAGATTAGGTTAATGGGGGGGAAAAACTAGCTCTGCGTCCTCCCTTCTGGTTTGTTTTACTGGCCACAGCCTACTTCCTGGGAGTAACCTACCACCTGACAGAGAGGCCCAGGGGTTTGGGAGCATGCCACCAAAATGCTGGGTGTTCCCAGAGCAGCTTATGGGCACCCAGAGATCTGGAAGGGCGCAAAGCTCCTCCTTTAGCAGTCTCTTTCCCAGCAGGGTGTTGTCAGGGTGGGACTGATCAACTCAGGTGTCTGTCTGCCTGTGCCAAACAGCTTTGCTCACTCTTGGGTACATTGTGAAGCTTCTAAATCAGCTCTATTTGGTCTAACTAGCACAGAGTTTCCTGCATGAGGAATAGGCAGGTGCTGTTTGTAAAGATACTCTTTTCTCCAAAAAATTACTCAAGTTAGGCTTCTTTGTTGCAAAATTGAAACTCTGTTAATTTGAAATGCCTTTTTCAGGCAGGGTGGGATTATAAATGCCACATGTCCTAGTCATGTATTTTAACTGTTCTCTAATACTTTGAAATAGACCCAAGTGTTTGAAAGGCAAGTGCAAGAAATCCTATCTTACTTTACTTTCTTTGTGGGGGTTTTAATAAGCTTTTTTAACATCCGTGGCCATAAATAAAGGTCAGTGGTCTGATTTTGTTTTTGGTTTTTTTTTCTTTGCAGCCTTTTCCTCATTGTTCTTGTGATTTCAGACATTATGGCTTTGGTAAGTTGTTGTTGCACATTCTGTTCCAATAAGATCAAGAAGCAGAGGGTTCTCCTAATTCCGTCAAGAGAGATCTGAATTTGTTTCAGACTTCAAAGTTCCTGTAAGTAGGGCAGAGAATTGGATTGAAATCCTAGCATAACTTAGAGATAAAACTCTTCCAATCACTGCTCTTCAAATTTCATGTAATTAATGCATCTGAAGAAGCAGTGTTCTCATAATAATAGGAGACAAAAATGAAGTAATAAGTTACCAATCTGAGTTTTTCGTATACTTTACAGTCAAATTCCTAGGAAAAATTTAAATAAGAATATCAGTTTTAGCTGTGGGCATGGTTTAGTTAATTTTTCAGGAATTTGCAACCTTTTACCCACACCAGCTTCCCTTGAAAAAGAGAAATGCATTACCCACCAACTCTGTTAAAATTGTCAGAATCCAAGAGATCAGCAACATCCAAAAAGACACTTCGTGCCCTTTGTTAGGAAATGCTATCTTCAAAAAGCTTGCATCTGCAAATCAAGCTAGCTAAAACAATCCAAAGCTGAACAATACCCCAACATAATTTTTGCAGATGAAAAGTATGCTTTTGTTGTCCACTCAAACTGTCTTCATTTCAACAAGCAGTGCCACTAGCTATCACAAGGTAAACAGAAACCTTTTCAAACCAGCAGGTAGAACTGGTGTTGTCACTTCATACACGCTGTTTTCATTTTGTCCCTTCGAGTGAGCTTTCCTGATCTTATATCCTAGTACAGTGAGATCTGTGAATATCACCTGATAGGAAAAACAGTGAGTAAAAATCCAATAATTACTAATTTGTCTGTAGAGTGAGAAATGAAGAAGGTATAGTTACATCTAGTTTCAAATAAGTCTGTATGACTAATCTGATTTTGGATAATTACCACAGGAAAAGGATTAAAATACCATTAAACCACATTCATAACATTTCACTAATAAAATCAGTATAACTAAATCAAAAGAAACCTGCAGGTATTTACTGGTGTGTAGCAAGCCCAGTTTATCCAGGTCTTACATCTCACATCTTCTTCTATTTCGGTTTAAGTATTTTAAAACAATTAACAAGTATGTACTTGGTATACAAAAAACAACAAAAAAAAAACATATAAAGAAGAGAGGAAATTGCAGGACAAAAAAAAGAGAATGGAGTTTGTGATCTTGAATCAACGTGGCCACCAGCTAGAATTAAGGGAAGTCACTAATAGACAAGTACTGTCTTCTCTCAACATTATTTCCACTTTACAGGTGGGGAACTGCCAGAGTTGCCTGAAGAAATTTGTGTTGAAATTCCATGAAAACTTTTAGGCACTATACATTTGAGATCTTGTTATTTCAAACAATAAGGCGGCTTGGCTTTTCTTATTGGAAAAGTTCTGGTATTATTGTTTCTTACAAACCCAGCTAGACAGAACTTATTGCTTCTTTAGATGTTTTTGTTTGATAGCATGTTAAATCTATTTCTTGTTCCTAGATTATTCTTTACTATGGTCCAAATGAACATTCCTTGAAATGTTTTGCCCTTATTTTACTTGAAGAATTAGAAATTTGGAGTAAACAACCTTAAACATTGGGATTTAATTTTCTGCTTTGAATTGTGCAGTGTTTATGTACTAATCAAAGTTGTTTTATTTCTTAGCATTTTTTCTTTCTGGTGAAAGATTATGGAAGCTGGCTGGATATTGGAACAAGGTACAGTACCTTTTTTGCCTCCAGTGCATTTTAAAGGCTCATAGGTTCATATTGTTGTTTATCTACTCATAACTCTTGTAATTTTTTCCAATTATTCTCCTTAATCTAATGATTCAGGTATGTTTCACTTACTTGAAACACATGTGCATGCATATGTATACATATCTCAAGCTAAAACTTGTGTCTGAAAATCTGTGCCAGAGCAACACAAAATAATGAATCTAACATGGCAAGAAATACAGTTAGTAGGATTTGTTTCATTGCTAAGAGTTCATTACACAAAAAATATTATAACTACTGTTTTTCATTTTAATTAGTTGTAATCACTGTTAAAATAACAATTTATCAAAGTTGTTAATTATCTTGTGTCTAGTTAAGCCTCCTTATACAGTCCACTGTGAATTCATGAACCTTGTGTAAATATGTTGGTGGCTACCAAGGCCCATGCATTTATCCTCCCTCTGCTCAGGGAAAAGTTGAACTTCAGCATTTAAACACAGAAATCACAGGTAAAGTAACAGAATTTGTTTTGCATTATGAGTCATATTGGCCTCCACAGCATACATCGTGGGGCAGGTTTTCAACTGTGGAGTCTTGTTTATGAATAGTCCACAAATAATAAACACCAGGAATACACATTTCAGGTTTACCTTCCCTGAGTTGTGGAAATAGATAATATGCCATAATAAGCTTAGCGGGGAATGTGTCGTTACTAATCCAGCCAATCTGGTCACTTGACACTGTTATTTAAACAGAAGTTGAATAGTGACCCATTGTTAATATTCTGTTTAGTCTACTTTGCTGAGCCCCCACATTCCCAGCAGCAGGTGCATGCATGGACACACACGTGCACACGTATTCTACCTGTTTTCTTTCAAGGTTCCAATTCCTGCTTAGAGCTACCTTTTGAAGGTTCCTAGGTGGCAGAGATACAGTTGGATCAAATAATGAAAATGATGCTTTAACGTCACGCTTCCTTGCTATGGTCAGGTTATAGTAAATCAGATGGCCTCATCCTTTGGTTTTAATTCTTATGCAGATTAATAAGGATATTAAAGACCTCAGAAAATTTCTGTTCTGCTGGGTAAGAAGCTTGCTAAGTAGGAGTTAGCAGCAGAAATATAAATTGTTACAAGTACTCAAAAGCTTCCTCTCTGATACATGGCCTTCATAGTGTAGAGCTTTACAACAGTGATGCATTGTTTGATCCATTTCAGCTGGAAGTTTGCCTTATTCTGAAGAGTTTAGGAGAGCTTGTTATGCACCACTATAATTCTGCCTCTCCGCGTGTGTGTTTTGATCACTGAAGAAAGCACAGAAAAAGGCCTTTCAGAAAAGTAATTTGTGATTAATTTTTAACGTGGCAATGCATAATGTTCAGGCAGTCTCTGTCATTACTTCACTTTTGAGTGCTTGACTCTACCACCTATGTTATTTTATTGTAGTCTCTTTATATTTGTTTTGTATGTATGTGTGTACAGGCACATAAGATAAAAATAATGAGATTGCATAAGAAAAGAGGTGAAACCATAGAGACAGTGCTGAAATGGTCCTTGTTTTATATAGCATGAGTGTCACTGATAGTCAGAATGGCCAAAACGACAGAGATATCAGACGTAGTCCAGGTGTAAGGTGATCAGGAAGCTGTTTATTGCTCTCAAGTGTTTCTTTTATACTCTTTGTACGCTATCGTACCACAACACAATTGGTCAAAAGTCTCTAGCATAAGGCACTGTACATATTCTCACTGGAGAAACAGAAGACACTGTGCTTATTGTCATTGGTGACCTGAGGACACTGTGCACACTTGTCATTGGTGATATTGAAGACACTGTGCACACTGTCATTGGTGATATTATGCACATTTTGACTGGTGACCTTTGTTCTGGGCTGCATTATGTTTGTTCCGTCCAACATTACAGTAAATATTTCCTTAAAGTTGTTTAAATTCCTCGTCACTAATTGCCAGGCTGCTGACAGGTTCTCTGTCAACCCCGACACATGAGCATTATTTTCGCACCAGAACTTTTTCCTCTGAGCAGATTTCTAATGTGTGATCCTCAGGCCTTGGCAAAATTAGCAAGCAACAGCAGAAGCTTTTTTTTGTTTATTCCTGAAAGGGAAGATGAGCTTTGCGGGGGTTTGGGCAATTCCCAAAAACAGTGGGAGTGAGATACTAACGTGGCTTTTTCCTGTCCTCCTGTTGCAAGTGCAGTGACAACTCTGTGACAATCTGCAGTGTTGTCTGTTGCTGCTTTGACAGCAAGGTCTGAAAATATCCTGTCTTAGTTGAAATTTTACATGTTGCCAAAATTTTCCTGAGAAGGCTGAGTCAGTTAAGGAAATGATGGTTCTTTTTTTTTTTTCACCTCCAACTGTTTGTATCTGAACAAAACCTGTATAGGATTTCTCAGAACAAAGAATAGGAGCACTCTTAGGGACACCTGCTCTTATGTTTTCTTTTTTTTAGGGGGGGGCAGGGGCTTTGTTTGTTTTGTGACACTGATACAAAGTGTGTGTGAGCAAAAATATCTGAATTTGTGTTTCATTACTGGTTACCACATCACTGAAATCACAAGTGGAAAAGCAACAATGTAATTGCCCAGTGGCTGTTCATTCCTCTGAAGTCTGTTAGAGTTCAGGGGTATATGTGCCACATTTGTAAAGCTTCTGATGTATGTTTCCATACTCATTCTTTTTTGTGGTCATGGCTTTCTATGGATTTTCTAATTACCACACTTTAAAACTTTTGTATTTCCTCTCTCTTACCAAGAATATACAAGTTCAGTAGGAGACTCTCATTAAGCAATACTTGTCTTTTCCAATACCCAAGTTTTATTTGGAAGGGCTGGTTTTAAATCCCCTTCGATAAAAAGACCTTTACTCCTTTTTTTAAGCTGATGTTTTGTTTCCTAGTGGATCTCATTGTTTGTAAGTCAGGTTTGTTTACTGAACTGACATTTCCTTTTTTTTAAACATTTCACCCCTAACTCCTGACTTCTATGTCTAGTTCTACCATGTCTTAACTACATGACATGTCATTTTACTATGCCTCATATTTGTATTAACAATGTGATGTCTTTATTCTCCTGATTGAATTCACCATGCCACCTAAGTATTGTCTTTGAATGGAAGCAGATTTCTACCTTTTCCATTCTTCCAGTTCATTAATGAAATGCTGAGCAACAACAGATCCAACATACAGTCCTGTATTACCACATTCAGCAAGTTATCAACTGATTCCCTCCTTGCAGTACATTATCAATTGCCATAAATATTTATGGCTTCCTAGAAAATTTTAAAGCCTCTTTTCTTAGTGGCCGTACCAAAATCAGTGCAAACTTGTCTTTCAGAGAGTGCTTTTCATTGTTTTGGTGTAATGACAGGATAATAATCTTGCAGTGAATGTGGAACTCAAAGCAACGGCTTACGCAAGCTTCTGAGGCCTGCTACCCTTTACCTCTATATCTCGAGGTAACCTAAATTGCATCATATGCAATGTCACTAAAATAATTTCTCTGCGGCTTAAGAGGTATATTTATCTGTCTCTATCTATAGATCTCCAGAGAGAGAGAGAAATAGCCTTTAAAGCCTACTATGTCTTTACAGTATGTGCAATTTGTAAATATCTTTACAGTCTGATAGTCAAGATAAACCTTAAAGGTTCTTTATATGGCTATTAAATAGCTTTATACAGACACGTACTGTACTGCTCCCTCTTTTTATAACAGTTGCTGGAAGATAAAATTATGATCTTAACTGTTCTTCTGCAGTCTTGAAGGTCCGGGGGCACAGATAAGTACGAGACTGGGTTTATAGGCTTTAGGGATAATGGAATTGATTTCAGGGTTAGGGTGCTGGAGTTTCTTGGTCTGACTATTAAAACAAAAATGATGGGCTTTATGATTTGTTTTTTGTGAAACAGAGGAGAGAGGGTGTGGAATCCTGGTTGTAAATGCAAGAGACTTAAAATTCAGAATCCAAATCTAGAGTTGTAGGGTGTGCTTGGGAACAGTCCCACCGTTCAAAATAGCATGTCATGGAGAAATAATATTTTTGGACTCTTCTGGAGAGTGTTCTTCACTTCTTGCACAAGTCATTTTTGTTTTACTTGTTTTGTTTCTAGTTTTTTAAGTGCTATGGTAACTTACTCCATCTTCTTGTCTTTCCAGCCTCTAATCAGGTGTGTCATCTTAGGAATTAGCCTGTCTTGAGAGAAAGCCAAGTTTTGGAACAAGATTGATTCCGGCCCCCCAACCCCTCAAATTTTTGGCTATCTTAGACTCTTCTTGTCTTTGATTAGTACTTCTCACCAATATACACTGTCACAAAAAAAACCAGGAGATGGTAGTACCTCATATGTTCTCCTTGTGGTTCCTTGCCACTGAAACAGGTGTCTTCCTCCCTGATAAAGAATATTCCTACCACTAGCTTTGTCTGTTGACACTGATCCATATGTAGAGCACTCACCTTTCCATTGAACAGCATGGCCTTACCATAGATCATCCATGATTGCCTACACCTGCTACCTCTACCATCTCATTTACAAGTGTTGCCTCACTGTGCCCCATTATGCTATTCTCTTATATCTGTTTATGTTTCTTCTTCCTCCACATGGATCTAACTTGCCTGGAGCCTAGAATCTCACTCCCTTTTCTCATTGGCTCAGGTTTCATTTCTGATGCAGAAAGCTTGTTTTGAGAATTACCTTCTTCACTGTGACTACAGATCCAGTCAAGGATGCAGTTCTGAATTGTATAGGGATCAAGATTTTGACACTGCTGTTTGGCATATACTCGTAAGAGTCTTGCTTTGTTTGTTTACCTACAGCATTACCTCAGACTAAAATGTAATTTACCAGACAGAACTGCCCACAGGCACCACAGTACCAGTTGCTGATAACCCCAGAGATGCTGACTATTTGTAATTACATGACAAGTAGATTGAAATTGTTTTTAATTGTGCTCTATGGCAATATATATATATATTTATTCTGAACAACTGATATCTTAATAAAGGAGCATAACTATTCAACCTTTTGCAGAATAGGAAGGGAGAAGTGTGTGCAACACACTCTTCTTTGCAAAGGTATCCAGTCCTTCAACTAACAGGTAGCTAAGAAGAGTTTGTGGAGACCTTTGCCTTTGAGAAAGCCCGTCTCTATGCCCCCCCAAATCACTGATAAGCACTCACATCTGAAAGAGCTCCTTTTGGGTCAGACAGGACCTGTCTAGGGTCTTGACAGATGCCTGTCTAGGGACCATGCTGATGCCAAACATGGTCCTCTGGTGGCTGTCTTGGGGTATCTGTAGGAATAAAGGCAGGGCCTTCATTTGGGTTGTCATTTTCAGATTTCTCATTCAAGCTTTCTTTGAAAGTTAGAAGGAATGCGACCTTGCTGCTTACGTGAAAAACTAGAATTCTGGAGCCAGGTGAGAAGGAAGGCTGAGTTTTTACCAGTAATGCATGAGACACTAAACCATCCAGCTATTTATTGGAGTAGCTGTTCCTTTAAGAACTATGCAAACTCATGTACCTGTGGTGCTTGTAGAGTCCCCAAGGGCACATGAAGCCATGAAGGTAACTGCAACAAGGGTTTGAATTTCAGCTGTCAACATCTCCTTTCCCATGGAGAGCTGAAACTGAAGCTGTAACACACACAGATGGTCTTGCAAGGGCAACTCTTGAGGGAGTTGCGTTATCTTGTTGTAGATGTGCTGTGTACTACAAAGTCTGAAGTGCACTGCCCAGGTGACAGTAGGCTTCCTGCCTGACTTCATGCATGATCTCACTGTGTCTTCTTACACCTTCCCCACAGAAACGGGACAGGAGCTTGGCTCTCATAGACATGCTGCTCTGCTTAGCTAGAATTGCAAGAAGCAGATGCTTGTAGGAAAGATGTTTTCTGTCTGATATGTTAAACCTCGAGTTGTTCACATTACTGAATATTTTCACTTGTGCTGCATGCAGGTGGGAGTTTACATGGATGCAAGTTTTTGAGGTGGATTTTGCTCACTGAGGTCTGAGCCCATTTATGCCAGTGGATTTTTCTAATTGCTTTCTTAAAATTATAAATTTTTAGCAAGGTATTTGTGAGAAGGTTTAGTCAGACTTAACTGAAACGGAAAAATCCTATAGCATCGGTAAAGTCTGGTTTTGTGTTCTCCGTACGCTTTGGTCCTTTAGTTACTGGTACTCTGGCTGTAGAAGAGCTTGTGCTCATTAGTGAACTTTTTGGATTACTTTTACTCTCTCGCAGTGGTTAGTGGCCCAGCTTCGTTAAGAGCTGGTGCTTCTCCACTTCACAGAGCTAAATTGTGCTAGGCTAGTGCCAGAGTTGCTACAGTCTCAGGGTTGTGAGGATTGATAGCATCGACATTATGAGCTTTACTGCTCTTCTGTGGCTAAACTCTCAAACTGAATGAGTCCTCTGGCAGAAATTCCAGATCATTAAGCCAGCAAGTGTTCCTTGCAATCCTTTTTTGTGACTAAACTCAGACTTCATCGAGTCTGAAGTTACTCTGCTTGTCCTAAAGAGCCATCTACTTTGAAATTGTGGGTATAGGTGCATCAGGAGGTATGAGTATCTCTCATGTCAGAATGCCAGTATCTTCATTAGTCCCAGAAAAAAACAAAGCAGCACTGGATGCATGATGAAGACAAGTGCAGAGGTGTTTCATCTGCAGCTCTAGCCTGGAATGTCACTGGCTTTGGAAAAATTCTGGTTTCTTAATGACTAGTGGTTTACATTAACAGCAGCTCGATTGAGATGTTACAGAATCACAGGATGGTTGAGGTGGGAAGGTAACACTGGAGGTCATCTAGTCCAACCTCCCTGGTCAAGCATGATCCCCCAGAGCATGTTACTCAGGATTGTGTCCAGATGGCTTTTGAGTATCTCCAGGGAAGGAGACTCCAAAACCCCTCTGGGCAGCCTGTTCCAGCTCTCAGTCACCTGCACAATAAAGAAGTTCTTCCTCATATTCAGGTGGAACTTCCTGTGTTCTAGTTTTTGCCTGTTGCTTCTTGTTCTGTTGCTTGGCACCATGGAGGAGAGCCTGGCTTCATCCTTTTGACATCTTTTTTGAGGAGGCAGCTGCCCTGTCATCCACGTCATTGGTGAATAAGTGAAATAATACTGGGCCCAGTATTGAATCTTGGGAGACACCGCTAGTGACAGCCTCCTACTAGACCCTGTGCCAATTGATTGCAACCCTCAGGGATCGGCTTTTCAGCCAGTTCTCAATCCACTTCACTGTCCACTCATCCTGTATGCACTTCCTGAGTTTGCCTTTGAGGATATCAAGGGAGACAGTGTCAAAAGCCTTGAAGTCCAGGTGGATTGTATCCACTGCTCTCTCCTCATCTATCTCCAGTTAGTGTCCCGTCATAGAAGGCAATCAGGTTGGTTAAGCATGATTTCCCTTTGGAAATCCCTTCCCATCCTGACCATACCTGATCACCTTCTTGTCTTCCACATGCTTAGCGATGACCTCCAGGTTGAGCCATTCCATCACCTTTCCAGGAATGGAGGCAAGGCTGACTGGTCTGTGGCTCCCTGGTCCTCCTTCTTGCCATTTTTGAAGACTGGGGTGACTTTGGCTTTTTTCAGTCTTCTGGCACCTCTCCAATTGCTCACCTCTACCGTGAGCTTTCAAAGATGATTGAGAGTAGCCTGGCACTTTCTTCAGTTCCTTCAGCACTTGTGGATGCATCCCATCAGGACTCATAGACTTGTGGATGTCAGACTTTAAAATAGTCTCTAACCCAATGCTCCCACACCAAGGGAAAGTCTGCCTTTCTGCAGACCTGCTCCCTGATCTCCTGGGTCAGGGATTCCCGAGAGCTAGCCTTAGCAGTGAAGACTGAAGGAAGGAAAACATTCAGTATCTCAGCCTTCTCTGCAACCTCTGTTGCAAGGGTCTCTGTTCCATTCAGTAGCAGATCCACATTTTTCATAGTTTTCCTTTTGTTACTGGTGTCTTTGAAGAAGCCCTTCTTGTTATTCTTGACATCCTTAGCCAGATTTATTTCCAAATGGGCCTTGAACCCATTGAACATAGGATGCTGAATATCCTAGGTCAAATCTCAGTCTGACCCTGAATAGCCCATCTGTAACACTAGGGAATATCAGGTAACAGAATTTGAGCAAGTGGAGAACAAGCTCTTTGCTCATTAGACTTTTAATCATTAGTGACTTAAGGATTTTCTAACCCAGAAGCTGCATTTTCATGTTGTGTTTATTAGCCACTCTTGAACTCACCTCTTTAATCTCTTTGAAAACATATGTTACCACAGCAGAGAATTCTACAGTTTTCAGAATGGTGAGGGAAAAAGTAGTGTGGGGGGGTGTTGTGGGTTTTTTTTGGTTGTTTTGTTTGTTTGTTTTTTGTTTTTCTTACAGCTTCTTGTCACCGGAATAGTTTTTTCTCTAGAAAATTGCAGTTCAGCTATCATAAATATCTGAGTTGTCTTACTACCAAGGAATGTCTACCTGATGGCAAGTTCTTCCTAGATTCTGTGTTACAGTTGACAGCAAATGGAAGTTTTGCAATTGTTTCAGTCACATAACTTGAATTACCTACTTGAATAAAAATGACACCTGACACCTCTTACTCACTTGATATATGCTCAGTTGTGGTTTCTGGTGTCCCCACCATTTTATTTTGTCACAGACTTTGGTTTTGACATGATAGTGCTGCTCTAATACTTGTCTTGTAGGAGCAGCATATATAATGACATCCTAGGTCAATAATTAGGCCTAGTTAAAATGAAAAAAAAATATTTAGAGGGTTGTTTATGTCAGGATTTTTTTTTTTAACTCTGCAAATTTGTATTTTTCTCTCACTTTTTTTATCTGTCTCCTCCTTGCAGCATTAGCCACTATGTGCTGGTGATGTCTCTGACCATATTTATGATGTTGATGAATGGACTGGCACAGCTGTTAACCACACAGAGACTTGAACTTCCCAGAAGGACTAAGCACCATTCCACGTGATAAAGCGATAAGTGTTCCCACCTTGCTCAAATCCTCAGGCTTCCTCTGAACCAGTCTCCACCTCCAGGATGTAAATATGACTTAATGGACTAGAGTGCCAAAATCCCATTCAGGGATCAGAGTGCTCTGTTGATACAGATTAAATGCTGTGACGTGACTGAAATTTGCATTTGAGAATTGCCATTTAGACATCAACGGGGATAAAAAAGCCTCTGGTTTATTCTCCAAGTGTACATATTTCTTGAAAATAAAAACAGCAACAAAATTCTTTTTTAAAATAAATAGACAACTGTTTTTTGTAGTTGGTTTGTTTCGAGTATTTTGGTAGTTATAGCTTGTCTGCCAGGTGTTTGTCCCACGCATGCTCTCATTAAGAGTCTGCAAAGTTCTAGCTTCATTTCATGCCTCGCGTAAGCATCTCGCTGACTAAGGCATAAATGAAATCATTCTGGGCAGATCACTGATTTGTGTGTAACTGATGTGGCATATCCATTTCAATACCTCTGAACCTGGCTGTGCTTTCTGTGACTGTGTCAGCGTGTGTATGTGAGATGTTGAGGCAGGTTAAGGCTGGTGTGCTGTGAGGCTGTTGATGTAAGACAACAGCTTTTAAAAGCTAATCTCACTGTGAATTGCTGCCACTGCCTGTGCTCTCCTGCTGCCTCCTGCGCTTGGGCAGGCTGAGCAATATGCCACTCAGGTGGCTGATTCAAATGAAAAGGAACCTGATTAAAGGACAGTAAATAGCATTTGAATTCCCTGGTCCAGTTCATGACAGGGTAGGCAGGAAGGTTTAGGGCTGATTGTTTCTGTGGCAGCCCAGAGTTAGGTCAGCATAAAGAGGTCATGAAACCAGCTGGAGTTGCTGGTTTGCAGAGAGTGATGCCACATGGAGGCTTTTTTCTTTGTTTCCGTGTTTTCCTTTCCACTTGTGTTCTGCTCCTGATTACAAGCGTCGGTAATGGCTGCACCGTGAATCAAATGCAGACACAAATCCCCTGGCTGTACACTGATTACAAGTGAGAGCAAAGAGCCAGGATGCTTCGAGGCTTTGCTGTTGTGAGCGCTCCTGGGGACTGAGTAACTGTAAATCCATTGCATGAAGCTTTTGAGATACACTTGTAACCTTGTAGCCCTTAGAACAGCAAGCATCAGCTTCCCTACCACTAACCTTGGTTGATTATGTATCGCAAACTGCAGTACCCACCTACACCTCAGTGTTTCATCATTCCCTGAAGTCATCTGTTGTGAGAATGATACAAGCATTATATCTACTGAAGCAAAAATTGTATTTCCTGTTAGGTGTCCTGCTTTGAAACAGCTTTTTCCATCTACACCATCACTAAAAGAGCTTTTGAAGCAGATCCCTTTGCACAGTGGAGGAAGCAAGGGAAAGAAAAGGTGTTGTTCATTCTGGCCCAATCTATGATTGTATCACTAAAAATTGTGCTATGTAATATCCCTGTGTCACACTCCCAATTTGCAGCCAGGCCTTCCTATCTGGGAGCTCATACATATGAGACATGATGCTGGCAGCCAAGGCTAGATCTGCATCATGAGGGCTGCTCCAATGCTCTTTCCAGCCATCTGGCATTTAGCCATGGTCACGTGTCTGTTTAACACTCTGGAAACTAGTCATCCCTCTGCAGGAAGTTTGGCTGAGAGAAACCAGTCACAAACCTCCATCTGCTTGTTGAGTACTAGGGAAAAAAATCGCATCAAGGGCCTGCAGTCATCCGTGCAGCTTCGGAGTGCCTCTTGAGAGTGTCTGAGCACTGGTCAGGGAGTAATTTTTTCCACTAGGTAGTGGTCCAGTGGTCCTACTGGGCATGTTGCTAGCACAACTGACCTCATTTGTGGAAGATATTTTGCATTTGTTACAGGCTCTACCTGCTGATCTCACACCGGAAGGTGGGCATGTGCCCACTGCTGGTAGTAGTGCCATACAACCAAGGCAAGGAGCAACATAAGCAGGTGGAAAGCTGCCACTACAGTAAAGCTTATGTGTAGGCATGAGAATCTGCCACATTTGTTCTTGGATCCAGTAAGTATCCTTTACAGAGAGCTATCCTCACCTCAGCCCCACTCTGCAAGTATCTACAGTGTACTCTATCACTGCAGCGTACTGCATCGTCAGCTCTATGAACTGATGTATTGACACCTCCGTCTCCACTGCTGTCACTTCAGTACACACAGCTATAAGCCGCTGACCATCCCAATCTCCATTGCTGGAGTGATTTCTTCGCAGAAGATGGGAGCAGCCAAACAGCTGGCCATTGAAGAAACTGATTGAAAAAGTAGCAATGTGGGACTTATAGGGCTGCCACTCCCAAGGCACATCTCCTGCAAGATGTCAAAACTGCTTGTTATCTATGACAAGACCAAGTGAATGCCCTATCTATTAAGAGAAAGCACTGGAGGTACACACTGCTGGCTCTGCAGGCTCCCCAGGAGAACACATGGGAGCTCAAGCCTGATGTCTTTTCTCACCTCAGGGGGCTGGTAATAAAACAGCATCTCAGCCCACTGTGTCTAGTGCTGCTCATCTGTGGTAGTAGGGATAATCTATATACTCTAGTATACAGGCAAGGAAATGGATATGCAAAATACAACCTGCATCAATTACTCTTTCTGTTTTGTGGTTTCCATAGTGCACTTTTGTACAAAATAGGTGTTGTTTCTTACATCCATTCTTGTAAGAGGAGAAAGAGGACAATGAGCACAGTGTAATATTTGGAACACACACGTCGTTTTTCCCCCGTGCTGCTCTGCAGAGATCTGGTCTTGTTTGCCATTTGCTCTGGTTCGACCATGGTGGTAGCAACCTTAGCTGACCTTTCCCTTTCCCCCGCTGGTTCCTTGCATCTCTGTGCCATTTGTGAATTTGGTTTCTATCCGAGGCTGCAGGAGTGCTGGAGAGCAGCTCTCATGGAGAGGCAGGATTGGCTGTGCTATTCTCACGTCTCCCCAGGGGAGGCTCTTGCTGGAGTCTTGGCCTGCACTTTTGGGTTAACTCCAGCACAGGGAGGTGTCAAAAATTCTCCCACTCAGCTACTTTACAAAGCCCCATGGGGTGTATGACAAAGTCAACTCTTTCTTCCCACAGATGCATGTTCCTCTCCAGAAACAAATGTCATCAGCAATAAAAAGTCCTCCCCAACCGTAGCAGCTAAGGTAGGGAATAAAATTTTTGCTCAGCTGAGTTTAAGCTTTCTTTTGTTCTACTTGTGGGTCTTTGAGCGTTATCCCTCCTCATGGGATTCAGACAGGACTCAGACCAAAGAAAGGGGCATTCTGAGCCACAAGAACCTTCCAGATCAGACTGTGTGTTTTCAAGGACATGAAGACAGAATTACCCCCAGTCTTCTTTGCCTGCATTCTTTCACCTGTAGCAGAGCTGCAGACTCTCTGACTCCTAGAGCAGATGAGGCTCCAGAGAGTGAAAACTTAAGGGAGGAAAAGAAAGGTAGATTGAAATTGTTATTTTTGCCTAGGATTGCACAATTTCATTTTTTTTTAACTAAAAACCTTTGCAAGAAGCTTCTATCTTCTCGCTTTCAGATCCATAGACCCCTGAAGAGATAACCATAAACGTGGAGTGCCCATCAGGTGGTGTAATATGAGAGAAGCTGTACTGAAGCACAGCTAATACAAAGATCTTTTAGTCTTCAGCTCTAGGAATTGTTCTTCACTATTGTGCTATCAAGGCTGTACATGGCAACCTTTTGATATCTGTCCAGGGAGTGATCCGTTTCTTCAGATAGGATGAAGCCTAGATTGTATCAAGACCTCTTATGATTCAAACTAAATGACTTCCCCTTCCCCCTCACAGAGTAAATCAGATTTTACAAGCTTTGGCAATTTCAGTGCTGCCATATCTGTTAGTTGTAAGTCTGCTACAGTCTTCGCATTCTTGAATGAGAACAAAGATGTGAATGAACATTCATGGTCTTACCCAAACCTTAAACTGCAGTGTCTGGTTTGGCCAAGTCATAATACAAATGCTATTTCAGCTCCTACCACCCCAGCTAATCTGTAAGATTGTGATGCTTATTGCTTTTCAAAATTGTCCATGTGAATCCTGCAGTCCCTTTTCCTGTGGCTTTGGAGTGTTCAGAGTACTTTTCCCAGATGCCTTTGGCAAAAAGGCGTGGAGGGTACCATGCTTGCTTCTGCATCCTGATAGATGTGGGGTGCTCTGAACAGGAGCTAGCTGAAGACATTATTTTGGGGAGCTGTGGTTGGAGTAGAGAAGGGAGAACATCTCTGTCTTGCACCTGCTCTGGGGTGTGCTGTGTGTCACAGTAGTGGGGCAGCTCCAGATGCCCCCTTCTCCATCATCCAATGGCTTCAACCTGCCTGAAGGCAAGAAACTTTCTTCTCTTGTGTGTCGTCCTTGGCCAACTGCTTTGTGAGCTGCCAGGCTGCGGAAGGTTTGGGAACCTGTCTTGCAGTGCTGCCATAAGTGTGGGACAGTCCCAGATCAGTCCTGATCATCCATGAGAAAGGGCTTGTGGTGAGCTGGAATTGACTGTCATAACAGCTGGTGGTCACCAAACTTTACAGTTCTCACTGGTCTCTCTTGGACTAGTTATATTTATAAGGATGTGCAGGGTTGAATCCAGTTCATCAGCTTAAAGAAGCTCTGAATTCAGCTGCTTCCTGCAAGGGCTCCCTCCTCACCCTAGGGCAAGGGCACAGTTTTTTAGCATTTGAGGACTGAAAAGGAGAAGGAGAAGGCTTGAAATCATGGCACTCACCCTCTTCCCATAACCTTTAAAATCAAACTTGTTGATATTTTCTTCATTTGTTTATTTATTGACTCTATGCTTGGCAGCAAGCTTCATAACTTTCTGACTTTGAAGGTGGATAAGATGGAAATAGATGAAAATACACCTTGTTTTGTGTGCATTTTATTTTCCATTTGAGTTGTAAGAGTTTTTCCTTTAATGTTACATAAGGTGAAGCTGACATACAGGTTTACCTTTCACTCAGGGCAATACCACTGGCAAACCTGTTAATGGCTGAGTATCGTCCAGTGCTTTCTCAAGACAGGGAGAGAAAGCACCACACTAAGATCCCACAGCCATCAATGCTTGCGATGGGACACGACCAGTGATGGAGCCCACTTCTGCTCTGAATTTCTTGCTATCTGCACCCTGCTTCTCGGGGTATCACCTTGGCCACAAGGCAGTCCTTCCTGACCTGAATTGTCCTGTGACCTGGTGTACAGGCCACCAAGTCCTGCATATGCCCGGTGCTTGGGCCAGTGGCTGAGCAAGGGATGGGATAGGGCAGAGTCAGGCCTGGGGAATTTCAATTTAAATCACTGCAAAACAGTCACACCCAGGTCCAATGTTTTTACCTCACAGCAAGAAGGGGGGAGAAACATGAGAAAGCCATGTCCGCTAACATGGCTCTTCACCGTTCCCACTGCCTCCTCTTTCTTCTCGAGGGGTTAGCAGTGTTGCTCCAGCTGTACCTGCCCAAGCCCATCCCAAGCTTCAGCAACCACAAGCTGATCCAAAGGGCATGTGTCCAGTAACAAACGTTGCAGAACTGAACCACTGGCATTTAGGGCTGGGGTAATCTCTGACCAAGACCTCGGCTCCTCTAATTAAACTTAGCTTACTGCTCTTGCAGAAATGCTGAAGGACAAGGCATTCTCAGTGCAGTTCTCATATTGACTTTTGTGGAGTAACCTTTATATATCTCAATAGATGTGGCCTTTTGGTGCTGGACATCATTATTCTGCCTTCTTGGCATGTGAGACAGTGTAAGACAAAAACTGCAGAGTAATTTCAACACAGGCTGAAATTTGGTGGTGTGAGTCCTGGTGAGCACACAAGCAGAGACAGGCTCTGAAAATACTGCAATTTTATTTTTGTATCAATTTCCATATTAAGTTAAGAGACATTAGAACTTATTGTACAAAGCACTGCTATCCAGAGCTATATTTAGCTGCTCAGATGTTTGTGTCTCCATCTCACTAGATCTCCAGAAGTGACTGGATATTTTCCATCATGGGCTTTGAGTAGGAAGCTTGTTATATTTGACCTACTATGAAAGGAAAATATCTGTTATGCCACCGTGCATTTTTTTCATACAAGTGGTATCTTTCTGTGTCTCTTCTAATCTACATTTACACATTATATTTCCTTTAAAATGCTACAAATTTATTTGCTTTAATGTAACTTGGTAATTAACTGATAGTTACAGACAAAAGCAGAAGTGAGTATGCGTGTCATTTTGAAAGAATTACATCATGCAGGAAAACATCCTAGTATTTGGGATGATGGCCAAATCTCCATGCAGGACCTGAACTGAACACAGGCCTTCTGAAATCTTTTCTGAGCCTCCTCCGTTTCCTGGGGCTTTATTTCCCTGCCAATCCCAAAACAGCCATGCAGTGAACCCTGCCTAAGATTTTCTTCCCAAGCGTGGCTTTCGGTCGTTCCCCTCAAGGATCCCTCCTACCCTTGCTCCTCCAGAGGCTTGTGTCCTGTGTGACCCAGGACCTGACCTGCCAGTCCAAGTCTGCAGCAGAAGCTTGGGAACATTTGCAGAGTCAGCACCTGATCCCAGGGCAGTTCAAGGGACGAGTTTTGTCCTGTTCAGTAGTTCATGATGGCAGCCAGTGTATCATGAGGGAGCCTGTTTCCCTAGTTGGCTGCTTTTTTGTTTGTTTTTTTGTTTGGAGGGGGGATTTTTTATACTTAAAGCTTGAGGTTTGGTTTTGTTTTTTTTCAATTAATGATTGTGAGACCAGGTGTTTACATTAATTTGTTTTAATATGATTCAATCTGAACAGTGTTCGAGCTTCCTCTTAGAAAAAGTAGCTGACTGCAGGGGTTTTTTTTCAGGCAGTTTGCTTGACAGAGAATAAATTTTTACAAAAAGTTGCTCTAAAGAGGAAGGGATCAGACTCTCATTTTCCCTTCCCAGTATTCATTTCTTCCAAAAGCACCTGACACCTGGGGAAAAGCAGCCTTTTCATTAGTGGGTGCATAGAAGGCCTCACAGGCAGGAGCACAGAATAACTGGCTCTGCAATCTATAGAACTGCAACTAATTGTATTTTAAGGCCCTGTTTCAGTGAGGCACCATTGCTGTTTATCGTTCCAATACAATATATAGGAACTGAATAGCAGCAACTGTATTTTCTCCCCTTGTGGCAATTTTAATTCTTTGTGAAAAATGATGGAAGCTGTGAGCTTTCTGAATACAAAGCAACAGGGCACAGGTAAGTGGAGGTGACATTCCCCTCTACTTCACAGCAATTAACCTCAGGAGGGAAAGAAAAATTAAAATGGTCACTGGTGTTTGGGAGAATTACCTTGTGATACACTGCAAATACCCTTGTAGGTAGTTATGTACCTTAATCTGTGCCAAAGTTACGCAAACATGCTTATGGTAGGTTTGACAGCTTGCTCCCTTTCTCACTCTCAGAGTGGGGTAGAAGATGGATAGATGTACATGCTTCTAAAGGCAAAATGCATGATAGTTGTCAGGTTAGAGCTAAATGGCATTATTTATTTGCTTATTTTGCAAGTCTGTGAATGCATCTGACTATTAAGAAGAGGAACACGGTAATGATTCTGTTTAATTAAGGGAGAAGTAACTTTCTTGCCAGTTCTAAGTGCTTCTTGATCTATCTGAGGTGTCGCAGGACTGGAGAACTCCTGCAAAGGGCTGAGAAAGCATTATTTGTGCTCGGTGCACAGAGCTTTATGAAAGCAATTTACATATTTGCACACTGAAGCATAACTACCAGAACATAAGCAGGGTGATAAATGATTAACTATAAAAGATTGACGGTTTGGGCAAATATCCAGCAGAGCACTTAAGCATGTGCTTAACTTCAAACAACCTCGCCCTGCTGACGGTGTCAGGTTCTCTCTTAAGTTCAAGAAATCGCTCATGCACTTTAGTTAAACATGTGCTTAAGTGACCTGGAGGACCAGAGTCTGGCTAAGCAGGCTTATAAAGAGGAAAAACTTTCTTGTATAATGCTTAAATTGGGATGGCAGCTGTAAGCAGGACTGTAAACAGATCAGAGCTCATCACAGATGGAGCATCCCCAGCTCCTACTGATGAAGTGGGAGTTGTCAGTTGCCTAGCATTTCTCAGACATAGGGCAAAAATAGAGGTATTCCAGCAAAAGACTGGTCTGCTCATCTCAGACCAGTTTTTTGTTCTGTGCATTTTGTTCTGGTTTGGTTTTAATTTTGGGGAACATAAACATATTAAATATTTTATTGTTGTTCTGTGAAAATCACACTCTGCTTTGGCCAAATATTGCTTTCACTAAATGGTTTAATTGGAAATAGAATTAGGCAAAACCCCCCCCTCCAATCCCCAACCTCCCAACAGTGTTTTCATTTTCCAGTAATTTGAAACTCTTCTCCAGCATTCATCTCGCACTGGCCTCGTGCTACTCACTGGGAATGCTGTTAGTAACTTCATCACAAACCACTTTTTCACAGTGTATTTGGAAGTTCCTGAAGCTGAAGCTCCATAGCACAAGTGTTAAGCAAGAGCTAAAAGTCCAAATCAGGGTCTTTCTGATGAAGTTGGTTTTGATCTCCATGTAACAATGCAGGAATATTTTCATGTACCTGAGTGAAATTTAGCAAACTAGAACTACAAATGAAGTCCAGTGCTTTCTCTTTTCAGCAATTCTAAAGGAGAATATTTGGGCTTTTATCCCTGTCAGAGTGATATGCTCCTTGGGTTACCCCTTCCATCTTCAACAGATACCTGGAGAAGAACGGCTACAGTACATTTATCAGGCATTCTTTCAAGCATGTAATCTTCACAATGATCCTTGTGGGCTTTTACATCACCACAGAGCAGTACATGCTACTGCTGCATGTTCTTTCCATTTTGGGAAGCTTTTTGACTCCATGATTTTATTATTATTTTATTTTACCTCTGCTGATCTCATCTCTCTTAAAATATGTCTGAAGTTCTTTGTGGTTGGGTGAGGCTTAATTAAAGTGCGTCAATGTGATGGTGTCTTTCATTCAGGAGACATGTAGGAAGGTGATAAGCTCCTTTTCTGGAACAAACATTAATCAATTCAGTGCCCAAAACACTGGCTCAATAACTAACAAGGAACAGAAAAAGGACAATTTTGTTAGGGCCCAAATTGAGATCTAAGTAATAACGTAACATTACTGGAGTGAGTATTTTCCTGAGTAGCCAGGAGCAAGCACGAAAAATAGGATCTAGAAAGTCTTGAAGACAGAAAAGAAGTTAAAAATACAATTTGGAGAGAATGGCTGAAAATTGTCATTATAAGTTTGAGTGCAGGCTAGAAAATGGTAAAGAAATTATCTCTGATTTGATTCAGACTGTCTTCAAGGCTTTTGTATTTCTTTTTTTCTTTTCAAAATCAAGAGGTCTGCATAAAATAGCCTGAATCCCTAAGCATTTTCTCCTCCTAATGGAAATAATTTGAAGGACACTGAACTATGATCAAATAGCATGAGACACAACTACAATTAAAGAAGCCATATTTTTGTAGTGGGGGGGGGGGGGAGCTGGAGCTTTCTCCATATATGTTTAAAGCAACAAAACAGATTTTATGCTTCTGTAATGCATGGACCTTGGATATAAGCCAACAACTGCAAAATCCACAGGAATTTCCCAAAGCCCTTGGAAGCCAATGGATTGAAAGGTCAACTGTAGATCGATCAACAGTCAAAATGCTCTCTCAAGAGCATAAGTTAAAGGCTGGTTATTACAAAATTCAAATGCTTACATTTACGGCGGATTGGGGGAGAATGGGGGAGACCTCCAGGCCTTAGGATGCTGGCCCCATTACCTGCGAGGTGAATGCCCTTCCCCCCACCCCTGCACGTGGTCCGGTGACCCCGCAAGGAGCACACACAGACCACCTGGGAGGGACGGACGAAAGAGGAAGTTTATTGTGGGGTTGGGGTTTATAAGGCTTTCAGGAGGGTCAAAGGGGGCCAATCACAAGTTCAGGGTCACACAGAAAAAAACATCAGGTAAAGGGTCAACAGCCAGTAGGAAGGGGTTAACAAAGGACCAATGAGAAACACCTCAGGACACCTTCCCAGGACACCTTGTGTGGGAGACAATAGCTTCACAGGGGGTGTCTGGAAGAGGGAGACAGTGACACTGCAGAAAATACACAAACATGTTGAAACATGTTTAAACTACAGTAAAAACTTCTGTTTCCATAAGGTTAGAGCTGTTTTCCTCACCAGTCCATCTCTGACAGGACTTTTTCCATCCTGCACATGGCAAATCCATTGCCACATCCATTTTTTTTAAGTCTACTATCATTCCTTTTTTAAAGCCAGGTTTTATATAATGGACCTATTTGCCAACTGTGGCTTTCTGGAGTGTTATTACAGGTGCCAAATTGCTGCAGCTTTTCCAGGTAATGATTGAGGTGACAAGCTAACTGTCTTCTCATATGCATCCTGCCCTATTCCCTTCAGCCAGATCCTCCAATTCCCTTGATCTCAGATTTGAAATCCCAACTTTTATTCAAAAGTCTTTGTGTATTGGTCAACTCATGGGTGTGAGCAGAAGCAACACCTGGTTGGCTGTGAAGAGAGAAAAATCACTAACATTAATTTTCTTAACCAATCCTGATTTCTTGGGAAGAAGGTATATCGAGGTGGTTTTTATCTCTGGCAAATTAACTTGAGAGTTGGTGAGGGATGTGGAGGAGGAGCCGACAACTCTTCTGTTACTGTTATTGAATGATTTGGCTTTGCTTCTCTTACTACAGGAAACTATATATATATTTAGTCTTTTTTTTCTGTCCTTTTCCTGTGGACTCAGACAATTGAGAAATCAGTAAATCGCTTAAATTCATACCAGGAGAGGCAAGTTTATTGTATTCTGGTTTGAACTGTTCCTTTGTGTTTTGTCTCGCCTGCAAAATCTTACTTGTTTCTCAAATGCAGGATAAGTAGACAGTATATAAGTCAAAAAATATGTGATAATAAATGTTTAACTGCAGTTTTCCATTCCATATGCTGAAAGTAAGAAAACAGGGGGGAAATAGACATGTTAATGATGTCCTATCATTATCATATTCTCTTAAGCTAACATGGGAAGATGATACATAATTACCTGGACAGAGACTAAGTATATTGGCTTCAGCTATTCCTCAGCTGGAGCTGTTTTTCAGTCTGTGAGCACAAAAAGCTTTAAGGGATAATGCATAAAAGTGCTATTATCTTTGGAAAAAGCAATATTCAGCTAGCTTGGCCATTATGTAGGTGAAAGCACAATGAGTACATTTGCATGAGATTAGTTAAATCATCTGAGCAGAATGTCCCCCCTCTCTGTTTCACCCCATCCTCAGATGCTGGGGAATTTGGAAGCCAAAGTAGCAAAGAATTTGTAAGACCATATGAGCACTTCCATTATTTTTGTCTCCTGAAAAAAGAGGCACAAAAAGGTGGGAAGAGACTGGCTAGTCATGGGAAATGCTAGTGGGGAAATTGGCAGCTCTGGGTTATGTCACGGTGTACAACCTCAGGTAGCTTGATAAAGTGTCTGGGATCACCTTTTTGCACTTGATTTAATTTTGAACAAAATGTCATGACACCAAAATTCCCACTGCAATCCACAGTATTCAGTATGAGGGCCAGTACTTCCCCTGTGAAATGGGAATTTTTAGAGAGGATGACCCACCCACAGTTTACCCCTTCTCTGAAAGGTTAACAGCCTATCTGCTTATGAGGGGCAATTTCCTGTCACTCCCTTTGTACTTGCATCAGAAATCTGATCTCTGTTGGGGTTTCTGGGAACCTCAGTGAGCCAAATAATATCCCCCTCCAGCATGAACTTAAGTGCCATTTCCCAAGTTTTGATTGCCTGCTGCCAATAAGGTACAATATTACTTACTGGAGCCAAAACAGACTAGCCCTTCTGGCGTAGCACTAGTGATGGATGGGGTCCTTTTTCCTGGGCTGGATTTGTGTGGTTCCAAAGCCTTTGTAGGCAATTTAGAGAATGTGTCCCCAGGATGTTGTGCTTTGGAAAACAGGCATAGGGATTGGAGCATGTTAGCTCAGCTGCGGTTTTATTGGCAATATGGGACATGAAATAACACAAAGTTCTCAGTTGACCATAGAAATGACTAAATAGAAGTACTTTACCGCTTAGGGAGTGTTACATTCTTGTCATGTCTCAGCATTTTCAGATACAACAGATGAAACAAATTAAATGATGCAAACACTAAAAGAATGCATTTTTAGCCCCATCTTTGTTACCTTGCCTGAAAATAAGTAAACACAAGTAATTAGAAGATGTATCTCAAAGACATAGTAGGTTGGGTGGGACTTTTGCCTTATGTTGTACATGTAATATGAATGTGTGCGCATCTGTAGGTGACCTATAAGCCATATCTGCTGCGCTTGTTACCTCGTGGGTCTTACAGGGTAGGAGAAACCACATGACTGCACATCCCTTATTTGCATTCCAGTTGTATATAGCTTTGGCAATTTGTTTATGCAACTGAATGTATGCAATCATCAATAACAGTCTGCAATAAGTCCCAATTAATGTTGCCGCAGGAATCGTCCTTCATGTTTGTGCTGGCTGAGATTTAACCACTCAACATTAATGATGCATTAATGTTGTTTTCTGGTTTTGGTTTTGAGTTTTTTTTAATGCTGTGTTTGCAGTATAAAGTCCACCATTTATTTTGTTCTCTTTGCTCAGCAGGGACACTTTTTCCACTGACTCTTTATGAGTCTTCTTCATGAGCACAAAAGCCATTTATCTTTATTAGTTGTATATTTTGCTCATCACCTCTCTTACATTTACGAATTAAATATTTATTGATTTTTTTTCCAAAGAAGAATACTCCACTGCTCAGTAAGAACAATTACCACCAGCTATGCACAGACAACTGTAAGCAAAACAAACCTGCTTTACTTTTGTAAGTCATGTCAGAAGTGACAGGAACTGAATCTGTCTTTTATAGAGATCCTTGTGGAGTTGAGGTTTTTTTCAAGAAATCTGTAAAATGGGCTGTGAAAGAAGGGCTTGCATCTGTTTGTTTGCGTAGTTTCTTTTTTTTTGCTTTGTGATACAGAAACAAAACTGAAGGAATTTTTTCTTCTCTTCCGCACTTTTTGCTTGTGATCCCATTGATAGACTAAGGGAACTGAGGGCTATTCATTCTGTCTGATATCATATGAAACCTATTCAATTATAACTGAAAGCAATTAGCTTACTCTTAATTTTTCATCAGTTAATTTTAAGGCTCAAAGTACCAGATATTACTGCATCAAGCCTACAGCTATAACTGGAAGTTACTGCAGAAGGTTGTGCAACCCTGCACAGAAAAGGGTGTGTTCCTGTGGCATACAGGACAAATCTCCATCACCTCTGAAAATATGGAGGTCGTTTTCAACCTAGATAATGTGCCTTCCAGCTGCAGCCAAGGAATTTGATGCTGAGTTCTGTCTAAAGCATGAAAACCCCCCATCAAAGAAAGCAATCATGGAAAATAACTCTAAAACTTGTTTCTCCTCCCCAGCAATATCCTGTATTGTTTGAGGTTATGTCCCATGAGCAGATGATCTGGCAGACTCTGGGAAGGCTGTGCCTGTGCCCTCTTCTCTGCTGCCTGGCCATGTTCCCTGGGTGCCCAGGCAGGGGACAGCTGGACAAGTAGTATTCGTTGACCCACTGGCCGGTTGTGCCCAGTCTTGGCCATGTGCTTTTCCCTGGGATGTCTTATTCTCCTGGACTGCTATATCTTGTCAGCCTTGTGGAAGTTCAATTATTTTTGAGACTTACACCTCTGTGACTCCTTTGAATTCAGCTGAAATTGGCTGAGAGACAGAGGCAGAGAAGTCTTCTCTCCTGAGGACATGGGGTAGTAACTCTTGCCTCCTGCTGACCATCCTTCTCCACTCTCCCTTATTGCAGCCCTTGGCAGTTGGAGATTAAAGACAACTTATGCCCTCTGGTAGAAATCATCTAGGTGGATCACCCATTTTCTGGCAAATACTGCCTCTAGGGAGGCAGCTCTCTGCACCTTGTGATCCAAATGGGCTGAAACTAACTCCCTTCCGCTATTCACTGCTGATGCCCCTTGAAGCTGGCAAGCTGCCCAGAAGACCTGAGCTTTGGCTTTTTTTTTCAGGCTTGGTGTAGTTTGGGAAAGAAAGGAAGCTTCTGAGACCCTCAGATGGGAGCTGTTATCCACTGGCCCCTCTTGAGTGGACATGCAGCTGGAATGTCTTTTTTTCAACTTCTTTTTTTCAGCTATGCTGGCACCAGTGGGATCATATAAGAACAAAGAAATGTGGGAAAAGGCCCTTTTGCCCAACTTCCATTGAGGAATGCCTTGGTTTAACACTAGTGGAGCCAGAGAACTCAAATGGCTTCAGACTAGATGCATTTTTCAGTAGACTCCCATAAAACCACTATTTTTTTTGCCAGCTCTTGGGGGTTTGCTTTTCTTTTTAAAGGAATAGAAACACGGAGAGGAAAAAGCCTTTCCTCAGCAGCACTGTTGACAAAGTTGCAATTTTCATTATCTGCACTTTTCTTCCGCGGCAGCAATAATGTCACCTCCCTCCATCTCCTCAGGGGTCTTGTGACACATCAGTCAAATGCCCACAGCAAGATTGCCACGAAATGGCTTTTGACAGGAAGGGCAGCTTGTGCCCCGCAGCTATGACGGCTGTTATGGTGACAGTGTGAGGACAGCACAGGGGCAAGCGCTGAGGCAGCATCAGGCCTTGCCTCCTGCTCTTCAAAACACTCTCTAGTCTGCTTTTCTTGTAGGACTTTCCCCCTTTTGCTTCTGATGGATTAATTTCTCTCTGCAGCCCTATGTTTGCCGTTGTTTCTTTGCAGCGAAACCCCTCTGTAGTGATCCACTGAAAGGCAGCAAAACTGAAGGTAATTTTCTCTGTGTCTTGGCCGAGGAGGTTTGGGTTAACGCTTTCTTGCCAGGCACAAACCACACAGGCCATCCAAAGCTAGGCTCTAATTAGTCATCTTCCTACAACTTAAGCTCTACTGATATTGCGTCTTCATTTTACTATTTCTGTGGTGGGTAAATCCTTTCTTTGTGAAATGCTTTCCTCTAGCTAAGGAGGTGACCATGCCACTGGGATAAATACTACTGAGGGCCAGGAACCACAGTGCCAGGAGGTCCAGCTGGAAGCACTGCTGCCCTTGGATGTTAACAACCCTGGCAACCCTGGCTGGTATGGTAAGGTGAGCAACGCTCATTGAAATATGCATGTCCTGTCTCTCTGTCCTTCCCTACTGGTGTTTCTAGTGTGAAGTGTTGCAGTGGGAAGACCTCATCCCTTGGCTGCCAGGGTGCTGGGATGCTCTCAGGTATGCAGAGGGAGGAGGTTAGCTCCATGTCCTTTGCTGCTACATTCCCCATCAGGGCAAAACCAGGGTGCTCTGGGGACAATTTTGTCCCAAGGGGCCTGTGCTCACCGGGGAGAGCCCAGGGCTCTGCAGCAGCTTCCTTACTGCCTAGTGAAAAAGGCCCAGCTCTGCCTGACAGTGAGTGATACATTCTCCTGTGGCATCAATCCAGGAGCAGCTTCACCCATGTCAGGTTTGTGATGAAAGATACTCTTCCTTGCCACCTCCTCCTCCCCAGGACTGCCTCGTTGAAAACTGTGGCTGGCTTTCAAAAGCTGGCTGTTAAAAGAGATAACAATGTGCCTGTCTACGAAAGCCAGCCATCCTGGGTGAGCTCATGAGAAAATCTGATCTAACCTGCCTGTTGGAACAGTATTTATAAACACTGCTACCCAAGGATTAGGCAGCCCAACCAGGCTGCACTGATGTAGTCAGTAAAAGCAGCTGTTTATATTTCAAACTTTCTGATGTACCACAGTTTTATAAAAAAAGTCAGAAGGTCACAGGTTTTTTTTTTTTTTTGTGAAGCCTCGAGAAGAGCAAGAATTACTTCAAAACACTGCTGCATCCGTTTATTTAAACATTTCAGGATCTTGACGTTATGTCCCCATCCCCCATCTCAAATCTTATCAAATATCAAGTTTTGTCTTCGGAGCTATAAAGAAAACCAGAATGCATTCTACAGACCAGCGGCTCGCTGGATGCAAATTCCCACAGTTGCACCCAGGGTGGGGGTACTGAGCTGATTTTCATGAGCTGATGAGCTTTAACTGATGCCCTGCTGCATGTAGGACTGGGTTTTTCAATCAGGTCTGGCCCAAATACAGCTGCGTTTACGCCTCTTAGGTTGTGAGCCACTCAAACAGCGAGGCCCCGGGCAATGGATTTCAGGTAATCCGTTTAGGATGATGGGAAGTAGCTAGGGAATGAGGGTTTGCTTACTGGGCTCGAGATAGGATTGCTGGGGTCCTCCTGTTGTTCCCCTCCTGATGGTTCCATTGTTTCTCCTCCTGTCCTGGGCTCTCGCTGTATCCGGGGCTTGGTATGTGGCTTTTATGTCGAGGCAGAAGTGCCTTCAGCGTATCTGTAGTGTGCCCAGGGTTCACCCCACCCCCTTTTGAACATCAGAGGCACTCCCATGCCCAGTTGCTGTTGAAAGAGCTTTCCTCCTCTCTGCCTTAGCAGCTAAGCGGAGGTCTGCACTGCTGCATTTGTGATACCCTAGGAATGTTTTTTTTTTGGTTATTGTTTGTTGTTAAAGCACAGTAATCCTCTGATTCCACCCCCCCTGTGTTTTATGTTACTCGACAGTCAGCACTTTTACTAGATGAGATTGAAGGATAAAGGATGTTTACTTAGGCCTAGGGGTGTGTGGTACTAGAATGAAGTAAACAAAATAAAAGAATTATTAGTGTTGTACTAAGCTTTAAGTATATTTTTTGCTATTTCTTCAACCCAGCTAGCTTTTTGGGGTAGTTCTTTATCTGCTGCCACTGACGTTAGAATATTCTAGTATCTCTTCCTCTGATTTTAAAGGTGGCTTCGAGAGAAACTGTTCTGGTTGCTATGTTCTTTCATAGAAAGAAATTTTCTCTTCCTCCTGTATGCTTGCCCCTTGGTGCTTGGGATTTATCCCTGGGACCTGGCTCTGTAAGGACTTGCATCGCTTCTGTCTTCCCCCACCCCCGCTTCAGGTTACTGAATTTCCTTTTCTTCTGTACAAGTAATTACCTCATTCCTGGCTTCAGGCTGTATGCCTTTGCTTAGGAAAACGGCCGCGCTGTGACTCTAGCATTTCTCATGCTGTATCATTTATAACAATAGAAACGCCGGTTAGGATTTATAATTGATAGCTCGCCACAAACTTTGCATACAGCCTAAATGCATAAACATGACCAAAGGGTGATCTGAGGACGTGATTCTCAACATGATGTGATGCTTGGCTCCCACTTTGTTAGTTTTTTTGGGACTCCCACCCCAAGCAGCTGCAGAAGAGATGCTTTAATTCCCGTAGCTGATGAACGGCAAATCCCATACCTGTTGCCCTTCCCTTTCTGTCAGCATGTTGCTGTTTTTGCAGCAATTTTTCTACATCAGTGTCTTTGGCAGATGCAAGCCCAAAGAAGAGAGGGACCTCCAGTGCCTGGCTGGTAGCCTTGAGGAGAGGTTTCTCCAACTCTGCTGTATTCAGGGCTTGGTGGTTCCCTGCCAAGACAAGGGCGTTTTGCCACCATCAAAGAGAGGGCATGGGCTAACAGGTTCTTCTGAGCAGGAAGGAGCTTGGTGTATTTGTCAAGCCTATTTCTCCTTAGGCTTTACACACAGGTGGGCGTGAGTATGCACACCTGGTGTATAACTCCCTGTCTCTCACACCCCTCACCCCATAGGACTTGCCTAATTGTCCCATGGATGTGACCCTATGGATGGATAAAGGATGGTTTGGAAAAACACTTTTAACTGAAAGGCAAGGCCAAAGAGGAAATATTTTGCTGAAAAGTGATTTCTATCTAAAGAAGTAGCCCTTCCTTGCCTAGTTTCTATATTTAAATTTTTATCATATTAAACAGTACTTTAGCAGGAAAGTCTCTGTGCAGACATCTGTGCAGGAATCAGAGTTTCAACAGAAGGTAACTTTTAATATGACTTAGCAATTTTAAAAAAAAAAAGACTCCAATTAATTTTCTTTTTACTCAAAAATACTCTCTGTCACTTGCTGAGTGCATCTGGCAAATTTCAAGCTGGCAGTTCTGTACAGCAAAGCTATGCTGGGGCTAAATCGGACTTTACATTAGAAAGTAACTGCTCTCCTTCTGTTCTTTTTCTACTGCATCTTTACAATGGATGTCAGTCCATGAATTTAATTGTCAAGATGGGTCTGAAGGATTCATTTGTCATATCCCTACATATACGCATGTTTGATCTTCTCGAGTAGGGATGAATTTGCAGCCAAGGCTTGATTCATAGATGATAAAGCAGCTTTGAACTTCTTGTTGAAGCCCTTCTAAAAATAATCCACAGGATTAAAGACCTCTGTCAGAAAGTCAACTAAATGGTAAAGTTAATAATCTCTGCCAGTGCTCCAGGCATAGGTTGTCACCTAACAAACAATTGGGGTTTCTGGACCTTTAAGAGCAAACATCTACAGTACAGCTCATGGATCAGTAATACTATGATGCAATTTAGCAACATTTTAGAAGCATGGGGGATGGGAAGGGAAGTCAATCCAAATGCCTTCTCCTTACTTGAGGAAAAGGGCACTCAGAATGAACTCTTTCATCAGCCTGGAGGTTTTCGGTTGACTGTGTTAAAACGGCAGAGCAATAGGGTTTTTTGTAACAGTTATATGATAATACTTTCCTTTATGAGGGTAATCCTATTTAAATGTTTCTAATTTATAATTAAGTTTCTAATTTATAATTAAGCTAATTCACTAGAAAAAAGTGCTAATTTTCACTAGAAATCATACCACCCTCCAGCCCCATAATCTACCAATGCATTTACAGTGATAAAATGAACTGTTACCTTCTTATGACTGAACAAATCTGTGCATGCTGGAGCATGGAGACAGGCTCGTCCTGGGTGGAGGGTTCCTCAACAATGGGCAACTCCTTTCTCTGTCACTGCAAATTAAAAGGGTTCAAGAGCTGTGAGAAGGCACAGGCTCTCTGTGAGAACAGGGTGCCAGTATAGGATGGGCTGCAAAGCTTCTCTGGAGCCCCTGCTTCTCTGTGATGTGCAAATGGAACAGAGGGCCCTGATGCTCTGCTGTGGGGGACTAAGGCTGGGCAGGTGGGTGGTAACCCAAACATGGTTTTGCTGCTTGTTTGCTCAGGTTCAGAACAGGCACCCAGAAGCTCGGGATGGCTCAAAGACTCCCTGCTATGCAGCACCTTGGGGTTGGAGAGGAAGAGACAGAGCAGGGCTGAATCCTGGCAGGAACACTGCAGTGGGCACCCAACCACCAGGCTGCTGTGGGAGTGGGGACCACAGCAAATGAGGCCCCTTGCTGGCTGCTGTCATGCCCTGCACTGGCACTGGGGAGAACCCTGATTTGGAAAGCTGCAGTGATAACGTACGGAACTCCTTTCCCTTAAATCAAAAAAACCTGGACAAACAAGTGTAAAATCAGCTCTAAGTTCAGAAGAGAAATGAAAATTGGAAAATGCATTCAAAACTTTCACAAATTTGATATTTCTTCATTCCTGCTATTAAGAAAAGAAATGGAACTCAGTTTTTTTGGTACTGTGATCTGAAGGGAATATTTCCCAGAAGAACTGGGAGGAGGATTCTGAAAAAAGGTTTCACTTTTAGTTTTTCTCTGGTTGCTCATCTTAGCATGAGGTTTTCAGTTGAAGAAAATATGCAGTTTGTAATCTTCTGGTGTGGTTTTTTTTTTGTTTGTTTGTTTTCGTGTTTGGGTTTTTTCCCCTGCAAAAACAGTTTTAATGAAGGGACAAATTTATTATAACACTTGATTGCTAAAAATCATCACTGTCTTTTAATGTTGCATCTTGATACAAATGTGAAAACACAAAAGATTTTGGGGCTGAACTTGATGTTCTGCACTATTTTCTCTATCCTCCTCTCCCCCTCTTCCCTTCCAGAATCACTGATGCATTTCTAATAGGAAAAATGCAAAGTGTGCAAGTTGTCTCGGCACTGTGGCTCAACATCTTGTCATGTTGCACTATTACGCTGACTTTTCTGCACAGGGAGAGTGCATGAAAATATCCTAGAAGCACTGTTCTGGTTCAGGCAACCACAAAAGCAATTCTATTTTTTATTGGCTGTGGGAAAAGAGATTCTGCAGAGATGGACATCTCGGAGCTAATCAGCTGGTTTGACTTAAAGGGGGTTGTATGGAGGAAAGCCAGCGGCATACTGCAGACCTAACTGTGCTCAGACTTATCTGTCCTTTCTTTTGTCTGCTTTTTGGAAGCAGAAAGGAAAGAGAAGGAATTGTAGAATTCTGCTTCCAGAATCTGGGTGTATTGAGTTGTTCATAATTATCTTATAAAATGGAAGGGGATGAAATAAGGAAACTTGACCCAATTATTTTCAAGGCTTCTGAGGGATGAATTTAATTATTTTGATACTTTGTGATTTTGCCCACTGAAGTATGAAGTCCTTCAGCTACATGTGTCTGTCCATGTGTTTTTATTTTAGGATATTTATAGAGTTCCACTATCGTGGTAGATGTGCCTTTCTCAATCCATAGTTCAACACATGTCTCTGAACTAGTATTGGTGATGAACCCCCTCTTTACACAAAGGGAACTGAGACAAAGCATATGTAGTTGTTGAATTCAGATGGAGTTTGTTCCTCATTTAAAGAAGAATGTTTCTTTTGGTGTATGTTGAATTATCATGCCTAATCTATTTGCCCAAGTCTTGAATATCCTCAGCACAATTATTCAGAACATTAAACCATTAAACCCTATCTCAGATGATGCAGCCAATGCTCTAGTGCTTATAGCTCCCGCCTGCCTCATACCCCACTATGTCCTGTGACAGCCTTAACAGTCTATCATGGATAAGAAATGGGACCCAGCCTTTTCCAGAAACAAAGAGTCCTCAGCCAAAGCAGATAAAAAGGCTCAGTAAGGAAGCAAAGACTTTTCATCTCCACTTTTTCACTTGATTACAGAAGGGTTCATAACAGACCTAAGGTTAATTTCTTTGATTAGAGCAGCAGTTTCCCAACTTTTTCTCATTGGCTGTGGGTTTTGTAGCAGAGCTGTATGAAAACAAGGGTACTTTCTCTGTTCTACTTAATAAGACCAACAGCAAATCACCAACCTGTTAATTTGCTGGTTTGCTCACATGATGTGTGCCCATAGAAAATCCTACCTTAGGTCAAAATAAAACTGAATAGGAAAGCCATGTGACTGCTAAGAGAGAAAAAGGCCATGCTGAACAATGCAGTTGTGTGTTAGGAAACACTTGTTAGGGTTGATTGGAAAAGCTAATGGTGATATATCTTTTTCACCAGGTTTGGATCAGGCTTTTACAGAAAAGCATTCAGGCTCATTCTGTGGTAGCTTTATGTGTAAGAGATCTGTAATTTGATGATTGTGATGGAGGGATGCCTCAAGGGACTTTACTTAGGCAGGAGCAGCAGTCTGGTCACACTCAGAGCAGGAGCCTGGGGTGATTCTTTCAGGGACTGTTCCCTACTCTGCTCTCAAACCTTGCCTCAGCAGTTCTGATACTGCGAAGATTAGATTCCCTTAAACATTTGCATGGTCACAATTGTTCCAAGTGTTGATGTTCACACACTTTGTTTCACTATTAAAGTCTATACGTGATCAGTCAGCCCTCCTGTATCTATAAGGCAGACAGAAAAGACCTCTGAAGGTCTTCTTGCCTCTCTGCTGAAAAGCATTTGGGCTCAGGCGTGTCAACACTGTCTCACTGGAGGTCTTCGGGCTTCCCAGGCCTGATTGATCGTCAGAAGTGAATCCCTCCCCCCAGAGACCCACGGTTCAGGAGGGAGCTGGATGCTTTAGGCAGGGCTCTGGATCATGCCTCAGCACCCCATGCCGCACCCTTGGAGATCTGTTGTACCAGGGAGTGTGGCCTGGATCCAGCAGACTTGTCAAGCTGCTGGGCATCGGCTGACCCTGGGTACCTGGGGGATCTTGCTGTGCCAGTGGTAGGAGGGTGCCAAGGGAACACTCATCTGCCAGCTTGGCTGGCTAGCCTGGGCTCCCTGCTACACAGAAGTGCATCTCCTCCTGGAGCTGAGCTGCTTTGGAACAAGTCTTTACTGTGTTACTGTGTTGAGGCAGAGAAGTTTCCCAAAGCTTGAGCTGAGCTCATAGAACCAATTTCAACTCACACCCATGCTAGTCTACAACTAAGATAAGCATCCCTGTTTAGCTTAAAGTTGCCTCTCAATAATTTATTCCCTACTATCACAGAAACATAGAATGCTTTGGGTTGGAAGGGACTTTAGAGATCATCTACTTCCAACCCCTCTACCATGGGCAGGGACATCTTCCACTGGACAAGGCTGTTCAAGCCCTGTCCAACCTGGCCTTGAACACCTCCAGGGATGGGGCATCCACAGCATCTCTGGGCAACCTGTTCCAATGCCTCACCACTCTCATAGTGAACAATTTCTAATATCTAATCTAAATCTCCCCTCTTCCAGTTAAAAGCCATTACCCCCTGTCCTATCACTATACATGTCCATGTTTTAATACCGGCGTTGGTGTGTCCGCATAAGCATACACTGCCTTGCTGCACTTCTTGTTTAACACTGCATAAAGATAGGAAGGTCTGAGCCTTCATCCCTGTATTTTGCCTATAATACAGAAAGGCGGGGCAGGTGGTCGGATTATTTGCTTTTTCAGTGAGGAAAAGCCTACATCATTAGCTGAGGTCACAATGGCTCTGCTAGGGTGACATCAAGCCATCTGTCTAAAGGTAGCACAGTGCTTCTGTGGGGCAGAGGTCCTTGGCCCAAAGAGGCTCATAATGCCTGTCTGCCCTGCCCTCACTTTGTAAACTGAAAATTTTCTGCATATCAAGTCTGGTAGCTATTCCTCTGAAATATTTCATGGCCTAATAGGTAAAGTTTGTCCCTTCAGATACAGCCATAAAACCCAGAAAACATGGCTTTTTGGATGCTGAAGTGATGTAGTTGGCCCACAGTATGAAAGTGGATTACAACCTGGTGTTGGCAAACCATTTTGAAACTCTGCAAGGAGCACCCTAGATTCATAATTCATAGGATTTAAGGCCAAAAGGGACTATTAGATCATCCAGTCTGACCTGTATAATGCAGGTCATAGCATTTTGCTGAGTAATTTCTACTTCAACCCTATAACTTCTGTTTGAGCTACAGTGTACCTTATAGAGGAACATGCACTTCTAATTAAATTAAGCCAGAAATTAAGATTTTTTAAAAATTATTATTATTCAGTGGTAGTTCGGCCTAACAGCTAATTACTCTCAATGGTTAGTGATCGTTAAAATTAATTTTATTTTCTTTTTTAGCCAAGTTTCCAGCCCTTAGATCTTGCTACATTTTTATCTCCTATAACAAAGAGACGTTTACTATCAGAAATATCTTTTTCAAGTCAGTTTTTGCTATCCTAAAGTTCAGGATCTTGATCACCTCAACTGGACATAATGAAAAGAAGAGAACCTCTGTGATCCTTAAATGGATCACACTGTTTTTCTGTACATTTAATATGCCTGCAGAACGGACTTGGTATTTGTGAAAATTAACAAAGCAAATCTCTTCTAATGCATTAGCAAACGTGGCTCAAAGCCTGTTCTTCACTCAGGCAGAGGAATTGTCTCCTGCCTTGGAAAAAAACCTCAGCTGAAATAAAAATTTATATTAGAGCAATGCAAAGCATTTCATCAGACTTCAGACACAGTTGAACGTAGCCTTGGGCCAAAGGCTGAGTAAGTTCATGAACCACAACTCGTGTTGGCAAAAATTCAGCTGTGAGAAATGCTGCTTCTCCTTCTCCCACAACGACTTGCACCTTTTGCCACGCTCCTCAGAGCCACACATGCAGAGAGGACATGGAGGGAGAGAAAAGCAGGAGGAAGCAGCTTACATCTCCTGTCACCACTCATTTTTGCTGAGGAGGATTTGGTTGCCGTTCCCTACTTCTCCCTCAGTGTGAGGGGATGTAGGATGGCATGAGAGTGTCTGAGATGTCCCTGATTCAGAGTGCCTTTTATTGTCCTTAAAGGAGTTTCTGGGCTGTTGGATATTAAGCCTGCCCAGAGGAAAAGTAAATTAGGAGAAAACTCCCATCTCATCTGATAATGTTTGAAGGAGTGGAATACTTTTGCTAGAACCAGGCATCTCCACCAGAAATTCTCTGCTAAATACTCTGGTAAAGTGTTCCTGACATAAGGGCACTTTGTAAGAATCTTCTAAACAAAATCCCAAATCTTCGTTCACTAAGCCTAACCATGATGAAACAAAATATATAATGACTGTAAAATCATGTTACTGCATCTCACAACTTCTGTTTTTAAATCATAAAATGGAGCTGCTTGCTGCAGCTATGCTGAAAACATTGAGTGCAGTTCTCAGTTCAAGAGAATCTCTGTTGAGGTGGTTGGCATGGCTGGTTAGTCACCACAGTGAGAAATCAACTGTGAGGAAGAGCTGTGTGATTAGGAAGTTTGGGATTTCTTTTTTTTTTTTTTAATACAGAAAGAAAATTTGAAAACAATAAGGGTTATCCAGAGATGCCATCATCTCTGATAGTTGTGCAAAAGATGCTCTATACCTACATAACTACTTTGATCATAAATTGTTAAGGGGTTGGAACGGACCTTAGAGATCATCTAGTCCCAACCCCCGCTGCCACATGCAGGGACACCTTTCACTAGAACAGTTGCTCAAGGCCTTGCCCAACCTGGCTTTGAGCACTGCCAGGGTTGGGGCATCCACAGCATCCCTGGGCAACCTGTTCCAGTGTCTCACTCCCCTCACAGTAAAGAATTCCTTCCTAATATCTGACCTAAATTTCCTCTCTTTCAATTTGTACCCATTACTCCTTGTCCTACCTCTACAGTTCCTTGCAAACAGTCTCTCTCTGGTTTCCCTGTAGGCTGTTTTCAGATACTGGAAGGCTGCTAGGAGGTCTCCACACAACCTTCTCTTCTCCAGTCTGAACAGCCCCAACTTTCTCAGTCTGCCTTCATAGGGGAGGTTCACCAGTCCTCTTATCAGCTTTGTGGCCTCGTCTGGACTTACTTCAACAGTTCCATGTCCTTATTTTGGGGGCACCACAACTGCATAGGGTACCCCAGGTGGGGTCTCACAAGAGCAGAGTAGAGGGGCAGAATCACCTCCTTCAACCTCTTGACCAAACTCCTTTTGATGCAGCCCGGGATTTGGTTTGGCTTTCTGGGCTGTGAGCACACACTGCCAGCTCAGCTCCCTTTTTCCAGTCACTGGGAATTTCACTTGACAGCCATGGATAGTGGCTTAGCGACTTTGTCTACCAGCTCCCTCAGGACCCATGGATGAATCTCATCAGGTCTGATGGACTTATGCACATTCATGTTTAGATTTCTTCCTATAGATAGTTATGAATATTCCTCTCAGCTTTCTATTTTGGCTAAATGCTCTAACATTCCTCTATTTTCCAAATTCTTCGGCTATGCCTGTACTGAAGAAACATGCTCTGATACATTGGTGTCTGCAGTGTGTAGTGCAATAAGAAGCTGGTCAGGAGTGTAGCACCTGTGTGTTCCTGGGTTAGCACCAACACTTGACCAGCTACATCAAGGTTTCCACCAGTGAGAGAGACACCATTGCGCTTCCAGTCCTCATGTCCTACTGTTCCCATTCCATGGGGCCAAGGGGTAGCAAGTGATCTGTTAAAAGAATCCCCTTTACTTAGCACCTGTCAGTCCTAGAGTAGAGAAGTCCTTGATGGCTCTTTTGGACATTGTCATCATTCTCTCATCTGGAGCTTTGTTGACAGGCAGCTCTTGGCAACTTGGGTTTTTTTGTTGTTGTTGTTCTGGCTTAGTCTTTGCTGCCTGGTATATAGCCCTTCTGAAAGAAACCGGACAGAATTTGGAGAGCAAAGAAGGTGCATACAGGTGATATTGGAACTCCTAGGCATGATGCAAGGTACAGAGGAAAGCTAACAGCATGTTTGATTGAAAAGCTCATGCCATAATTTTGTGAAAAGACACTGTAAAGGAGATATGCCTCTCTTATTGGCTACTTGTTCCTGCCTTCTTCTTTGTTTTAGCACAAAAGTTGATGTAGCTGGAGATTAGGGTGCTTATCTGGTTGCAAATAAACCATCAAACTGCTACATCTTGGCTGCAAATTGCGAACAATCTGTACAGAGCTTGCTATAAAGGTGCAAAACCTTGTGTCAGATTCTGACATCTTGCCATGACAAAGCAGCCAGTTGTTGCCTATTCCCCCAGCTATGTTTCTGTTCCTGGTGACTGCCTTCAGGAAAGCAAGCCAAGGTATCGAGTCCATAAATGTTTTGATAAACCAGACTGATCCCTTGCCAAGCCATCCGATTTTATTGGGTTTTATCTCCACATTTCTTTTAGAGCCAATTTCTATTGTATGTCCAATGAAACAGTAGTGCTACTATCTGCTGTGGTGACTCTTCCCTGTGCATTGACTAGCATGTTGGCAGCTGAATGATGGCCTCGGACTGCTGCGTGAAAGACCCAACGGTGGCAATGCTTGCAGGAGTGTAACAGATGCTTTGATGTTGCTAAAATGGAGGGCTAGACTATAATGCTTGCAAACATAAGTGCCATTGATTTCATAGAGATGGCTAACCTGTAGTCACTGCTCTGATCTGAATGCTTCATAGTATTACATTAGGCCTTTCCCTTATCCCACTTGTAACAATTTCTTTGCAATGAAGAACAATTGCATTGCATTTCTTTGCAATGTGTAGCACTTCTAGAAGGGTATTTTATGTGGATATTTGTTCTCTATAAGTATATAAAGAGATATCCATCTAGATGTGTAATAAACACCCCATAAAGCAGCTTGTCTCTACATGGAGATTTGCAGCTGTGTTTACGTAGCCTGATACTGCAATATCCATATATCATCCCTTCCTCAAGGAAGTCTTGCTTCTCTTTTATCTCTTCTTGCCTTTTAAAGGCTCTGAGTTAGAATTTGCTTTGCTTCCACATGACCAAAGCTTACCATCACGACCTTGCGTCTGCTTCTTAGCAGATGCTGTGGAAACATGACAGCATAATAAAGTGTTGTGCTAAGTTGATCCAAGTGCACTTGGAAGAGGTAGACTTGAACTTAAGCACCACTGCTGGGAATGTGACGTGAATTAATGAATACGTAGGTCAAATTTAGACCTTGTTATCTTCATACCAGCAGGCTGTGAGTCTCACAGTCTCCTTGGCTGGAACCATGCTTGTATGCGACCATAAACATGCTCTTCCCCAAACCTCTCCAAAGATGCTAACAAATTAGCAAATGAGCTGTTCCTTTTGTGCCTTGCTAGTTTCACTTGTTATTAAGGAATGGGTTCTGCAAAATTCATCTGTGGAAAGCAATGCCTCATCTCTACAGCATCTTGATGCTGCAGGCACTGAGCTGGGCCCTTTCAAAGGAATTTCCACCTTCTGGTTTGATTTGCTGGGGTTTCCCGAACTTGTTCTAGGGTCTTGCCCAGGCAGAGCTACCTTGTTGCTAAGTCCTGCTCTCTTGCAGGATGCCTAAGTAGGGATTAATTTGTTCCTTTGTTATAAATCTCGCAGGGCCAGTGGAGCCTATCATCATACATGTCCCTAGGAACACCTAACATCATTAAACTACATAGGCATGTATGTGTATGCATGCACAAACTTACACAGAAATGCAAACACGCACTTCCCTAATACTAGAAATTTCCTGTAGGTAGTAGGAAACTCCACAGTTTACATTTACTGCTCATTATTACAAGTTGCATTGCAGTGGCAGTAGGTAGAAGGCCTAATCTCCTTGTGCTCGGCATCTTCTACACATGGTGACCAAAACAGTTCCTCTCCAAGAAGCTGGTACAGAGTTGCTTCCACACGGCGTTTGTGGAAGGTCATGTCTCCTCTGCTTTGCTGCTGCCCATTTTCCTGGCTGCAGCAAGGCAGAGGAGGTATGAGGATGGAGGGCAGGAGCCCCAGTGGAGACTGCTGTGCTGCAGAGCTGATTGTCCCTTCTGGCAGCTGGTCTGCAGTGTGATGGTAGCCATCTGGACATCTCCCATCTCATGCGTGGCTCCTGGGGAGTGCAATGTGAGCCACAGACAAGGCTAAAGCTCTGCCTGGTTTAGGCAGTGGTGATTTCCAGCAGATCTAAGTGGAGCACGAGAGCAGGATCTCTACTCTTCTTCCCAGTCATGACCCCCTGAGCTATAAAACCGTGAGTCATGCAGACTCTAGGGCTCCTTGGACTGAAGGATAAAAAAGCAATTGAGCTTGGTGTGCGAGATTTTGCTACCTTTGTATCGCACATGCACACTTGATATCCAGGCCTGAGGCTTTCAATGAGTGGAATAGAAAAGCCTTGTTTATTTGCCAGCAATTCTCCAGTGCAGAGATACACTGTATGCTTCCTCTAGAGATCTCAGGATATTTTACAAGTGTCGTTAGTCTCGTTTTCACAGATGGAGATGCTGCTATGAAGGGAGGGGGTGCTTTCCTCGCAGGTCAGTAGGATGACTTCATGAAGCTGTCTAGAAGGAGAGGGCCGTTGCTGAGATTTAAATCCACAACAATCTTATGCAGATTGAAAACATAACTTTGCATTAGCCTAATGTAAGTAGCTCTTCCATATGTTTGGTCTACTCATCCAGCATGTTTTCAGTGATGTTTATCATACAGTTAACAGTAAGGAATATTTGTAGAAAAATGCATGAAAAACAGCACTGCCCTCCTTGCCCAGGTCTTGGATGAACCTTTCCCATTCCCCAGAATTGCTCATCTGTCCTAGGAATTTAACCATGATTTCTCATTCTGTTCAGGAAATGCCCTGTCGAAAACAATTGTCCATCAAAGTGATTTATAACTCATAGTACAGTTTACAGGGGTCCACTCTCAAAATGCTTTATTCCAGATGCTCATGCTTGACACTCATACTTCTAGAATTGATAGACTTGTATTTCATAGTAGTTCCTAGTATGAGCTGCAGGTGAAGGTGTGGATTTCTGGATTGGCCTCAAAGTGACATTATGAAAAGGGAGCGCACTGGAGAAGCAGCTTCCACCATAACCCTTGTAGGCTGTCCTTGCTGGCAGTACGGGGTTGCCTTCAAAGTGGAGGAGTCCTTAACAGTGATATTTTGCAGTGTGGGCAGAATGCCTCAGTTGTTCAGTGTAAGGAATTTATGGCTGCTCTCAAATCTCTGTATGACTGTATCTCTCAGAATATGTATGCTGCTCAGGTTTCACAGTCTTTCTCATTCTTGCTGAGACATTGTAGGATTGTTGCTCCCACTTTCTCCACAAAGAGTCTTTCAAAAGACAACCAAACAGTGTGTAAGTCACATGAAATTTTGCAGAAAATTTACACCAAGGATTACCAGCAAAATTTTTCTCCTGTGCTTCCTAACTTTAGAACAAATTTATAGAATCATCGTAGAATGTTTTGGGCTGGACTTTAAAGGTCATCTAGTTCTGGCCCCTCTGCCATGGGCATGGACACCTTTCACTATATGCCCTTGTCAGAAGTCCTCTGACTTTCTTGTAGGCCCCATTTAGGTACTTGAAGGTGCTTTAAGGTCTCCCTGGAGCATTTTTTTCTCCGGGCTGAACAGCCACAATTCTCTCAGCCTTTCTACATAGAAGAAGTTCTTCACCTCTCTCATCATCTTCATGCCCCTCCTCTGGATTTGGTCCAACAGATCCATGTCCTCCTTATATTGAGGGCCCCAGAGCTGGACTTGACACTCTAGATGAGGTCTCATAAGAGCAGAGCAGAGGGGAAGAATCAATCCCTCACCCTGCTGGTAATGCTATTGTCAGCATAGCACAAATTTTAAAGTTGGTAGAGTTTTGTCGTTGTTGTTTTTTTAATGGTTTTTCAGTCCTTGTTTTAAGTCAGATGCTGTTGTGACCATTTACCCACATGACAGGACAGGACTGTGTAATCGTGTACTTGCATATGCCTTTGGACTACTTTCTGTAATAGTAAGGTGTTTTTTTCTGTGCATTGATCAGGTAGACATTCTTTTTTCACCCCTTTTTCGTGTCCTCTTCCTCCCTGACCTTCTGCCACCTGCTCAGCAGACCTGTGTGACTTCCTTCCCACTCCAGGGTGTGCTGCAGTGACCTGCCAGCTAATCGCCCTGAACTTGCTCACACTGCTGGGACCTGACTTGCAGATTCCAGCCATCTTTACTTGAGGAATGGCAGCCTGGCAGCCTTCCAATCTGCCTGTTGGATCTGGGCCAGCTATTTATTGTGAAACTTTTTCTCCTCTTGGACTTAGCAGTAATTTTCATCCCCCTGGGGGATTTGTCTAGTACCACGTAGAGAAATCCAATGAAAAGCTCTGGGAATTTGCTCTGTGCTCAGCAACACATAGTTGCTACTGACTCAAATCCTGTTTCTTCTACAGCAATATATGGTATACTGTAAAACCAATAAAAGGTACTTTTACTTGTGACTGCAAATATATTGGTGGTCAGGAAAACAAGCTGCATATGCTGGGAATTGAGACAGGGTCCAGATTTGATTCTCAGTAAGAACTGCTAGAAGAAATGTGGAAGAACAATAATTTTACTCCCTGCTTCACTTTTGGACCAAGATTTGAACTTATTTCTATCCTTTGCATTGCTGAGACATCTTTCCTTTATGTGAATATATTAAAATGAACCAAACAAGCTGAGTTTCTCTGTTTTTCACACTAGCCTCCTGTTGCTGCACCCTGTGCAAATGCTGTCCCCACAAAACAGAACCACACTGCACACTCTATGCCTACTCTTTTTGCTAGCACAAATGGCTTCAGAGGGGCTCCTCACAGAATAGTCACCAAGGAAATGGTAGCTCATGCCTTAGATGCGTGTCAGTTAAGTAAGTGCCTGTACACTAGCTTACAACCAGCACTGTTTCCTTTGCAAAGGAACAAACATCCATCTCAATATAGGTCTTATGACAGAAGAAACAAGTGTATGAGTTGTTCTGCAGCATGGAAGCTGCTGCTGCTGCTGATCTGTGTCACCCCGCACAAAAGTTGCCACTTGTTCATATATAATTTAATGTGGAATGTGGGAAATCTGTCTAAGGGAAAATGCAAAACTCTGAAGGCAGCAGGTCAGCTGGAAAAACACCTTCCTTCAACATTCCCTGATGGCCATGTAAAGAGGTGACCCACAACTGGGAAGGCGGATGGCCTAACAACTTTACTGCACTAACATTTTGCCTTTGCAAATGCTCACTAGGTTGGAAATAAGGATTCACTCAGTTCCCACTGCCCTCTGTATTCAGTCCCTGTAGTGAATTGCCAGGCAGTTTTGGGGGACTGGGGGAGGATATATGGTCTCCTACCTAACAGAGACCAAAGATCTAAGGGTCAAAGCCAGCCACGGAGCTGCCATGTACCCGTCCTGAGCCAGAGGCTTGCTGAGAGCCTGCAGGAATGATTGTCAGCTGCAGCTCTGGGAAGTACCAAGCTGGAAATTTTTTAGGGTGTCCATGGTCATCTCAGTCCCACTCAGGTATCACAGTGCTTAAGAAGTAGTGAATTTGCTGGGTTACTGCAAGACTGTTCTCAGTCTTGCCCTGAAAGCTGCTTGCAGGGAAGAGGGTTGATACACCTCTGCTCTTTCTCTTCCTGAATTGTAGCTGTGGGCATAGGAAGGGAACTGGGAATCACTGCAGTGCCATCGTTCTTGAGCGTATCTTGCCATGATCTTGGACCTTCTTAAATGAAAGGTAGCAATTACCCCTTCCATTACCCTTGATAATGCTTTATTAGTAATTGCAGTGATTATCTATAATTGACAGTGTTAATAGTGTGCGGTGATTGGCAAGGTTCAGCTTACACTTGATTTCTGCCTTGAGTGGGGGAGGAAAAGGCTGTTTAGTTTGTCACTGCTGTCCTCCGTAATGACGCGTTTCACATCAACTAAACACACAGCTTAGGACCAAGTGGTTGTATTTAGGATGTTGGACTAAATTTTACCTTTCCAAATTAAGTCTAATGTTCACCATAAACCAATTCCAGATTATGAAGGACTTTCAGAAATATCTAGGATCACCAGGGAACCTGCTGTATTCTTCAATCATGCTTTGAAGTGAATTGTGTTCAAGAACACACTCATCACTAACTGTGAGCTGAATTAACACCTAAGTACCAGAAAACTTGCCTCATCTGCACGGGGGAGGACTTGGTTCCTTGGTTTGTCATTTTTATAGAACCAGCCCCAATGTCACCATAAACTGAGATTTCACTTTCAGAAAGCCTAGGCAGAGAATGAGGTAGGGCAGCTGTACAAGAGAAGAACTGGCAATTTATCACTGTGCAGAACTGCAGAAATCCTGCCCCAAAAGAGGGCTCCATAGATTTGTTTCCTGATAGAAGACAGTTCGCCCTCTTGGCCCCCAAATAATATGGGAATTGAAAGAATTATTTACCAAAGGTGTTTCTGGATCAAAGCCCTGCTACAGCCTAAGTTCAGTGAGTTTCCGGTTCAGATCTTGATTCTCACTCTTGCATTTCTCCTCTGGACTGAACCTGCTCCTTCGAAGCTGCTGGAGATATGAGTATGTTAAAAGGAGGGTTTATTTTCAGGGGAGAAATGAACATAAAAGCTATGGAAAGGAATGTGGAAAATTGCATGGAGGGAGATGCACTTTATCACATGCCTTTGCAGTCCATATCTTCAGGGCGTATTAGTTCCCATGTATAAAATACAAATTTAGGACTCAGACATAGCATATATGATGCATATGTACCTAATGGTCTTTCATAAAGTCCGACAGGCACTTTTCCTGTATACGAAACCATACACTTTCCAAAGCTCTGTTCTCCAGATTTCCCTCCCAGGTTATTGGAACAAGGTGATCTTCTGTGGTTACTAATCCCAAGTGGGTGACCTGATTGTTTATGGGATCGAGAAAGACCCAACAGACTGATGACTACTGGAGTGGGACCTGGGAGCAGCTAATTTAAAGCCACTTTAAACTAACTTTTGTTTTCTGCCTGAGCTGGCCCAGAGAACTGGGGACAGTTGTACCCAGCCTGGTGCATCCTGACAGTAAAACTCTACATCCTGCTGGGACTGGAAACAACGCAAAGCCATTCTCTCAGGAAACAGCTTCATGCAGCCATGATGTAAACAATAAATTGCACATCAGTTTTGAGCAGGCACCACTGGCTGGAAAGATTTTTTTATTTTAAATCTTTTGCCGGTGTTTATAGTGTGGACATGACTTACTGCAAATGAAGAAAATGTAAAGAAGTTGAATTCAACATGATTGTATTTGCTGATCTTTTTGCATGGTTCCTTCTAATTAATTTGGGAGCTATTCTGTGAAATTTGGCTTCCTTTTTCTTTTCTAGCTGCTAGTTTTACTTTCAGGACCTAGGACAAAAGGAAAATTTTAAAGTATTTTCCTTTATATAGTGTTTTTTAAGTTTGAGAAAAGAACCACAGTCATTAGTAGTATTTTTGCTTTAGTGTATATTTGTGGATGCATTTATTGTTTGTGTAACATTTGTATTTTCAATGAAGTTTGTTCCTCTGGTGTCTCTTTCATCCTGTTTAGTCAAAGCTGGTTTATTTTCTGGATTATTCTTGTGGTTGTACAAGTGTCTATGGTCTGACATTTGAAAATGTCCTTTACCTGGGCATGTATACTATGATTTCACACAGCCATGGGTAGTTCTCCATTGACTGGATTGGTCCAAGACCCTTAAGGGAGGCTTGAGCAATTTTAAGAAGTGATGAGGATCACCCTTTTGAAAAGCCAGCCTTTTGTTTAAGGATTGATCAAATCAGATGCTGGGGAACTAATGAATCCCTTGTGCTTACATCTCAAAACCCCTGGCTTTCCACAAGTGACATGTGGTTGTCCCTAACAATAGACAGATAAAACCTGAGTTAATGGTGTAAGAGGCAATTTGGCTTACAGTTATGTGCATTTTATTTAGATAATTGTAGGACCTGCAATATGCTCACTAAGAAATGTGAAGACAACTTAGATTTACAGGCATGACTTATGTTCATGCAAAGAAAAATTTGGGGGTATGTTGTTTAAGTTCCTGAGAACGACCACATGAGTCAGAAGCTGAACACCAAAGTAGCTTATGAAGGATCTCAAAAGGGAAAACAAATGTCCCAAGGTCATCCTCACAAAGGAGATAAAAAAATGGGAGACTCTGCCAGCAGGGTGAGGAGGCTTGACTTTTAAGGCTATCATCTCCCTGGTTTTGGAAAGGGTGGCTTTGGGTCAGACAGGGTGAGAGGAAAAAGCCCCCTGCCCCAGCCAGCTGGATCGATCTGCAGAGGCCCATCAGCAGCACAAAAACAGGCCCCACCTCCTCTCCTGGGATATTTTGGTTGTAGTGAAAGGCTCAAGAGATAAAGAGAGGGAAATTTGTTCTTTGCTAAATTGATATTTGAATTGTGAAATGTTTCTAATAAAATGCAACTCAGGGAGGAGCTTCATCTGACCAGCATTTGGATGAGTCTGATGCTGAACAAAGTGATATCAAATAATACACTGCATCTGAGTATAGGTTAGACTGAACCAGAATTATTTCATGGCAGTGCATATCCACAGCTTATTGAAGTTGGAAGGGTGGCACCCAGATGTTTTATGCTGCTAAAGCACCTGGGTTCTTTGACGTTCTCATTCTTTACTCCCACTCCAAATGCAACGTGATGCTTCCCATAACGTCTTTCTTAATTGCAAGCAAGAGCTTGAAACTCGCCCCGGATCAAAGGCTGCATTTTGACAGTTCAGGTGCAATTAAATGTGAGTATCAAGTAGGATGTCTGCAATTTATTATTAAACCTATGTTGAAGTGCCGGCATAACATTAGAGTCACGACGCCTTCTTGCAGATCACGTAGTTAGATACCTAAATGGGTGCGCTTGCAGACAGAAAATTGTGCTCCAGTCATTGGAGGCTTGGGCAAAGCCCAGCTAATGCTGAATAGCCAGCCAGTCCTATAACAATGTTTTTCATTGCAAACATAGGTCTCTTAACTTGCTAAAAGGGAACTGGGGCAAGCATTCGACAAAAAAAAGTCTTTAGTCATGGACCAGACATAAGGGAGCCAGATAGCTGCTGGCTTTGGAGCAGTTTTGAATCAAGAACATTTGCAGTATCCTTGGTATTCACACTCAAAGGCTTCTCTTAGAGCAAATATCTGCCTGAGTATGGAAAAGCAAGATCACATTTGCCTCTGAGATCTGTGCTCCGGTAGATTAAACCCATGAATGTTTAACCCACTCTTTTTAAAAAAAAGTAGAGGAACTTAAATTAAGCAAAACATCCAGTGGGATCCAGACAGAGCGAATACCAGAAACCTCCTCAAATGTTTGTTAAGGTAGAGGAGAAAAGTAATTTTTCTATAATTTCCTCAACTCCTGAAAAAAGCACTCTCTGCTTCTGTTCTTCTTTTGTAAGAGATCTTTAAACACGCGCAACTACAAGAGAGAATTGATGAAAACTCCACGAATCCAAGTCAGTATTTCTGTGGGGTTTATAAGAAATGCTTGGACACTGGAGTGACAGTTAAGGTTCCCTTTTGAAGAAATATGTCAACTGCTCCATGGTTGTCCTGTCCGCGGTTGTTCCTCCTTGTCTCTCATCAGAAAATAATTTGTACTCTCTTGTGAAAGTAATGAAAATCTTTCCTCTTTTGCTGCCACCTCTTTTCCTGCTGGATTGATGGGTGTTACAGACACTACTGATGTACTGTCTGAGGCTAAAACTCAATAACAAGCTGAAATCATATTTAAGGAAATGAGTCAATAAGCAAAACAGGAAGGAAACACACTGAATTAAACCTAGAAAACCACATAGCATAGTGTAGTGCAGGGGTTTAATACCTTTGTACTGTGAAACTGGGGAAATGAACTTTCAGGTTCAATGTCTGTGATGGGCAGCGTTTGTACTCTCTCTAGTCAACATACATTAATTACAGAAGGATCAAATTGGCATGAAGGAATTGCTCTCAATGAAGTAACACAAATGTTAAAGCATGGTGGAAAGAAAGCCTGGTGAAAACTGTCCTGAATGCCGGAGGAGACAGGGAAAGGGAAGATGAAATCAGTACTAAAAGAGTGAAATGCCAATCCCCCTCAAGGATCATGTGGCTCGAGGAATATGGGGAAAGGGAAAGGAGTTTGACTCTGTGCTGGAAATTTTCTTCTGAAGGTAAAAAAAGGGAATAGTGTGTCCTGGAAGGTTTTAAAGAAAAATTCATACTCAGCCTATTGTCCAAGTGGTGCAGTGCTGCCTGTAAATATTGAAACATAACTTTACCAAATGTGCTGGCTGAAATGCTACAACCCAAGCACCGTGAGAAATGTATTTGTCAACACATTGAGGAGAGTGGGGGGTTGGGTGGAAAGCAAGCCAAATTAACGACAACTGCCAAAAAAGTAGAGCAAAAAAGGTATACTTTCCCTTGTGTATCAGAAGCTGACTTTGTGCCAGGCTCTGTCAGGAAGTGAAGGGAAAGGTGCTCAGAGGCTGCCAAGTCCCCAAACAGGTCTTCATTTCCTGCTCTTAGTATTTTGCTACATTTGTATTTGGTCAAGAGTAAGGGGATGATGATAAGGATAGATCCATTATTTTGTGGAGCAAGGAGGAAGACAGGACTGCCAGAAAAATCCCTTAATTTGGATTTGTGGCCTTGAGGCCACTTTGTCTTCTTATGGTCCCAGAACAAGCCATGGGAGCTGAGGGAAACTTCACTGCACTTCATGCCCCAGGGATACCTTCCATGCAGGGCTTAAAGAAAGCTTCAAAGACTATAAACAAGTTTTTGAATGCACCAGGAGCTGGCTTTTATTCTCTCTGGTTTGCATATTGTGAAACTGGAGCACTGAAAAGTTGATTTTCAGAGTTTCCTACTGCTCGACACCTACATGAAAGGTCAGCATTTCAGAAGCACTATGGGTGCTCAGGAGGAACCAAGGATGACTGCTCTTTCTCATAACTTTGAACAGAAGCCACTTCTTTGCTAAATTTGCTAGCATGCAAATGCTGGTGAAAGTCAGCACTGCAGTTGACTAAATCAGAGTTTGCAATCTGTTCTTTCAGCACTAGATAGAGCCTCTCGTTATCACTGTGGTTTTACCCTCCCTAATGACTAATGCACTAGGAATAAATCAGTGACATGCAAACTGGCATGTTTTTCAGCAAGCACAATCGTCCATGAAATTTCTATAATTTTTCTCCTTCTCCCCATCCTGCCGACTTAACAGCATTTTTCTTTCCCTAGGAAACCGATCCTTACTGTGGGGAGTCATTTACAGTGCTGGCAAATGACTCAAAAAAAGCATTATGAACAGAGATGTCTCAAAAGGCCAGTTTCTGGCACCACACCACTTGGGCAATGGGCTGAGCAGGAATTTGTATTTAAAGGCTTGGTCTATGAATAGGGGACTTGGTTGCTCGTGATACCTCTGGGCAGAGAAGAAACAGTGTTTCTGTGGTCCATTATCATACCATAATTATCCCAGATGTAAATGAAGAGCTGGAGTCACAGCCATTGAAACGGAGTCAGTGACAGGGAATTTCACCTGACATATCTGGTAATATTTTGGAACCAGTGATCCAAATTCAAGCACACAAACTGCCACGTATTTATTGCATAAACATATATATATTTTGGACAGCTGCAATATGGTGTGTACTCCTGCTGTTCTTTTGACACTATTAGCTCAGTAAAACTACTAATTGAACTTGTAGTGCTGGAAATACTACAGCCATATGTGTAACTGCAGTGTGTACTTCATAAATGAGATGATGCCACCATGAACTGTGAAAATAATGCAGCTGTATAAAATTAGAGTGATGAATGTGCATTGGCATGCAGTTCTACTGTGCAAGCCAATGCTGGTACCAAACTGTTCCCTCAAAAACGCGGGCATTTAAACACGCTTTATAGGGCAGCAATTGCTTACTCTGCACTTAGTTTCTGTGTGGAATACAACGCTGGTATTTTTTTTTCCTTCCATCCAAATTTTTCTACTTTGATGACATTTCTCTTATGATGGCCAACCTCCAAGGTAGGTGGGCTTTGGTTCAGTTTTGGAGAAAACCACCCATTCTGGTCTGTGACCTGCTGCTGTGGTCCAGGAGCCCCCAGGTGGAGGGAAGCTGAGAAATGGGACAAAGCAAAGTATGACAGTGGGGGATTTTGTCTTTGCTGCATTGCTCTTCTAAGGACAGAGAAAATCCTCAGCCATCACAGGCCATCTGCATACAGCTCCTTAAACAAAGAACAAACTAGAAAAAGGGACAAACAAAGACCTGGAGTTGAAAGTGGAAAAACAAGGAACATAATTACGGTCAAATGACACCCAAGAGACAGAGGTTTGGGAGCGAATCCTGATGACTCACAGAGGAGGGAGAGGATGAGGAAGCAAAGACCGTGATTGCTATCAGCTTCTGGAGGGAACTTCCCAGGCACATCCCAGGCTATCACATGGTGATCCGAGGGAAGAGGCCAGGAGAGATGAGGGCTGCTTAGTGAGTGAAACATCTCTTCTTTGTGGTCACAGGGAAACCTGGCCAGACTGCCAGGACATTATCTAGAGAAGACAATGGTGATGAGAGCAAATGAAACAGGTTTGTGGTTGTGGTTTTTTTTTTTTTCATAAAGTAATCTGCAGCTGCTACAGTATTGCAACATTAAATATGAAGGTTTAGAAGCAATTAAATTTCTGGCCAGTGTGACTACACTGATGGATGATTCCTGAAAGAATCACTCGGGATAAGGATAGTTAAGCTATCAGCAGATAAACAGAGATTTGCCAGCTTCCACATGCAGAGCAATCGCTGCAGGCAAGGGTGCATCACTGGGGGGTGACTGCCACTGTTTATCGATCTTGATAAGCATTCAGAAACCTCTGTGAACAAATAGCAGCCATGGCTCTTATCACCAGGGCCATAAACCGAGACTCTCCCTCTGATACTACTCAACAAAAAACCCCAAACCCCTACATCCCAGAAGCAATTAGCAGCATGTGGGAGATCTGTAGAAAATACTGGTGAGTCCATATGCAGAGCCCTATGCCACAGCACACTTTTCTTACCTCAGCTTACATGTATTTAGCAGAAAAAGATCACATCTCACAGACAGTCAGAGCAACCTTGCTCTTTAAATAGTCACTATTTAAAATTTCATTTTTCATGCTGTGGCAACTCCATTGCAACCCCCCCACACCAATGCCTTAAAATATGGCATCCACAAGAACCAACCTGCTGGTGAGGCTGTGATGGTGCTTCAGCTGCAGACATGACTACATAGCATCAGCTCCATACTGCCATCAGCACTTTCTTGTTATATGGGATGTCTGGACAGGTAGGACTCTGGCATTAGACTCTGGCAAGCCGCAACCTGCAACTGCAGCTTTTTTCGGAACTCAAAAATAATTCAATGTGAGGCAAGGATTTGCTGCACTGAGAGACCAGAAACGGGTTCCCTTCTCACCTTTGATTTGTAGCTTGGTCCTCCTTGTCCATTTGAGCACTTCCCCCAAAGCTACCTGGCAGTTTCCTGCAGCCACCATCACACGTCAGAAAAGTTTTCCTCTTAAATTAAAGGACAGGGCAAACTGGCTGTGGCTGGATCTGGATAGAGCAGGATGCTGTTATTTAGAACACGACAAGAATGAGAAAGGTGGTTATGAATGTTCAGGCCAAAGAATATACTTCATAGCAGCAGGGAAGGAATTATGGGGCATGAGGTGAAAAGAAAAGAATAAAATGCTAGCATTGAGAACTATGCTGCCTGATCTAACTTTGATAAAGTCATAGTGAACAAGACTGAAACTACCTGGGCCAATGAGTCTCCTGTGGAGAGCAGACTGATTTGCTTAAGACAGCTATCATGGGTAGGAAATGTGACATCCCAAGCAGGGGAAGGGTTTGGTGAAGTTGGTCTCTCTCTCATGGCTCTGTTCAGGTATTTGCCTAAAAGATACTGCTACCGAGTTCAGAGCCTGTAGACCACTGGATTTTTCCACTCCTACTATAGTGGGGTAGAGAATCTGTCTTCTCTCATCTGTTGCTAGCAACATTGGATAAAAACGCATTCAAGAGAAAGCAACACCCTTCTGACTTTAAGCTGTAATTGAGCTCTGTCACACATAGCTGAATCCTGCTTCGAAAAGCTCTGCCTATACAAATATTTTCTTCATGTTCATTTGCCACATTTTCCTTTAGGCACCAGCATCATAGAATTTTGAATAGTCTGCAGTATACTATATACTATATTATATATGAGGATATTAGCCAATAACATCCTTATTCAGTAGAAAGGTTGGGCACACGTGACCTAAGCACGGAGATATATTGCTGTTACTTCTCCCACAGAGGATCTTTCCCTGTGTTGATCCATGTCCCCTTAGCTGGGTCCCTACTCTTGAGTCAGTGGCGAGCAGCTGGGGAGGGACTTCCAGAAGAGAGTTAGTTATATCTCTCCCATTGGAGTCAAAGGTTTTTCTTTGTTATAAATTGGGAAGATGATGATGAAAGGAAACCTTAGCGGAAAAAAGAATAAGACAAAAGAGGCTCAGAGGTCTGTAAAGCATTGTAGAGCTATGTCAGAATGGGTTTAAAAAAGACTGAAAGAAAGAAATTAGTAGAAAATTAAGCAATGGAGAGGTCAGACTTGCAGGTAAGGTGAAAACAGCAGCATAGCATTTAAAGGAAGAGAGACAGGAAGGGAATAAGCCATGGGAAAAACTAAAACTAGAAATAGTTGGAAGGGAATTAAAATGTTAGAGGGAGAGCATGAAGAAAGCCATGCAATATTAGGGCTACCTTCTTGATTATTTTTCACTGGCAGCTGCTGAGGGTCCCATTGCTGCACATTCCCCTCCCTCCATGGAGAGCAGCCAAGCACTTCTCTTTGAGAGCGATGAATGTGCAAAACAGTTTTGAATGCTTCAGCTTTAAACAAAACACTCTCCAAAGCCCCCTTCTGCCTTGGGCAGCTTCCCCCCAAGCCTCCAGGTGGAAACCTGGCAACTTTGTAGGCTCTCATGAACTCCTTTTGCCGATTGGTCCGTTATTAATACTGAAATATGAATACTGGTATGAAAAAAGTGAGAATCAGGCTAAATTTCCTTGCAAAAAGGAGAGATGTAATCTACTCCCTCCTCCGTGTCTCTCCTTACATGCCTTGTGCTCACTCCTTGCAGACAGGTGGGTGGAGATGTCAGCTCTAACAGGTGTAGAACTGCTTTATGGGACCCTCAAATCCTGTTGCAGTCAATGGAAATTCTGCCAGTCACTTTGATGGGACTACGAGTGTCCCTGCAAGGCTCACACCCCTGAAACTCACACCAACCCGTACCCATTGGCCTCTTCAGAGAATCTGATAGGCTGAGTGATTTACTCAGTGGGAAAGGTGTGAAGCTGAGAAACAGCCTTTAGTCCTTTTAATTCTTCCCATGAGTAAAGGGAGGCCTTTTCCAAGCCTGAAAAAGTGTATAAAAGAAAAGCCTTTCTCACAGGTAATTTTTTATCAGTCCAAGCAGTGACATAGTCAATTTTTCAAAAGCTTGCTAGTGATTTAAGGGCGTAAATCCCATCTGACTTCAGAAATGAGACTTAGACAGGTTTTTGCCCTTGAGCCACATCTCTAAGGACGTCTGTGCTCCTTTAAGGAAGAGGTGAAAATGGGGTTCTAAGCAACTCTTTTTGAATCAGAGGCATGCATAAGAGCTGACATGTCACAGGACTGATATTTGACATATGGATCTAGGCAAGTCATACAGCCCAAAGGATCTGAACTGGAAACCTCTGCACTTATTTTCAGGCAGCAATTTATATGAGATCTAAGTGGCACTGTGCTAGAGAACATGAACACCCTTGACTGGAGCTCTAGGAGAGTGAGTGTTAATGAGGTGCATCTATGAATTTAATAATAAGCTTATTCTCTCAGACCGTATGCAGGTTGTTTGGAAAAACATATACTAACTGAATGAGTCTGGAAAAAAACCAGAGTGTTTTAAAGCTTTCCCATTGTGGTGGTAGAACCAACGAAGCTCTGCCATGCTGATGGAGGCCACAGCGGTAGGACCACTACTAGCGAGGGCTTCTGCACTGCTGCAGTCACAATGGCTTTCTAGCTGGTGAGATCTGAAACGCTCTCAGAATCATCTTGTATTCAGCAGGGTAGGAGGCAGAAAGCCCATAAGGACATACAGCAGCAACTGTAATCTGCCACACTCTGGACACGGTGACATAGGTTTGAATGTCGCTGCCTTGGCAGGTCTGTCCTGAAGACATTTGCTTGCATGAATAAATTAGACACAGCTGAAATCCTCCAAGCTTCTTCCAGGGGTGCAAGGGCTGCAGGATGAGGCCCTGAAGGAAAGGCTGTGCAAGGATAGCCTCAAACAGAGCAGTTTGACCAGGCACCTCTGGCAGGCACAGCATTATTTTTTAAAATTACTACCAGCAATGCAATCTCTCTGTGAGACATAGATAGGATGCTCTTGTTTTCAGAAACTCCAATAAAAAAACCCATATTTATTTCATATATTCATGTACTTAACTAGCCATACTGTCTATCCCAGGAAATCCATGGGATTTCCCAAAGAGCTTTGTTACTTGATTCATTGTAAATGGTGTGGAATCTGCAGATGTAGTGTTAATTATAAGTGATCTAATTTTCAGGAAGTGTCAGGATAAAGTGCAGTCACTGCCATGCTGACACTCAGCACATAAATATCCTGGTGTGCTCGTTTTTCTATGCATGCTTCAGATTTGACACTGAAATTCCAGCCTTTGGTCCTTATCCTGTTAGCACAATGTGAGTAAAGTTATTTAGCTGAGGATGCTTCAATGCTTCTCCTGCAGGTAAGAGCTGGCAAGATCAGCCAGTGGTTTGCAAATATGTAGTGTAAACAAATCAAGAGAACAAGTCTGCATAAACATAGAGACTTATACACCTTACTTTATTTTCTCTGCTAAAGTACATGATGATGGGAACTGCCTTGCTAATTGTTGGACTTTCGTTTTTGAACACAGGCAGGTTGTTCTGCCTGTGGTAACCATAGGGTTTATAACACCAATCATGGGGTGTACAGCACCCTGAACTTGGTGGCTGTTTCGTCCTAATGAACTGTATTTAGAGTGTTTACACAGTGTGCATTCATCTTCTCAAGGTCTGTAACATGAACTGTGGACTCTTACTGCCCTAAGGGTAATATATATGGTGCTTCTGCTAGGCTAGAGAAAATAACCTTTCTCCTACTCAGTTCGCTTTAATTAATGTTAGAGTTGAGTTGCACCACTTTTTTTTTTTTTTTGCATACTCTGGGGCATGTTGAGACCTTAAGCTTTTGGTTAACATTTTCTGTGCCAGATGAATACCTCAGTCTGACTCTGGAGGGATGTCTCTGGATGTTCAGCTCTTTCTATGAATTTTTTTTCCACAACGGTTTCTTGTGAAAGACATAATGACATTGCATGCATAGAGCTAGATTTTCCAAATAATGTTATCACTGCCTGGTTGTAGTTTCCTTTCCAAAGTGCAATAGCCAAGAAAAGTGGTGCAACTCAACTCTGACTTCTGTGAAAAACACCTATATTCAGCTATGTTATAAACCCTTGGAAAATCACAGTTTACACACACCTGGCAGAGGCTTTCTAAGTTTGGCTGTTAATCTCTTTGATGTTTCAGTCTGTGGAGGCCTTGCTCTGATCTATGGCTGCAGGGACTGAGAGGGAGGTTTCTGGCAAGGCTCTTCTTGGTGCCTCCTGGTACAACCATGGAGAATTGTGCTCTCTGTCATTGACCTCCTGACCCCAAAAGATGAGGAAGAAGGGTCCTGGCCTTTATTTGTGGAGTTGGCATAAATAGGTGGACTAAAACAGCCTAGAGAGAGAGAGACTTGAACTGGGGACTTGGAGTGGAGAAGATACTTGGCCTCACTGTAAGAAACCTGGCGTGCGACTTTGGGTGGCAAATTGAGGCTGGAGACTGCTGGGATGAAACGTAGGCAACAGTTGGGCAAGGAAAACTTGGGAGGTTGTGCTGAAGAGTGGAAACCGGCCTATCAAGGCTGGAGACCAGGGATGAGGGAACAGGGAGCCTGGGACCTGGAACGTGGGTGGTGGCACATGGGAGGTAACAGGGTAGGTTGGCAGTGGGGAGCAGGATGATGAGATTGTGCTTCTGAGAACCCATGTAACTGAAGAGGAGCCCAGGATGCTCTGAAAAGCAGCATGCACTCATGTAATTGAAGTGTGGGATTATGTCAGGAGGGACTTGCAGTCACCCTTAGTTTGGGTGTCTTCTAATTTTGAATGCTTACATTTGCAAACTCAGTTTTCTCTTTAATGGAGCTATTTGTCAATGATAGGACTACCTGTTTCTCTGTAGGAAGCTGGTGCCAAAAGGCTATCATGATGCTCTAGTATGCAAGTCCTGAACAGTGTTGCATTTAGTAAATTATGATGAAACATCTCCATGTCATTTATTTGAGGTGCTGTTTGTATATGAGGACTGTAATTCTCTTAAACCTCATCTACTTCAGAGTAGAATGAATTAACATGGATGATTGAGGGGCTGTCTAACTAATGGACTTTCAATACAGTTAATGCCCAGCAACAAATTCAATGTTTCTTTGGATAACGGAAGAGTTTAGTTTTTTTAAATAATCAAGTTTTGGTAATTTAAATTCACTGGTGTCAGAATGTTTTTCACATAGACTTTTTCTCTTTTGCTTAACATACAGCAAACTATTAATTTTTGAGAAGATACAGGCATGACTTGGTACAGTTACAAACAAAGATTTGATCAATATCAGTGTATTTTTCTAAATATCGCCTTGTGATAGGATAAGGGGAGATAAAAGCACAGCTCTGGAGATAATTGCCAGAGCTTATAAACACTCCTCCCCCCCACGCCCCCCTTTCATTTCATGACAGCTGCAGCAGCAGAGACAATATCCAGGACTGTACAGAGAGTGCTGGCTGTGGTAGCACCCCTGGTGTGTTTATGCAGCTCTCTGCACTAGCAGTAAATGATCAATGGTCAAAAATGTCAAAATCCAGCAGTAGACAGCTCTGAGTGGCCTGCTGTTGCTGACCATGCTTTGAGCTTGGGGTTGGACAGGAGGATCTCCAGAGGTCCCCTCCCACCTCAGCCATGCTGTACCAACATGGGCCCAATGCCCATCTCAGGCACATCCACATAGGCTGCTCAGAGGCTGGTGGTGACACAGTGCCATAGGTGGGACCCTGGTTGGTGGGACACAGGGTTTGTGGCTCCTCCAATGTGTCTCGCTGAGACTAGTCTGAGCCACCTTTTTGAGGGAAGCAAAGGGATGTGTCAGCAGACCCAGATGCTCTCCAGGATTAGGAGCCTCAGGTTGCTGTTTGCACTGCCTATCTGTGGGCACTAAACTTCAATGAGGGAAGCATTTTCCCCTGTTTTATCTGTGGAGGGAGATTAGCCCAGGCAGAAGGAGACTCAGAGTATGGATTTCTGCTCTGAATCACCTCCAGGGACATTTTCCCTTTGGGTGTAAGGGCAGTCAGCTGATACTGAAGGAGCAATTTCCCTGCATTTTGTGCTTCAAGATGTTAATGCACCTGAGATGTCAATGCAGGCTAAGAAAATGGGATTTCTTCAGCCTGGAAAAGAGAAGGCTTCAGGGTGACCCAACTATGACCTTCCTGTACCTGGAGGGACCCTACAAGAAAGATGGAGAGGGACTTTTTACAAGAGCATGTAATGACAGAATAAGGGAGAATGGCTTCAAACAGAAAGAGAGTAGGCTTAGATTAGACATTAGGAGCAAGTTCTTTGCTGCAAGGTTGGTGAGGCACAGAAACAAGCTGCCCAGAGAAGTTGTGGATGCCCCTGGAAGTGTTCAAGGCCAGGTTGGATGGAGCTCTGAGCAACCTGGTCTAGTGAAAGATGTCCCTGCCCTTGGCAGGCAGTTGAAATTAGATGATCTTTAAGGTCCCTTCCAACCCAAGCCACTCTATGGTTCTATGATTCATTTTTAAGGTTATAGTTAATAGATAAGCATTTACAAATTATTGTTATCAGGAGACAATTATTGGTCAAATTCCTATACCCAACCCAAGGACAAAAAGTGGTCTAAATGGCATACAGATGAATAGAGAATTTGTTGCTCTCCTGTGGTAAGCATATTGACCATCTTCTCCTGCTTGAAGCCTTTAATGTTAGCACAGGGGGGAAGGCTCTCCTCCTAACTAGAGGGTGTTTCTGGTGTTTGGGTTTTTAATTGGGTCTTTTTTTGTAGGTTTTTTGTTTGTTTTGTTCTCTTTTGGTTTGTTTTTGTTGTTGTCATTTTTGTTTCTTTTTTTTTTTTTTTTCTTTTTTTTTTGAGACAGAGAGACTGGGGTTTTGAAGCAATTTATTAAATGGAGTTACCACAAATATGTCTCCTTTTTACATGTCCATTTTCAGGTTAGCGACCTGTAAAAATACTCACTCTGCTGAATCTTTTAAAGCATGCAATAAAACAGAGTTTTATGGAAGAGAACAAGGCAATGTATACGAGTCTGACAGATTTCAATGAGCCAAAATGTTCATTGTAATTTTATCACAGGGTATCAATATGAGAACTGACAATTACCTGTGATCAGTGAGGCCTGAACCTCTTTCCACCAATAGATGCTTTTTTAATCACTGTGGGCTGCGCTTTTGTCTCACAGTTTTAGGCAACAGCCTTCTGCAAAAGTTTTGTGTAAGGTGTGAGGTTTAACAAGCCCTGATTCAGTAATGATTTTAATGGTTAATATAATTTCCCCCCTTAGTCCCAGAGGCCTGAGACCATAGAAATCTTCATTTTTTTTCTGCTGAAGGATGTTATGTGAGCAGGGGAGATTACGAAGTTTGGTTGGATTCTGTTGTTTCATGCATGTGTGCTTGCTGGCTGTTGGACTGAATGGAAAAGTGCTAGGCTCTCCCTGCCTCTTGCTTGGGGAGGGTTCAAAGAAGTTTTTTTCCTCTGCCCTATTAGAGATTTAAAAAAGAAAAAAAAATAGGGACATTACTGCCCCTGATTACTCCTCCTTTGACAGCTTGGCCAACAGTTTCAAAAGCAGCTGAAAGAAAACAGGAAGACACACAGACAGCGTGATGATTTAAACTTTGTTTCTCTAGGAAACAGGGCTAGGAAGAGTACGTAAGCCTCTTTGTAACAGAATCAACCTTCTCCAGACTTAAAATTGGCTCAGAAATGAAAAGGAATGGATCCTCCATGTGCTGATTATTTTAAAAATGCTCACAAGCTCTCATTCAGTTTTATGACTATTTTGTGACTTGCTCCTGGAACTGAAAGTTTGATGCTGAGGTCTTATATATATATAGTGTAGTAGAGGTCCCTTAGGTCATCATAATTGTTATGGTATCCCAGTGCTACCCTAGCACTTATAGGGATTGCTCCTATTATTCCTGTGAATGATGAGGGTCCCCATCTCCCCAGTACTAATTGTGCTTCGTGAGTGTGTCTGACAGCAATTTGCTCTCATTGACTGTTACATATGATGTGCTTACAAAAATTGCTAGAAAAATCTGGATGGGCAAAAAAAAAGGTCCCCTGATCCAACCAGATTGGTGAGAGAATAGCAAAGGGCAGAAAAGCACAGCTGCCTTTGCATGGCACAATGCAGGGCTATCCTTCACTCTCTCCTTCCATGCCTCTGGCATTGGATGAGCCCTGTTCAGCCTTTTTTGTCAGCTGGGAACTGAAAAGGGCAGTACCAAAGAACTTGCTGTTTTTTACAAATCTATGTCCTGATGCAAACTCTTATTGAAATAAACTGTGTGGAACAATCTGAAGCTGAAATCTATTTTATCTTTCTTTTTTTTTTTTTTCCCCAAGCCTATTGCTGGGAACTTTCTTCCCCAGAGACTTACAGACTCTTCTGTCATAACAGGTGCAGCCTGGGGGATGGTGGTAGCAATCCACGGATCCTCCTGGGAGTAATTACACTTCTTTTCGAGTTCCCCTTGTCTGATGCATCTCTCTGGTAGCACTTCTGCCAGGAGCTGTGCTCATACGTTAACTTTAATCCATTCAGTAGAGGGAGTCAGATGCTAAAATCTGAGCTAGCCCCTCCAGATCAGGACCTTGTACTTGCATGCAGGATCTGAAATACTTGATTCTTTGCTGTCTGCTTAACCCAAGTGGGGGTGTCTGGGATGTCTTGATCTCAGCTGAGCTGGCTAAACTCTGCTGTAATGATACAATCACAGCAGCAACAACAGCAATGTAATTAAGAGTTATCATGCCAATGCTCTTCAATATTGCCTTGCAGGATCCATCTCTGCAAGTTGGTGATATTTCTCTACATCTGTGTAGCTCCCCTGCCTCTCTGGTGGACACTGTTTGCAGCAGTACTTGCTGGTGCATAGTTGGAGGGACATTTGGTTCCATTTTATGATGAACTTTCCTCTCTTGTGTCCGTGGAGATCTGGTTCCATAGCACAGCTTCTAGGCACCAGCTGCCACCTGTTTTCTAAGGTAGAAAGAGGGAACTGATGTAGGGAAGGTGCACAGAGGCATGTAAGGAATTATGCCTCCCAAACATGGTGTGTCTCTTCAAAACCAGGTTGTTACACAAAAAGCTGATGTGAATTTGGCATACGGATCTTCTTAAACTGTAAAAACAACCATGGACCCCAACTCCCCAGCATCTCAAAGGCTACCTTGAATGGCCAGGGTGGGAAGATGTGGGTCACAGCAGGTGCCATGGGTCATGGCCCATCCCAAACAGCAGAAGGAAGGATGGCAGGAGGCCCCTGTACCCCTGCCCAGTAAGGGACTCCTCATGAGAATCAATGTGGGTTTTTGTTCTTCAGATTACTCAACTGCATGGTGGGAGAGCAGTGAAATCTTTTACACAATCCTTGTAGCCGATCAGCAGAGAAGCAAAAGTCAGCTGCATGTCCTAAAATGATGCCTGTGGTGTAAAACACATCAGGATGGTAGTGACTAATACTTTGGAGACAGACATGAAGAGGGAACCAGTCTCAAACTGGTGGCTAAAATTTGGCCTATTTGACTTCTTCTGTGTTATCCCAATTATTTCATTAGGAAGTTTTGAACCAAGAAACACTGTGGGATGCAAAAATCTGCTTCAAATGTTCATTCTTAGAATGGTAATTGAGTTTTAAATATTTATGGCAGAACCTGGAGTTGTACTAGTGAATGCATTATAGACTCTCCCCAGTGGTAAGCCTGGCTTGCTGGAGCCCTTGCTCTGCAAATAGCCCCACTACAGTGAAGAGAGGGGAAAGGAGGAGGAGGAGACCAAGTAGGCTTCTGTGAAAATGATTTATTTAGCTGATTTTAGAGGTCTTACTCCTGCACGGGCGTCTCTTTCAGTGTGGAACAACGGGAACTGGGGAGGAGAGGGCTGTTCTAACCAAACCTGGAACCTGGATAACCTAAAGGTCTGCATTCATACCACTTGCAACTGTTTGCCCTAAAACAACATTAGCCCTGCAAAAAGATGAGTCAATGAGGAGTGAAAGACTCTTGGCTACTCTTGCCATTTGTAGCTCTTGCTGCTTGCCATTACTGATCCCACGTGAAACACTAGGAGATAACATATGCATTTTTTTCTTTTACTGCTGATGGAAATAAGATTGTTTCCCCTGCAGGCAGCGCAGAAACGAATCCATGATCCTGTGCTCTGTAATAGGAATAGGCCGTGGTGCAATGGATAAAAGGGAGGCCTTATTCCTTAGCCCAGCCCTGGTCTGCTGTGGGAAGACAACACGCCACATGTACGTATTCTCTTACTTTAATGTGCACTAGTAATACAGCTCTAAGCCCCTAGCTGAGATTGATGGTCTTCAAGGCTCAAGGCACCAGTCACTTGAGCCCGAGAACCTGTTTTGCAGGGGGGTCTTCAGCAGCCCTTGCGTACCTCGCAGGGGCAGCTCTGGTGGGTGTGCTGGAACAGCAGCCCCTCGGGGAGTGCGCTCAGGTGCACCAAGGCGCCCCTCACCTTGGGCCAGGTGGCAGAACAAGCTGCAGCTTAAACCGGCAAAGCCCTTTGCCAGCGCTGAGGAACTCCCCGAGTACCGCATCGCCCCTCTCGCCGCTGGCCGGGCCGGACCGTGCAGGGCACGGGGTGTCCGCGGCTGCCGCTGCCCTCACCGCTGCGCGGCCGCCCCTCCCCGCCCGGGCGGCCGCCGGGGGGTCCCGGTCCCGCTCCCCCTCGCCCGCCGCGGCCCGGGCCGGGGCGGGGTGGGGCGCACCAGGGACCGGGCGGCTCCGGCGCTCCCGTCGCCTCGGCCCCGCCTCGCTCGGCCCCGCACCCCGGCGGGGCGGGGGGGACGGGGGGCGGTGCCGGCTGCCGGGGCGAAGGCGCCGGCTGCGGCGGCGGGCGCGGGGCTGCCACCCCGCGGGCAGGCACGGCGGCGGCGGCGGATGGCGGCAAGGTCAGTGGGCGCCCGCTTCCCGCCGGCGGGGCTCCCTTCCTCCCCGGCTGTCCCCCCGGAGCGGCGGGCGATGCTCGTGTGCGGTGGATCCAGTGCCTCCCCCTCCTCCTCTTCCCGGCGGGGAGCGGGGCCGCCCCGGGCGCGGATGCCCCCCGCCACGCCTCCCTCCTTTCCTTCCCTCCCGCCCGGGCGAGGGGGAGACGCGGGTTTCGTAAGCGCCCGTCCTGGCCGGCCCCGGCGCGCTCGGCTGGCTGCGGGCAGAGCGGGGCTGCGCGGCTGCCGCTCCCGCGGGCGGTGCCGGGGCGATGCGCGGTGCAGGTGAGCGGCCGAACAGCGCCCGGGGCCGCCCGCTGCCCGCCGCGCCCCGGGAGGCTGCCGGGGCACCCGGCGGGCACTTCGGAACCCGGCGGGGTCGCGCCTGCATCGCGCCAGCGCTGTTCCGAGCTGAGGAGGGTTATCCGTGTGCTTCGCGAGCAAGTAAATCCAGATAACTTAGAGAAGGGGTCTGGTGGGGTCCTTTGTTCCTGCGGGAGGTTTGGTGGTGGTTTAGCGTTGTTTGTTGTTTTTCTTTTGTTGGTGTTTTTCTTTTTTCTTTTGGTTGATTTTCCACTCCCTTCCTCATGCCGGCAGTTAGCAGAGAAGATATGCGGTAACTCGAGTGCTGTCATTAAGTGCCAGACATCTCGCCGGGCTTTTAGGAAAAACGGCTTTAATTATTTTTTTAAGCCAACGAGGAGGAGAGGCGTGAAGCCCCCTGCCCAGGTAGGATCCCTGCTCTGCAGAGTGGCAGCGTTCAGAGTTCCTTGCGGCGTTAGATGCTGTCTCCTGGCCGAGGTCGAGCTGCCAAAAATGTGATTTACGGACCCTGCCGACATCCATCACCCGAGCGCTTTGTTCCGACACGCCGGACGGCGGAGGGACTTCTCCGGGAGCAGCTCTGCCTCTCCTGAAACGTGGATACGCTTAGGATGTGTGCACCAGGCTGCTAGCCAGGGAGGCATTAAGGGTGTGTGTTTGTGTAATAGGTGTCTAGAAAAAAAAAAAAAAAAGCAAACAGGCTTTTGATAAGGTCCCATTAATTGAACTGTAAACATAGTAATTCCTCTGTTCTTGTTTCCTCACCGAAACTCTTCCTCACCGATATGGCCCATGGTTTTTGTTTTCTTTTTCTTCTTTTTTAGTAGTACATTTCAGAGAACTTTTGATACAGATTTGCTTAAGATTTTGGGTCTGATTTTGGAACGTATTTGTAACCTTCCAACTTATGATGTATATGAAGGTCCTGTTTTCAGCCTTTCTGTACCCACGCTGGGGTTACAGGCCTTTTTGAAATGTCCACCGAGTCTGCACTAATGTAGAGCCTATGGGATTATAATAACAGTAATTTAGGAAAAAAACCCCTTCTGCTGAAAACACTGTTGTTGGCTATGTAATAGTGTGTGACTGGATTTCAGCTTATTGATTGCGTGAAAGGTGAAACATAAAAGTAGCTCTGGCCCAGGTGCGCACAGCTGGGACAGCCTTGTGCTGTTGCTGGCTGTGGCACTGGCAGCACTGGTGTACCTGTGATGGTTGGGATGGAGCTCTGTGGAAAATTCCCACCATGCACACGCTTTTGTTGGTAGTGTAGTTAAAAAGCCCAAACCTCTGGTTCAAAGCTGTGAAGGTCTGTTGGAGGGTTTGGATAGCTGTCTGGGTATGTGGAGACAAATGGAAATGATGTGTTTTCTGCTGCTTGTCTGGGGGGAGCAAAGTTGTTTGGGCCACACCTGCTGCAAATTTTATATGCATATTGGGAAGTCTTGGGAGTACTGGACAGTGCTGTGGAATATCCAGATCAGAAATGCCAGAGAGACAATAAATGTTGCTTTGGCTCTAATATAGTCTGTTTAAATTATATGTTCAAATGCAATAACTTAGAATGAGCGTCTCATCCAAAGATTTGCTGTGGCTTAGCAGAGTGCCTAGGGAACGGGCAGGTAGATGCTTCTGGGAGCTGGTCACCCTTCCCCAGATGAATCACTTGGGCCTTCAGTTTTGCCACAATCCATGGATATGTTTTTGTCATACCTGTTCCTGGCTACAGTTCAGGGTTCTCACCTTGACCCCTCGATGAACTGGATCCGAAACTCCGTCAGCCACAGTCTGACAGAGGCTTCAGCATAGTTTTAACTTCAGTCATGTGAGTTGTTCTAATGAAATTAAAGAGGGATACTAACAAGCAGGCTTGCATGCAAAGGGTTTAAGCTCAGGGCTACCTCTCACAAGCCTTCCAGGGTGTGAACTACTCATATTTTTTATTCGCATGGGGCTGAGAACAAATGCCATATCATGTTTGGGTTCCGTGCAGAAGAGCTGACCACTCTTGGGACCAGCACTGGCAGAGTAGGAACAGTGGTGCCTCTCTGCTGGAGTTTTATGGAGGATTAGTTTGCACTTGGGACCTGAAGTCTTGCTAGAAACTAATGAAGCTTGTACTCCTAAGTGCTCAAGCCATCCTTTTGAGCAGAATTTAGTTTTCTAAGTCAGTGAAATATTTTTCAGACTGTGACCCCAATCAGTTGATGGTGCCTAGAGGATGGGTCGAGAGGTATGCATGGACCTAGATGATGACCTGATCAGTTGATGTGACCCTACCAAAGACCCTGTGATTTGTGGTTTTGACCACATGGCTATTGACTTTGGGACCTGGCCTAAGGCTCCAGCCCTTTTAAGAGGAGTTCTTACATTGCCCTTTGTATGCCTATGTTTATTTGTCAGCCAGTTCTGCAGCCTTTCTGTACATCAAGATATTCAGGCAAGAAATTTCACTGACTTGAGCGTGGTTATTCAGCTGAGTAAATGGTGTGCAATCTGAGTTCAAAGCAGTAGATTTTGGGCATGAGTGCTCTCTTTTTGTGGAGCATGTGGGAAATTAGTTTCTAGAGCCTGGGATCTTGGCATGCCTTAAATTCTCTCCTGTTCTTACACTTTGCCTCTATCCGGTGGGCGGGTGGGCTGGAAGTGAGATAGGAGGCTGGGCTATCCTCCCCTTTACAGAAAGCAGCTCTTCCAGAGAAATTCCACAGCTGTTTCTGAGTCTGTCTGGAGTTGCCTGCCCGCTTTGTTGATGCTGTTTTCTGCTGCTGTACTGTGCTCTGCGATGGGAGCAGGGGAGTCCTTGGAACTGATGTAGCTCTGTAGCATGATCCGTGAAACCGAGAGGGGTTAGGGGAAACCCTTCCAGCTCTCATCAGTGCAGCATCTCTCTATGTCCTCGGCTGACAAGGGCTCAGCATTTGTTGATACGACTACCTCAAAGGCACCTTTGGTGGCCAAGCACCAGAAGCATGGGCTTAGAGATGCTGGGGATGGTAAGCAGAAGGATGCTGAAGTCTCTGGGATAAGTTCATTTCCAGGGCTGGTGCTTGTGAAGGAGAGAGGAGCCCCAGCTGCTTTCATAGTTAGAGCTGAGTAATAGTCCTTTAGCCTGACAAGGCATTTCACCCCTTTCAGATGCAAATCCCCTTGCCCTGTCTTCCTGCCGCAGAAATTGCCCCTCTGGAGGAACCCCCAGATGTAAATGAGTTTGCAATTTGCCCCTTCCCGCTCCAGATGCAAAACATCTGGGCAGTTACAGAGCTGAACTGCAGTGTGTACTGTGCAGCTTCCAGGCTCTATTGAGCAAGGCATTGTTTTCTGGACTGTAGCAGAACATGGAAACACCACTAATCAAACACACCACAGTTTTCATCTGGTTTTATTTTATTTCATTTTAATTTAGTTTTCCCAGGAAATGAGCGCTTTTGTCTCCTGTTTGGCCAGTTTCAACCGGATTGCACCAATGGTTGACAGTCTGGAAGATCGCTAATTTCCCACTTGTGTTTGTTAAGATTAGTGGCTGGCTGGGAAATCTTTAAAGCATTGCTCTCTCTGACAAAAACTAGACTGTTTACAGCTATTCTGTGTTCTGCTGATAGCAGCTGCCTGGCCAGGCATTGCATGTGTGGTGGTCAAACATACAGCACCTCTGTAGCCCTGGCCAATTTGCAGGGTGTGCTCGGTCTCCAGGGCATGGGTGGCTATGAGGTAATGTCAGAGGGAGCTGCAGTGGCTGCAGTGGAGGGGCAGGAGGACAGCGGACACAGATCTCCCACAGATGGGTCCCATTTGGTACTCTTCCTTGCAGCCTGGCTACCCTTTAGTTTGTCAAGCTAAAGCCACCTGAGATTTAATGTGGCTTGCAGGCTGACACTCATAGCTTGGAGCCTGCTTTCTTTGACCTCCAGGACACCTTGGGCTGAATGAAGGTGAGCATCAGATCAGATGGGAATGTGCATCCTGGGCAGGACTTATGTGCAAACTTGCACATGTGCAATGGCAGCATGATAATCTGGGTGTTCACGAGCATCATCCTGTTGAATTCAATGATAATTTGACACCGATAACAGTCAGAGCCATATTTTTTTTCCAAAATAGCTTGAGAGTGAATACAGTCCTTGATTCCCACACAGCCCTCTGCAGGTGTGCACTTGGGTTGATGGGGTACTGTAAGATGTCAGGGGCATGCTTCTGTGTTGCTAAGCATCCCGGTATAGATGCAGCTGGTTTGGCTTGGGTGGTCTGCCTCGGAAATCTGGACAACATTGTACTAAGAAAAGCAGACTCACCCTCACCCAGGCTGTGTGCTAGACAGTATAGCTGTGTTCGATGTGGTGGGCACAGTTCTTCCAGACTTGGACTGAAGGAAGGACAAGCATCGACATTATAAATAGGTGTCAGAGGTGTCAAGAGCATTTGTGGGATGCACATGCAGTTCTTCAGCCAGTGCGTGTTTTGATACCCTCTTTGTTGCTGCTGATCTTCAGACAGTACATGCCTGTTGTCCTGGGGCATAGAGCGTGGTTCTTCAGAGGTCACCAGTGTCACTCTCTAATATCAAAATATTATGTGACACCTTAGAGGGCCAAGGTGAGTCTCAAACACCCTTATGCCACTCCTGTTCAGACAGCCTGTGGTGGAGGTAAAAGCAGAAGTGTCTGTCAAGGTGAGATGAAGGGAGGAACTGTGTAGCTGGGCCCATCATGGGTTATGGAGGATGTGGAGCACCAAGTCATGCCAACCGGGCAAAAGGAGATGTTATTCCCTTTCCGCACACACAAACTCTGCCTGTGAATCTCTGGCATCTGAATGCACTATTAGAGAAGTGTCACTCAGTGAAGGAGAATATCTCTTGCTTCCCTTCCTTTCTTGTCCTTAGGCACCAACTCAGACCACTGGCATCTTGGCATGGTAGATGGCTGTGGTGAGAATGGACTCTTGGGCTTGGACAAGACATCCTGTGTAGGTCCCTCCTCTGGTGCCAGACACCCAAACTTCTGTGTCAGAAATCCTGAAGCAGGCAGTTGTGGGGTAAAATGTTGCTGCAGTACCATCTCTACCTGTTTTTAAATGTATTGGGCTAAGTATATACATTTAGTGATGGTGCAGTGCCTTGTCTGTTATCTTTTAAACTGAGCTGAGCAGGTTGCATGCCAGGAGGGAAGGATTGCAATGCTTTCATCACCACAATGGACTTTTCCATGGTGGAGCTTTTCCAAAAGATGTGCACTGGAAAGGGCTGGTATGGCCCAAGTTCCTGGGACACTGCAGGCTCTGACTGACTGCACTTCAGAGACTTGACAGCTCCAGGTTTTGCAGGCTCTTCTTTCTGAGGATGGGGAAAGATGGAAGTGAAACTTGCTTTGGTAGGAACAAAAAAGCGTGTAAAGCTTGTGGTAGTAGCTGCCAGCACCTGTTAGACAAGGTAAAAATACTATTTAGAAGAAATGCTGGGTGTATGTTTGCAAGTGGGGGCATACAAAGGCAAATAAGACCTTTTAAAAAGCATGAAGCATGCATGGGGAGTGTGCTGTCAGACGCACTGCCTCTTGCCAGCTAATACCATCTGCAAATAAAACAAGTTAGGTTGTTGCTATTGTAGCTGCTTACTCTCATGAAGCAGGGCGACCCAGACTTGTCTGATGCTGAGAAATATGTTGGCAATTTTCCTGAAGTCCAAGGTGTGCAGAGTAATTTACTTAAAAGACCCAATATAACAATTATCATCCGGGATGAACACATACAACTGTAATGTTTGCTTGCAGTTGTGTTTTATATGACACTCTCCCTGAAGTTGCTCGCTGACTGCATTCACCAACAAACACAGCCTGGAGACGATGGGCTTCTTCCTGACCTGACGTTAGCAGCAGTAATTACACTTAAATAAGTTTTAATGTGGCAGTAGGAGAGATTCAGTGGCTTGGGCAGAAGGCTGTTAGTGGGGTCATTTGGGATCCAAGCCTTGGGAGCTTTCCTTCTAACCTTGGGCAAAGCACATCAGCTGCTTAGTACGTCTGTTCTTAAAATCTGATTTGTGACAATTCATTTCAGAGTTGTTGATTGATGTTGGTCTTGGTTTCCTCCTCTGAAACAACCCCAAAATCCCCAAGTGTTCGTGCATGGAATCGAAGTTTGAATATAAAGCCTCCCTCTCTTCTTCCTGCTCTTTACCTCAGATAAAGGTGGAAGAAATAGAGTTTTGTGCACGGCCATCTACTGGAGGCATCAATCATGTTGGGAGTGGAGGCTGCCAGTTTTTCCACACGTTATTAATGATGAAAAGATATAAACATATGAATGCATAATTGTGTTAGATTTAGATTGCTTACAAAATAATGACATCAGGAGAACAATGGGGTTACAAAATCTGGTGGACAAAGCACTGAAGTGCCAGGACTAACATTGCAGAACTCCCCTTTGCATCTGCATTATGATACAATCTTTAATTCTGTAATTGCATCATTTTTTTCCCTTTCACAGTGTCCCTCTTTCACTGGATAGATAATTGCTGCCTAATTCATTTTCTCTTCCCCACATTTACTTTCTGCATGTGTCTCCACATCTGTTTATTTTACGCCCCACCCAGACCTTGAACTGAACAGTACTGCTTATTTCTTCCTGGGGGGCTTTTTCAGGTGGGGAAGTTCTTATTCTTGCAGCATCTCAGGTACAGGTACTGTCTTCATTTTCATAGCTGAGGAATGGAGTCAAAGAGCAAATAAACCCTAAGTGATTGAAACACCTGCAATTTTGGCTGCCTCAAAGAGATACTTGGGGATGATTTTTGTTTTCCATTTGTCCCAGAGTACCTGGCATGACGTAGCAGTTCATCTGCTGGAAGCACAAGGACTCAGCTGTTAGTGTCGGCACTCTTGTAGATTAGCCCTAAATGCCTTGGTTTTGCAGAGGGTGGGCACTGCCCCATTAGGGGTCACTTGAAGAAGAAGACTTGTTTCAGAGACTTGCTGAGCATCTTAAAAAGACTATGGAGCCAAGAAGGAACCTGCAAGTGGTATGTCCAACTTCCTCAAGCAAGGTGGTTGTCTCTTTTTCTTCCTGCATTGCCTTTTTCACTAATCTTCCTGACCTCCACTGGGTGAGGCAGTGTTTGAGACAGCTGTTGCTTTTATCATACAACCTTATCTTTTTTCTCAAAGCAGTTGATTTCCAGGGCTCAAATGGTTTGTGATAATTGAATTGGAGACAGTCAATGCAGATGTATACAGGAGCTTGATGAAGGCTGTGTGTGTAGTCTTCATATGATATGTCTTAATTTTGAAACGATCAAGTTTGCAGTCTTTGTATTAAAAATTAACATAGCTAGGTTTAAATGTAATTTTATAACTGTACAAAGGGAAAGGGGAGAGATACATAAAAATTAGACCTTATCACATTAATCTGCAGTGACGTGAGTAATCCCAAGGGCATAGACCTTTGGGCTGATTTCTGACCCATGAGATAAGGGCGTGCTGAAGAGCACTGTTTGGGTATAGATGGTGATTGTTGATAGAGTGAGGTGATGTGCCCAGGGGGTCATCTGCTGCTGTGCTGGGGGGTTTTGCAGCCCAGAGCCAGGTTACCCTGAGATCCCATTTAAAGATGAGGTAGGCAGAACACTGGTGCTTCCCAAGTTCTCTTTGACTTGCCTGTGCTGTCCTGCTCTTCACTCTGTTGCAGTCCAGTTTCTCATCTCCTTAAACTCACCCTCCACAGTCCCGCCTCCTTCCCCTTTCTTCCTGTGCTTCCCTAACAGATGCCATCTGCTTCTCCCCGTGTTTTTGGGTACCATCACTGTAGCCTGTTACTTCCGATGCCACCTATCATTTTCCAGAGGTCCCAGGTCTAGATAACCTGGTAGGATTGTATACAATCTTGATTCCAGTTTAAATCTGTAATACTTGCTTGTTCAAACTGTAGGAGAAGGCCAGTCCAATACCTTTGATTGAAGCATTTTAGAGGATTCATCTTACTTCTAGACCAGAGCAATTACTGTAAGCATCCTCTGAGATCAAGCAACGGGTTAATGGGTGCTTTAGGCCAACTCTATGTAAATAATATACATCTGAAGAAAATGCTGTGTTCTACCCTGTTTCTCACTGTTTTGTTGTATGCGGTCTTGCTTGATCTCACCTACCTTCCGTGGAGTTGAACATGATAGTGAAATTACATCAGTTCATAGTGAGGAACGCTGGTTGCTTGTGCTTTTTTTGTTCTCTGGAACTGAATAGCAACATGATAGTGCAAGAAAGAGTGTGTGGGTTCTAGAGACTGGTCTTCCAGCTGAAATGCAAGTTGGTGCAGCTTGGCCACTTTCCAGAGAAGTGATGTCTGTAGTCTCAGCAAGTCATTAGATGTCTGCATGTCTGTCTTCTGACCAATTTACAGTGAGTTTCTTCCTACAGCTTTATTCAGAGGATGGGGAAGGGTTAATAAAAACCTCACACAGCAGCAAGAGGGGACAAAGTAGACATTTTTGGTTTTGTTCAAATGAGCATAACAATTGTCTTTCTTTATGTACTTTGGGCTTTTTTGTTTCATCAAACTAGATGAGGAAAAGTGGATATACCAGCAAAGAAAATATGTTTGCCAACAAAATCTGGCCTTGGAACAGACCAGACTGACCTGAAGTGAAACAGTTGGGACGACAATGATTTAAAAGTCAGACTTGTGTTCTTGGGAGTTTCTGATATAAATCATGACCATGATTGCTATAAACCATGTCAAACTAGATTCATAAAATAATGTCAGTGTCTTAAAACGTTTCAGATGACTCAACAGATTGTACATCTTTACAAAATAATTAATAAGCCAGATGCTAAAAACTGGCACCAACTAGTTTTTCTCCTTGCATTGGCACTGTGTGTAAGTCCAAGAGGTAGGATTTGATTACTGAACTTCAAGTATTTGAAAAGGAGAGAGTATTAAAAAGACCATGGGACTGGTCTTCAGCTCTTGTCCAAAGGTACTTGGGGATCCAAGGACTTTGTCTAGTCTGTGGAATGTTACTGGGAGAAATGACTTGTATTAATGGAGAGATCTACACATCTTACAGAGGAGGGAATAAGGTTTAGCTGGGAGAATAAACCCCAAAACCAAAACCGGAAAAGACTGCACGTCCATCCTAGCCATCTCCAACCTGGAAGGGGTTGGTAAGCCTGCATGCCTGGGATTTGGTCTGAGCTTGGATAGGCTTCAGTTAATCCCTGACACAACCTTGTTGTCTCTATTTTGTGTGTGTGGTTTTCTTTTGAAGTAAGTATGTTTAGAAAGATCTTCAGGCACCAAAAGTTGCCATAGCTCCTCTGGAAAAGAAGTAGCTCCTCTGTGGGGTGGCCCCCGTGTTAGGTGTGCTCCACTGGCTTCTCTTGAGCCCTGGTTTGCCTCCTCCCTCTCCTCTTCCTCACAGCATCTGTGGTCAGACTCTGAGAGGCAGGGACAGGGCTTGCAAACAGCTGGCTCAGCAGAGGAGGGGGAGAGCCAGCTAATGCCACTATTAATATTCTTTCAAAATTGATGGATGAGACGATTATAAAATTGCAGAGGGAAGTGAAACTTAACGGATCCATGTTTTAATTGTATTGTGGATGTTTTTCAGCAGCCGGCTTCTGAGATGCAGAACAGATCGAGCATTTTTGTGAGGATGTTGATGTAGGCTGCAAAATGTATTGTTTTTAAAGAAAGAAAAAGAAAAAGATTGGACCAGTCTGTTTTCCACACTCTGGTGCTCTCAGTCTTCTTCAGTTGTACTGTGTAATAGCATGCAATGTCTAGACAGTAAATCAGATCTGAAATACTGTCCTGATGCATCTAGAGAAGGAAGTCTCCTGCAAGCACCTGTGGTGTCAAGGTGCCCAAGCCTGTGAGGGGTACCTAGGTTCTGGTTTTGTAATTTCCCCTGTGTGCCCTTCATCCCCATGGAAAGGAATGAGGATACTGGAGCCATCTGGCTTGTGGTGACCGGCAGCGTGGGTCCATGTTTCCTCCATGCTGGCATGTCTGCCTTCTGGCACTGACACCTTCCTGTCCATAACACGAGGAAGATCCTTTTTCGGCTGGTGAAGCCCTCCTGCTCAGTCTGCAAGTAGCAGTTGCATGCTGCATGAGGTTTTCTTCTAGGCAGGTGTTTTGTTTGAGTATGCTTCATCCACGATTGGATGAAAACATTCTCTAAGTTTCATTTTAACTCAGGCTTTAACAAAATCAGTCTTCTTTGTAGTGTTGTTCCTAGCTTTTCTTTCCTCTGGGACTGAGAACTTCTCTCCACAGACTCCTTAACTCAAACGTAACCTGTCATAATTCTGCATGTTTTGAAAAAGTACACATATAGGTGGTTTAGTAAAGAGAACAAAGTATCAGTCTTTTCTCTTGCCTCCTCCTGCTTTCTCCCAAGTAAAAAGCTGAGAACAGGACACCTTTCAGGAGTGGGCTCTTTAATTTAAAGTCCCAGTCGTAAAGTTCTAGCATCTTTATCAGACAAGCCTGTTCCCATCAGCTGCAGGGGAAGTTGCTTAAAAGAAGGCACCCTCCGGGGCTTGGAGTGGTGCTCTGTTTTAAAAGTGAATAGTTTGGGGTGGAGATGGTCTTCTGCCTCAGTGCTTTAGCATACCTATTTTCTCCACCTCTCTCATACCTCTGTAAGGATTTCCGAGGTCCAATCTGGCTGTGAGGAGCTCCCCCATTTTCCCCTACTTAAGCTCCCTGGGGCAACAGCTGCAATTCCAGTGGTGAGGTTTAGAAATGGGTTCCTCTTGCTTCATTTCCTGCTCTGGAGTTGGTTGGTATTTTAATGGCTGTAAGCTAACATTAGGAGGGATAGCACACCAGGGAGCTGGACTGCTTCAAGAGGAAAAGTTTCTTCTTGCAGGCAGCAAAACAGGCTTGTTCGAGACGTGATCGAGATCCCTGTGAGTTACAGAGGTGCCTTGGCTGAGTAGGCAGTGAGTGGGGAAGATGAGAGTGGATCACAACAGCTTTCTTACATCCTGAAGGACACAAAATCTTTGCACTGTTTACTCTGAAAATATTCTCTCTCCCTTTCCAGAAGTGCACTGTTTACACGCAGGCAAACGCTGAGATTTTACAAGTGTACGTGCTTGCGCTTTTTGTGCTTTGGGCACAGCTGGCAATGCTGATAGGAGGGCTTCTATTGTACAGACGCTTGCTGCTTAGAAAGTAGAAATTTGCTGAGAGTGGCACTGGGAGCCCAGCAATTCTCCCTTCAGTGAGGCTGGGAACTGCCGGCAGCGGCTGAGCTGTGCTCGGCAATGTGTGTGTGCGTGCTCGCAGCAGGACCGGGGGTGCTGAGGTGCTGGTGCTGTTACTTAAAATATTTCAATTCTTTAAGCTTTTTTTTTTCCTTAGCAATACTTTCCAAATATAATTATTTAAAAGAAAACTTGAATTATGCTATTTTGCAGATGATTGGAAGCCTGTTTTCTTACTTTTGCCGTGGTAGATCTGTTAACATCAGTGACTGTAGCTGCAACTTGCTTGTCCAGGTGTAGCTTGTCTTTGCTTTTATGGGATCAAGGCTGTTATGGTATTTTTTGACCTGATTCTCACAGGATTTCCTTTTGTTTGCTGTACTGTTCTATATGCCAGTTTCCCTGTAAATGTTATGAGAACTGGCAGTATGGGCCTGATGCCAAGGGTAAGGGGCTAATAAAAATACATTTATTTTTATTTTGGAAGCTCTCGCAATTCACACTTTGCTGGCAGGGCAGGTATGGTGTTTCACAGAAGAATTCCTTTCTCATCATTTTGATTTCAAAGTGCTCTAACAGGGTCCATCTGCAGCCCTAGGCATGGCAAATGACGCACCAAGGCCAGGATTCATTCAACAGCAGGAGATGGGGACACAGCAAATGTGAGTATGAGGTCTGTCCAGCATAGCAGCACTGCTGTGGCATCCCTGGAGCAAGGTGTGATGGCCCTGGTGGGGGCTAAAACAAGGTCCTGTTTCTATTTTCTGAGTGCCAAGCCAGTGCTGTAGCCATTCTGCTGTGTTGCTTACTCAGTATTTTGTTCTAGGGAGCCTGAAGGTATGTTGCTGTAGCCGAACAATGCCTCCTTCGTGAGATCTGAGATGCCTGCTCTTGCAATATCTGGCTGTGTCATGTGTGCTGAGCTAGGGACAGAAGTGCTTGTGAGCCCTTACAGTAGCTGAGGGAGCTCTGGCTCCCGATCCATGGCTGTGCTCAGCAGGCTCCTGCTGCGGAGTGTGAGGTACATAGCGCTGTCACAACAAGGGTCTTTCAGTGGGACTTGGCAACTTTTGCACCCAGGGCTGTGCAGTCTGAGGGCACAGAGTTTAAGCTGGGGAGATACTTGATGAGAGCTCAAGATGGTTATTTGCATTACTGATGAGATGATTAGTAGGTGGTGTTCGTGGCTCTCATTAGAGACCTGTGGAAGATTGGTATTAAACAGAAAAGATCTCTGTGTCTGTGTGTAATTTATGAGGCCTTCTGCTCAAACCTCCATTCATACGCTCAAATGTTCCACACTGGCAGTGGGGAAGAGAAACTGGAAGATGCTAATTATGTCCTGTGCTGCCAAATAGAAATAAAGGTGGCCGTGACATGTGTTCTGCAGAGGCTTAGATGCTTCTCCATGTTGTGGATCAGCAGTGTACTGCAGGGCCAGTGTATGAAGAGTGTAGGGGAATCTGATTTTCATATCCTCTGTTTAGAACTGAAGATTGGCTTTCTTTATATATATAAATATCTGTATTTTTATAGGTGACATCAAAGGGCCAGGCTCTTTGGTCCAAAACTGTTTGTTCTTGGTATTTGTCACGTGTATAGCTGACTGAATTAATCAAATGGAAAATGCTTTTTCCCAAACCAGAAAAATTCCACTAAAAGAAATGTATTCCACCTATTTTTTACTTTAAAAGCAAAATACAAAAAAATCCCTCTTCTCTCCTTCTCTCACCCTCTTTCTTTTCTGTTTCTCTTAGTGGCAAATTGAGAAAAGTCAAAGCCTGAAGAAAAAGGTTTGGGTGGGCATTCACACATGTATGTATGGAGGAAAAAATCAAAATATATGGATGTTTCTGACTTACCACAGATAAGCTAGTGAAAATCAGTGATTTATGTAAATGTACCTCTATGACAAAGAAGCATTTAACAACTTGCAAGTTATCCCACTTTGTATTCTGTTGGTAGATAAACATAGGCTTAATTCTCCACTTACTTGCCCTTTCATATCCTTTTCTGACTTACAGAACAGTTGCATTCATTTAAAACTAGTCTAGGGTATTGAATAGCCATGTCTGGTTAATTTTCTTTTAGCTCATTAGCTTTTTATTTTTTTTTTAATGTGGCCATGACAGGTGGTGGCAACTCCTAGCTCTGAAGTGTGCAATGCTCTTCTTTGAGTGTCCTGACCTGCCTGCTGCTTAGCTGTCCCTGGATCACAGCTCAGGAAGCCTCCCTTCTCCATTTTGTGCATGACACACGTGTCTGAGCAAAAGCCAGTAATGGCTTTCAGAGGGTCTGAAGTCACGGGTGTGATATGATGCATACTTTTGAGATGTATCAGCTTCCCCCTTGTGTAAATCAAATCAAACAGGGTAAGGTGCGGATCCTGTTTTGTTTCAGCATGGCTTGCTTATTCAGTGGAAAGGATGCGTGCAGTCATCTAGATGGATGAAACCATCTTTGAGCGTTTCGGTAATATCACACATGACAGAAATTCTGAGCTTCTCTGTGTGAAATACGTCTCTTCCAAAAGAGGAGAATCCTTGACAGTACTTTCAAAACCTATTAGGAAATTGTGGGTTAAATAATTACTCTATTTCCACATTAACGTTTTCGTTTCTTGCCACTTTTCCAATTGTGGCAAGATTTGCAGGTAAGAAGCTGAAAAAGAAAAGTAATATAAGGGGGCAGTTGGTTTGTTTGGGGTTTTGTTTGTTTTACTTCTTTAGTGTGTCTTGTCTGCATCTGACTCCTGGCAGGGTTTTGTGACCTTCAGTGGATCTCATCAGTGTTTTCCATTCAGAGTCCCCCAGGCAGACAGAAACCTACACAGCAGAGCACTGAAAACTCTGAACTGCCCAAAAGGAACGGCATCTTGCACCAGTTCTTCCTCTTTCCTCCTGTGTTGGTGAACACTGAGGGGCGTTGTTTAAATCAGGTGAGCTTTACTGCAAAAGGAAAAAAGAAAACAACATGAAACCTTAAATGTTTGGAGATAATTATGAAGAGGACTGATCACTCCTGTAGCTCCTCAGGACAATCCCGCATTTATTGCTGACCTTATTTCAAGACATTTTTAAAGTTTTTGGAGTTCAGCTTCATCTGAAAACAGAACAGTGGTTTGGTTGAAGTACACCTAGGAAGTGGGGGTTAATCTTTTGTGTTAGAATACATGTGTTTAGACTCTCTTCAGCTTGAATAGTCTTGGAATATTCTCAAAGTGAAAACTGGGAGTCACCTAGGCATTAGCTGAAGAAGAAAAGGTCTTAGGCCACAGAAGTCATAAACAAAAGAAATGTAAGTTGTAGTTCTTTAGTGCTGCATAAAAGGAAACTACTAAATATGTTCCTTTGGTAAGCAAACCAGTTTGTGAACTGGTTTGGTAAATGTTCCCATTTCATCAACTCCTGTTCTAAGATAGGTTTCTGGCACCTCACCTTCTGCAGCCAAAACTGTGGAGATTAGCTCAGTTGGTTAGAGCCTGGTGCTAATAACACCAAGGTTGTGTGTTCAATCCCCATATGGGCCATTCACTTAAGAGTTGGACTCTGATCCTTGTGGGTCCCTTCCAACTCAGAATATCCTATGATTCTGTGAAAAATGTAGAAGAAAGAGGTTTATCAGTACAGCAGTTTCAGCGGATGGCGTGGAATCTCAAACTGATTATTAGGTCTTTGAATTATTGGGTGATGTATTTGGTAGCTGGTATTCTGTATCAGAAGTACATAATGTAAATAAATTTGATTAGAATAGTTCTCGTACACTTTCTGTCAGTCTTTCAACTATATTTTTCTAGTTGTGTAAAGCACAAAACTTCGGGTATTGGCAAAATCTCTTCCTGTGAATGCTTTTCCTGTAAAAAGCTGGTGCAAAGTAGTTCTGTCCTGTCAAAGGGAATGACTAGTAGGTGTACTGCACCTCCCAAATCCCTACAGGTCTCTGTGCCACTTTAAAGGATGCATGCTGATGATGTAGTTGTTCCTTCATCACAGTTCAAGGTTCCCTCTTTCACTGTGCCTTGGCTGCAACTAAAAGACCTGCTTACAGATCTTACACTGGTAGAGGAAGGTAAATGTAGCATCCACCTGCCCTTGCTTCTTAAGAAAGGGTACTTAGCATCTGGGAGGCACAAATACCATATTACAACCCTTGCTCTCCCCAGGAAACCTGAAGCAAATCAGAAAAAGCTAGAGAAGTGGAGTCCCGTAATCCACACAGCGTCTGCCTCCTAGGTCTTAGCACAGTGGCTTTTTGAAAGCAATGAAAATAGATGGCCATATGCCCAGTGCAAGAACTTATTCACTCCACTGTATTTATTTTTATAGTGAAATTGCATTTTCATATCTCCGTGAGAGAGACTGTAGCGGGATACAAATGCAGTGAAGCATTTCTTTCTGTGGACATAGCGACTTGGGCACAGATGTGATGAAACTTGCTACTCTCTTCATGAAAACACATTGAGCTGGGAATACTGCCGTTTTGCATCCTCTCTAAGGAAATTTGGCAATGCAGTTGTGGTGGATGGAGATTGTATTTCTTTACTCTCCAGATCGACATTGCTATACAAGAAAACATGGTTGAACAGGAATAGCTTCAGTGAAGTGTGTCCATGATTTCAGTGAAACATGGGATTCAGAACCACCTAGAAAATAAGAGTATTATTCAATGGAAATTTAGTTTTACTTTTCAGTGACTCAGGAATGCTAACACTAAAGATTTGAGTCATGTTTCTTAAAGATGTTTTAACATGACTTTCAAAGTTATAGGTACATTTCACTGCATTGAAATTAATATGCATGTAAAAGCCTAAGATTCCAAAGTCTGTGCTTGTGAATTGGGCAGTTAGTGGCTTGGCCCCACCTGCATTTTGTGTTTGCATGCAAAATAATTTGTATTAGCAGTAGAGCATTCCATGTGCATATAAAGTGTGTTACAACTAGTCTACACACAACCAAAGTAGGTCTGAGAAATGTAGGAAGCCATGTAGGTAAGCCTGGCTACTTGCTAGAGCTCACTAGATTGTGTCTTGTCTTAAAAACAGAAGAGGGAAAAACAAGACAGAGGTGAGATAGTGGGAGTTACGTGGTTGTTGTAGTTAGGATCCAGTCTGCTTCAAGTAATGCAGTGTGCTGTTGATGTTATAGAATTACACAGGGCTCTGTTTCAACTGATCTCCAAAATGACTCAGTGTAAGAACTGAGGTCATGTGGATTATTTTTAAAAGACCTGTTGGACTAATTAGGCTATGTTATGTGGCATAGTGTTAGTTAAGCATGCCCAGAGCTACTGATAAGAATTCAGCCTTTAATCTGCTGGAAGCAACTTCCCTTCAAGATTCAGAGATGTACAGCAGTTGTAACATATAAAACCCAAAGCATTATAGAAATTAAGGGGGAAGGAAAGAAGCTGCGTAAAGTAGAAGGGGAATTAATTATATGACAAGGGACACACTGAACAAGCAGATGGCTCAGTGTCACAGGGAACAGATAGGTTGCATGAGTGTTTAGTGACTACTTTGACTGAGTCTGTTCATGTGCTTATAATATATATCTATCTCTAAAAATTTGTGGCTGCTGTGATTATGTATAATGGCTTACTATGTAGTTGTTTGAACAAGGCAACAGAGAAAGTAAGACTTCAGACTCTTGCTTCTTTTGTTGGTTACAAACATTGAGTTCCTCTTTCACCACCTCCAGACTCCAAATGTTGCTTGTATGTTATCTGTATTCTCCCTTGCTTCCTGCTTGTTCTCTGTCCCTACCCACCTCTGGCCCCTGCCCTGGCCTCCAGCTCCTGTAGGGACTCCAGTATCTTTTCTCCTGTTCCTTTCTCCATCCTCTTCATACCCTCTGTTAATCTTCAGTAACACTGATGTAAACCAGGCAGATTTTTAGTTCCCCATTATTTTTTGTAGCATATGTATTTTTGAATTTTTTTTAAATTTAAGAAAGGTGTTTGTCCAGTGTTTGTTTCCAGATAGTGTAAATGATGGGTGAAGACCTTAGGAAAAGAATATTTCTACAAAGAAACTCTTAGCATAAACCTTGCCAAATTTTATGTGGCTGAAAAAAGTTGTCTCTTGACCCATAATTCCAGAGAGGTAATTTTATTGAGGTTTAAACTCAGGTTTTATATTGTAGGAAGTCTGTGTCCACTAAAGAAAGCCATCATCTCTTACATACTCTTGACTGTCCAGAGGCAAATTTCAAGTCTGGAAATGTATGTCCATGTGCTAGTGGGAGGGCTCTGTCAAAATTGGGTCTTTGTACTGCCAGACCAGGGGGCAATGTGATCAGATGAGCCAGGACATACGGTGGAATGATTCCAGTGGTTTTTGACAATTGCAGGAAGACAGAGGACTACCTGACTTCAGAAAGCCTGCTGGGCAAACGTGTTGAGCCAGCAAAAGGCTTTGAAGAAATGCTGTTTTGTGCCTGTGGTATGTATGGATGGGTGTTGGATGCTTAAAGACCATCTTTGCTTTTGTGTGACATGTCGGCCCTGTGCTGGCATAGGTTACAGGGTGGCATTGGATGTCCCAGCACGATGTTCAGCGTGGTGTTCTTCCTCTAGTTCAAGATTTTTGATTGGATTTTGGTGCAGAAGAAATAACCCCTGCTGTCAGTGAACCACGAGGGGGTACAATGTTGTATACAACATATCCCAAGAACGTGGTATTCCAGATTAGCAGTGGTGGCCAGTGTTGGGTCCAGAGCAGTTCTTTCCTTTTCAGCAGTGCCTGGTGTTGGCACAGTGTAGGCTAAACTTATGCTGCCTGAATACCATCTTAACTAACTTGTTCTTTGGTACTATTCAGTCTTCCCAGCATAGACAAACATCACTGCATTTATCCTCTTCAAGGGCTGTTTTTACTCGCTGCTTTTTTTCTTTCTTCACCCTTCCCTCCCCCAGTGACACCTTCAGTAATGTTTCATTGCCATGCAAAAGGAGGAAAGCACATTGTCAGCAGCCTACTTCAGACAGAGAAATTTATATCTGTGAGAAGCATTATGTACAGAACAGCAATTACTCAGATCATCAATATTTATATAGCAGATAATAGTTGTCATGGACAAGATGAATATTGTCACAAGAGCAATAGCTGAGGGAGGGGGATGCAAAATATAATTGTTAGATTTCTTTAAATGGGATAATTATTTAACTTTCAAGTGATTGGTGAATACAGCTTAGAGTCTGAATTAAATATCCAGTGGGAGTTCATCAGCTTGTAGTAAGTAAAGGAAATGCCCGCTCCTGTCTAAGCTCATGTCACATGGTGAAAGCTGCCTGGGATGTTGTCCTTTAGATATGGCTTTAGCTGAAGGCAATGATGGGGCCCTCCGAGAATGAGGAATCATATAAAATAACAGAAAAGTAATCAAGCAGCTTGTTTGGAAAATTAATTTTTGTTATGTCTGCCATGGACAGACATTTGTGGTTGAGATGGAGACATGGTTGCATATTCCCTGATTTTAAAAGCATACTCCGGTGTTTGGTGAAACGTGGCCATCCTTAGGGCAGATTTTTTACCACAGCTTTCCAGCATCCTGCCTGCCAGTTGGTGTGCCTCTGGCTGCCTTGGCGCTGCCTGACTGGACAGGCAGCCCAGTGAGTCCCTGTCTGGCCTCCTGGCCAGAGGGACAGCCTAGGTCGTGACTTCCTGTTTGCACAGGAGATGCAGCTTCTGATTTCTCCAAAGAGAATGCCTCCCCTTACCCGCCCTTTTTAACCTTTTGTATGGCAGCGTGATAATTTGAAGAGCTTTCATTCACTAGCAAGAATGCTAGCCAGTTCTGTTTTTGAGACATATTAAATCAAAAACTAACTTCATGTGGGCTGTTTGCTGCAGGCAGTTTATTTACTGACTTTTTTCTTCTGCTTGTGAAATGCCTCTGAATAGCTCTATTTTTTGTTTACACTCACTGACCCTTCAGATGTGACTTCAGATGCGTATTTGAAACCCTGTAACCCCCTGACTTCTCTCAATGAGGAGGAACAGTGGATGGGAGCACTTTGTTCAGTGTTTAGCTCAGTTGGGTTGGCTGTCATTTGTAAAGTCAATCACTTGGTTTTCCAAACACTAAAGCAACACAGGAACATTTTCAGCAGAGTAGATCCACAAAAGACCTTAACTACTATGGTATCAAGCCTCTGGGCACTGTATGCTATGGGATGCAGGTAACAAAGCTTCTTTTGCAATTCTAAGAGAAAAGTTGGCCCAGGAAACCTGGCATCCCAAATCAGGAGACACATGAACTGGCTTCAAGGGAGATTCAAGAGGAGGACTTCTAAGCTGGCAGCCCTCTTTCTGTTCCAGGAAAACCTGCTGAACTTCTCCTTTGTATTCCTTTCTGGAGTTAGGTACCTTCTGCTGAGCTCTAACCAGTGATGGAGCTAGTGTTGCTCTCTCTTGAGTTAGATCTGATACTCAGCCCAAGGGAAACTAAGACTGAACTCCCACCTTTGTCTAGCAGCATTTGATCTTGGATCTTTTTATCTTCATAGTTAAAACCATTAGACTGCCTGGATTTTAGCCTTTTTCCAAATGAATTTTTAATATGAAATAATTAAACATTCATTGGAGCAGGGACAGGAACCTGCCTTCCCCTCACACTCGCTTTTCCTTTCTGACCTGGATATTGAATTATGCACTTCAAAGTGGAAAGGGGTTAGGAGGAGGCATTAGTGGAGCTCTGCTGAACTACTGAAATTCCTGGTACTTAAAACTTTCATCTGGAGAAGGGAAAAGAATATTATAATTTAGTCAGGTTCACCCTTAGTGAAAGAAAGTTTTCTTCTGCCATGAGCATACCCAGGTTCATGTGTGGGTTCACCAAGTCTGTCACTTACATGTGGCTTGGGGAAGCCCTGACCCTGTTGCACACAGATTAATTTGGACAGAAGGCTTGTTTGAAGCTAAATTTAGGCCAGTTTAGATCTTGCTATTGCCAGTAAAACTGAGATGTCCATTAACAGCAGTATTAATAGTTCAGATGCTTGTTCCAGTGCATAACTCTGTTAATAGAGGTGCTTTCTAAATTGCAGACCCAGTATTGCAACTATGTGTGTTTAAACTTCTTCTTAGGTTTTTTTACTGATAGTAGTATAATCTTTGCTCAGAATTTAAGCTTGTGATCAACAGATCAACAGGTTTACTTTCTTAGTTATCTTCTCCAGATCTCTTTGAGGCAGCTGCTGTTGAGACACTGTTGGAGAACTACCTCCAAAAGTGTTAATTTAAGCATTATCTTCCGGCCTGAGGTTCTGCCTTGAGGGAAAGTAAGCACTAACCAGCTCTTGGAGAGATTACTGCAGTTCTCAAGCCAGCCCTGTGATGGACACGTGCTTACACATTCATTGCTTCTCCAGGTGTATTGCAGCTCAGAATAGCTCTTTTTTCTTTTTTTTTGGTGTAAGGAAGAGAAAACAAAGGACCATTGAAGAAAGAAGGTTATCAGCACTACTGGTATTCTAGAATATTGAATTGTGTTGAAATAATGAGTTTGTTCATCAGGTGAGGGTGTTTGTATCTAATTCTCTGAATATTTTTTTTCATTACAGCAGCTTGCACAGGGATGATGATAAAAAGGATTGCTTTCCCCTCATGTTTGATGGGGTACTTGTTGTGTTTTGGCTGTCTTGTCCCATTACTAAGCCCTGACATATTTATATTCTAATTTCAGGATGAGGTGTTAGCAGCATGAGGAAATGGGGTGTTTGCAGTATCCAGAAGCCATGAGCCCCTCTAATTCCATTTCAATGCAGTGTCAAGCACTGGGGTACCACCATGAAGACTATACATCAAGGTCTTTTTGTCATGCTGGTGCAAACGAGCTAAAGCCTTGAGGGGTTTTGATGAATAAGGGTTTAAAGATCCAGTCCTGTGTAGTGGATTTCTTTTAAACTGAGAATGGGAAGAATTGCATGGCAAAGGATGGAGTCAGGGGTATATTGCTACAGGGCCTCAGGAATGTTCTTGGAGCAGAAAAATCCCTCCTCCTTAGCTTCTGAGTGGTAAATGGGTGAAACCATTTATCTCTTCAGTTGGCTTTAATGCTGGTTTGAAGATTTGCCCTACATTGCCTTCTGGAAGAGTTTTTCTACATCCTAATTTTGTTAAAGTTCATTGGTTTATTTTATGAAGGGAATAAAATCCCCAAACAAATCTCCTTTCACTGAAAAATAGAATTGAAGGGTTAGGTTTTGGAATGCTAGCAACATCTCCCATGGGAACTGTAATTAGCATACTTTATTTTCTCACTTGTCTCTTGGGGCTTGGTTTTATGGCTGACTTCCATTTCCTCTTTTCCATGTTTAGTTACCACTGTGGTTATGGGAGATGCAGACTAGCTGGGAAGCCCAGTTCCTGTTGGAGGTTGAGAACAGGGGTCATCATGTATGAAAGTACCTCAAGCTGTCATAAGCAGCATTTCACAGTTCTGAAAATGGGTTGCCAAATTTCCAATATTTAGTAGAAAGGCAACACTTCCCTTAGTATAGGTGACATAGCTGTTTAATTTCATGTAGTTCATAAGGTGTTCATTTGAAACACTAAATTTTCATGAAAACTTACTTTTCTCTATTTTAAATCAGCTTCTTGGCTTAATTTGTGAGCACAAAATACCATTTTTAGGGGCTTGTCCCGCAGTAATAAAGTGTGATTCTAGGATACTGGAGTTCAAAGTATAGCAAGTAGGAGGTGTGATTTGATTTGTCTGAGGAGACCTCTCATTTGGCATAAATATTTCTGAAGTGTGGAATGGAGATATATTGTAAACAGGAATAAAATACTCTTCAGACTTCAGATTTTACTTTCTGAAGTAGATTCCCTTCTTAAAATAGAAATCAACAGAAATGGTGGAATTCTGTTAATTGATCAGACTGATAATATAGTCAGTCTGTGCAGTAGGAAATATGTCAGTGTATGAAGTTTAAGGATGCCTAGAAGACAGAAGCTGGTCAGCAATAGCAAATTAGTGAGAACTCAGTGAAGTTGTTTTACTTCTAAATTTGCTTTTAATAAACAGTGAGCTATTTTTACAGGGACTGTTTACAACTGCTACTGTTATGGTTGGCTAATTAGCAACATCCTTTGGAAAAAAAAACCCTGACCCTCCTGAAAGTCTTCAAACATACAGAAACGGGTTTTTTAATTCTCTCAATTTCACTGTGTCTTCTACGTTTCATCTTGTGATCTCTTGCAAGCTGCCACTCTCCCTGTTTGTGCAACTTCTACAGAAAACCCAAGTAATAGCAGTTGAAAGGGAATTTTAAAATAGATTATGAAATCTAGGGCATGTCAGGATAAGTTTGAGGTGGTCTTAAAAATCCAGTGATTGTCTTTTTTGAAAACTTTTGCTGAATGTTTGAGATTTTAGCCTTTCTCCTCTTTATCTAAAGGTCAGGAAGACTGGAGGCTTTCCTCTCAGACAGTGCATGTCACATATGTTGGCATTTGGGAATTGCCCAGGACTGCTTGAGGAACGACCTGTTTTCCATTGGAAGGATTCCTGGGCAAGTCTGGCCCAGATCTGCTCTTGAGAACAGTTACTGAGTCATATGGAGGGATAAGTGGCAGAAGGAAATACTGGCAGAGCTGGACCCAAGCTGGTTTTCACAGCTGTCTGATTTACAGTCTATGTCTCTTGTGATGCAGCCACATCCCGGATGCAAGGCGATGTGAGCTCCAGGGCTACTCATGGTCTCACCTTGGTAATGAGGAGTTATCTGAAGAAAAGTTAGAATTGTGTGTCACATTTGCTTTCTTCCTTAATTCCTTCTGATTGGAGTCAGTGTGACCCAAAAATAAGTGGCTGCGTTTGGTGAGGGGCAGGGGAAACATGACTCCACAAGTACAGGAACTTTATGGTTGTAGCTCTTGGACGAGCTACAGCAAAAAACCCTTCATATTTTGAGGAACCTGACTCATTTTTTCCAGTGTTACAGGGTTACTGTAACTCCTGTGCTACTCCTTCCTCTGCTGGCTGAAACTCCTTTGTGTGGTCCATAGGAGAAACTCTTATCTTCTATGTTAATGGGTGGTTATGAAATGAGAACAAAAAAATTAAAGATCATGCACTAGCAATTTAACAAAGTGATAAGAATTTACAACTTTGTCTTTTAATAAAAGTATTATACTGTTGCTTTTTCAAATGAGGAGGAACACAGAGGTAGCTGTAACCTGTACACATACATTTTTGAATGAGGATATAATGCTGAGTTGGAATTTTTCAGTTCACTCCTTTACAGGTCTCATTTTCTAGCACTGATGCTCATTTCTTTTGTGTCATTTTAAACAATACACAGTAGCATTTTTCCATCAGCAAAGGCCTGTGCATTTCAGTGACCTTTACTGCTTTCTTTAGAGGGGTTATGCAATCAACATAAGGGAATGAAAATATTTAGTTGTTTTTTTTTCTCTTAAAAGAGGTCTGATGCCTGTATTCTTATGGTTGTACAGCTGACATTTAGGCACCTGTGTTTTGCACCTGCACTCTATTTTTGAGGAGCCTGAAAGTCTGCTTGCAAAATCTGGGCTCATTTGCGAAAATCAAGCTAAAAAAAGAATATAGGTGGATAGAATTATGGTCTTTAAAGCAAGAAGCTCGTGTTCTAATGTTTCCTCTTTGGTCCTCCACCTCCATTAAATATATGATATTTTCTTTTAAATTTAAATTCAGAACTTACAAAGGGATTGACCCTTTTTGTGCCTATTGACTAGTTAGTGCCAGAGAATTTTGCGTGCCTTTCTGAAATTACTTGCAATGCACTTGGCTACATTTTGCTGCCTGGGAACCTTAAAGCTTCCAAGAGTCCTCACTAAGTCTGGTCTCCTCTCTAGAGAGAGGTTGCTCATTAGAGATGGCAGTTTATTGTACCTAACAGCAAGGAGAGTACAAAAGCCTCATCACCCCTTAGGAAGTTCTTGGGAAGTTCTGCTTCTCAATCAGGTAGGTGGGATATTGAGGAGAGCATCCATGCATCTGTTCAGGGACATCTATGGAAACAGGAAATCCAAGTAAGTTCTTACAGCAACAAGTGTGTAACTTGCTAACTTGGAAATACTTCTGTTGCCTCATGATAATCACCAGACAGTTACAAGCTTCATTGCTGCTCAGTGTTAAGATTGGTGTGGGTGTCAGTTATGCTTCATGACTTGTTTTTCCATGGGTGAATGTTTTATGAACCAAATCCACATTGGGATAGCAGCTAGGAAGGCAGAATAAGCAAGAACAGTTGCCCCATTATTTCCATGCCATCAGCCCATCTTTGTGTATTAAAAAATACTTGCTCTAAAAACATGTTTTGAACAAACTTTTGTGCAGCACATATAGTACATAAACCTGGAGCTGAATTGTGCCTCTTCCAGTGGGTGATGTTAGTGAACTATTAAGACAAAAGGTGTTTATTACTTGTGAGGAAATGGGTTTGGAATTCTAGATATAGTGGAATTTCCTAAACACAGTGGATATCGTGGCATTGATTGTGGGCCCTGTTCTGCAAGAAGGGCACATTACTTTGGTTTTATTTGTTTCTCGTATCCACAGATATGACCTTAAACTTTTGCAGTTTTGTGTCTATTTATATTTGGGGTCAATCTGGGGGGAGGGGAACAGAGAAATGCCAGTGATCCACTGACATATACAGGAGAGGAAAGGAAATTACTTTCTGACAGATCTTTTCTGCTATTTCCACATGAGCAGATGGATCCCATGGTACAGGTTTGCCTTTAAGGAGAGTTTAAGCAGTAAATACTTTGCTTTTTGCAAGAGGGCTGGTTACTTTCCATATTTGTATAGCTTTTAGGTAATTCATAAAGACTTCTGATAAAAATACAGGCTTTTTTTCCACCTAGTTGTGTGACCTTCAGTGTTTTTAAACTCTGAATTTTTCCAAGGGAGAACAATGTGGGAGTTGCATCTTTGTCAACTGAACCAATTAATTAACTCTCTAGATGTTGACTGCTATGCTTGGTGGCTAGAGTTGGACAAAACAACTGACTTGCACAGTTTTTCTTTAAAATTTCATTTTCTAAGAGAATGGCACAATCTTTTCTAGGTTTAAGGATACCTCCTCCTATCTCCCCTAAGTTGCACAGTGTTTTAAACAGTTTTAGACTGAAGGATTAGGGGGTTTCCAGCAAGAGCAAAACAAGCAATTGCTCTTACATTTAGATGAGAGACGCAAAGACCAGATGGGCCACAGCTTTTAGGTGGATTTATTTCTTCTGGCTGATGAGACTTCTAGGCAGAGGCTTTACTGACAGTCAGTGTTTGGAAGAAGTGCCAGTTTGATTGACTTTTTGATATGAGAGGAGCGCAAGTGTTGGAGCGAGACAGAAGGCTCAAAGGAGGTTGGGAATCTTCACCGTGCCTCAAGGAACCATCTGTAGTGACACTTCATAACTACGCAGGTGAGCATGGTAGCTGTTATGTGTCTGTAGGGCACAGCTAAAAATAAACAGAAGGGAAACTGGTTTCCTAATCGTTGGGGGGTGTTTTTTGTTGATTGTGCTGTCTTAAAGCAATAAAAGCCAGCATTACTTCAGCTATATACCATGTTTGGAGGAGTGTAGGAGGGTGGTGGGAGGCTAAGTAAGACACTGCCACCTCTCTGTGCACAAGGTGGGAAAGCAACTCTACCTGCCCAGTGAGAGCTCTCCCCTCAGTCAGGGAGCGAGTAATGATCTCAGTGCTTTGGGTGTGCTGGTACCCTTTCTTGCTTCTGGAAGTGACCGCACAAGGTGCACCTCAATTTGCTGATATATCCCATCCAGCACCAAGGTAGAAGCTGGGACTGGCAGCATTTATCCCTGCTGTTTGGGAGAGCTAGGAGAGCAGGGGGGGGTGGAGACAATCATCCTAAACCAAAACAAGCCTTCTGGAGGGTGCTAAAGCAGTAGTGGGACAGCCAAGCAGAACTGGGTTTCTTGATCTTGCGAGCTCTGGTGCTTAATGGTTTATATTCTGGAGTGCCACCTGCTGGCACTTGCGCTTTTCGCTCTCTTTTTTCTAGAGGCAGCTGCTCCAGAAGATGAGAGCTCTGAGCAAAGAATGTGAATGTTAGTAATAAGAATAAGAGTACTAATTATTTGTATTGATCTTTATATTAATTTTTTTTAATTGTCATGGCACTTAAGGATCTTGTTTATTGGCAAAGACCACACTCTGGCAGGTGTTCTGCAAACTCGGCATGAAAGTAACTGGCAGAGGCTTCACTGCTTAAAAAATAGAGAGCACAGTGTGAAGGAGTGGTTTAAAAAATAGAAAATGATTTTTCCAATCCATGCTGTTATTTTCAAAATATGAAGCAATTTTTTCTTTATGTCTTGCTTTAGTAATATGTTTTGATCATTTCTGTGGTTGGCAGAAAAAACCCAAGAGCAGCAATCATTACAGTGAAAGACACCTGACAGTGAAGGCACTTAAGCAAAAGTTAGGAAAACACTGACTCAACTCTAAAAAGTAACAATTATATCAGTAAACTAAATAATTCTGAAAACCTTTTGGCGGGAAAGCAAGGGATGTTGTACTTTGTGGCACAATGTAAATCTGGATCTGGAGCTGAACATTTTTTTCATCCTAGTCAAGATCCTTTAGATCCTTAGCAAAAAACACTTGTAAAAACCAGCAGTCCTATTGACCACATGGTCCTCTTCAGCTTTTAGTCACATCATGAAATGTAAGTTGTCTGTTGAAAACTGTCCCATGTTGTTTATTTTTTTTTTAAGCCAACAACCAAAAAAAGCTGAGTAACAATCTTTGAAAATGCGCTTCTGTGAAACTACAGCTGATAGTCAGAGTGTATTTATCTCATTTGCTTTTGTTAGACTAAGTGTATTGCTAGACTTAACCATTACACATTCAGCAGTAGAGCAATGTAAGAGATGCTTCTGGCTCACTCAGTGGCTGATCACTTCAGAAGAAAAATTATTCCAGAGTTAGTACAAAAAGCTTTGTTTGCCCTTTATGTTACCTTTTTATAAATTTATTCTTCTGAAAGAAAACAGTCAAATTTAAATGAAAGTTGAAGTGAGCTGACATTTTAATGGAAATTTCCACTTTTGCCTAAGGAGAAAGTATTTGCTTAATTTGATCTGAAACTGCCAATGAATTAATTTGTTCACCTCAAAACTTCATTTTTTTAGTTAGCTCTAACTCTCATGCAGAAATCATGACACTGGCTTACAAATCAGAGCCTGATTAGGGGTCCTACCTAACCGGGATTTGGGGCTTCTGAAGTTCATATTTTCAGGCTTTTCTTCAGAAAAATGATGCTAGCAGCCTTCTTTTTACTGAGTATTGAACTGATTATCCATAATCCTGTGAGCCTAGAACTCACTGTGGCCATAGACTATTGGGATTGTGATGAAGGTTTCAGCATTAGCAGTATTATGCTAGTTACCTTGACTAAGTTTGTTCTGCTGCTGCATTGAAAGGACTGCAGAACTAGGCACAAAATTAAGAGGTAAAGCAGTTTGATTCATTTTGATTGTTTTGCTCTAATGTAGCATAACACAGTCCTTTCCGAGTATTTGCACTCCTTCATACAGCAGAAATGCTGTAAGCTATTAGTTAAGTGCTGCCAAATGGATGGTATTTTCACACAAGGATGTTTCAAAAGCCGCCAGACTTTGACTGGCAGAAGTATGATGGGTGACGTCTGGCACAAATTTTGAAGCTCACTGTAAAGAATGAAATTCAGCTTTGCAAAGCTTGGCAGGTCTGATAAACTTCTTGCAGCTACAGAAGGTGAGTGGCTCTTGGAACTGAATACCATCTCTGTGAAGAAGAGCAACAGTAGATTTCATATAATGGGGGCAAAAACAGTTTATCTTCCTCTGCCTGAGCATTTGAGCAGCCAATTGCTGGTCCCCATTGCATCATGGCTACCGTAGCAGAGAGGTTTGCAGCTCTGCAGCTTTGAGCCCAGTGTCCCAGAGCTGTAATTTATCTCAGCCCACCAAGAGAGGGTTGTGGTAGTGCTAACCTGAGTTATGATCATCTCCCTTGAAAACACTGCTTTGCTTAGCTGCGAGACTACCTCTGTCTGCAAACTGTGCTGCTTCATATGAGAGGGAAACCAGTGCAAATCCCCTCACTCTGTTCTAGGCTTTGTTCTAGAATTCTATCCAGGGGAGTCTTCCTGTTTCTGTCATGGGCGTGCCCATGGGCATGGAGAGACCAGAGAGCCTGTCCTGGTATAAATTTGTTGCCTCACCACTAATCCGAAGTTTTATTTGGTAGTACTGGGGCTTTGAGTGACAATGTGGAGCTGGTTGGGATGGTTGGTGTGAAACCAGTTTGTTTAGTTGCAGCTCTTCTGGGAAGGTTGGGTTGTGTTTCCTCAGGTCACATGTTTCATGGAAACCCAGGGTGGTGTAGGGGAAGCAAAGGTGTCAGTACTTGGAGATTGCCTTGATCTGCCTGAAGCTTCTGGTGCTGGGTTCTGTATTGGTTGTGATGATGGATAGTGTGCTAAATATGTGAATGTGCAACTGACCTCAAGAGCCTGTGTCATCCCATTAACTTCAGTGGCTAATGTCAGGTCATGCACTTCATAACTTGTCTGAACTGGAGCTTGTGGAGTGCTTGTAGTCACGGGTAGAAACATGTGGTTTGGAAAAGTATTGGAAGAAATTATTTATCTGTTATAGCCTGCTAAATCTCTTTGGAGGATTTTACTGGTGTAAAGACAGAGAGATAAATCATGAAATAGGAAATCATCAATATGTATGCAGTTCAGGCTTGATCTAACTCTGCTTGTGATCCATATTTGCCATGAGAATTGGACTGTTCCCAAAATTCAGGAAGTGAGGGTGGTATTAATATTACTAGCTGACAGAATGTTACAGGGTGAATGATTAGTTTCCAATAAGAAGGGAGCTTTTGGATCAGTTCCAGTTCCTTTTGGTGTAGTCTGCAAACCAAAATGACCAGAGCTGTGACCTGGAGTAGCTGTAGTGCTTATCAGATGAAGATCATGATTTGTCTGCATTACGAAATGACATAGCTATTGACCTTGAGGAGGCATATTAGTTGGCTATCTTCCACTCTCTTGTGAAGATAAACTCTTGGAAGTGGTGGTTCTGCATTAGCACAGCTGTTACACATTCTCTGTTGATAAACAGAGGGTTTGACTCCTTTGTACTGCCCACTTGGCAATTTTCAGAGCAAAGGTAAAAAGATGAAAAAAGCTCCCCCTGCCCTTGTAATCTCCTTCAGACTTTATTCTACTTGTTATAATCTATGAAAGAAGAGAATTTCCTTACTTATCGTGTGGCTTCTAATAAAATATTTTCTGGTTTCTTAATCCCATCCATCTCAGTGTAAAAGGATGTAAAACTTTGATTCTCATAGGTCTGTTGTGCTATTTTTCCCATTTTTTCTGAAGGAAAAAAAGAAACAACCCCTTCCCACACCCCAAGAAAACCAGACCATCCTAGCCCTTGAGAGCAGCCGTGTGAAGGTGGCTGTTCAGTGATGTGGGACGCACACTCACGTCCTCAGGAAGCTGCGCTGGGTGAGCGCAGAGAGCACAAAACATGTTAAGCAGGTGGGGGGTGTACGAAGTGGGAGCACAGAGCAGCCTCAACAATTAAAACTCTCATTTGAAGGACTTTTGTTTCCTGAGGTAAGTGTGAAATTGAGTTTTCATTTTTTGCATTGTATAGGCAGTATCTGAATATGCGAGTAGCAATTCCTTTCCTCGCTGTTTGGGCCCATAGGCAGGTAGGTTTTGTCCTAGTGTTATCTAAACCCACTGAATGACCTCAGAGAGCAGTAGCACTCTCTCCTCTAATTATAGACGAGTGTCTTAAGAGACTAATTCAAGCTGTTCCACACTCAATCATCCACTGACCCTGTATCAGTGCGAAAAGTTTGCATTTGAGTTTTATTTAAAATTAATTTTTTTTGGATGGTGTATTTTGTAAGTCTAATACCAGATCCTCAGGGGAGGGAGGGAAGAATCTTTTAATTAAGTTTCTGTTTAGGTATCAGGCAAATTCTATCAGTGGCACATGAAGCATAAAGCTCTAATGGGAGAGCAAAATTTGTAATTTAAGTGATCAGGTGCTTCATACCTCTCTCAGCAGTTTGAGTGTCACAGAATTTTGTCATGTTACCATAAATGAAAATCCCTTAGAAAGAAGATGTTATGTTGCATTGAAAAGCCCTTACTGAGCACGAGTTTAGCACCTATAGCTCCTCCAGTAATTGTGGGATTTTGGCCTCAATGACTTAAATTGTGACCTTACTTTAAGTTAGGGAAGCAGCTTCTAAATCTGTCTTTGCCAACTACATAACCACTTGTCCCTTATGTTCTGGTCATAAATAACTACTGGTGCTTTTATTTGGTGGGTGAGAGATAGAATTCTTTTCACGCCAAACCTTCCACCCCCATTCCTTTTGATGTCCATTTGAATGGCAAATGGATCTCTCACTTGGTAGTGGAAAAAGCTGGCTTTTAATTCCTCTCACCATGGGGTTTAGGAATGAGTCAGGCATAATTAAGAGCAACAAACAAAACTGCTAATGGCCCTGCAAGTCTTGTGCTCAGAGTGGGCTATAGCATCATCCCTTAGGATACTTTGAATGCTGGAGATTTTATTTATTTGCAAATTGTGAGGAACCTTTTAATATCCTGTGCTGGGCAGTTTTCAGATTTGGGATGTTTTAGGACTACAGTCATCCTATCCCCTCATGCAGGAAGAGATATGCTAGAACTTAAGAGACAGGAGGAGTGGTAAGGAGTACCTTCACAATTCTTCTAGCAGGACTGAGCTGCAGCTGGGGGTCCCACCTGCTCTGCCAGGCTAGAGGGAGCCTGGGAGATTTAGGAAACCATAGTTCTGGGGCAACTTGACAAGTGGTGTTGTCAAAAACGTGCAGACGTGTCAGAGTTTGGGTGGTGATGCTCCCACCTGCTCCAGGATGAACTGCATGGAGGGCTGCTGACAGGCTGGGTGGGCTGGAAAGCTGTTTGCTTTCTGTCTCTGTGTGTCTGAAATAGGCATATTTCTTAGAATATTTTAATTTCAAATAGTGTTTTTCACTGCTAAAGCACCTGATGTGAAACTGTCTGATGAGCATAGCTGGACTGTTTTCCCTCAGGATTAAGAAACGTTTGCTGACCTGGCATATTGCAGGTGATTAGTAGTGTTTGCTGTTGGAACAAAGTGCAGCTTCTCCTGGTCATATTTGACCAAAATAAGGTCTTTGTAAGGCAGGGAATGTGGATGTTTGCAGATAAAAGGAGAGAACAGTGCAGCTGGTGATGTGAGATGGAACATGGAGCAGCATGTGAGTCTGTGTTATCTTTAAACATCAAAGGTTGGTGTTTTCAGCTGATCTGTTTTTGCTCTAAAACTATAAACTTCTACATCTGCATTCCTGTAGGTGACCTTTCTGCCTCTGTCTCCTCTTGCTGGGGCTTTCTGATGACAATTTCTAAGGTAAATGCTGTGGAATGATACCTTGCAACTAGGCTCCTTTTTCATGATCCACCACTGATTGCTCAGCTGCCAAAGAGGCAGGACAACTGGTGTCCTGTTTGATATGTGCCATCGGGATCATCTGGAGCATATTCTCTCTCCATCAGCATGAATCCTCTGGTGCTGGTAGGCTCATATATTTTAGTTTCACTCAGCTTTACTTTTTGCGGCTTTATGCACCTTGGGCCTGCGTAGCTGATGTTTATCTTGGCAAGGGCTGGACTAAAGCTAAAGGAGTAGTGACAGCTTGCACTGGCAAAGGCTTTGGCTAAATTAAAACACTTTTGTTCTGCAATATTGCAGTGCAATTGTGAATAACTAAATGGAAAACATGGTGGATGTAGGCTGCCTGGCTTAGAGGAAGATTCTTAGAAAACAGGTAATTCTGAGAGAAGAATGGATTTACTTTGTTGTCTTACTGTTATTTTTATGTCCCTCAAAATGCATATAGTCTCTCAGCTGTAATCTACATGGTGGATGATCTGTGTCCATGGGCATACCTGGCTTCTGGATCACAGGCTCTCATGTTTTTCATGATCTGTGGAAAAGCTGGTATGTTCAATGACAGCCCTCCAAAAATCTCAGGCGTAACATGGGGATGCTGCCAGCTGAAGGAGATGGAGAGAAACAGATGGGTTTCTGAGCTTTATTGCAGAAAAGAAATCTGTCACCTTTACCCCGTGGCTCATAAGGTGAAAAGTGGAGCTGTGATGAAGTTGTCCAGGAAATTTGAGGCAATCTGGGTGGTGCTTGCTTGACCTTGGACCAATTGCTTCATCTCTCAGCACTTCTTTTCTTAGGTGATGAAAGAATATAATGATGATAATACTTCTCTCTTAACAAGGGTGTTGTGATGAATAAATTAATTAATCGTTGTGCTGCTCTCAGTTACTATGGTAATTAGTGCTAGAGAACAGCCTAAAATAAATAGGACTGTTTAGTGAAGGATATTCAGGGGAAATCAGGTAGTACGCCCTGGGCATTTGCAGTAGGCCTGGAGTGTTTTGTCCAAACATGAATTTGTGAAAAACATTCACGGATGCTGAATTATTGTAGCAAAAATGCTTCCAAATATTAAATGTGTTCCTTCCTCCTCATTTGAAGTGACTCTAGCACACATTTCCTTCCATATCTGTGAGCAGATGATTCTTGTAATTAGTTCCCCTATTGAGAACAGCACTCCCTCCTCACCCCATCTCCTTTACAGCCTAAGGGCACCTGAAATGAATGAATCTTTCTTCATCATAAATCATACATACTCAGTAATACTGTCAAAGAATTCTTAATGTGTTTGGGGAGTTTATGTAATGAACCTTCCTTGAGAAAGGTGAAGTGTCGTCATTGCACTGCCTTGCTGAAAGTCTGTTGTAACCTTGGTATAGCAAGTAGATCACGCCTAAATCCATGCATAAGTCTGTGCAAAGTTTTTGGGGCTTTCTCTTAGTTATCAGTTAAGTACATCAGCATGCCCCAAAGCCAGTCTTTCAAAGTATGATACGATGTTTAGTTTTCTGTGAATTAGATTCACAAGGCATTGTTAAAGTATATTTTTGGGGCTTTCAAGTTAATATAATTTTGGGCCTTAATAAGTTAGCTGTCCTTACAAAGAAAAAATATCATGTCTCTGTGCAAAGATTTGCCATTGATGACTCTCTCCTCTGACTTTTTGTACAGCTTCCGTCGTGGATATCCAGTGTTTCCCTTTGCACTGTGTTCCAAACATAGCGTTTTTTTCTGACCTGGCCAGTTGAGACCAGTTTATAGTTAGGGTTTGTACAGAGCAAACCTATGCTTTCTTCCTCTCACTGTTGCAGCTACAGCAAACTTCATCTGTTCACCTCCTGCAGCACCTCCTTACACTGTGCTAGGAAGCTACGAATAGCAAGAGCAACAAATGCGCCTTCTGCTTCTTGAGGAGTAAGGAGCAGAATGCCTTGGCATTCTTGGCCTCCTGCTCACCCCAACAAAGAGAACTTGGGGCTCATCTGTGGCCTCCAACAAGGTATTGACAGAACAGATATCATGACTGACAAACAGCTGAAATACTTGTTCTGTTCTCCAGAGATTTATTGCTCTTGAGTCATCCCATCATTTCTCAAATCTTAAAATCTCGTGGCTTGTGCAGAGGACAGCCCAAATCTGCAGGGAGGACCTTTGTGCCATGCTCTCAATCACTTGGCTTTACTTTGACCTTCTGCTGCAGGTGTCATCAGCTTTGCAGGTTCCTCCCTGTGTCTCTGTAACTGCTTGTGAATCTCTTGCCTTGCTTGCCAGTGGCAACCTTATGGATATTGGGCAGATGCACAGCAAGGGAAAGAGGGTGTGGGGGAGGCAGAGAGGTCTCCTGATGCTTCTTTTCATGGTTTGTCTCTTCTTGCTTCCTTTGCTTCAGCTGCACCTTTCTGACACATGAGTTTTGGAGCCTGTGAATTTTCATATCCAGTTAGCTTTTATTTGTGTTACTAGGTAAATCTCGGCCCTGAAGAGCTTCCAATTGCTGTCAGGTTTGTGCCAGGCAGGGTCACTACTTGCAGCTGCAGTTGCTTCTGTCTGTGTGTGTGCTTTCAGTGTTGTACTACCCAGCTCCTACTTCCACATGCATGCCCTTATCCACACATACATACACACAGTCTCTTTCGCAGAGACCTACAGATATCCTTGACAGTATTTTCTGCTTCCTCCCACACCTCTGTTTTCCTGTCAACAGCCCCCTTGCCCACCTTGGGCGTCACTGTGTGAAGAGTGCAAATAATGACGCAGGAGTAGTTTTGGCTGATGGTTGATGTCAGCAGTGCCCTCATGCAACCTGGCTGCCTCTCGGTCTTCATGCTTGAAGCACAGAGAAGAGTCCAGTCTGAATAAGCTCTGAGCGAGATGTTCACTTGTGACAGCTCACTACCTTCAGCTGGTGTGAGGGTGCTTTGAACACAAACCAGAGAGTTCAGTCCCCTGTCCAAGAGATCTGCTCCTCTTGGTATAGTTATTAAAGTAAAGTGGTAGAAGAGTACTGAGAGAGCTTCCATGGCTTTTCCCTTCCTAACTATTTGTGGCAAAATTTATCAAATAGATAATAATGCAGTTTGATTCTGGCTGTAGATGATGGCTTGACGTTCTTCTATCCTCAAACTGAGCTGAGGCAGAATGCAAGAGGATTGTAGAACTTTCAGTATGGTTGGAAATAAAGTTATATTGCACCCGTGAAGCTACGTGTCCAACCTTTGAACAAAGCAGTGTCAGCAAAGGCCAAGGGGTTAGATGGCTTTGGCTACTTTTTAACTTGTCTTTAGTCATGTTCTGAAGGAATCATCCTAATCTCTCTGCTTACTGGTTGTTACTATTGACCTGGCACAGGTCTGATTATTTATTATTTGAAACATTTTGGGAAAATATGAACAATTTATGTCATATAGGTGGTGAGCTCTATTTTAACCTTTTAATTTGTCACTGTTCTTTTCCTTTTTCTTCCGGTTCATTGCACTAATGCTTTAAAATGTTGACCTTCCGGAGAAATGCTTCATAGCATTGCTTAGCATTCAAAGCAGCTTAGATCTTGTTGGGATGGGTTTTCTTCTTTTTCCTTAGAGCACTATTTGCCTGAAAGTGACTTGTGTTTTATTCTTTAGTTCCAAATACTTCATCTCATTCTCTCCTAGCACTAATCTTCTACTGTAAGGATGTCACTGGGACAGGCACGAGGGATGTGGTCAGAAAAATTATCTTGGTCCCAATCATATTCACATCAATAGAAACTGTTTTACCTCTACCATTGTTAGTGGAGTGAGATGGTTGTAGATGATGGCTAAATGAGGTCTGAGAACTTCCACAGCCCGTTCACTGACATCCAAAATGTGGAGGGCAGAACTTCTATGCAGAGATACTGATTTACATCTGCAGGAGTACTTCCACTTTGTCTTTGGGCAGAGTAGTCACACGACAAGGGGGGATGGTTTTAAACTGAAAGAGAGTAGGTTTAGATTAGATATTAGGAAAAAGTTCTTTACTGTGACGGTGGTGAGGCATTGGAACAGGTTGCCCAGAGAAGTTGGGGATGCCCCATCCCTGGAAGTTTTCAAGGCCAGGCTAGATGGAGTTCTGACAGCCTGGTCTCATGGAAGGTGTTCCTGCCCACAGCAGGGGGTTTGGAACTAGATGATCTTTTAGATTGTTTCTAACCCAGGCCATTTATGATAAGCCTTAATTTCTGAATTTCTAGGCACTGGGGCTTTTTCTCATAATAATACCGCAGTATTGTTATACCTGGATTTTTTTAAAATAGATTTGCATATACAGCAAGTAAGAGTTGTGTCTTGTAATGTCTGAGCTCAACTTTGACTTCAGTGTGTGTAACTGTGAAGATTTTGTATGGATACTTCTGTCCAAAATATAAACCTCCTGGGTTGCTTGTGACTGCAAACTAGATCTGATGGTTTCAGTGGTTCCTTCCTGAGTTCCTGTAACTAATTTCTAATCTAGCCTTTGTCTCTTAATGTGTTTTTTTTTTTCAGCTGGGAATTGCCCAACATTGTGGATAGCTCTCTTCCATTTTTCTTTCTCAGCTGCATGCTAGTCTATTAGTGTGTCTGCTCATTTCTGACAGTCTTCCTTTGTGTGTGCCTGTACCATAGGGCTATGGAGATAGTAATGTCCCTATTAGAATAGAATAAAGAAGATAAAACCTCTCCTCATTTTCTTCCACTTTTCCCTTGGTATTGCCTGCACACAGGCAGCAGATGTGTAGCCCCTTCTGCAACAGTGTTCAGCATCCCCTGCACGTGGAGTATCTCTTAAATACCTTGTGTGGTACAGCAGTAGTGCAGACCAGGTGCTGCTGGACCCATGCTGGCTTCATGCTGGTAGGGGTCTCTCCTAATGGTGGCCTCTGAGGCAAAGCATCCTAGAAGTGCTTGTTTGGATGTTTGGCATGTGCTGTTTTCACCTTCAGCTCTTATATGTGTTTCAGAAGCTCCTGCCTTCGTAACTGCAACCCGTGCTCCCTCTTAAGCCACGACTGTCAATGAGTGTTTGTTGAAGCATCTTGTGAGCCAAAATCCACTGCTGTTATGAAATCAGCAGCAGTGCTAGTTCTGCCAGTGTTAGTGATATCAGTTGTTAGCATGTGAAGAGATGACGTGTATTTTGTTTTCCCTATTCAAATACTGGTAACTGCCAAAAGCAGGATACGGGACAGTGTGGTCCAGAGTGCTGTCCTGCATGGCAAACCCCAGGGCTATGCCTGCCTTCTCTTTTGTTACTTTGTTTTACTGACATAACCCATCGATTAGTACGTTGCAACCTAGTTGCTGTGATCTGGGGAGAAGAGCAAGACATTACTGTATGGAAAGGAAGCAGTCCTCTGACAGATGTATTCCTCTTAACTCTAGTTTGGCTGTTAGATTGGAACAAGAGAGAACCAAAGGTCACCATACAAATATTTTGGGTTTTCATTATCATATTCTCTGGATGCAATTTCAGGCTGATACTTCTTCAAATTCAGCAAGGAAGGCAATGTAAAGTGTTGTAAAAATGTCACCTCTTCATATTAATCATGTGTTGGAGTGACCAAAATCAAACAAAGCTAAACAACACACTGTGAATGTAAACACACATGCATTTTTTTGCGAAGCTGTAAGTGATAAATGGAGAAATGGGAATTATTGAAGGAATCTCTTTACAATGAATAGTTTAGAACAAGTTAGTAACAATTTGCTTTTAATTCAGTGCATCATCAGATTGTTTTTCATGGTGTCCAGTGGTCCTGGGTCTAAATAGAGCTTTTTGCCTCAGGTGAGGTTTTCATCAGTGAGAAGGTTTATGTTTCAGGGGCTGTGTTCAACAAGCTGCTTGTATAACTAGGCAAACAGTTAATTTGACTGAAAATAATAATATTCCTTTTAATTATGCGCAAATGTAGGTGTTTCAATATAGTTACCTGGTTGCTCATTCAAGCACAGGCATGAGTTCAGGAGCTTGTGGAAATGTTTCCATTTAAACACACTTTTTCTTTCCCCCACCTTTCATGCAAACTTAGCAGTTGAGCCAAATAGCTAAAAATCCTCAGGGGTTTAAAGGATTAAATGAGAACAATTGTTATGGTGCAGGAAGGGTTGAAAAGTCCTGAAAATACTGCGGGAGGGAGTTGCTGAAGGACCTGGCTAGTGAACTACAGCCACCTCTGTTACGGAGATAAATATAACTGGAAAGGCAGACTGGTGGGTTGATGGCGATTTGTTTGCAGGGAAATTGGAGGAAAAAAAAAACCCAAGAGACCTAGTGATGACTGACCTGAAGGTTTCCACTAGGCTGTTTGGTGAAGGCAGAGGGAAGATGCTTTCTAGCTAAGGATTGCAAATTTGTTTCTCCCACCAGATAACAAGGTCAGCGCTGGTTTTCATTCCCCCTTAGCTAGACTCTTGTTCCCACTGGTTCCTACGAGTAACCTTTTCCTTCACATTTTTCCTGTTTGTCTCAGGTACTGAAAGGTTCAGGCCAGAGGTTTTCCTGTGCTCTCCATAGCCGCTGCCCAGTGCTGTCCTGAGGAGAAGCAGTGTCAGGAAGGCAGGTGCTGCCCTGAGGAGAAGTGGTGGGAAGGCTGCTACCCCTTGCCTACGGGGTGTCAGAGTGAGGCTCATCACAAGGCTTTCCTGTGCTGGCTGCCATGGAGACCCTGTCCCAGGACTCTCTGCTGGAGTGCCAGATTTGCTTCAACTACTACAGCCCCCGCCGGCGGCCCAAGCTGCTGGACTGCAAGCACACCTGCTGCTCGGTGTGTCTGCAACAAATGAGGACCAGCCAGAAGGACCTGCGCTGCCCGTGGTGCCGTGGGATCACCAAGCTGCCTCCGGGGTACTCTGTGTCACAGCTGCCCGATGACCCTGAGGTGATCGCCGTCATCGCGATCCCCCACACCTCGGAGCACACCCCTGTCTTCATCAAACTCCCCAGCAATGGGTGCTACATGCTACCCTTGCCCCTCTCCAAGGAGAGGGCGCTCCTGCCAGGAGACATTGGCTGCCGCCTCCTGCCTGGCAGCCAGCAGAAGTCCCTGACGGTGGTGACGATCCCCACAGAGCAGCAGCCTCTGCAGAGCGGCCTTTCCGCCGAGGTGGGAGCGGAGGAGCCGGACCGGAGAGGTGCTGTGAAAAGCTCCACCTGGTCTGGGGTGTGCACTGTGATCCTGGTGGCCTGCGTCCTGGTCTTTCTCCTGGGCATCGTCCTCCACAACATGTCATGCATTTCCAAGCGCTTCACAGTGATCTCCTGCGGCTGAGGCGGGGAGGGGGCTGTGCTCCCCCGGGGGTTGGGTTGGGTTGGGTCAGCGGTGGTGGTGATGTGGAGCGAGACAATTCACTGCAGCTTTCTCCAGTGACTGCAGGACACTGTACACCGGGGCAGTGGTGTGCCGGCCCGGCTGTGGCTCCTGGCGGTGTGGTGTCAGGCCTCTTGGCAGCCCATGGAGAAAATCACGTCCTGTGTCTGGCAGCAGTGGCACTGAGGAGGACTGCATGCGTCACCATAATCATTTATCAAAGGGACTGCAACTTTACAGTGATCTTTTTTATTGTGTTATGAGATTAAAGACCTCTGTGTAGCTGGTTATACTGTCAAGTATACAGTATGGGTTCTTCTTTAAACACAATAGATTAAAATCAAAACTGCTCCATGTAGAATTGAACAAGAACTGGCGTGCAACTGTACGAGGTGTTCAATACCAGTCCACACATGTGTTATTTTTTAGTAGGGGGAGGGAGGGAGACTTGTAAAACCAAGAAATCGTTTAGCTGGTAAGGCATTTTATATGTTTTAAAACTGCACATTATTAAATCAATTAGGGAGTTGTAAAATAGTTTTTAAAAGGAAACATTTTACAAGCAGTCATTTCTTTCCTTGGTGTCTGGTTTTTTGTCTCTCTGTTTTTCCCTACTACAGGGAAGTGGCACTTCCAATGTCTTTTATTTGAAGGAGCTTCCAAGAAGGGGAGCAAAGTGGGCTAGCAGGAATACCTAAAAATGCAGCCAAAGCAGTTCTACCTACCTGGCTTCTTGTGGAGGATGGCTTTGCATGATAAACATTGGACATGCTGTTTTACTTCCAGTCTGGCAGACTTCCTGATGACCTGGCCTCCATAGCCGTTAGTGAAGAAATAGATCATGAGAAGTCCTAGGACTCCTGAAAGGATGTGATAGCATATTGTTCTTAATTTTCTTTTTCTAGAGGTTGGGTTTTCTTAAATATTTGTAGAGAATTTAGACCTATTTTGCCTCCCTCTTTCCCAGAAAATGCAACTGTGCACCTATGAATGGTGTGACAGAGGAGTTGCTCTAAGGAAGCTTCACCATCCCAACTGATGCAATCATCTAGTAAGACACAGTGATGAAGAGGTACCTGGGAGGAGAACCCAGACCAACCTAACCTTTCATGGGTGGGCTACCCCTCCTAAACCGCTGTGGCTGTCCTGGTGTCAGAATGTCTGGGTGAGCATAATGGAGCCTATTCCCCTATTTCAGTCTTTGTTGATGTTCATAAGGACAGATTTGAAAAAAAAAAAAAACCACAGGAAGTGTCTCCCTGTGAGTGTCATGACACCCCAGTGATTTGCAGTTCGCTTCTTGGGAAGAGGCAAATTCCTGAATGTTCATTGTGGTAGCGCCTTACTTTAAGCAGTCCCACTAGCTTTAGTAGTACTGCTCATAAGTAAAATAGAGCTCAGTGTGAATTTGGGTATTTGGCAAGTCTAAATGCTTAAATTTCTGTGAGGTTTAGGGATTGGATCAAGGGGCACATAACAGACCTTTAAGAAGACACTGTTGATTTGCACTGCTGCTTTTTGCAAGTACAAAGCATAACCTTTGAAGTGTGTCCTCTTGTCATCTACCTACTGCTGTTTCTAATATTTAGAGATTGCTCAAGGCCATATTATAACACAGTTTTGACTATGCAGTGCCCAAGTTTGCCCCATAGATGTCCTTGGGTTTCTGGTTATGTCACAAAATCTAGTTGCTGGTTCACAATAAACATTCTCAGCTAAGACTTCTGTTAGGAACATACCTCTAACTACATGCTGGATTTCTTTCCTTCTCTGTTCCTAAAACACCATTTGCTTCCTTGATTCCTGTTAACTGATGAATAGAATATACGGTGCTTAGTTGTTATGGTGTGTGTTTGGTCATGTATGGAGAGGAACCATTGTGCTGATTTTTATCTACTGTCATATGTATGCATAGCACAGCAAAAAAAAAAAAAAATTCTTCAGATAACACATTCAATGCCTTTTTTGTGCAAGGCCCAGTTGCAGTATGCCTTGAACCTGGCTTGTGAGCATTGTAATTACATGGACACCTCTCTGCAGCATGTTTCATTTGGTTGCAGTAGGGAACAGCAGGTGTTCCTAAATGTGTCTTGTGAACATGCAAGTCTCTTGTTGCCAGTAGGTAGCCAGATTTCTACTGATATCCATGCTACGCTGCTTATTGTGTAAAGGAAAGCCAGTTCACAAAGAAATCCTGCCTTTTGTAAGACTCTGGAGGAAGTGACCAGATACAGGACTCGACCCTCTACTGCCTTACTCTGTCGCAATTGCTGGGTGTACCAGGAGCATATGGCATAGGTGAAAGATGCTCCCAGAACAGCGCTGATGCATTTTGCACCGGCTTCTGTGTTTGGTTATGTGAGTTGTCTGTGAATGCACAAAAATGCAAGGCAGTCAAAGAGCAGGTCCTGACCATACAGTGGCGGTAACGTTGCCTCCTTCCAGCCATACCTGCCCGACTGAAGCTCTTGAGGCCAAGGTTTGCAAGGAACGGCTGTCTTGAAAACTGCCCTCTTCATCCCTATGTGGAAGGTGCAGAATGAAAGAGAAATCAGAAATTAGGTTAAAATACCACACTGCATAACACATTATACAACAGGCAGACCTGGAGTTTATCCGGCATTAATGACATAAGTATTATATTAGCAGAATACCATCCTGTACTACGTAACACCGTGCATTGTTTCGTTAATACGAACTTCCTGTACTTGTGCCTGCTGAAATGCATGTTTGACCTAATTTCTGATCCAGACATTTGCCTGCTTTCAGCCTTGTGTAAGAGCAATAAGTAAAACCTCAAGATTTTTGCCTGCGTGTATGCGCATGGTGTGTATGTTCATTTCTTTTTATAAATAGGAGTTCTGGAAAAGTTTTGTTCTGGCTTTAGAATGTGACTATTATTTTAAATTTTCAGCTGCCATACATGTTAGATCACCTAGCTTTTTTGCTGACTTGTGTAGGAGTGAACTAAATAGTTTGTTCTAATGTACAGTATTAAAATGTTTCTCAAGTATGTCAATAGTCATACTACTTTAAAAATGCAGTGCAGTTTGTCCCATTCCTTGGTTCAATACCTGGCATTAAAAAGCGATACTGCTATTTTTTTTTTTAATTATTATTATTATCTTTAAAAGACAAGCTTGTCTTTGTAATTTTTCCTCTGTGGAGAAACATATTTGGACTTGTGTCAAAGTCATCAGGTTCCGGGTTAATTTTTGTCCTCTGGTGTCCAGTAAGAAATCACTGCCCAGTTCCACCAAAAAGAAGGATGGAAAATTACTGTGACACAGTACTGTTTGAGAAACCAAAACTTATTCTAAAATGTGCACCTGCATTTTTAGAGCACATTACTCTGTATGAATGTGTATTTATTTGCTTGTTTAATGGGAAGGATGTGTGTGTTGGGGTCCAGCTTAAGTTTTTTTCCTGGATGGTCCCAATATCCATTGTTGACTTGTGCTTTGCTGGCAAACAGACTTTAGGGTTCACTCAGTGAAATTTTGTTTAGTGAATTTTAAAAATTCAAAATATGCAATTTTGGTATGCAGGATTTTTTTAGGAAATTGTGTGTTCAGTGATTGTTCATGCTTAACCAAGATGTAAAGGAGCCTGTATGTTTTGTAAACATGGAGCAGTCATGAGTCCAAAGTTTCATCTTTATTAATGAAGCTCAGTCTGAATAAAACATTAGCAAGAAAAGAATGATAGCAAGTGAATTATGGTACCTCTGTTATTTTGTCATCAAATGAAGAGCATGGAAGGGAATTTGGCAGAATTGCTCCATATTTTACAAGGGGGTGGCTGAAATTCAACACTCAGCGTTTTAAGGCAAAGTATAAAGTATGGGTTGTGGTAAATTGTAAAAGGCCATTCATGTTTTAATTATGGTGGAATATGGAATTATAGCTGATGGCTACTGAACCACACAACTTTTCTTTTTCTGTTTTAATCAAATTCCTTAAACATTTTAAGTAAACATTTTGCTTATGGAAGTGAGGGATTGTTGTCCTTGATTTAAGCATGTATTGCACAGACTAGTATGCTGGTTTCCCCTTCCCCTGGAGACTCCCTTCCCAGTCACTTTATTGCTGGAGTCCTGGACAGCCAAATTTGTTTAATAGTGCAAATGATTTTCTGGAGTAGAGAAGGCTGATGTTGCACTGGCTTTGCTACATTCACAACAGGGCTAAACCATAACCAAACAATTCATGTGTGGTTTGAACTCCTCTGTAGATGTCCCAGTGTCAAAAGCTCCAGGCACCAGTCTATTGCGTAAATTGAGCCAGGCTTCTGTTCCCTTGACCTTTTCACAACAATGTCAGGTAGCAGAGGATGATGCTTTCTTGCACTCAGAGTGAGGCTGTACCCACTATCCACAGCTAAACGTGGAACTTGGCCTGCTGTCATGATACACTTGCGTGAGTACTGGGGGAGGCATCACATGTCAAGAGAACACCTCTCTAGTAAATGTTGGGGTTGAAATGCTTTATTGTCCCAATTGCACAGAAAGCGTGGCTTGACGTTTGATTTTTCCAGATTTTTTTCTGTGGATGGATGGAGGGGGGAAGAAGGGAGGGAAGAAAGTACATGGCAGCAAATGAATCCTAGCAGCATCTGGGAGGAAGGATCTACTGGCCCTGAAGACAAAGGTTTTTGTGCAAGAGCTTCAGTATGACAAGATAACCAGGAAATGCTGCAATGGATTTAGAGTATGTTGGTGACCTTTCTGGTGCTGTACACTGTTCATAGGCCTGACAGCTGGGCTTGTTTTGTTCTTTGTCTCTTTACCTCTTGCATGCTCGTGTCAACAAGCAAAGCTGCTTGCTTCAGCCTCAAGTTGAACAATTTTCAAGACATTTCTTAAATTGCCCTGAGCATCTCTAATGGAAAAAAACCAACCTTCCAATGCTTAATAAATGTTCAGAAAATGCATTTCCTTATGCTTAAATACCTTTTTATTGTAGTTCTAAATAATTCGTATAATTTTTTGTGATAGTGATGTTCCTGAATATCAGAGCCAATTCAAGGGAAGAAAACAGCCAGAAGAAAACATTTCTTTTCCATCCCACAGTCCCCTTTCAGATCTACAGAAGTCTGTTTTCATTCTCATCCATATCACACTGAAGCACTTAAGCACAGGGATGAAATGGGAACTCAGGAGACATGCATGGAGCATCTATACATATAAGCACAGGGATGTGTTCCTATGCTCGGGGAGAGCATACACATAGCACATGCTCACATATCATCAAGAGAGATCAATAGGATTGGTAAAAGAGCCTCAGGCTCTTCCATCTCAGGTGCTGGGATGATGAGGTGCTGAGATAGCTTGGAAACATGAAGCCTCAGTTCTGCTGTCTGGATTTCACGTGGGATGAGTTGCCATCCCCTCTGAGCTGTCTTCTGCAAACTGACTCCTACTGCTGTTGGATGGAACTCACTGCTCCACAGTTGACATCTCCTCGGGTGAGGAGCCACACATTCCTCTCTGCTTCCAGGCTGGGATATCCACCCAAAAGGGAAGAGCCAGGTACCTAGGCTTTTAATTTATCAGAGGTTTGTAAGTCCAGATGGAGGTCTTTCGAAGCACAGCTGCATAGAGCACTCCTGAAAGCTTGAAGGCAACATACAAACTTGGCCTAACTGGTTTGAAAGAGTGACGAAAGGGTGGAGAAGGAAAGGGCACCTGAAAATGAGCAAAAGATTAGACAGTAGCCTGGAAATTCAGATCTGTATGTGCAAAAACATCTACTGGGCATGTTTTGCAGTCGCCTGCATATGTCGTGTCTGTCAAATTGTATCTCAAGAATAGCACTGAAACTCCAGATCTTGCTTTTCTTTCAACACCTTTGAGCTGGGAAGCAGCCTATTTCAAAAGTGCAGTTTTCTGCCTCACTTGATGGATGTGCAGAATTTTTTTAGGGTGCTGAATCATCACTGAAGCTCAGGACTTGGACAAAAACTGAACTGGAATTCAGCGGGAAGAAACCGAGGTAAAAGGGCAAAGTCTTGAATTCTTAGAGTGTGCAGGTGTGTCACATTGTTTAAAATAAGCACTTCTTTTATTTGAATGTTTGTTGATTGAATGTACAAAAGCAGGTAGCTGTCTCCCAGAACAAATAATGAAGTTGACAAATTGGTAATGCCAAACAGGTAAACACAGGACTTAGTGAACCCATTAGATCTGAAGAAGCTGAAAACAAAAGAAGTGGCTATTTGGTACAGTTACTACACTCAAAAGAATTAGTAGGATTAGGTTATGGGTGGTTAGGGGGCTGTAGCTTTCTGGCTTGGTTTTCAAGATTAAGTGGAAAAAAAAAAAAGAACTGAGAAACCTGAGTGGTTTCAGGCTGGAGGTTATTTACATTCCTATCTTGAGAATTATGAAAAGATGAGTATGTTGTCACTGCACTCACTGCTCAGTTTGGGAAGCATTGTCCTATAGTGCCTGCATGCCCTGACTGGGTCTGAATCTCTGGGATTAGTGTCTGCTTGAGAGAAATCTGAATCTGACTCAGGATGTGAAAAAAAAAAAAAAAAGATATTCTGCAAGATAGTTTGAATTCAGGTTGTCATTGTAAAGTGTGTGATCTCACTTTGAAGAATTTAAGAAGGGTGGTGAATCTCACAAGACTTTCAAAGCAGTTTGTCATGTGGAAGACACATGGGACTGGCCATGAGCATAAAAGGGAGCTCAGTTCCCAAGTATGGCCAATTTGAATTGCCAAGTTGAATTGCAAATTAATAATTTCTTGCCTAATTTTTTTTGAATAATCATTGCAGATGTTTCTTGAAGATTTGCTGAAGCAATGTATTCAAATACTTGAGACATGATTCAGAAAAATATGCTAACTGAGAAAGCATTAAAGTATTAAATCTAAGCCAAAGGACTTCAGTCACAGATGATTAAATACTTTCTTGAACAGAGGTGGACTTCTCATGTAGGTGTTTGTTTCTTGATACTTGGCTAGTCTGCACAATTCTTACAGAACATTCAAAATAAAAAACTTTGCTTTGGGGAAGGCTTTATGTTGAAATTTGAAAGTATATTGACAAGGAGAGGCTCTACACTAATGCAGCTGTTTTCAAGCACTTGAGTCTAGAAACTTGTAACTCCCGTTACAAGGAGTTACTTTCTATAACTCCTCTTTTTAATTGCTTATTGCAACTTAACTGAGGATTCTTAACTTACGGTGGGAAAAAAAACTTGCAGTTTAAACCCACACTAAACCCCACCCTAGGAATCCAGAGCAATGAGGGTTTAAAAAATTTAAGAAAAATAAATTGAATTCTAATCACCTCTTTTCTGCTATGCTAAAATGCTGAGGGATTTGCTAAACCTACAGTTTGATAAAACCGAATCCCTCCTTAATGGTTGTATTTACTAAACCAGCTCACTGCAATGGATACATAGCATGTTCTTTCCTTTCTGACCTCCTCAGTTTAGAGAAGACAGGATTTGGACAGTTGTAGCTGGATTGAACAGCATGATAAGAGTTGTAAAATGTTACCAGCAAGGAGTGTGGTTTTGTGATAAACAAAGAATTGCAACACTGAATGTCTTTCGGCAGCCATCCAGGCGGAACAAGCGTGCAGCAACTCCAGCAAACCTCTGGGATCCAGAGAAATGTCAGGAGTAGTGCATAAATGAGGATATTTTTTTAATACCCTAGATACTGTCTGTGTTTGTTATTGCAGATGCTTGACATCCTTGGGTTGGGTTTCTTTCTTTTGTCCATTATAACAACAAGCCTAAAAAGCACTTTGTTCTGCTTCCTTAGGAGTGTGCCATCTCCTGTTTCATCTTCAGCCCTTTGTTTGGCCGTCCTGTTTCCCTGCAGATTTGCAAGGAGAAACTTACCTTTCTATGTATGAGTGACGGCAAATTTCTACTGCATTTTTAGTGATGAAAATGATAACAGTGTCTCAACAGAAATAGGAATGTTTCCAGAGCTCCAGAGTCTTATTTGCAATACACCTTTATCTGCTGTTATTATCATAGGTTCTCTCCAAATCACTATTTTTATTTTTTCTTTACTATAACACAAATATTTTTGAAAAAAGCAGTAGCAAAACAAGAGAAAACAACTCAGAGACTGGAAATTATTTGCACAATATGATTCTTATGATAGAATCATTCATTAACAGCTTTTTTTTTGTTGTTGTTCAGGGTATCAGTGACATTAATTTTGTGATTCTACTTCCTTTGGTGAGGGAGGGACATAAGGAAGAAGAAGATCCATATTCATGGCTCGGATTAGATCTGCTGAGTTTCAAAATGTATGTATGTGCCTCTGTTTTGTAATACCTCATGAACCTCCTAACAGCTGAAAACTGCAATAGCACCAAAATCTTAATGAAATATCACATGCTGCCTATTAGGTTTAAAATGCCTGCTGAAATGCGCAGAGCCTGGACTTTCTGGCTGTCAAGCACACAGAGCACTATATGTGGAAGTAGTTTGACTGTCAGTTCTCCAAGATCAAACTCGAGTTTTATGCCTCATTTAAAGCTGTTAGCAGACTAGGACTCTGAGGATCTCTGTCATATGTCCTATATGCAGTGGCAGACCTCATTTTATAGATCTGAGGCAAGCAACCTCTGATAAGGAGACATTTATGAGTTTTGAGGGCAAATTATCCATCTTCTTAAGAGATTGTTAAATCCTTGATTTAGTTAGTGGCTCAGTTTTTGCCAAAGGAAAATAGAAATTTGGTTAAATCATCCCAGTACTGTCCACTTTTCCTTGGTGGCCTGAAAGGAGGAGGTGTCGTGGGATGGGTGTTGAACCAGGTGATGGGATGTGAATCTCTGTTGGAACAATGGCCCCAGAAGAACCTACCACAAATACGCTCCTTGCTGGAATGGTCCAACATGACGTCTCTGGCTAGAGCACGGGGTCTTACGGTTTCTCTGCTGTAGATGTGACTTTTAAGGTTTAAAAGAAACATAGGACCCTTTCTGTAAGATTCCTTCAGCTTTCTGTGTTGTCAGAAATGTAGAGCTCTCTTGGCCCCCTGGTATGCTGCAAACTGGAGGATCTGCCCTTCTGGTCAGCTTCTGGTGAGGAAGGTAATCCCAAAGTAGGCTGCCTCATGACAGGGCACTGTGTCGGATACTGCATCTATTGGTGTGCTGAGGGTTAGTGTGCTGCTCAGATGCTCTTTTGTGGTAGCCTCTAAAAAGTATTTCTCGTCCTCCTTCCTCCTCTCCCACCCTCATTTTACTTACAACTGTTTTCGAAAAAACAAAAACAGGCACTAGGAAAAACAAAAAGAAGAGTAAAGCTGTTCTTCATTCAGGCCACGTTTATACCATCTGTTCTGCATCTATTTAAACTCTGTTGGGAGAAAGCAGAGGTGCCCCTGAATTTCAGCTATGCTCCAAATGAATCCCAATAGGCTTCCTGTTTTGGAGACTAAACCTTGCTAAGAGAGGACCTCTGAGAAGAAAAATTTTTTTAAGTTCTGGGAGTCGGCAGATGCAGTTGGTGGTTGCTGGAAAGAGCAGAGGGAGCAGTGGCAGTCCTTGCAGCGAGGCGTCCTCCCTGCTGCAGTCCCCGTGGTTGGAGACCAGCAGGTCTGTGCAGCACAGGGCAGCAGCGGGAGGCAGGACCGGCTGTAAACACACACACACACACACACACACACGCATATATTCTCTCGGGGTGCTGCTTGTCAGCTTCCCAATGTGTATTTTGAGCTACTTGCAGTTGGTATCCGTTTAAATTACTTCAGCTACAGTATCCCTGATTGCTCCAAAGGCATTGCAAGTGAGCTGTAGCCTAAAGCAGACCTAAAAAGCCCATCCCACAGGGCCTGTCTTTGCACTATCCACATTAGCAAATGTTTCTGTATTACTAAGGGAGATAGGGAGCAGTGAGGATGGTTGGATGGCTGGGGTTTGTTTTCTTTTTTTGGTGAAGGCAAATAAACTTTGACAGGTGTTAAAACAAAAAGGCAAAGGAAAAATACTGAACAATCTTTATGTCAGCTGAAGTGTCCTCAACGCAGCTTTGAAGTGAGAGCTAGTTCTCTGTCTCAGTGCCAGCTTTGAAGATGTGTGTACATATTCATGCACTTAGTGTGTTAATTAAAACAAGAGCTGAATGAAGGCTTGTCTCTTATTTTAAGAATGGTTGCAGCAGAAGCTGGAAGGTTGAGTCTAGCCTCAGGCACACAGGTATTACATGGCTCTCCCAGAGCTCTATCACTGTCTCTGCTTCTTGTTTTACACTGTTTTACATGGTCCCTTGCCTTCCCTAGGCTCCCTCCTCGGTCCTCATTAATTATATTTTAGCTAAGTAAGCAGGCTGGCAGCATTCAGTGGCTGTGAACTGAAGTCCTTGATGTGTTTCAAAAGCAAGAACACATATAGCTTGGTTTTAGATGACTTCCCCCTTCTTTTCTTGTGAAGGGCTAACCAGCCTCTACAGATACAGAACCTGCTGGGCTATCGGGTCAAAACCTTGACAAATATTGACTCTATGAATGTGAAATCAGAGTGCTGTTGATAAATCTGAATGTCTGGAGAAGCATTCTTTGCTTGCTATGTCTGTCCTAGAAGACATCTCAAATATTGCTCAGTTTTTAACTGGTCTCTTCTCCCTGTCACCATTTTATTAAATGGTATTTTTAGGTCAACCTCTGTAGTCTTGCCCTTTGTATAGAGGATAGTGCTAATTTAATGAGAACAGTTCAGACACATTTGCTATAATTAAAATTCTTAAAAATTGTTTTGAATAGACTAGTGTGTGCTTTTTTTAAAATACAAGAAGTAAAGTTGGCTGGGGCATTCACTCATCGGTTCCACTGAGAGCTTTAATAGAGTTGCGCAGTAATTAAGAAAGACTGAGATCCTCAGCCAGGTTTCAGATGGGTGGAGGTGACATTCAAGTGGTCCATCAAAAAACTGCTATTACAAGCTTGTGAAAGAGAGGAAGAAAAATGAATAGTTTGCGCTCCCCTTCTTGCCCTGGCCAACTTTATAAGTTAGTACAATTTTGGCCTTGACGTGGGTGCAAATCTCTGTCCTTTGGGACAGTACATGTTGTGACATTTCCCTATGAATGCTCTGTGATACCTGAGTGCACATGTGCTCATGCACACTCACACCTATGCTCATGTGTGTAGGTCTAGAGATGCTCTCTTACCTCCTTAACTTACATACATCCTTACAAATATGAAATTAATGGGCTACTGGTATTAACAAATGTAAATCCAGTGACTTCAGAGGATGTCTAAGGAATTACAACACCCAGAATGAAGATCAATAGATATAGATAATTTTTTATGTTCAAGTGTGTGTATTATTCCGAGCAAAAGTGCAGCTCATTTTCTCTATAAATCTTCCATTTTTTAAGCCTGATTTCCTATGGAAATGAGATGTGCACACACAGACTCTGCATCTGTGTGTCCTTTTCCACTGACCTTTCAAACCAAATTTAACAGAGCAATAGCCACCTAAAAGAGAATTAATTTTCTGTTTTGAAGATGTATAGGTAGAAGAGTAGAGGGAAGAGTGAGACACAGAGAGACAGATCCTGTCAGTCCCGAACATAGGAAAAAGTTGCAGTGTTTATTTGAATCTTACAATATATTAGAAAGACCACATGGCATATACCCTCCAGTAAAAGACTCAAGCAGAAGAAAAACTAAACTTGGAACTTGCAGTGAACGGTGAGATAGCACACACAGGAAATTAGATTTTATTTTTGCTTCTTTTTGCGTAATTCCTTTTCTTTTGAAATGCAGCCTCTTCCAGAATTTTATACATATATTTCAGTCTTCAGTGATGAATTATGGTGGCAGTGGTTGCCAGTATACAGCCTAAGGTAAGTCGAGTTTTGCAGTCACCAGAGGCTGAATCTCTTCTTAGTAGAGCCACAACACAACTCTGATGACATCACTTTGGATTTAGTGACTTTAAACAACTAAGCAATTTCACTGAGATGAGAACAGATACCAACTGGCAGAACTGTAGAGGTGCATCATCAAAGGGAAATGCCTGGTAATGGTGTATCTGATTGTGTTTTAATATCAAAAGCAAGGCAAAACGATACAGTCCTCTGTCATTTACAATAGCTTAGTAAGTATGGTTGGTTTAGCTGGGATGAACTAAGAGTGTAAATTACATTTGTTAGGTGAGGTAACATGTTTTATTAGTTGAAGCAATACACAGGAAAAAACGTAAATTTTTGTGCTCACAAGCTCCTCTTCTTCAAGGCTGCAATAAGAGTAGCTGACATCAAAACTACATAAAGGCAGATGACAATTGTCCTGAATTTGCCTTAGTTATACCACTTACTTGGAGAGAGTAAGGGGGACACAGTCTATGAAGGAGAGAGGAAATTTTATTGAGAACCAGGAATGTTTTTAGCCAAAGAGAACAGGTAGAGAGTGAAAGAGGCAATTTCACCAGTGAAAAATTAAAGTGGTTAAGGGAGAAAAGGCCTGAGGGAGACTTATAACTTGGCATGAAATACTGATATTCAGTAGATCCCAGTCTAACAGATGAGGAAATGTCAGGATCTAGTACAATTGTTAATTCCCAAGCCAGATGGAAATATTTTCAAATAGCGATGTTTTTTTCTTTCCATCAGCAGTCAGGCATGATGGACATTTCCAGTATCTTTAAGTAATACCAAATAGGGCTTCTGAGTAAAGCTCAATAAAAGGGAATTTGATATTTTCAGTTGTGTAAATCTCATATAAGGAAGATTTGTTCAAAGACTTTGCTGCAGTGAGTAAAAGATTTTTTTATGTTAGCAAGCTAACTAGAATAGCTTGAAGAGTGGTAAGCAATGAAAACACATCTGGGAAGCAGAAATTGTGCATCAGTTACTGGCTCAAGCAGATGTAGAATGAGAAGGGAGAAAGAAAGACTGAACTAGGCTTACCTGGGGGTTGAATGACCATTAGTAGATCCAGACTCCCCTGAACCCTGCACTTGTGTCTGCCCTAGACTTGACTGCTGCAATCAAGGGCTGCATCTCCAGTCTGAGTGTCACACATGGCAGCATGCAATGCATATGAGAGTCTGGCAGCCGTAACCTGCTCAGCTATTTGTGTAACAGGCAGGTTTGCTCTGCTGAGCATGTCTTTTGGTGGGATGTATCTGTACTTCTCTGATTATGAAAGGAAAGCAAAATGGGGCCATTTGTAGCAATTCTGTTACTAGGCTTTCTCTCCATTGCCAATGTGGGAAGCTGGGAGGAGGCTCCCCACAAGAAATGGAGTGAGGCAACAGCTGCACACAAAGTTATGAAAGATGTTGTTTCATCAAAACCACCCCTTTCCCACCAGCTGAAGGCATTATAAAAGATTGCTGGTAGCTGAAGTCTTACACAGGAAGACAAGTTAAATTATCACCATGTTCTTCGTGGCCTCCTAGGCAATGAATCTGTGAAGCAGTGAAGTGGTTTGTTGCTTTCACCATGGAGGAATTCATCACAGTAGCCAAATTAATGACTGCTTTTCAAAATTTTCTCCAGCTATCTGAAGAACTGATTTGCTGCCTGCTGTTTGTTGTCTGTGGCATTTTTAAGTTTCACCCAGGTGAGTGTGTTGCTTTGTGTGTTTAATGCCCGAATACAGCCTTTCCTTACGGCGGATGAGTTGGATGGGGAAACCTTCAGGCCCTGGGAGTTAGTCCATTACCTGGAAGGTGCATGCCCTTCCCCCCTGCCCCCGCCACGTGGTCCGGCAACCCCGTAAGGAGCTCACACAGACCACCAGGGAGGGATGGATGAAAGAGGAAGTTTATTGTGGGGATAAGGGTTTATAAGGCTTTTAGGAGGGTTAAAAGGGGACCGATTACAGGTTCAGGGTCTTACAGAAAAACCAATCAGGTAAAGAGTTAACAGGCAATAAGAAGGGGTTAACAAAGGCCAGTGAGAACACCTCAGGACATCTTCCCAGGACACTCTTGTATGGGAGATAAGAGTCCTTCACAGAGGGTGTCGGAAAGAAGGAGCAATGACTTTGCAGGAATGCAAAAAGCCGTTTTGAAACCTGTTTAACATTTTTTCTTCTTTTTCTTCGCTAGTCCACCTCTGACAGGATTTTTTCCATCCTACATATGGTAAATCCATTGCCACATCTCCTCCTTTTGTGTTTTCTAAAGCTGGATATGCTTTTAATGATTGAAAGGTTTTGACACAACTGAGCGTGCATGGAAAGACACACATAAAAAGAAACACTAGTACGATAACTACAATAATTTTCTTAATAGTGGAAGAGAGGCCTTTAAAGGGCAGCCAGTTGAAAAAATCATCAAAAGTCATATGATCAACTTGACTGATTTCATGAACTAAGGACTTAAGCTGATTGATCTGGGAGTGGATAGATTGGGAATGATCAGAGAAGTTGAGGCAGCAGAGGCCTTCAAAGTCCTGACACCCATGGCCATTTACTAAAAGGAGAAAGTCTGTTGCAGCATGATTTTTTTAACAAGGCTTTCCTATTGGTTTGGGTATCTTGTAATAGATCATCAAGGGCGGCACTGGTGGCATTAGCTGCTTTTGCTAGCCAACATCCCATTCTGGTAAGGAGCACTAAGGCTTCTGTGGAGCTGACAACTGAAGCGTGATACCACCTAGAATGTTTATGGTGTTGGACCAAAACTGCATGTTGGAATTGCATTCTGCTGTGAATTCACTCAAGAACTGCATTTTTGCTAAGGGATGTTCTTCAGCTGGAGGTGGGGGTGCTGCAGCCACAGGGACCTGCACTGCTTTAGGTGGAGAAGGTGGTTTTGGTTGTGATGGATAGAAGTTAAGAGATGGGTGTAAACCTTGGAATTGCCTACGCACTCTACGGAGCTTCTTATGTGGGAAGGGTGAGGTTGTTTGGAGGTTAATGTTTCTTTTTGCATGATTTTTGGGACTTACAGGTAAAGATTTCATAAGGGTAGCTGGATTGTACAGTGTTAATTTTCCAAATGTGCAAGGGCCTCCAGCAGCTAATCTAGGAATCATATTCCAGACTCTAAGTCCACAAATTAAAAAGACTCCTTTTGGAAGAATAACTGAATCAGGGGTAGCATGTATCTGATAAGGAACCTTTTCCTTGCACCAGAAACTGAAGTTGGAATAAGGTCCATAAGAGGTGACATTAATTAATTCAGAAGAGGCAACATATTTGTTGTGAATGAAGTAAAAACAGAGAGGAGATATAATACTCCCCAAGATTTCTAATTCCTCAGGTCTCTGCCACTGATAGCTAAATGTCTGTCTATCATGTGAAGTTTTTGCTGGTCATGTGAGACAGTCTAAGAATGGATTTCTAAACTGATCATGGTCATCACACCAGGGGATATATTGATTTCTAAAATTGCCCTATTCTCTTGGTGTCCAGGGGATTCCTACCAGACAGGTCTTAAAAGGGTGAGAGGAGTCTAAGGTAGATAAACAGTTAGAGTCAGTATTTAATGACTGTGCCAGGTTTAGCCAAACATTTTGACCAGATAGCATTACCCAGTTTGGAATTGTTGGAGGAGGTGTGGCAAGGGCTCCTGACGTTAAGTCTTTCTGAGTTGCTGGTGTTATGCTGCACACAAGAAACAAGATTATTCCGAAAGTGATACTGATGGGGGATCACTTCCTGTAGCTGGTGCTGAATCTGTTGGTGCTGGATCTGCTGCTGGTTGAGCTGAGAGGGAAACTTCTTGGTGGATCCTTACTAGTCTGGACGGTATCCATCTTGGACCTACTCCTGTGGAGACACAAGCGTACCCTCTTCCCCAAACAATTAGGGGGACAGGACCGAGCCATTCTCCTGTCAGGATATCCTTGTATTTTACCTTAGCTTCCCCCGTTTTTAATTTTCCAGCTCCAAAGTGATGTCCAACAGGCAAAACATCCTCATGCAGCCTATTTAAAAAACTGAGGACATACAATGCCTTGTTTAAACATTCTGATGGAGACCTACAGTTGTTTTTTCTTGTTTTTTTTCAGCATATCTTTTAAAGATTTGTGACTTCTCTCTACTATCCCTTGGCCCTGTGGAGAGTGAGGAATGCCAGTGGTGTGAACAATTCCCCACATGTTGAAAACTGTTTTAAGGGAAGCAGAAATGTATGCTGGGGCATTATCTGTCTTTATTTGTTTTGGAATGCCCATTATGGCAAATGCTGAGGAAAAGTGTCTCTTAACATCTTCAGCTTTTTCTCCTGTATGTGCAGTGGCAACAACAAGTCCTGAGCAAGTGTCCACTGATACATGTACATATTTTAATCTGCTGAATTGTGGTACATGTGTAATGTCCCTCGAAAATGAAGCAAACAGGTTGGAGGAGTGGATGCAAATGAGCTTGTGAAATCCTAACTGGAAGGCATAGCACTGACTAGCTGATTTGCACATACCCTGAGCTGGGCTTTACCAATGTAGATTATTACCAGCAGCAGTCTGACCTGGGGCTATCACTTGCATTTGTTTTCTCTACACGCTTCTATCACCTGCCATGGGCTGAGAGCTATGGAGCTACAGTCAGAAGGCTACCAGGGCAGGGGCTACCTGCAAAATGCAGTGGGTCAAATCAATCCTTCAGAAAACCTTACTGAGTAGAAGGGTGTTGGTTGTGTTCTCTGACACAGCTGAAAAATGTGTTAGCAGAATAAATACAGTGGCATGGCTGACAATGAATATTCAGTAGTTTTCACTCTGACACCATCTTTTACCCAAATATCAAGTCTCCTAACTCATACAAATTAATTTGAGTCTTTCATCAGCTTTATATACAGCTTTTGCTGTGTAGACATCGGAATACAAGTGTTGCCTTCAAGTCTCCTGTGTCCAGGACAAACCAGAATCCTGAGTCTTCAACAAATGAGATGTCTTCTTCACTTGGTGACTCCCAGATCTCCATCCTGCTTGTATTTGGGAAGAAAGAAAAAAATCCCCAACCCAAACAACCCAATCAAAAAAGCAGGGGCTGTAATTTAGGACATATTCAGGGGAATCAAAACACACAACTAAGTAAACAAACCAATGTTTTCATCCATTTCTGCCCTGGTTAGAAAGCCAGGACAATTGTCTGTGGCATACAAGGAGCTCCCAAGCTGCTGTTCAGCTCAACAACCTAATTAATGTGTCCCTAGCCTAATTAGTTGGTCAGAGGTGCAGACGGGCACTTTAATTGCACCAATGTATCATCGCTTTTGACCAGTCCCAGTCATGCAGACACAAGAAGAGCAATGCAACTTGTGCAGCTTTTTGTGACGGCTCTACAAGGAAGGTGGATAAAACATGAAGGCCCCATTCTGCCACTTCTGTTCTCACAGATTGAGATACCATGTCAGGAGAGGGGTTTGAAGCACCGGGGCTAATGGTGAGTGAAATACTCTCAGCATGAATAAGTATTACTGAACAGCAGATTAACACACTGAGCCAAGCACTCATCTAAAATTAATCATTTTCCTCTACTTACACCCTGAGATTCTTTTCTCCAGTTATATTTGTTTTGTTTGCTTTTTTGCTTTTTTTTTTTTTTTTTGCCTTTTTTTTTTTTTTTCTGTGTGTATTCGAATATTGATGAGAGAAATCTACACAGAGAGTAAGGAATAGATAAGGTCTGAGTAGTACAGTAAAATAAAAGCACTTGGGTGGAGTTCAGCTGTTAAATTTACATACTTTAACCACTATTGTCTTCAGCTGGGTTTGAAGTACTAACGTACCTAGGCAAGAAAACAAATCTACAATGGCTTAGTTAGGAGTTCCTTCTCCAGGAAGAGTTAGAATAAGCAAAACATAGCCTGAAACAAGGCCAGATTCCCTTGGGACTTATTGAAAGGGACCTTGTTGAAATCAAAACAGTTGTGTCCTGTTAGATTAATGCAGATCCCATTTGGCATGGGCCTGCTAAAGGCAGTCTACAGGCAGACACTCAGTCCCAAAGCTGCATTGCAGAGGTGCACAGTGGAGTGGTGGCACCCCAGCAGGACCAAATTCACTAGTTTTACTGGGGAAGTAGCTGCTGAGATGGCACCTCTATATTAGTCTCCTGCCACACCATGCAAAGGGGGCTTTTGTTTATCTTTCTTCCCAGAACTGGGATGTTCTGTGTCTGCTGACAGTGTGGTTGGACAAAAGGAGCAGGGCTGGAGTGCTGGGGTGCTACAGCTGAAGCAAAGGGAAGTGTAGATAATTGCCGGTGCAGTAGCCCTTATGTCAGGGTCCTGTCCTCGTCCTCTACCTCCACAGCACCTGGATTGGTTTACCAGGAGACCAGTAGAAGGAAAGTAGGAAACTAGGCTGTAGGTGTTTTCCTCTGGCTGACAATCTATTGCCCTAAACAAATTATTTTTTGCCTGTGCTAAGAGCCAGTTTTGAGGCGAGGGTGAAGGTTTCAGCTTCTTTCACTGGTCTGTTTGGAGGTGGGGAGGTGACTTGGTTAGTGTATGCAGGCACCTGAACACAGCAGGGAAGGTCATAGTAGCACTGCTTTTTGACCTTACCGATAAGCATGTGACATTTTTCAGTGCTTGTAGGTATAAAATTGAATGGAGCAGCTTGCCGCTGGCACTGAGCATCCTCTGAGATGCCTGATGACCATGCCTTACTCCCATGCTTCGTGCAGTGGTAATCAATAATGCTAAGGGCAGCAAAAAAATTTCCCATCGGTATCCAATGGGTGTTGGTGTTCCATCTTTTTATGGGCAGAGAGGTTCAGCTGCTGGGGTCACCTGCAACATCTGACAAACAGGATCTGACACTGGGGAGCTGTCAGGTGGAGATGATACATACTTCCCTCTTGTTTTCCATGAGTACCCCATAATTTTGCTTTTGGAGGAGTGCATGACTGTAACATCGGGATATTTGAATTAAACTGAGAATCAGGATAGATGCTCTAATGATCCCTGCTACCTTCTGTAGGGTTCTATAATGCTGTATTTTTTGAGATGTAGCGTAGGCTACTACTGCAAGCCTAAAAGAAAAAAAACACTGCTATCAGTTCTCCATATTGCACTTCCTGAAGACATTGTGCAGCAACTATCTTAAAATACCTTTTTAAAAATATGTTCAAGTGTTGTTTTTAAATGGAGGCTCTGACCTTTATCACTTGAGAATGCAAGTCTGAATTAAAAATTAATTGCTTAAAACTTGTTTAAAATATTACCATGCATTATTCAATGCAGAATGACATTTCAGAATATGGTTTATATGAAAACTTCTGCAAAAATGGAATTGTATATTGATATATAACATCAAATCTGTATATTAATGTAATTAAAGTGACCCTTTCATCCTTTTAGAAATTATTTAGTGGTTGATAAGTTCAAAGGTAAAGAAAGTAAAAATTTCAGACAAACACAGTTTTATGCTTTACTTTGGTAATGTATCTATTAGTATTTAGTGAACTGTTCCAACTGTGGGGCTTGGAGACAGGAATTTTGCTGGGAAAAGAGCACTGGAGCAAAAGCCCCTTGCATTACGCACACATATGGTTATATATGCTTGTAACCTAGACTGAATTGCTGGTATTTCTTACAGTATAGCAAGTTGTGTATCATCTCTCTCTCTATTCTCTCTGTCCATATTTCACTTTTTTCCCTTCACCTGCAGTGCAACAGTTCATTTTTCTATACTTATGGTTGCTACCTCATGCAGGAGAAGAGAATACATAATTTCCAGGGTAATCCTGCGTGGAGGACCAAGCATAAGCACATAAGCATGTTTTTTCTCAAACATGCTGACTATTGCGACAGGAAAGTTTTTAATGGAAGAGAGGTTTCACGAAGGTGGGGCAGCACTGTTCCGAGCCGATTTCTTTTTCCACCCTGAGCTCATGCTCAGGGCACCTGCCTCAACTCCCCTCCTCCAACTCATGTCTTGGAGGGCTCAAAAAGGCCATCTGGATGTACATGAACAATAGAACATGAATGGCACAAAAAATCTATTTTACATAAGAGCTGTGCGCCAGGTAAACTATGAAAGGAAGTGGATCAGTCCCACTCTCTTTCTTTCTCTTACTCTCTTTGTGACCCTGAGATCTGGACCATCCACAGTGACAGAACCAACGCAGGATCTAAAGACTTCTCTATCTCTCTTTTCCAGCTTTATTTGTCCCCTCCCTTGCTTTGTCTTGGCAAATTGTGGCTATTGTATTCTACTCTGTACCGAAGTTTGTTGCAAGGACTGGGAGCTTGTCAAAAATGTGTTGTAAAAGTTGAGAGCTTGTTAGCCAACACTTCTACGATAACAGAGTGAGCTGGTTGCTGGAGTTAGGGGGACTATATAATAAAAGGATAAGAGCTCCCTGACACATGTACTGGTGTCTTTGTTCAGCTTGACTAGAATTTATAATGAACATCACGCTCCCTCCCAAGTGGGTTGTGATATCCTACCCACGGAGTTTTGGCCACCATACAGAATGGTCCAGGTCTGGTTGGAAAAACACCTGTAAGCTAGAGGATGGGCTTCTGTCCACTGGCATTTCCCACACAGAGATAGTCAATTGGAGAAATGCTATGAAGCTGTGTTTTTTTCTTGGAAGGATTTGGGCAGAGTCCTGAAAGCATCCACAGCTGTGGGGTGGGAGTGAATGAAAATCAGGCTTCTGCTGTGCTACAGGGCTTATTTGGGCTGTGCTTGCTGCCTGTGTGGTTTTGCCCTGGCTAGCTGATGCTGCACGGCTTGTTTTTAGCCATAGGCACCCAAGTTTTGCTCCTTTTATAGTTTGCATAGAGGAGTCCTTCATATGGCCCATCCAGAAAGCTCAAGGTTCAGATAGCACGTCTCTTATTCCTTAGTTGTAAATCATCCAGGAGAAATAGTGTTTACCTCTGGATTTAAGAACTGATCATGTTATGGTGTCTGCAGATTGGACTGATTGCAAAAGTAAACTGTGTGTAGAAAAACAAAGATATCCCTCTGGTCTTTCAATGCAGCAGAGAAACTTCTACCTAGAAACCGTCAGGGATGTGTATCTTATGCTCCTTGAAACAAAGGACATATACTCTCCTGTTGGCTTTTCTGTGAGCTGACTTTCTGTGTATTGATTTTACAACCTCTCAACTGCTTCTGACAAATCTTCTGAGGGTCAATTGTATGGTCAGAGTTTGGAAAATGTTTATCTTTGGTTCTTTCAGAGTCAAATGAGTTCACAAAATCCTTGGGGCTGAATGATGATATCATTTCTCACCTTTGTACTTCACAGGTCAAATTATTGCAGCTACTGAGAGAATTGGAAGAATTCGGGCCACAGAATTAGCCTTTAGTGTCCATTTCTGCTCTTAGTGAAATTGGCAGGAAATTCGTCCAATATCAGAGTGGTTACCTGTGTGTGCACATTTGCTCATGCACTCGTCTGCTGAAGTCTGGCTGTATGCCACTATGTTGAATTCTGCACCTAAAACCAGATTTCTTTGCAGAAACAAGAGGTTTGCTTTGTTCGTGTTTGGTCCTTTTTCCCTGACTGATTGTTTCTGTCTGTCAGCAGCAAAAAAGACTCATTGTTTTGGTGCTCTGCTTGGGATGCACTAAAAGGATCCTGTTTTCGGAAACTGCTGAGACTTCAAGCCCTTGAGATGTCTACCTGTTAGAGTGTTTTACCTTGGCTAGCTCAAAATGGTGGCAGTTGCACCTTCTCTCCACAGTAGTATTTGCTTCAGATGCAGTTTTCTGCAACTAAACAATTTAAGCCCACCTGGTTTGTGATTGTTTGGGAAAAGAGACAGTAGATTGCTCTTCAGATACTCATCTTGGCATTTGGCAGAAAATACTGCCACTTCTTTGTCAAGTGATCTCTCACTTTTGTTCATTCTCATCCTGCTGACCATTCATCCTCCATTCACCGTGCTTGCAAACAACCTCATTTTTCTTACCTAATTCTCCATTTGTTGACACTTGGGGCTCCTGCCCATTGCTCTCCCTCAGCAGCAAGCTCATTCGCATTCCATATTCAAAACCCACAACATGATTCATTGAACAGCAAAGTACTTTTGCTTTGCACTGTTTGTCTGAGACTGACCTGGAGCATGACATTATAAATGAGCTCTTATATCTGAATTGCTTTGTCCTGATTAGCAAAGTCAGTAGAAAATGGCAAGGATCTTTTGGTCTTGAGTGGGATCAGCTGCTTCTCCAGAGTTTCTCTTTTCATGGATCTTACATCTTTGCTTCCTTTTGTTGCATGGGGTATACCAGTTTCAGTTTTTAAGTTCATGAGGAAGATTTTTGAAAAGGACAGTTTGATACAGATGACTTTTACAAAAAACCCCAAACCCCAAACCAGCAGAATAGAGGTGGCATTCAGTATGAAAAGAGGGGGATGAGCTGGACACTGGAAATGTTGTAAACCATGAGAATGCTGCCACTTAAATTTTGCTGATTCAAGAGGTTCCAGACTGTGCATTATTCAGATAATTAAAATTATCAGGAAAATTCACTCCTCAATAGTAGAATTCAACTTAGAAACTTCACAATATTTTCTAAATTCTTTGTTGGTCATTCAGACCAACATTCCAAATCCTGATATGTGATGAATTTTGATGCACGTCACCAAAAGGGAAGAACCAAAGATCAGTCTGATTTTTGCCATCCACAGATTAATGTAAAAATATTGCCCAATGATCTGTTTTTCCAGATCTATTGAGCTTTCTTTTCATTTTAGTTGTATTGTGTATCCATGTCATCAAGGCCTCAGTCATGGCCATTGACTACTGCTGATGGCAATATCAATATTTATGGAGCTGAAAAACACTACTGTGAAGGCTAAGACTTTATTTTGAGACACAAGTCTCAATAAATATCATAGAGATTTTTAAGTGCTTTATTATATACAGTAATTGTTATTGTCATGCAAAACAGCTTGTGACGTAACAACAGTACTTTTTTCAGAGTAATATTCAGGAAAATGAGTTTAAATTTGAGATGTAGAACAAAATTGTCCTCAGAAATTAACAGAAGATCTCGCGAACCTTCCTAGCACCCGTTACAGTTCATGGATGTGAATATAAGTCTGGAGTAATACAATTGGCTGATGAAGAACGAAGTTTTTTCTGTTATAGAAAAAAGTAAAAGATGGGATCGAAAGCAGCAATTAAACATAAACATAGGTGAAGTAGATATTAAACCTGTAGTGTCTTAACACTGTTGGAAATTAGGGCTTTTTTGGTTTTAGGAAGTTATGGTTAAAGATATAAACAAGCTTCGGTGGAGTGGAGTAACAGTCTCAAGAAAATTAGAACCTTTCTTAAAGTAGGTAAGGAAGGAGAGAGAAGGGCAATATAAAGGAAACAGGACTTGTTTTTACTTCAGGAATGGTGAAATATAGGTAATACTTGCAGCTGATTTACCGATTAATTAGTAGTTTGTGATCGATGTGTTAATATTAACTATTAACTATAATTAACTATTATTAAGTATTAGTTGGTAGTATGTGTTAACTATTATTAAGTATTAGTTGGTAGTATGTGACCCATGTGTCACCACAGTGAGATTGTTACAGAGTCTTCCAGTGTCTGCTGTTTCAAAAGGATTTTTTGAAAACTAAAAGGGAAATATAAACGAAGTGTGAGTGAATGTTTTTTGAGAGCTTGGGGATCTGGTGTTGGAACAAGACTTAAGTATCTCAGTTTATTTTATCAACAATGAGAATCAAGAGGTGACAGTTTTACAGTGGAGAAGTTCTTTCAAGGAGGGAGAGTAATGAGGTCTAGACAAGCATGTGACATGATCTTATAGCTGGAAGCTAAAATTACACTGGTGGAGACAGCATATAAAGCACAGATTCTGAGGTAGGAGCTCTGGTAACAACATAACAAAACCCCTACAGATTTCGTCCCCATCCTCCTCATGTTCATGTCATCTCTTTGGAAAGTATACTTCAAGTGCAAGATACTGGTTCCAGTACAAGACTAGGTAGGTGAGCGTTAATCACTTTGAGAATACAGAGAGCTGTACTGGGTCAATTAATTACTGGTTTTTGTGGCCTACAGCTCTGTGAATCTATTACGCTCACTCTTTTCAATCACAGAGTATTCAGAGATCAGAATCATTTGGTATTATTTGTTCAGATGTAGTATCTTCCCTCTGTGTCATGAATATAGGATTTAAAAGTGATAGATACTGTCCTTGTTCCTTTAGCATTCAGGTCCATCTCCCATCAGCTCAGAGTTTAGGACTGAGATTGCAGATGCTGCTTTGTCATGCAGTCTATAGCTTCCATCACAGTCTTATCATTTAAATGTAGGATTTCAGTTTCAGATGTGGATGTTATCACAGGATTTGGACATAATGCCATCATTGTTGCCATGCGGACATAGGCAGCATGTAAAACAGTGCTTAACTGAGTGTGGTCATTTTCATGGTTCGTACATTTGCTGTCAGCTAAATTCCAAACCCCTAGACCTTGGGCACTAACCTTGAGGCACCATTGTCCTGTGGTTAATGAATATAATATGATAATTTCTGGAACAAAATGAATAATCAGTTCTGTACAATAGAAACTCATTTTGATATTACTGTTTTTCTTATAGGGAAAAAAATAATCTCTTTTCAGAATGATATTCCCTCATTTCTATTTTCTGTCTACTTGTTCATGAGGAATGATACAATAGGCTGGGAAAAAGCATTTGAAATTCTAGATATAAGTAGATGAGATGCAAACAGTGGCTAAAAGTGTAAGGAGAACATAAAATAGGTACTACACTCACCAGTTCTTTGGGTTTGGAATTTCGAATGGAGTCTGTGAAGCTTTCCTCTTAGATGGGTGTGGGATGGAGCTGCTCTTTGCCTGGTACACAGGAAGCTAATTGTGGTGTTCTAATCTCAGGCTTGGCAATTTATCAGGGGTTTTGCCCCAAAGTTAAATCCAATAACTTCATCCTTGCAGAGGAAGATGTGGAGGAATTAGTGTACCGGGGTTTTCTGATCAGAAGTCTTGGCCAGAGGGACGTGGAGCAAACAGGCATTTTGCCAGTGGGAGGTTAAGTGTGAAGAGAATACAAGCATAAGGAGAAAGATGTGAGAATGAAGTCAGAACGAAAGACAGCTAATTTGCGGGGTCAGGCCACTTCATATAACTGTTTTTCTTGCCTGCTGGGCTGAACCAAGTGCTGGCCACACACCAAAGTGAAAGAGCTGCCAAGTCAGTTCAAGTGGTGCCTGTATAAAGAAGGCAGGTAGCCTTGGCTATGCAGCCATTGCTCTTGCAGTAATCCTGCACACCAGGAGGTGCAGGCAGACGTGAGCTGCCTGGGTCGAAGCCTTGAGCTGGAAGTGTAGGGAGGAGTGGACAGAGACCTCTGAGCTGTGTGGATAGGTGCAGAGAAGTGCTGTCAACATGGTGGCACTGAACAGACGAAGCCCACTGTGAGGAGGTGCAAGCACTCCCGGTTCAAAATAGTCATGGGCTATTTTGTCTGCTTGGTTCTACAGCCTGATAGAAGCTCTTTTAAAACAGTTTGTATATGTGGGATATATGCATTTTATGTGTTTCTGTGTGCCCTTTTCCCAGAGAGTAGGTATCTGTGACTATATGGCACTGAACTGCTTGAGCTGTGCCACTTCATCTCCCTTCTTTAAACTGGGAAGCTACACCAACTGGTGTGATAGGGTTTATGCATTTCACCTGACAGATTTCTGAGGTACTGGGGAGGAGGAGGGAATCTATGTGTGTGTGTCTTTATATGGAGCCAATTTAAGCCCCAAGGAAAGATTTCCATTGATTATAACACAGTTTAAATCTGGTCTGTAATACCTACTAAACAGCAAATCATGTTGTGATCCTTTTAAGTCATCACTTTTATATAAAATCAGGGGAATTATTTTTGTTTATTATCCTTTCCATTTAAACCTTTTGGGGATAGAAATGCATTCAGTTTCAGTGATAAAGAAAATACTGCGATCAATGGCTTTGGAAAACCACTAGAAGGAAACGGTTTGTGTATGAGATTGACTCAGTTTATATCCTGCTAAGTAGCTATTGTAGAATAGGAGTGATTTACTGAAAAATTGGAGAAAGCCAGAATACAGTAGACTTGGTACTTTATAGCTAAACCATGGAGGAAAAGTTTTAAAAATAATGCAATGATGTCATAACCTTTTCATAGCTTGTAAGGTTTTCCCTACTAGAACTCAAATTCAATATGAATTACCTGGGGTAGACCACTGGGGAAATCATTTAGTGTTTTCAAAATTGGTGATGGAAGGAAAGTAGCTGCACTTTAGCTAAGACTGAAGCTTGTCTTTTTCTTCAAGTCCAGATTTTACTTTCTTCACTAAGACCATGACATACTTGAGGCTGGTACTCTGCAATCTCCTTCCTCATCGTCATCCTACCTGTCTAAAATTGCCTCTAACTTCTAAATGAAGAAACACAGGAACAAATAACATAGAGTTTCTCATTTTTCTCAAGATGTTCTATTTTCAGTGTATACTATTATCTGAAACACTATTAATCATAGAAATGTTTGTTGTGTTACAGTTATTCCTCAGTACAGTTACAAAAGTAAGCTATCCTGTGTATTTTGGAACAGTATAATCATCCTACAGTATGAAGGCCTTGGCTTTGTCTCCTCAGTTTTCCTGGACAGTTTGGGAGTAAATGACTGCCTGATGAATTTCTTTTTCAACCAGTTTTGTTTTAAACCCACAGACATCAGAAATACTGATATTACTGCAGCTAAACTCCCTGTATGGGCCTCATGCCGCAGTAGCTAAGCACCTCATATTTTTTTTCACGCAAGAGATCTGTTTTGTCCATTGCTTCCAGATTTGGAAGTTCTCTGCTCTTGCTCACAGAGGCTGGTATACTGCAGGGAAGTCAGCCCAGAAAGTCCTGGGTAAGCAGACTGCCCTTTATCTCCCTGTTGGCTAAATGTGCATTTGTATCTTGATTACTTGCTACTCTGCTCCCTTCAATGTAGAGTTTAAAGCATGCTTTGGATGTGTATCTATCTTTGAGGGTATCAGAAATATATTCTATGGAATGATCCTTCTTACTGAATTTTTTCTATATTGAACATGTAGAAGGAGCCTTCCAATTCAGTAGCAGCCTGTATCAGATCCATACCAACTCAGTTAGTTGACGCAAGTAGTGGAGCAAGAAGCACTTTCTATGATGTGAAACCTCTCTCTGGCATCAGAAAGACCTAGCTTTTTCTAGAAAGTTAGAACTTGTGGCTAATTTTTCTATTGGTTCCTTAAAGACAGTTTCACAATTATACACATCCAAACATAGCCTGTAAACTGTCTTTGTGCAACATTATATGATTGGGAAGGAGTCAGGTGAATCAGCATCTTTTGTTTGCTTTGAGTGGCTGCTTCCTACTTCTCTCAGGATGAAAGCAAAAGCATTTGTGCTCACATGCTCTGTCTAGATTTGGTAGATACATCTTTTGGCCACTCAATAGATTGCCAACAGGGGACATCACAACTACTTCTGAAGGGATTGAGCTCATGCTGGTCTGGGGAGCTGACAGGTGACCCCACTGTCCAAATCATCTCCCCTCAGGCAAATCCATTCTCCTCAGCAGAAGCTATTTTATAGTGTTGGGTGACTACATTTCAAGGGTCCATGAAAGAAGCAACCCCATGCTGTTAGTCATGTGTGAACACTCCTTATGAATTACCTTTCAAAAGAAGGTTTGAAAAAGGTACCTAGGCAAAGTAGGGTCTTACAGTTAAAATGGAGGGTTTTTTTAAAATACACTGTGTGAAAAAACTCTCCTTCTGAGACTCTGGTCAGTGAGCAGATGCATCTCCAAAATGGCTTTGCTTACTCCTTACTAAGAAATCCTGTGATGTTCATACTTCAGAAGCATACTGGCTCAGTGAATACCAGGCTTTTACTGTCTGAGGAGAGGGCAATATTTACCCCTTACAATCCAATCTTGAAGGCTTCAAGACAAAGCTTTTCTTTGACAATGGCAAAATATTTTATTTTGCCTGACTAAGCGACCAGGACCTTAATATATGCAATCTTTTAAGCTGGTTCAGTTTTTAATGCTCACAGAACTGAAGTGCCTTATGAATTACAGATTGACATCTCCTTTATCAAATGAAATTACTGTGTTGGACTCGTTCATGGAATGTTTCCAAGCACAAAACTCATTCTGCTTTATATTTCCATTAAGAACTGATTCATAGTATTCTGGTTTATACTCACTGGTAGCCATTTAACTGTTTTATGATAAAAACTTTGCATGATGTTGTGTGTGGTTCAGTAGAAACATTCTCTCATGTGCTATAGTGACAGCTTTAAGATAAATAATGACATTTTTGAAATAGTTTGAATTTTGTTTATAGCTTCATCTACCACTTTAGTAGTAATGCACAGTGCTTTAAGATACATGAAATCATCTTTAGCTTCCTGGAGGGATGAATTTAGAGACTACCTTGAAAACTCCTTTGACAGATTTACTAATAGCAAGAAAGTAAAGCAGATATAAGCTATCATAAGTAAATCCATACTTTTATTAAGAAGGTTCATATTTCAAACACTTTTGAGAAATTACTTTGCAGATTGTCAGTTCGAAATTCAGCTGATGTAAATGAATACCTTCCTATTGATGCATGAGAATATGCATGGTTTTATACCAAGTCTATTCCCACATATCAGCTGCATGGTCTTTCTTCAGAATATGCATATGTAATTCCATTAATGTTTGATAATTAATGTGTAATCCTTGCAGCCTCACATCAGAAATGACATCCCCGAGTTTTGGTTAAAAGTACCGCCGATGAGAAGCAGTGGGAATTTAATGTGTTAACCTCATTCCAGTTCATCTGGGTCGCTGAACTCTGAATCCTTTCCAATTACAAAATAAATATATGAGCTTGCAACACTCCTAAAATTTCATTCTTAGATGCACACAGATCTCACCTGACACTGACCTGGCTTGGCACCGGGATGTACGTTAGATTTCACTACATTTTAATTTCCAGGATTTTATCTATAACATAGCTAATCTCAACATCAATTTGAAGAATTAATTTCCTTGCTTTTTTTGGTGTTTTGGACAGTGATAGAAGTGAATCCATTTTGGCACCGATGGTGAAAATTTGTCATTGTGGTTCTTCTTTAAGGTCACTTTTTGTAACTCCTATGGCTTGCCCTGCTCATTTTAAGCCATTCTCCAGTCTCCCCTCAGCACCTCATGTATTTTTTTCCGGACTGGAACTTCAGGTCTAGTGTTTTCCACATTTGAGTTCAGATAATTTACTATTTTAAGAAAAGTTCACTTCAGCTTGTTTGAATTCCAGGAACTCATACCTAAACCAAGAAAAGAATTCTGCTTTCAATACCTTTCCATACCTGCGCCTCAGATTTTTGTTGTTTTTATTTCAGACAGAGATATAATTCAAGGTTATGGGAGCAATTCTTTTTTCTTCATAGTTGAGGTGTTTTATGACAATAAGAGCCAGCAAGAGAAGACACTCAGAGACTCAACACAGTCTCCTGCCATTCCAACCCCTGTAGCCAATGGTTTCAATCAGAAAATTGTCAATTTCCGTGGTATTCCATTATCAGGTAAGTCCTGAAGTAAACTGGTTCTGCAGGTGGGCATTGAAAATGGAAGATTGTCTTAATCCAGCAGTTACAGTTCAATTACAGTGTGAATTGCTGAGATACTTCCATATGCTTATGAAAAATCTCTCAAACAACAAAACAAAGCATAGGATTATTCACAAATGCCACATGGTTATACTTTGCCTTATGAATGCTGGACTACACTGTAATGAGAAGTATTTTTAAAGCAAATAAAAATGTTGCTTCTGCAAACATGGGTGCTTAAATATTAATCAGAGCTTTACCCCAATCCTGCTGCAATATTTAATGATTTTCTGGCTGTCGCTCACTATAATTCTACTGGTGGTAATGAAGTGCTGGTGTCAGGCCTGGTTGTCAGTGGCCTGGGAGACTGCAGCAGGTGCCATTCCTGTTTGAAAAATACCTATTTATTCACCTCCGTGTAGCAAGTCCTATGTAAATGCAAAGAGCAAAGTACACAGAGCCAATCTGACCCATCCTTTGCAGTCATGGTGTGTAACTCCTCTCTACCTCTGCTCAAAGCAGCCACTAGAAATAGTGATGTGTGGTCTGAAGATGCCTTCCAAGCACTCTGCCACAGAAAGGGTCCAGCCTGAGAATATCTAGTGCCTGAACTCTGGGATTTTCCCTTTAAGGTAAAAAGATGGGCCAAAGGCTATTTGCATGGGGTCTGGATAGGAAGTGTGTATTTTTTGAAATTAGGTGACATTTCAATGTAACTACTTTTGCAGCCTATCTAGACGTACTGGAAAGTGTGCGAATTCATTTTGTCCCTGAAACTTTATCTACAGATCACTTTATAGACTTGCCAGAGATGAAAAACAAGCATAAAAATGATATTTATCTCTAATTCTGTTTGTATTACTGGACCTTGAGCACAGAGAGAGAGGAAGCAAGAACACCATTTAGGTGTACCGCCCTAGCCAAAGGAATACTGTGTGTATAAACAATAAAAATTCTTCAAGTGACAAGCCTTTAACCTTTCACTGGGTGGGTACCTGCTTCCTGTGTTTCTGTGGTTTTTTTTTTCCCTGCTAAAAAAGTCTTCCTTTTACCATGTCATACTCCCTTTAATATTTTTAGTACATTTTAGATTGTTAATATAGCAAAAATATAATGCACATGTAATTCAATTTTGTATGGATTTAAAATTAAATTAAAAGCCACCTATAAAAAGATAGATGGCTCCTTCTTTTTTCAAGGTTTTAATCTTCTGCATAATTTTTCCAGGAAAAGCACTTCACTTTTTTAACCAAGATTTACAGTATACAGTATAAGGTATAAAAATGTTCAAAGATTTTTTTATACTGCCTGCAGGATTACTTCTGTCTCAGAGGGGCCCAAATACTTTATGCAAGTAAGACACGAGTGATTCTTTTCCTCAGCTACTTCCCTTTTGAAAACCTATTTCATTTATTATTATGGACTGGAAGGTATATTTTAAAAGTAATGATGAAATACTGGCTGGAAAATAGAGTGTGCCAGCTGTGGGGGCTTGTCACTCAGAAGAAGGAGCTAGTTTGGTGGCTTAAGTGTGGCTGATATGAAGCACCTGTTTGTCAGTTCTTTCAGTGCTGGAGTAACATTCAGAAACCATAAGTGAAATGGGACCACCAGCTACAATGACACGAATCAGTGAATTTTACCTTCTCTTCCAATGACCCTTGCTGGAGGCTGGATAAGCACTTTGCAATTTCTCTGGGGCTTCCTTCCAGGAGAAATGTAGGCACAGGGAAGCTTCTCTGTGCCCAGTTCTGTCTCAGATATGAAGAAAAGGTGCCACTGGAGCAAGATCCCACCTGCCCCATCTGAGACATGTCCTCTGTATAATGTGCAATGCAGATGCAGCCTCATCTCTGTATTACCGGCAGGTGAGGACAGTGTCACAGAGGCATGGAGATTGGAAGGCACCTCTGGAGGTCATCTTGACCAACCTTCCCTGCTCAAGCAGGGCCACCTACAGCCAGTTACTCAGTATCGTGTCTAGATGGCTTTTGAGTATCTCTGAGGATGGAGACTCCACAGCCTCTCTGGATAACTTGTGTCAGTACTTGGTCACCCTCACAGTGACAAAGTGTTTCCTGATGTTCAGTGGGAACTTCCTGGATTTTGGTTTGTACCCATTGATTCTGATCTGTCACAGGTCACCACAGAGAAGAGCCTGGCTCCATCCTTTCTGCACCCTCCCTTCAGGTACTTGTACACATCATGAGATTTCCCCTGAGCCTGCTCTTCTCCAGGCTGAACAGCCCCATCTCTCTGACTTTCCTTGCAGGTGAGATACTCTAGTCCCTTCATCACCTCAGTGGCCCCTCACTGGTCTCTTCTCTTGGACTGGGAAGCCCAAAACTGGATGCAGCCAGTCCTATTGTAGTGGTATCGCTGTTACACCACCTTGGGCCAAAACTACTCAGAGTGATTCAGTGCTGGGCTTGCTGCTGCCATCCTTTTTGAGCAAGGGGATGTGCCATGGTGGCAGCTGTGTTTACTCTTTCCTTTTTCTCTCCCTTCTTCTAACCTCTGAAAGTGTCAACAGCGGTATGACTCTTCCTGCAGCCCCATTTCTCCATTTTTCCTCCTCTTCTGTTCAACATCCTAAGATGCCTTTACATCTCCATTTTCCCAGAAAAGCAATTGCCACCCCCTCTCATCCTGGCCCTCCTATGCCCTTTCCTTCCCTCTCTCCCAGGGACTCTTAGATTTTTCTTTTTTTTTTTTTTTTTTCAGGATGAGAAGGATGTTCTGTATAAATAAGTTAGCATATGGATTCTACATTTATATATATTTATGAAATAACAAATAATGTTCCAAACAACAAAAAAAATTAATGCATAGAAATAAAGTTAGTTCATGGGACTGCAGATGAAGCTGATCTGCATACTAAGAGATGTCTGACCATTTTTCTCTCTCTTAATATAGCTCTAAAATAAGCAGAAAATAAAAATGTTGAAATTAGAATTAATATTGTGTTGTTATTCTGTACACAAGAGTCTACATAATCTTAAGGATCAGAAATTGTATGCAGCCATATTAGAAAGATAAAAGAAATACACATTTCTTGGGAAAAAAAACCTTTCAATAACAAAAAACCCAACATATTTTATCTTAATGCACTAACCCAGTATTATGCTGAGGAACAGAAATAACCTTGGATACATGTTTGAGTTTAACAATTAAAAGCTAGCTTTGAAATTATAATTTGCAGATATTAAAATGTCTTTTAAAAATTAAGTTTATGTTAGAACCTTACTAGTTATATATTCTCTTTAAAGTGTATATAAAGTATATAGAAGTTATTTGTTGTAGAAAATATTATTTCCCCAGCCAATCTGAGAGATAGTGTTTCAAATAAAAAGCTTTCTCTTTTCAATTGAAACTCAATATTGAATTTTTTTTTGTAATAGATTTCAGAAAACAAAGGACAGTTTTTCTGGTAACCTGATTCCTCTTCCCCCTCCCCATCCTACTCTTCAAACCTCCTTCAGGTTAGAGTTGCTGGAGCTGATGCTTTCTCTGTGGGTTGCATCAAGCAGCTGATGCTCATGGTGAGTAAAGAGGCAAAGGTAGGGGAAGGTAGGGAAAGAGGTGAAGAGCCTTAGGAGATGGGCAGCAAAGCACATCTTGACTTTCTGTAGTTGACTGGTACGGATCATTACTCTGTTCCCTGTGGGTTGTGGTGAATATGGGTTTCCTGTGTGAAAAAAATGGGAGTAATAATGGTGTGCTGCCCAAATCTGGGAACAGGAGAATCAGAGGCAACGTGTCTGATCAAAACACAGCTTTGCCTCTGGACCTCCTGGCTTCTTATGGACCTCCTGGCTTCTTATGAATCTTAGCAACTGGCTTTTCAGAACTGTAGGGTTGTTAAAACTTTCAGCTCTGTTCACCCACCACAGGTATCCACTGTTCACTGTCTGGCACGGCCAGTGCTTCCTCTGAGCTTGATGAAAAGTGCAATCCTGGCTCCCAAGCCTTGAACTCCAAGAAAGGAGAGAAATGCTCAGGGCTTTCTGACTGCAAATGATGTGGAGGCACAAAAAGTCAGGCCTTGGGACAACATGAGCAGGCTGTTGAAATAGGGAAAGAGTCTCAAAATCCAGATTTTCATCCTCAGATCTGGAGGCATCCTGGCATTGCAGCATTGTTGGCAGGAAGAGATAAAAAGGGTTAGCATGGACTGGTACTCACATGTCCTTCTCTAAGCAGTAAGTAGTGATGTGGAAAGTCCTGGGACATTTCTTAGGTGAACTGGGAACTTCTGTCAGGCTGTTGCTGAGGTGGAGTCTGGTCAGAAAATATATGTGCTGCAGAGGTGTTTGTATCACACAGGAGAAACATGGATGAGCAATGAGAAGAAATGTGAAGAAGCAGGAAAGAACCCCAGAGGTAGATCTTAAGGTAGATGGTTTCCTGGGATGGTGCAGTTTCTATTCTGCCCCATGTGCTGGGTGGTCTCTTCTGCAGAGACTCTCCGCTTTATCTGGGGTTTGAGTTGTAGGGCAGCTCCTGGGAGGGGAAGGGACTTGCTCTTCTGTGTGAAATTAGGGAAAGAAAACAACAACAAAAGTAACTGAAAATTGTAGTGATTAAGGAGGTGGTTTGTGTGCACTGTGTGCTCTGTTCTTCCAGGACCTGCTCTGCTGCCTCTCAGAAGTGAGGCAGAGCTCGTGTTTTTAAAAAGGAGGAACATGAGAATGAGTCTGATAGCCTTACTTCTCAGACAGTACCATACCTTTATGTGCTGACAGGTTTTAACGTGAATTATTGTCATCCAAGTTCACTGCTTGGTTGAATTGTTTTGCCTGCCCCAAATGTCCCTCAAATGTACTTGTTCCACAAGGCTTGTCACCTAAGCATTGCTGCAATAACAGAATCTCTTGTCATATCTTCTTTGTTTATAGTCAAGGCATGGAACTGTTACTCATCAATTTGGTGGCTTCAGAACAGCTTCTAAGTACATTTGGGAAGGACTTTTCTCAAGATGCACCTGAGCCCAGAAATATAACAATGAGAAAAGTTGATATATCAGTTTTAGTCACTCACTTTTAGTGGGGATGTGGCTGCAATGCTCTTGAGTTACATTAGTCAATATTTATCTACAGAAAAAATTAAAAGAGAAAAGTCTCACTTTTTGCCTAATTGTGTTGTTTTGCCTTTGGCCATTTCTATTTATGTGTGGATCGTGTGTTACCATAGATCTGTTTAGAATTCTGCTAAGACATCTGTGTTATATTTTTAAAAATAGTATTCCCTTTTAATGAGAGCTACATCCCATGGTGACGACAGGCCTGCCATTCCAACTCTCAAGTGCTCTCCTTGATGACAGTAGGAGAAAATAAGACTAGATCTTCCCAACTTGCAGTTTTCCCCTGGATGAACTTTTCTTTCTGTGTTTGTTTAGTATGTAATATTAAAGTGGCATTTAGCTTGTGATCTTCTATTAAATCAAATGAGATGGGAGTGCTGATTTTGTTTAAGTCTATGGTGGCGAGAGGAGCTTGCAGGAAGATATTTCTTTGCAAAAGGGACATGACTAAATAATTAATTAAACAATGATTAATTATTTTTTTCAGAGAACAAGAGAAAGAGCTCAGTAGGATAAACACTCAGGGTATTTCTCATTAATTTAGAAGTCACTTTCATGAGAACAATAAAGAAACCACTTGTCAGAAGATAATCTGAAGTTACCTAAGCCTTGATTCAGTAGTGATGGATTTGCTGTCTCCAGTGGTTCATATTATGCCTTTAGGTTAGCAGCATTCTTTAAAGTTAGTCTTGGAGTTTAGTTGCATAAGAATTAAACTTTCATTTAAAAAGAAAAGGAAAAGCTCTCTGCAGTCTAGAAAAGGAATTTAAAATGCCACTGGAGCCAACTGTGCTTAGGATGTGTGCTTAGGATGAATTTACGTTATATAAAGGGGGGTGAATGGAACTAAGGAGTATTTATGATGTGGATAACCCACTGACCACTGCTGGTGAGGATCCACGTAGGCACACAGATGTGCATCAGAGCTAGCAGCTGAGTACGTGCTGTTTGTGTCTGAAAGCACACTCTTAAATCATGAGTGGGCCTGTGTGTGGTCTTGTTAAATTAGACCCTCTCATGTGAGGAGGCTTTAAAAATAAACAAAGTTAAGGTGTGTCCATGAAGTGTCAAGCTACCATTACTTCAGTGGGGATTATGTAGTTTTGGGCAAGGAATGGAGACTGGGGTTTTGCAAGCATCTAGGGTCCCATTGAAACACTAGGGGGTTTCTACTCAAATGCCTTCTTGCTCCCTGCTAATTATATATGCTTGAATTTACACCTCAAAATACTTTACCTCTAGGATAAAAAGTTTCAGTCACTCTCTCTCTTTCCAAACAGAGTTTGGAAATAAAACATGTAAATAAAAACTCCCATTCTTTCCCACGAAGAGGTAGAGTTGTGCTCATCTGCTTCTCATGGTTTTCATCACATGACTGTAAACAAAATAATGAGCAATGAAAAATATTTAGGCAGAGTAAAAAAGGCTAAAAAGATAAGTCACCAGATATTTTGAAAATGGATATTTATAGTTATATTAATTTCCAGTCTGTGCAGATTGCATGCCATAGAATTCAGTGCAAGCAGCAAAAAGAAAAGAAACAAAAACATTTCTGGTGTGTTTGAATCAAGTTTATTTTGGTGATGAATTCTTGCTCAGCTGTGCACATCAAAACAAAGCGATTGTTATGCTCTCGGTGAGAACTGTATTTATATGCCATGACACTACCAGTACTGAATCATGGTGTTCTTCTAAATCTCCCCAAAACAATGGTCTGCCTAAAAGTATTTAAAAAAAATACAACTATTATTGTTTTCTTACATGGTTTCATACGCTGAATATGGGAAGTCCAAAAACACAGCTCGAGTCCTGCTGACACTGTTGTTTTCATACAAGTGAAATGTACTGTAATTTGTTTTGAAAGGAGAGTCTCTCTCCCATCAGGGAAATTTAGAGGCATCTAAGACATATCTGTAAAAAAAAATAAGATTTCCATTCTTGTGGGCAGTTGGTGGATTAAGAGCGCTTTGGCCTTGCTTGGAAAGATATTCAAAGCTATGATCTGCTATTTGCTTCTCACAGTAACACAGCTAGCAGCATGCTGTGTTTCCTGTAGGGCTTTTGCTGAGTTCTGCCTCCACCAGAGCCATCTCTGGATGCTTTCATCATGGCTTTTGTGTGACCTTATAGTTTTCCTGATTCATCAGAACTTGTTTCATGTCAGGAGAGCACTTTCTTTGGCATCTTGCCTGCATCCAAATAACTCCTCTCAAGGCCTTGCCAGAATTCCTTTTCTCCTCATGAGCTCTCTTTGTATATATTCCTGTGTTTAACCAACTAAAGGCTGTTCACACTCTTTAAATCTAGACAAGTGCCTATTTCTTATCAAGTGGGCCTTTGAAGGCTTTTCTTTCTGTTGGGCAGCTGTTTCTTCCCAGCCCCACGGAAGGAACTACAACTGCACTGGGGTATGTAATTTTGTAATGAAGTGGAGAAAAGGGAAGGAAAGCCTATTGTGACTATAGGAAGATACCCAGCAAACTGTGAAGAGTGATAGATGCTTGCTGAACTGAAACTTGCTTCTATTTACAACAGTCCACAAATGATCATAATGCTAAGGTAGGAGCAGCTTGACTAAACCTTTTACGCTGAAGTATAATGAAGAAGGAAAGAAGGGATAGGGAGAAGTCTGCCCCAATTCCCACCTTTTGTGGAAAAAGCTGATCTACATCCCAGCCTCCTTCATAAGTGAGAGCAGTGCCTCTGAAAGGCAAGCCCAAAGAACAAGTAACTGGTCAAAAGAGGTGGAGAGCGTCTACCTTGCTTCTCTCCCATTTCATGAGAGAACCCATACTTATATGTACAGATCTGCTAAGCATTGCTGCCTCAGTGGAGGGTGCTGTTGTCTATGTGTTGTCCTTTCTCCTTTAAACAGGTGCCAGATGATGTGCCCATCACCATTGCTACATTGCTTTATGCAGAGAGTAAGTATAAGCAGCCCTTCATTTCATTTAATCTCATTTCATTTCATTTCATCAGTACTAGTTTTTCTGATCCAACAAATACTAACTCCTGGATCTTCTTCACAATCCAGTCTAGTACCTCACCCTAGCTGCTGTATGACCCCAACTCTTGAAGAATTATGAATCTTCCACTGAATTGGGCCCTGTCCTGCCACCTGTGTGTGTTTCCCCCAGTTTCCACAAGCCACAAGGGCCCTGGGTCCTTCTTCTGTTACCTTAAAGGTGCTGGGGCATTGTAACCATCACTTATCAAAGTAGCTGAGAGGTAGTCTCCTTCTCTCTTCCAGTACTTTTAGTGCTTATGAAACAGAATTGCATTGCTGTGGATCACAAGTACAACTCTGGATCTGGTCTCTGTTTTGGTGGTACAGGTACTACCAGAAGAGCCTGATTTTTTTCACTTTAAGATTTCGTTATAGCTTCCTGTTTCTCATCAGTTTTAATGTCTGAGGGTCCTGACTGACAGCCTACTCACAGTTTACCCACTCTCATCAGGGCTGAGTTATAAGAGATATCTACCCACTCACATCTTGGGTTAAATTTCCCACGTGTGTCTGCCACTGACCATTGCTGTACAGGTACAGAGCTCTGTAAATGATTAATGGGCCAGAGCACATTGTTGGGAAGGAAACCTGAGCAGGTGTGCAGTGGTAAACGAGTGTGAAATAATACTACAGATTATGAACTAGTGGCTCAGTGCAAAAATCTCTGGTAAAGGATTGTGAGGCAAGTCTGCTTTGTGGAAATCACTTATGACATCCCAAGTACTCTGGTTGCTCATATCAAGATAAGGGTGTTTCAGCAATATCCGACTGGAATACCTGTAGGGACAATATCAGCTCCAGCTAATGAGATGCTAATGTTTGTTAATATGTGATCTACATCCCAAAGAGGTAGAGAAAGTGACATCAACTTCTGTGGATAATTTTGTGAAGCCAAATGGTATAAACAGCTGCTATTCTGGGTTTGAAAGGCAGTATACAAAAAGTAAGGGTCACAACATGTATAACCCACAAGTTCCACCTTTGAACAGTAATAGTCATTGGGAAAGTGTGCTCTAAGTGTGAAAGCTAGAGGTCACCTTTTGTTCAGTCTTTGATGAAAGGAGATTGACTTTACCCCATCAAACTCAGCAGTTTAGTTTTGCTTTGCCTTGGTTAAAACAATCTTGAACATAATAAATAGAGACACACTTTTCCATCTCTTGTGGAACCTCTCTGGCCCCTACTTGTATGCTCTGGCAAGCTACTTATCTTGGAGACATTTAAAAAGCAACAGCACAAATCTAGGCTCTTATCTTTCTGTGTGAAGAGGAGAGCAACTTTTCTAAGCTTACTGTTCCCAACTGTCTGAGTTGAAGAGAATGGGCCCATGTTGTTCAACATCTTTCCTGTAGATGTTGATGTATTGTTGACACTTATCTGTACAGGCCTCTGTTATCTCGGGTAAGTTTTAATTGAAGAGAGAAACTGCTGATTTTCTCTCAGTTCCTGAGAGGAACCTCTAAACTTCTGAATCTATTCACAATGGCATGAGAAGAAGTGATTTAGCAGAAAAACATAGAGCCTGTCAGCAAGGTTTTTTGCTCAACTGTTTCTGACAGAAAATAGAAATTACAGTAGAAAATCCCTTGGCATAAGGGTCAGCCCAGTCCTGTGAGCCCGATTCTGGAGCTTGACCTTCCTAGCAGCAGTTTTCTACCTCCTGGCCATTCCACTAGCTCTTCTGAACAGGACACAAGCAGAAGTGAGAGCAGGGCTAGATTTAACCCTTTGTTCATAGCAAAGCACATACCAACTTACAAGCTATCATTGCTGTGTCACTCACGTTTTTTGGTTTACATCATCAAGTCCTACTTTTGGGCTGCAAATGCATCATACAATCTCTTCCACAGACTAATGAATCTCTATTTAAAAGTAGTTAGAACTTCCTGCTCTCTTTTTTCTGTCTTTCATTAGAAGGCTGTTTGTGAATAAAATTGCATTGGCAGGCATAATATGCAGGCTAAGTGTATTCATTACCTGTCTTTATTGTCTGGTTCTTTGGCTTGAATAGTTCTTTTCCCTATCTCATCCTCACATTGTTTCATGTATTCATAAAAACAGCTCTGCCAACCTTTTTTCCCCTTTCTTCTTTTCTAGGCTGACTAAGGCAATCTTGGTGTCCTCTTGTAAGTCTTGTATTTTCTCTGATAATTTTGGTAGATGCTATCTGGATGACTTTCTTGAATATCATTGGTACCTGGCTTTTTAACCCGTGCTATACTTCCCTCAGAATTCACCAGCCTCAGATCCTGTTCCTGATCACATTAAATCCAGTGACATTCAGAGACTGCTTAAAAATATATAAAGGCTGTACAGAAAACTGGCTGTGTGTTGAGTGCTGCAGGTTAATCCCTGTGAATTCAGAAAGTTATTATGTCTTTTCATCCTAAAGTCAATGAACATAAATTACAAATTGTAACCCCAACATCATTGGTACTGATGGCTAATTATGAAAATAGGTGATAAAACAGACCAACAAATGCCTTAATTTCTTTCAACTAAAAAGAAAAAAAAGCTATTAAAAAGGTGTTAAAGATTTTTTAAATGTGTGAAGCACAGAGACACTGTTTATAAAGAACTTCTAATATTTATATGGGTTATAAGGTGCAATTTGTTGGCTGATATAGAAAATGTCCTTGTGGGAATGGAAAGCCTGTATGGTAGTCAGTAAAATAGCCTCTGGGCTCTTCAAATGTATACCAGGAGTCTGTACACATGGTGATGCTGCCCATGTAACGCTGGAACCACTGGCAGTGTCATCTCAAGATTAGATTAAAAATCTCGAAGTCTTTGTACATCTTTTTGACATCTTGTAGATAATATAACAGGGCTCTGCTCATTTTCTCCTCCTATATGAGCATTTTCTGTCACAGCAATAGACAAGGATAAACTCAATAATATATCAAGATTAAGGTTAGATATTAGTGTTGACTGATGCAGACCTTTAAGTCTGCATAAGCTCTAGCTGAAAATTGCAAGTGAAGCAGCTATTTAGACTCTGAAAATGCTTACCTGTACATATTTGTTCTTCTCACCCAATAGGAATCATTTAAAATGAGCTGGGAGATGGAATGAACGAGAAGAATATGACTATAACTAAAGAACGAACACAATTACTTGAGAAAACACAGATGACTCCCATTCAGGATGGAGGAAAAGATACTGAATAATAACTGGAGTGTTTCCTTTGAAGGTTGTTTGTTTTCACATTGCAGGGCCAGCTGTCCAAGCAGTCTTCCTACAGTTGCCTCCTGGCTGGGCACATAAATCTATTGGTGTAGTTCACGCTGTTCTTAGGGTTTTTTTTTCCTCATTGACAAGAATGGGGTAGCCTACCAACCTTTATTGTTCTTGTCAGCCCAGGAATACTGACTATGGCATTACAGATATCCTTAAAAAACAGAATTTCAGGGTCCCTGAAATGTGTTTTCTGCTCTAGTAGTTTTCACCCTTGGGCAAGTCATGATGTATGATGCTGATGTGTTGGGCATAACTGTTACCTCAGCATATTGCTGGCAATTCTGCGTAATATTTTAGATCCTCTCTCATCTTCCCTGTCAGATCAAGTCTTTTCTCCTAACATCTTGGCAATTAGCATTTTTTATCAACCATGAGCCAGTGGTGGAAGAAACTGATTGCAGAGGTATGAGTGTGCTTCACTGCCTCTTTGTACTGGTGATTGTCAACTGGTGCTGTGAGGTGAGTTGCTGTACTCTGACATGTTCATAGAACAACTGACTATAAGGGAAAGCTTGACTTTTGATTGGTTTTCTTTTGTGCCATTTACATTGACTTTTAACCTGTTTTTCTCTTATTGGTATGCTGTAGCAGCAGTAAAGCCAGGATGAAAAAAAATACATTAAAGAGACCCATTCTGTCAGGCAGGGTATACAGTGTTGTCACAGTTTCTGTCCCAGCTTCATGAATCTTATTGTCAGCTGGGTGAAATGAAAAGCCTCTCGTCTCAGAAGGAGCATACCTCCTCAGACACTGCTGTGAAGAGGGCAGGGCAGACATATGCTGTTTTACTGGAATGTCAGGAGTGGTTGTCCTGGATCTGAAGAAAAGTCTGTGTGGGTCAGTGTCCACAACTCTGACAGTGGCCAGTGGCAGGCTCTCAGGAAAAGACTGTAAAAAGCAGGGCAAACTGTGAGGGGTACTTCCTTCCAAAATCTTCCCTGCAGCCAGCTGTAGAAACTTCTCACATTGAAGCTTGTATTGGCCTCTTTTAAGTTTTATAAGTGATTGAGATAGCCCAATTTTAAACACAGCAAGAACTGTCATAGATTCCACTACTAAATTATAGAGGAGGTTTAAACCAGAGTCTCCCGTGTTCTCTGTCTCTTGCTTCTGCTCTGCAGCAGTTACATGCATTGTCTGTAGGGGTTCCCCTAGTCTCAAGTTCTGACTTCTGTCTAGCAGGCAAAAATACCGAACATGTCTAACACACAAGCTATGCTGACACTTTTCAACACTAACCACATGTCAGATGCTTTCCTTAAGGGGCTGCGGGAAGTAGAAGTGAAGCTGAGCAGAAGGTAAGCCCACAGCAAAGATTAGTGGAAACCTTTTTCTGCAGCTTTGAATTTCCTCTCTGGTGCCTCTTCTCTTCATGACTTTAGTTGCTATGTCCCTTGTATAGATGGGTGCTGATGGAACTGATGCAATAAAAGATGGAAGAAGTAACTAGAGACTGCTTGGCTCTGTTTATCTTCACTGGTATCTCCCCTTCAGTAAAAGGAGGTGCTTTAAAAGGGTCATCTCTTATGAGTGTGTCCTCTGTGATTAAAGCAGCCCAGCTATTGGTCACCCCAGCTGCTAATTTGTAAATACCGTCAGCATCTGCATTAAGCTACACTCTTCACATGATGGATGTAAATCTGAATAGCACCTGCACTGATGCGTTTAATCAGCAGCAGTCATTTAGCACAGCAACTTAATTGTTGTTACATGAGTGAGTCAGATCATCACAGGCTAACACCTAATAGCTGACTGATTGCTACACAAAGCTATATGCTCTGACTGGGACTTTTATGTCCAACTGTTGCTAAAATGAAATCAAAGAGAGTGATCCTGGCTAATGCTGTGTTACATTTCCTCTTTTTCTTCACTGTATTCAATACACTTCTTTCCACACACTGCTTTTTTTCGATCAGGCTCTGTCACATGACAAATCTACTGAAAGTCTTGCATTAATCATGCCCTTGTGAATTACCCACCAATATATTTCCTCTGTCAGTCAACCTCCAATTTGAAATGATAAATCCTACTTGCTCGTGACTGCATTATTACTGGTTCCATTCTTACTGGTGTTAGTAGTAGAATCAGTGAATTTATACTGGTTCATTTGTAGTTTCACAGCACACATATCTACCTCTTGCCAGTTCTTGAAAATCAGAAGTTTAGAAGAAGCATAGGCAATGTTTTCCAAGAGATAATTTAGAAAAGCCTGCTTTTGGCTGTAGCTTTGTAGCAGCGGCCTGCCCTCAGAATCACTCAGGTGAAGCTCACCCTTACAGTATGATGCCACTACCATAATATTCTCATTAAAGAATCCCAGACCGGATATGTGTTTGGTTTTTTTTTTTTTTTTAAGAAACTATCCTGAATTGACTGAATTAAATCGGAGAAATTACACACCAGCTGTGTTGCATGAGCAGGGATTTTAGTTGTTAGCTCACTGTTTTTCTCTATAAAGAATAAGGGGAAATCCTAGCCTTTAAGTAAATAAGGAATATGATAAGGCAAAGAGAAAAACAAAACAGTGATTTGTATGTGGATTAAGGAGATAATTTAGGCTTTCAGAAAGCTTGATGTATGGTGTCAGATTAAAAAAAACACACCACACTTCTGTCTGCATGACTGTGCCTATTAATGTTACTGATTATCCAAGAGATTGCAATTCTTTTAATACATTCCTTTTACGTATTTCAAAGCACTTTTGCATAGAATAATTTCACTCTTTTCCTGATGTACTCTCAAATGATTACCTTGTTGCTTATGTGGATTTTCCCTACAACAACAAAGAAGGAAAAAGAATTTTAAAGGCAAGTGTAATTATAAAAACAATAAATGTTGCCAGAGGAATCTGGGATGGGGGTAGTGCTCTTATCATCTCGTTGATAGACTGAAGACACTAAGTCTCTTTACTGTTCCTTTATGAATCCGTCTTCTTTTCTATCCATCTCATTTACCTATATTTTCCTATATAAGTAACTGATCCATACTTTGTGGAAGAGGAAATTCCCATTGAGGCAGTGAAGGAATACCCAGAACTACTTCTGGGGAGTAGTACTGAGATACTGGATAATGTAAAACTTTTTGGAGGCAATGATCTTAGACACAGAAAGGCCTTTTAGACACCCAGTGATTTATATTTATAATGACCAAAGCTCAAAACCTCCTAGGGGTTAGCTAGCAGTGCAGCTGTGGGAAAAGAAATGCAATTTTTGTTTGTTGGCTTTGAGCTCAGTCATTTAGTGGTAGACTACAAACTGCTAATAGGTTTTGCTCCTATTGAGATGAACTGGAGAGGAGTACTATATGGAAGTCTACATGGTAGCACTGACTTTCACTAGAAAAACACAGATTTAAGAAATGAGCGATGACACTGGATGAGGGCTCATGTTCTCCTAGTCCTGTCTACTTCTCTAAGCTGGAAATGTAAAGTGTAGTAATACCAACACAGGACTGTTACTCTGCAGTTGCTTTGTGGAGAGTATTTCACTGAGTAGCAGTAGTATTCCTCTTGTAAAAGGTGGACACACATCACTACCTCTCCTAATATGTTTATGACCTGTCATAATTAATTTCCCTTCCTCCACCCCCACCTTCAAATTCTAGTCCTTGTCTGAGGTTGTGTATTTTGTTACCTCTGAACATTGAAGCTTCTTATGCTGTTGGGCTTCTTGTCTTCTTGTGTTTTGCATGTTTTCACTGAGTGCCAGGGACTCTCAGGACTTGCTCTGTCTGACCCTTGTTCTCATCACAGGGCATGATCCTGATCCCCTACCCTCAGGGCCATGTGTCAGTGCAGTCTCGGCCTATCCTTGAGAAGGAATATAGGGATGTCCTGGTGTTCCCTCAGCTGCCTTGCTCCTCGCTGGGACTGTGAGACTTACTCTGACCTCAGGGAGCTGCTGGCCCACGCAAGTGTCCTGACACTGAGCTTTGTGTGGCCTTTGTTTTCCAGTTTTATTTTGAGTAGTATCTTGTTATTTCTTGTGTTCATAGTGTGAGGCCATTGTTCACATTTCCTAAGGTCAACTTTGCTCTGGTTTGAGTTCTTGTGTTTTCTCAGCTTCTCCAGAAATTTGTTTCCTTGTGCTCAGACTCGAGGCACAAGTATGACATGAAAAGTGCTCATGTTCTTTGCATTAAAGCGTGCACAAAGCTTTTGGTTTCCCTGACTCTTGCTTTATAGCATCTCTACCAAGCCTTTATCTGGTGTGCAGGTGTCTTCCAGCTCCTGTAATTACATTTCATAATCTCCCATACCTGAAATAGCTAAAAGCTCTTTAAAATGTCAAATGATCAGAGTCGAGAATGGAGCTTGTCAGAGACAAGCTATCTTCTGACTGCCCTCCTCTTTGCTGGCACCCATTTCTTGCTGATATATAGCAAGTCTCAGCTTAAATCCTTGGCAGTAGTCTATCTTTCTTTCCAGTTCCCATGAATTTTGTCTCTGGCTGGGGCTTGAATAATTCTGTTCTGTAAAGGTGCATTCTGATCTTGCTTTACCCACAGAACAACGTATTATTCAGGAATAGCTCATGGCCAAGAAGGCTGACAACTGCCTGGGCAATCTAGGGTGTGAACTCATCATCCCAGCCTGATGAGTGGCTGGCCAGACACCTCCTTCCTTGGGCTGCCTCTTCCCAGAGCACTCAGAGCACAAATAGTTCCTCACCATCCCATTGCTTCTGCTTAACAAGGAGAGGTGGTTATCAGGACAGTCACGGGATCTGCTAAGAGCAGCAGGCTTTTTTGTCTGTTATTTACACTTGTGTAAGGGTTACTTCTGTATTGTTCCCACAATTAATTTCTCTTTCTCTTGCTTGAAAGTGAATAGTCCTCTTACAATTCTTAGTCCCAGGGCCTCAGTTCTCTAAGTAATGTCAATTTTATACGAGTGCAGTTTCTTTGCCCATTTTACATGTGAGTTACCGAGGTAAAAGGATGATCTGAACCTAGACCTTCTTCCCACAAGGTTCTCTGTGCCTCTGAGGGAGTAATATTTGGGTCACTCTGAGTATGAAGCCCTCCCTTCTTCCTCTGATAAAAGAAACAGGCAGATTGAGCTCTACAAGATCAAACGAGAGAGATAACAACCACTATCAATCATTTTCCTTTTCTCAGAAATAACAATTCATCTAACCTGTCTAGGACTTTCTAAAGACAGAAAGGTTTTGAGAAAGAGACCCAGCTTCTGACCAAATTGCAAGACAAAATATGAATGTTGTTGGTAAATGTCTCAAAACTTGGTTTCTTCCTCAGGACCGATCTACTGGCCGTTTCTGTGTGGTGTGGTGGTCTTTAGACATCTTTGTAATATTCTGACAGGGAGTTTTTTCTTTGAGAAATTACTGCCTTTTGCAAAGCAAGACTTTAAGTGGGTCTGTGCCCTGCTAGTTTAAGCCAGCACTGCCCTCTTCTGGAAATGACATTAGGCCTTTAGGAAATGACAGTAGAAATGATGTTTTTCCCAAGTATGAGCTTCATCCAGGGCCTGGCACGGAGTCAGCAACATACTAATTCAACTTGCATATATAATGTAAAGCATGTGAGTAGTTCTTCTGCTTAGGTGCTTAAGGACATCAACATATCACACTGAAACCATTAATATTCTGACATCATAGCTTCAGTGGAAACACTTGTGTATGAAATCACATGTATTTATACCATGCTGAACTGTGTCTATGAATTTTAAATTTTGGGAGCAGCTCCTTATTTGACCCCTCATTAGACTTTGATAATGTGCAATGCTGAACATCTGTTCAGCTGCCTTACAACCACACGAACTCTAATCTAGTATCTGTTAATGTTTCATAACCTTTACTTCTTTCTGTCAAGGTCACTTTCACAAAAAGGAACAGGCACTCATAGTTGCTGAAGAAGGCAGCTATGAATCTCAACTGCCTTGTCAGGAAGAAGCCTGGGCAGTCACAACATCTATGACTGTTTCTTGTGGGCTGGATGCATGTGGTAAGCATCTGTGGTGTCCTGGACTCTCAGCTATGGCCGTGAGGGGCTGGATGTGCCTGGGATGCGCACATGGACCCGAGAGCTAGCAAAAATTGCCATGAGTTGCACTGCTGAAGCCACAGATGATACTTCGTGTAGGTAGTCCTTGTAAAGGCCTTGTATTTTAAGTTGCCTATCGAATTGCATGTCATTTTTGAGAGCAGTTTGTCTTATGGGTTGTGATGTGCTCAACTTGTTGCAAAGGCTGCAAAGTAGAGCTAGATTAATGTTATCACACCAAGCCCAGATTTCACTTTAAATATTTTATGTGGTGCATTTGCAGCCTGGAGAAATTTGTACCTACCTGACAGTACTGAGTTTTCTGAGAAGTATGATCTGGGGGATGAAGAAGGAACCCCTAAACCTCATTCAAGTACAACAAAAGGTACAGTGTTGAATCACTCTCTAGTAATGTCAGCCAAGAATTAGTGCTTTTCAAGAGTCAATGACAATGATTTACAATATCCTTGCAACACCTAATGTACGTAATAATGAGAGCAACTTACACCAAGTCATTCAGTACCTTGTTTATAATTGAGGATGTCCAATGTCTAATTGCATCAGACAACATGGTTGTTTTGTTATGATAGTCTACCAGGATTACAAAACAAATAAGAACTAAACTTTGTTGAAGTCCAGTACATTTTGAAATAGATGTTTTACATCCTTTCTTTCTGTGAACTTTTTTAAAATTTAGATACTCCAAGAAAGGGAAATAAAAATAAAAGGAAACAAGAAGAGTGAGCTGATTATTTAGATATTATTATGCTACTGGCATAGGGAAACATTGCATACAAGACTTTCTTTTGTAAGTTTTACTTTCTGATTTGTAACACTTGGGTATTCTGAGGAATCATGTAAAAGGTTGAAGGTGGATATTTATCCAAACCAGGGCTCCAAGTTCTGAATATTTCAGTCATTTTCACTAATTGTCGATATTTTCAGCAAGACCTTGGTATACTCTGATCTTTTCCTTTCAAGTTGTCCACACTTTTAAGAGAGAAGAGTCTTTCATAATATGTTTTGGAAATGTTCAGCACTAAGTGATTGTCCTGGTTTTCCTACAGACAACAAATGTTTATTTGTCTTTTCATTATCTATTGTGTGAAATGACACATACGAGGCTTCTCACATTCACTGACAGAAATCTCTACTGCCAGTGTAAATTAGAAGTAACTCAGTCAAAAGCTATGAAGCTCAATTGGTGTGAAACTGCTCTGAAGAACTGATTCAAGGGCAATTGGAGTTAATGGGAATGTTCCCATTGACTTTTATGTGCTTTGAAGTATGTCATATGTAATGCAAAATAAGTAATGGAATTGTGGGCTGATGGTGGTGGTGAGGAGAAATGTTCAGAGATTAATTTTGGCATAGGGAAAAAAGTGATCCTTAGTCTTCCTATAGAATTAAAAGGGAAAAGGTTGTTTCTCTTGACTGTTCTTCCTTGTCACAGCTCTTTGAGTCAATAATTTCCATTCACTTTGTGCCAGTCCTGCCTGTCTGATGCTTTCAAAACTCCACTGAATCAGTAATTTCCCCCAGTTATAATTAGTGTTGATTAGTTGAATTATGTTTTAATGGTTTTGTTGGCAATACTTTAATTGAAACTACTGAAAATCCCATGTAAATAGTACCCAAGTAGGCTTTACATAGGATTAGTCATACTGGATATAACCAGGTATCCATTTCTTATATTAGAGTTAACAATATTTTAAGTAGAATTTTTAGTATTTAGGGATTTGTAAAAGCTATGAACATACACAAGGATTCAAGAACAATACTCTTGAGCGCATAGAGTCTTCAGATGGAGTCTTGTTGTTGTAGCACCTGCAAGAGCAACAGATTTTGAAAGAAAATGTTAGCTTTCAGGATTGGAAATATCTTTTTTAAAATGTTTCCTTAACAATAGGTGGTCTAGAAAGTATCTACAACAAGTTTCATCAACAAAATGGCTGCTGAACTCTGAGCTAAGGAAGATTTCTTGAAAAAAAGAGTAAGTTGATGCTTCACAGAGCCTGAACTTTACACACTAGCTCTGCTCTGTCTTCGCAGATTTTTGTTGTGATTTATTGTAAGTTCATTTTTCCGAATAATGTTAATTTCTCCTGCAGTACCATATTGGAAGATGAAAGGTTTTTTGGCTACTCCGTGTAAGATTATAGTACAGACAAAAGCTGTGCAGATTTTTAAAATGATGTTTGGTCTTCATTATGTGAAGATTTCATAGTGTTTCATAGAGATTTTATAATATTTCTGTGGTTATGACAAGCAGTCAATTACTATGGAAATTATAGACTGCTTGAACGTTTGAAGTGAGAAATTATAGATAATTTCTGGTACGCTGGTCCAGTTTCTATGGTAATCTGAATAAGTGTGAATTAATTGCCTGTTGTTGCCATGGTTCTTTACGGTAATTCCAGACTTCTAATATTTGAAATGTACCAGGTTACATGTCTTTACTGCCTGTTAACATACCTCTTAGGACATTCTAAAGATTATAGTCATCTCATTTCTCCCATTTTTTACTATCTGAGGATGTTAACATGAAGAGCTAGAAGATAATCTTTTTAAGAAAATCCCTCTAACCACACTGGCTTTACATTGCAGCCCAAGAAGAAGTCTGTTAAGAAAAATTTCCTATGACCACTTTAGATTCTGGTTGGAACCCAAGATCTTTCTTGTTCAGCCATGATTGGCAGGCCATTATTTTTTACTTACCTTTCTCTCCTACTGTTGCTAACAGATGGAACTGCTGCCAGGTTCAAAAATTTCTTGAGCAAAGTAAAGACCAAGTCAGCACAAGAGCAACATTCAGATCCTTCTAAACAGGGATTTTGGGGAAAAAAAAGTAAATATAAAAGAGAAGAAAATGTTGAAAAAATGAGAACACTGAAAAATAACACACACACACAAAATCATTCTCCCACTAATATTAATATCATTCTAGTGGATGATGACAAAAAGTCACTGCACCCTGAATGGGGTGGTACAGCAGCGAAAAATTGCAGTTGTCTTTCTTAGGGGGCAATCAATATGTTCAAGATTAAAAGTCATGAGAAGTGTAAGGTATCATCAACAGGGGAAACTTATACTCCATTTTGTGTTGGGTAATGTAGTGGACAGGTATTTGCTATTGTGTAAACTACAAGAGCATTCAGACTTCTATCCAACATGTTTTTATCTCCAAGCCCTGTAAGTTTCAAAACAGACACAGGCTCTGCTTATTTGTTATTCAGTCGAAATTATATGAAAAAACTTGGCTATATAAGCATCTATCTTTCCCACCATGATAGATAGATAATTATGGATAGGTCTGTCACATTAGTCATCATTAGTTACACATAACCCCTAAATTAATTAATGCTATTCAGATTGCAAAGTCCAAGTGTTCAGGAAATGCCAGTTGAGTTTATAAATGACAGAACTAAGGTATTTGCCTGTACAGGCTTAACTCAATCCCCTTGTGCATGGGCTTTGTGATCCAGCCTTTGATTACATGATCACATAGTGTTTTTCCCACATTCGGTGCCAGGGTGGCCAGTACTGTCTTTATAAGCCAGCTAATTGATATTTCGCACTCATACTTTCTTAGTGGGTGGTGCCAGGGTTATTTATGATATTCCAGTCAGACACTGTAGATGTGTTAAAGTCCCTATTATCTACAAAGAGAGTGAGGACACTGATCACCAGACCATTTTCAGAAAAATGACATTTAAGGCAGAAAGAAGAAATTCATGAAAGTTGGCAAATTCCCTATAGTAATCCTGCCACATGTCCATTGTTTTGAGAAGTGAAGAGCAAGGGGAAACTTAAAAATGTAAAACAAAGAAAAAAAACATTTTAACATTTTGGAAATACTGGAACGAATTAGTTCAACATTTCAATACAAGCCTGTGTATCTCTTCTGTTTGAGAGCAGTGTATCTTTAGATGCTGTTTTAAAAGCAAACAAGAAACAGAGAAAAACACTAAAACAGTTAAATAACACAAATAATTACACGAGGAAGTTGTCTTAGATTGAACAAAATGGCAAGTAAAACGTGTCGATGCTTGTGATTGTCTGGAAAATATCTGTTTTGATTGGATCTGGAACAGTTTTTTGTTGTATTCCTTGTTTGAGCCGGTGCATTAAAAACCAATTATTTTTGCAATAAAATATGAGAGTAACTGATAGTAGTAGCTTCTCCATTAATTAAAATGAAATTGTAAAGTGATCTTGTCACTGGGCATAGGTACTTATTGAGATTACAGCTAATCTCAGGGTGGAAAAGCATTACAACTTTGCTAACCAAGTGTAAAAAGATCCAAAGATTAAATTCAGTAAGTTTTATCTTGAATTAAAAGATGATTGAATGTCAGTGAGCCTTAGAAACTATTAAAAACTGCCATAAGATGTGGTGAACTCACTATTCTTTATGACTTTTCAGAGTCAATCTGTCAGGTTTTGTTTGTTTGTTTGTTTTTGTGGGTGGGGGTTTGTTTGTTTGTGTTTTGGTTTTTTTTAACATGAATTAAAGTAATTTCTGAGGAGAAAAATATAATTATCAAGCTAGTCTACATATTTGGGAAGAGTGCTGGAGTGGCCAGAAGCAGAGGTTCCATCTGGTTTAGCAGTTTGCAGATCTCTCATATTTTACCTTTTCTTCTTGGGTCTTGAGAACAACATGTTGCCTGTATTATCTTCAACGTAATCATAATATTTGCAGCTCTCCTGCAGCTTGCTCTCTTTGAGATTGGTTTGAATCACAGTTGATGTTTCAGGATAGCAGCTGTTTGTTTGCGTTGGTCAGGAAGGACTTCTGTTTTTTCAGTGTACAGCCAGCGAACTCTCTTACTTTTTCCCTTTCCTCTGGAACCTGGTGGAAGATTGGATGGGTTGACACAGAGAATGCTTTTCCTAAGCTGTCTGGCTTCTGTGTCTTGCTTGCTTACTTGGGGTCATATTGATCACTGTGTTTTGAGCAAGGCACAATTTCTCTGTGTCAGGTGGCATGAGAACTTGGGAGTTTTAATCTTTCCCCACATGTGCTTAGTCTGACAGGATCCTCTTGTAGAAATCGCAAGTACAAGTAGCACTTTGACTTCACCTGTGCTTTCACGGTAGCACTGTGGACTAAAACACATCCTTCTACCTTGGGTGGTTGGACTAGATGACCTTTAAAGGTTCCTTCCAATCCAACTAATCTGCGATTCTAAAATATTTAGCTTTCATACAACTTCAATACAGGAGAAAAGGTAGTAGTACTCTCTTGCCTTGAACTCTGTGAAACTCTGCTGTGAATAACACTAGAGTAAGATGGGGAAAATACTCTTTGCTAGAGGGTTTCAGAGATGTTTGCTAATAGCAGGGCTCAATAAACTTGCTCTTGTGTGAAAGCATGAAGGCTTCAGTGAACACAGACTTTTTCGTATCCTCCCTTTCTTCCTTCTTGCTATTTCTCCTCAGATCTACCTCAAAGGGAGGCAATGAATGCTTGATCCAATATGGCAAGTCAAGTAACTGAGCCCTTGGAGTGACTTGTGAATTGAAGGTGAGAGTCTCCAGGCATGCCGTGAGAAAACTTTAGTGTTTGGGGAAGGGCTTTTTGGATTCTCAGATCACAGACACGCAGAAACTGCAGCCCGATTTGTTTCCTTGGGTAACCAATGTTACCAGACCTCCCTCGTGTCACTCTATGTCCTTGTCGCTTTATGATGCTTTGTTCAAAAAGGTATCAAGAATTAAATATTATTGTATTTTGAAATTCTTTAATCAAAGAAAGCAAGGGAAGTCAGGGCTCCAAAAGGCTGATGAAGTTCAGAGGAAAAGACCAGAAGGAGATGGCTCATCTAGTTTCACCTGGTGTTTTACTCCCAGAGACCAGTAGACAGAAGATTAATGCAATCAACATTTTCCATACCATTACTGAAGACCTTCCATGTGGTGAAAGTCCAATCGCTACCCAGTAAACAGATTCCTGGGAGGCATCTTCTCTGCTGGGTGAATTCAGAAGGGCTATAATTCTGGTAAGGAAAGATCACGAAAGGGAAGTGTGCTAAAGGCCAAAGCCACCCCTGGGATTCCCTCCTGCTGTGTGCTCCTGACATCCATGTATCGTCTGGGAGTGTCTATGAGGCCACCAAGTACCAACCACATCTGCCAGATGTGGTGAAACTATGTAAAAAGTAATTATTACACCCACCTTTCCTCAGCAAAAGAATTGTCCTGGCCTTGGCTGCTCCTTTTGTTATTCTTTGATGAAAACTAATATGCACAGTCCTAACAGGCATTCAGTCCTCCTAACTTTGTGAGAAAAATAAAATGCTTATTTACTGCCACTATAAAAAGAAAACCAACAACAAATCCTATACCTAATCTCTTGTTTAAATTCACTTTCACCTATTCATCAGTATTTTACCATTCTCTTTTCTTCTCTTTTAATGGATTGCGGATATTTTCTCTTTAGGATGCCTCTTCTTCACCATCATAATTACTTCTGTGTTTGCTGTTAAAGGCGTTGCACTCTTTGCCTTTGTCCCTGTAAAGCTCTCAGCTTTTTCTTAACAGTTTTTATTTTTCACACTCATTTTTCATTATCCTTCAGGAAAAATGGCCAAAGGACTGCATGTTTTGTCTGGAATTAGGATAAAGTGCATGAAATACAGAGGCAAAGTCACCTCCTTTTCCTCCTAATGACTCTATTCTTTATGGATCAAGGCATCTCATCAACTGCTTTTATTACAGCATGGGAGCCTGCATAGAATTGTTCATTCACTGTGGTCATGAGATTTTTTTCTTTCCCCAGTCCTTCAACTGCGTAAGGCATAGGTTGTTCTGACAGGAGGGCATGACACTGTACTTTATTGTACCACTTACCAAATTTTATAATGATGACTATTTAATATTTATTACTGAATAACTGATAAAAGTATTCGTAAGAAAAAATTGTTGTTAAGAGGACACTCAGACCACAAATACATATACTCAAAATGTGATTTTCTCTGCAGAGTGGGAAAGTCTGTGACTCAGAAGGTGTGCATGTTTGGGAGCTCTTTAGTCTTGGGGCTGTAAAGGACCTATAAATTGATTACCAATTTGCACTGTAAACAATTGCTATATTGTTATATTTTATTGCTCTTTCTTAAAATATATATAGCTTGATGATTTATTTTTATACTTCACATTTAATATTTAGGGAAAACTGAGTCAAATTAATATAAAGGGACTTGAAAATATTCTTAAGGTGACACAGTGCCAAAGCCATGAGAACTGCAAGCCCTTTGATTCCTAATCTCAGGATCCATTGCCTTATCTTCCTTGTCTCTATTTTCTACTTCAGGCATAATTTAGCTAGAAATTTCTGCCTGTCCTTTCATCATCTGCCATCAAAGAGAGGATTTTCTGTGATCTGCTGCCTGTGAATTTTGTCATGATTTGGCTGAGCCTCGCTAGTGGATGGTGGCCAGATTGTGTTATTTGAACCTAATGTTAAAATTCTGTAGTAAAGCCCTCTTCTTCAAGGTGAATCCCCTTCTCTTTTCATGATGTGGAGACCCTCAAATGCTCTTTCAGGGACACATCTTTTCTTCTAGTCCCTTTCCTGCATCTCAAAAGCAGTGTTGATACATCCTAAAGCACATACATCCCAGCTTACAATTTAACACCTTTGGGAGCTTCATGGCAGTTGAAATAAGGAACACAGGATTTGCAAAGGAACTTCCCAAGCACAGATACGTGACTTTAAACAGTGCAGGCTAACTGCAGGTCCATGGAAATCAATACCTATCTGGATGCAGCACTCTCTTCATCTTCCTGAAACAATTTCTTCTGACATTCAATGGATTAAGTCAGTGCCCTTCAGTTCTTTGTCTGAGAGTTCACTGTCTTTAATGTTTGCTTAACAGTTAGTGAAATCTTTCCTCTTTCTTACCATTTTCTGGATATTTTTTATGCCTTGAATCACTGTGGGATTATTATTGCAAAAAGTCATTAAAAGTCAACAATTTTGTTACAACAGCTGTCTGTCTGCTAAGGATAATATAGCCTCAGATAGATGACCCCAAGAGAACCCCATTCAGCTTTCTGGACAGGGTTTATTCTTGTTTTTAAGATGAGAGTCTAACTGATACTGAAGGTTAAAATGAGAAAATTACTGCATTTACTTGAATAAGAACTGTATCCCAAGAACGTACATACCCATGGACTATTAGCAACTTATGCACTTACCACAGTTATAAGTAGCTATTTTTAAAGAAAATCCTGAAATAAAACATCCTGGTTATTATTTATGTACTTTATTCAATGGATTAAAGCAATAAACATAACCTGATTCATATTCTGCAATCTGTCACAGGTGTTTTTCCTAGACAGATACTATAGCTTAATCAGATATTATGTACTCAACTGAGAAATGACATCTTCCTCCTTTTCCACAGCTTTGTAGTCACAATGGCTTGGTGGAGTCTTCTGACTCTTGTGATCTTGCAGTGTCACTTAGAAAATGTCCCTCTGTGGTGTCTTAGCTCAGACTTGTCAGAGAGTTATATTTTTGACTGTAAAAACAGCTGCTTCTTGTTAAAAGACAAATGTGTGAAATAAACCTGCATTCCCAACAAACTAAACAAAATTGCAGTGTTAAACCACCAGAACCAGCTCAGGCTGGTGAAGAGTTTGTGAGCTGTGCAACTTCAGTCTCTTTGAAGCAGAGCTTGCACTGTTGCTAATGCAAACCACATGTCTGGCAGGAGGGCAGACATGGTCCTGAAAAGCTGCTTCTTGGAGAAAAAACATTCTGGCAGTGTCTTTTTGTTGCTGTGCAATGTTGTGTCAAGGTTTGGAGGTGATGGAAAAGAGCACAAAAGAAGTTGTATAGGAGTGGAAGATTAGAAACAGAAAAACAGGTCATAATGAAGGTAAAAATGTAATAATGTTTTAATAACTTTTGTTTGGAGAGAGAAGAAATGCTCTGTAGTGTTTGACTCACCACATGCATAGCCTCACCACATGCAACCACCAAACACTGGTGGTGTTTCGGAATGAGAAATCAGGCAAAAACTTCACATTTCTCTTCTGAGGGTAAGCAAAATCTGAAAGGATTTTTGGATGAAGTGGACAGACTCTAAAAGTGCCTGGAGGGAGGACTTGATTGAAGACATGAATGATCCTCTGCAATGCCAGCATTTTCACTGCATCTGGGCATAGCTTTGCATTGCCCATTTTCAGGATTCCCTCTGTAACTTCGGATATTCATTCTGTAGGTTCATGGCTCAAAAGGAGGAGCTGGGAGACTAAGGATGATTAAGAGAGAAGAGAGCCAGTTAGTGCCCACCATCCACTGAAGCTAACCAAGCCAATTCAGGGGGTTCCAGAAGAGTAAATATTCTCAGCAAGGGGTTGACATGCTGGGACCTGGTGACAAGAGAAATGCAAGGGATCATATTGCATGTGCTAGTGTGGAAATACAAGTGTAATAGACCACTGAGAAACAGCACAGGGGAAGCAGAAAAATATATTTTTCATTTTCCTGCTGGGAAAATTCAAAAGAAACTGTGACCAATTTCACTCCCACCATGGTCTCTTTCCATGTGCTTTACATGGGAGGTGTTGCAGAAAAAAAAGGCTAAATAATTCAGCATTGTTTTATTCTATATTTCAATATTTTATGAGGTGTTGTATACACTATATAAAGCACTGTCTGCAGTAAATAGTCGTTGAATATGATTATAGGTGTTGTCGCATGGCAGATATGAGAAACGTCATGCCATGTTGTGGTAGTTTAGTCTAGGCCTTTCTTGGTGACCAGTTTGTAACCAAGGAATTGCCCAGATTTACCTGGTATTCCCTACAATTTTTACATAAGCCAGGCTATAAGAAGAAAGGAGGAAAGGCCTTCGTTCTCTTTCCTTCTGGCGGCTTTGAGGTGCAGGTTCCCTGCTGTTGACTCTGTCGTGTTGGGGAGCGAGGCCTGGTAAGGCCTCACTGACCTTGAGAGACAGAGGTTGCCGGCGATCGTTCCAGCGTGACTTTCTGTTGTCCCAAGGAGAGTAGTAAGGTATTATTTTGCTAATTCTTTTAATTGCTAGATCTTGGGCTATTGATTGTGTATATTTTATTTTGTTTGTGTTCCTTTTTCCCTTCCCCCTTCCCTTTCCCTTTTTCTTTTGAAATTGTATATATATATTTAAATTGTATATAACTATAATATAAGTGTAAATATATATATATAACTTTAGCTGTCTCTCTCTCATTTTGGTTCTCTTGATTTTTTTCCCTTCTCCCTGAGGTTTGGTGGTGGGGGGGGACATGACACTTCTTGTGGTAAGGTTTGGAGACTTGGCAGGGAGCCACCTTCAAACCATATCACATGTAAACACTGATAGAGAGACATTTAAAATGGGAGAATTTATTGTAGCAAAGTTAGGTATTGGTCCCTAGGAAGGAATGAAAGCACAATCACTAACTGCTGTTCCTCCCATAAAAATAGATTTTTCTGTCTTTCTGTTTTGGATGTTCTTATGTAGTATTATAGATTTTAAAATATCACCCAGGAGTAAAAGAAGAATTATGATGTGAGCATTTCATCTTTAATCCAAAATTCTTGATATAGAGGTAGTGTCTCACCTTTGATTTTCTGAGATTTTTGTTTCTTTGGACTGCCATATTTTTCTTGCCATGGCATTACCTCAAAAACATGTATTAGAAGTATCTGGTGTTGAGATAAGGACGGAACAGTGACAGTAGCATAAAGATTAATGACTAACCGGATTACTGAAAAAACTTGCTGATGCTGAAAAATGTTAAATGAAAGACAGGATGGGAAACTACAGATGGACTTATTATATATTATATTCAGTCGATAATTTTTTCTATCATTATTTTTGCATTTAATCCCTGGATACTGTGGATCAGAATTTATACTGACTTTCTGCTGGTATGAGAAGATTAATAACAGCTTTCTGGCTTTTGTGCTTCTTTGGGAGGAAGCTGGCTGAGCTCTAGAGAAACCAGTGGAGAGTCGCTGGCCCAAATTAACTTTCTAAATGAAGTGGTACAAAGTGGACTGCTCTGCAAAAAAGCTGCGCCTGCTGGCACTGCATGTGTACCTCAGTGCCTGTGCTGCTACTAGTAATTTAATTTTCATATTTATCATTCTGTGATGTCAAGTCATTAGAGCTTTTCCCCTTCCCAATGCTCTTTCAAGGTGATTAATGAAATGAAAGTGTTTCTTTAAGGGTAAAAAGATCCAGCAAAAACAAGCCTGAGAAGCCAGCAATAGCTTCTTCCATCCTTCTCTGGATGGCATTTCTGGGTAGTTAGAAGAGAGACCTTTCAGTTTATCTCATCTTTTCAGATAGTTTTCCTCCTAGGCAACTGTGAAGAGGCAGCTTTGTATATTTAGCTACCTGTTCCTGAGCTTTCAAAGGTGATTTGCCATTTTCCATAAAGGAAAGGAGTGAGTACATCCAGACCTCTGCTATTTCTCTGTAAGAACAAGGCAACTGAATTGTACTGTTGCAGAACTAATGAGCACAGCACAGCCACCCCAGGAATATAAAGCCATTTTGAAGCACGTGATAATTTTTTAAACTTTCTTGTCTTCCAACAGACTTCTAACTACTGCTAAACTTGTTCAGTATTTTGGGTGTTCAGTCCAGTCACTGTTTACTCTCAAAGAGCCCTGTCTGTGGCTTCCTTGCAGAAGGAAAAGAAAATTAAAACAATTGAATTGTTTCATTGTTACCTATTTTTATTTTGCTAATACTGTGTATTTTGCATTGAGGTCATTGGAGACTCATTTTCTGTGAGCACAAGAGCATCTCTGGAATAAAATCATCCATAATCTTGATTAATGAGAGGGTAGCTAAGTGGCATGAAATGATTTAAAAAAGATAGTATTAAAGATGCAAAACCAAGTACACAGAAACAAAGAAATGCTGGAATTCATGTTCAGCTGGAGCTTTAATTTGGTTCTTATCAATGCAATATGCCTTTTGTTTACCATTTGGTCATGGTTTTTCCATAAGCCGCCTGCCTCACCTAGCCCACAGGACACTTGGTGCTCATTCACCAAGTGTCTTTCAAAGCATTTTTTCCACTCCTCTATATACTCTCCCATAAACATGGGTGATTTCATTTCACCTCAGGCTTTTTCTAGGGTGCTTATGCTGAAATAACCTTCTAGCTTTTAAATACTAAAGATATCAAAACACTTTTCAAGGAATGGGATAGTATCATCCACTTTTAACAGATTGCAGGCTGAGACCTGAAGATTAAAGCCAATAGCATCAAAAGGAAATCCAACAGCAGAGATAGAGATTGGATACTATTCTTCAAGCAGGTTTTCAGCTTCTTTAGCTAGGAAATCTTTCTATTCCTTCTCCAGTTTCTGCCTATTTACTGTTTAGTCTTCCTGTGTCAGTAACAGATGACCTTAGGTCTTACAGATAAACACTCTTTCCACCAGCAAACCCCAGTTCAGCCCCAGAACAGGTTTATTGTGTAAAATTAACTGAAAAAAGAAAATTGGGAAGATTACATCTAAGCAACTACTGCATGTAGAAACCTTGTGGGATGTAGGAGACTGTAGACATTTGAGGAAACACAGTAGTTACCACGTTTGAGAGAAGTGTTGTGTACTGCCATCTTGTGCGCTGGTGGCTGTAGACTGAAGCAACTCAATGAAGACAAGATAAAAACTGCAGAAATAAGATGATTAAATGGAATAGTGAGAGCTTTGAATCTGCAGAAAATGCAGGAGAAAGAACTGCAAACCAAATGGCTGTTACAAGGCTGTGGTGGGAAGCTCAAGAAGGACTGCTGAGGAGGCTTAGATATGCATCAACAATGGACACAGAAACAACACCTGCAGTATACATCCTGTACTTGGTCTGGCTGAGCTGGAGTTCATATCCCCACAGTAGCCCTCACAGTGCTGTGCTTTGCATTGGCAGCTAGAAGGGTGTTGATAACACACCGGTGTTTTAGCTACTGCTGAGGACAGCATCAGCACTGTGACATTCCTTCCTCAGTCAAGGGCAAGATTCTGGGAGGGGACCCAAGTAGGCCAGCTGACCCAAACTGACCAGAGGGATATGATGTCAGATCAGATATAAAAGCTAAGGCAAGGAGCAAGAGGGGGAGCGTTCATCGTCTCCGTCTGCCTGCTTAGGAACCATCATGTGTGCAGAAGCCCTGCTGCTCGGGAGTGGCCGACCATCACTGCTCATGGGAAGCAGAGAATAAACACTGCTATCTTTCTCTTCACTTTTGCGTGCACAATCTTTTCTTTGCTTCTATTTTAATAAACTGCCTTATCCCAACCCACGAGATGTTTTCCATCTTACTCTCTCCCCGGTCCAGCTGGGAAGGGGAGTGATAGAGCAGCTGGGTGGGCACCTGGCATCCAGCCAAGGTCAACCCACCACATGTCTGTAGAAAAGCAAAGGAAATCTGAATGATAAGTCAGTGAAAGCTGATGTGGAAAAGAAAAGCTGTGAAATGAGTACAGAAGGAAAGCAGATGCTCTGCTTTCTGAAACTAGGACTAGAATTATGCAATTGCAGAGGGAGATGAGGAATGCTTCTGCAAGACTTCTGTAGCTCCTTTGTGTAGGCCTGCATGTCTCAAGACCTGTCTAATGTGCTAATACATCTTTAAGAGGCTGGGGGTAGAACAGCATACTGAAATACAATTTACAGGTGTAAGCATGATTTTCCCTCCCTGTGTTTGGTTACCATGCAACAGGGTGAGCTCTTACAGCCTTTCTGATGTGAAGTTTAGCTCATCAGTCTTAGCTCCTTTCCCAGACCTTGTTGAAGAAAACTTTTAAAAATATAATGTTTAATATGAAACCTATTTGTTAGTGACACACACATATATAACCGTGGACATGGGTTTTGCTTGCTAAGCTTGAAGAATATTTGGAACACGATAGTAGCTTTTGCAGTTGGTTACTTTGTTTTTGTGGGTCACCTTGTAATGAAATGGCATAGAACAATTTTGTTTATTTCCCTGTTATTGGATTGCAGAATCACAATTCAGCTGATTCTTTACCATTATGAGTACAACATGTAAGACTAGCCAAAACCACACATAGATACATGTAACGCTCCGAAACACTGCCATCTTTTGGTGTCTGGGAAATGTATTGTATAATTTGTTTTGTATTTCTCATATGTGCCTTGGAGGAGAGAGAGAGGTATTACGTGCCCCAATGATTTTTATCCTATGCAACGTGTTACATCGGGGAGCCTGGAGAGCCATATCTCCCTGTTTTAGTGTGAACTTCAGCACTTGAAAAGTGCTACATTATTTTCCTTCCTGCACTTTTCCAGGATATGCACATACAGCTCTCTCCCTAGGCAAAAGACAGAGTGACCTACACATAGCAAAATTGTTTGGTGCTCTGCTGAAAAATGCTTATGCATTAATGTAGGTCTTATGAGATCTTGTACTGAGATCCTTTAGGATATGAAGGATAGGAAGCAAATAAGCCTGATGTGAACATCATACTTTACATAGTACCTTTTTAGGAAATATGCATCTAATTCACTCTTTGAAGTTACCCATATCCTCTAATTAATAAGATTTCCATCCTGGTTCTGTTTATTGTACATTTAGGAAGAGTTTTGAGGCCTATCTAGTTTTCTGATCCAAATGTTTGTCAGTTCTGCTAGGGTTCTTTGGCTTTTGTGGTGGACATCAGGCCCCCACCAAAGCCACTCTGTCACTCCCCTCCTCAGCTAGATAGGGGAGAGAAAATACAATGAAAGGCTCCTGGGTTGAGATAAGGGCAGGAAGAGATCACTCACCAATTACTGTCACAGGGAAAACAGACTTGACAGGGGAAAAAAAATAATTTATTTTCAATCAAATTAGAATAGAGTAATAAGAAATAAAACCAAATCTTAAAACACCTTCCCCCCACCCATAGGATCAATTTTATTCAGAATTTTCACTTTCACATCTTCCCCCAAGCAGCACAAGGGGCCAGGGAATGGGTGCTGCAATCAGTTCATCACACACTGTCTCTGCTGCTCCTTTCTCCTCAGGGGGAGAGTCCTCACATTTTTCCCCTGTTCCAGTGTGGGATCCTCTCTCCATGGGTCCACAGGTCCTGCCAGGAGCCTGCTCCAGTGCAGGCTTCCCATGAGATCCCAGCCTCTTTTGGGCATCCATCTGCTCCAGTGTGAGGTTCTCCAGGGACTGCAGGTGGATCTCTGCACCACCGTGGACCTCCATAGGCTGCAGGGGAATCTCTGCTCTGGTGTCTGGAGCACCTTCTCTCCTCCTTCCTGACTGACCTTGGTGTCTGCAGGGCTGTTTCTCTTACATATTCTCACTACTCTCTTCTCTAGCTGCAATTGCCTTTGCACCATACTTTTTCCTCCATCTTAAATCTGTTACCCCAGAGGCCCATATTGGATGGCAGTGGGTCTGTCTTGGAGCCAGATGGCATTTACTCTGTTGGACATGGGGGAAGCTTCTGGCAGCTTCTTGCAGAAGCCACCCCTGTAGCCCCACAGCTACCAAAACCTTGACATGCAAACCGAATACAACTTTAGACTGGGAAATTTAGGAACAAAACTTAGAAATATGGAAAATGGAGGAAGAAACTGCAGATGTTCTCCGGGAACAAGTCCCTGCTATGCTGAGACACGACAGATGATTCACATGCTGTTCTCTCCGTGCTGAAGGTGAACACAATGAGGGAAATTGTGAAAGTGGTCTGAATCCTTCTCAACGGTTCTGTTGTGTCTTTGTCTGACTGGCTTCCCTGGTAAGTGTAGTGTTTTGGGAGATGATTAAAGTGATTATAAAGTAGGACTGTAATTAGGTAAAAAAAAAAGGATAAAGTATTGTAGTTACACTGACTAGGTTTGACTTTCTTTTTGCCTGTGCAGATTTTTATGGCAAGTTAATTCTGTTAATGAAGATATACATCAGTGCAAGGAAAAGCAAAATGAGTCTCTCATATTCAAATGTCACATGCCATGATATCACCTCCCTAAGAGCAGACTGAAATATGTGAAAGAAAAATTAGATGCCCAGACTCACTGATAGATGCTTACTGATATGTGACTGTGCAAGAATGCAACTTGGTATGATCTTTCTTGGCAGAGAGCCAGAAGAAATTGTCACATTAAATTAGGAGGCTCTATTTTAATTTTCCCTCTTTAACATCCTCCTATCGATTTGGTCCAAGTGCCTTTATTCAATAATTCTACTAAAGGAATACCAAGGAGTGTAGTTGCTTAAATAGCATTTATATATCAATATAATTTTTAATACACAAAATTTCAGTCTGTCAGGACCCAACTTATTTACCAAAGCGATTAATAAAAAAAAAAGCAAACCTCAACAAAAAAGTACATTTTAGCATGTAACTTGTCTGAAAATTAGCTGTAGCATGGAAACACTGTTCTCAGAAGCATCCACATTGCAGTTTTTCAGCAATAGTCCTATCTATCAGTGTCTCTGAAAGACACATTGTCTTTCAGAGATGATCTACCTCTTTGATTATTTGCTGTAATAGAAGTAAAGGAAATAGATATTATATGGCAGGAAGGGACTGTTACCCTATGCCAATATTCTAATGTGATGAGATTATCACTTATCCATAGAAGCAACTGGTAATGAAGAGATCATTTATGATGTTGTTTGGAGGCACCATATATATATATATAAAAGAATATTTTCTGAGGGGGGGGTGAGATCATATATAAATATTTTGTGATGAAGAACAGGTTTATGTACTATCTCTTTGTGATGATTGATTACAGTACCAGGAAAGCTTTATTGTACTATGTACATTTTGAAAATATAATTAATGATTGTAATATCTTCTTTGGAGAAGAAAACTGAAGTCTTGGTAATTTGTGGGGTAAGTAAGAATGAGAAGTTGGTTCTACCCCCAATCCGGTCAATTCTATTTTGTGAAATAATGTTGTTTAATGCAAAGCCTTCAGCAGAACCAGTTGGCAATGGCATTTTTCTTCACTGCCTTGTCTTTACAGCTATGTTCTGCTCCTACAATTTCTAAATGCAGTGATAGCATTTCAGGGGTCTTTGTTTTTACATGTGTAGATGAATAACAATAATAATATAGGGGTTTGAAGAATTGATAAGGAATTCAATCAGGAGCTCACTGTGTGTCACTTTTACTGGCTGAATTTCTCTTTTGTTGTAGAGAAGAACTGGTGTGAATATACACAACTCACATCTTAATGTGTACGAATTATTGTCACGCCCTAAATTTGTGAGATCTCATCAACAATTATTATGGTTCAGTATTGATAATATACAGAAATGTTGGCCACTCATTCGTAGGCTGCCTAGTATACAGAACTTTGTGAAATGGAGGAAATATTTGGATGAAGACTTGGAGCAATAAAGAGGAACTTTATCTGAGTTCAAAGAAATGTAGTCTCTCATGTAATTCACACACTTTCTCACATCTGCATTATTGTGCCCAACAAACTTTAGAAGAAAACATCTAGCTCAGCCTGCTAGACACCAGAGGACTGTATATGAAGAACTTAAGCACAAAGTTTAAGATAATTAGCTCTTCTGTTACCTTAGTAGTGCTAATTCATTTAAATGGATTTGATGGAGAACAGTTTGATCAAAAAAGGATCAGAGAGAGGCAGCCATTGACAGCAGCTGATGCGGGGAACAGGTGTCAGGAGATTTATTCCTTTCTTCCCCTGTCCTGTTGGGTCTCTGAGAATTACTGTTTGTAATGATAGCAGGCTTCAGAAGAAGCTTGCTGCAGTAGCTAACTTATGATCCTGATTAATTTTCTATAACTCGGTAAACTGTAAATAAATGGATTAAAGAACCATTTGATCTTCAAGAAGAGGTTTAAAGTGGCTTTGATGACTATGTACCTAGGGGAATACAATGGATTATCATGGATAATTGATTAAAGAAGAGAACACATTAAATCGATGTATATGTGAACACATAAAATCTGAAATTCGTGCATGTGAGTTCTGTGTGCCTGTGTGAATTTGCGGAAATGCAGACACATGTATGAGAGAGCAGAGTGAATATAGTAATGTATAAAAGTTTATATTGTTATTTATTTACTTTCTCTTCTTTATAGTTAGTAAGTAAGAGATGAGACATTACTCTGTTAAACTGTAATTGCATTTGCAGATCCAGCAGCAAACTACTAAACTCCAGGTGAAGTTCAGGCAACAGGCAAATTTCTATCAATCAGATATCCCGTATTCATTAGTAAAACTGTCTGAACGTAAAGGACAGCACCATAACTATAACCCTGTGTGAGCTGAAGCATTCACTGATGATTGAGAAGGTAGAGAGGTGGTGTAAACATTAATATACACTGCAAATCATGTCCCATAAACAAGAGCAAAAGAAAGCACGGTTGCTCTTGCTGTATCTCCCTGTATGTCTTAGCTTGGATACCAACATCTCTATATACTATGGTATGTGCTCCAAAAGAGGACTTTGAGGACAACCTAAAACCCCATAGGGCAAATAATAAGGGGACAAAAAGATCAAGGAGTTGCCCCCTCTAGATTTCTTAATGGAAAAATATAAAGGCTTATCTCAGCTTTTAAAAGATCAAATTTTAAAGTTCCACATGACCAGAAAGTAAAACAAGGTAACATAACCTAGAGACTAGTTTTGTGACCTTATCAGATTAAACAACTGGCTCTCCTGCTTTGTAAAGTGGATTTCAGTTCACAGTATATTAAGTCACCAGAGCTTTATAAACCTGCTAAAAATAAAAAGTGAAACGGAAACAAGTCAGTCTTGACCTTAGTCCTGTGAAGGCTAGCTTACAGGAACTGAAGTGAATCTATATATATTTTGCTCTCAATTTCTCTCTTTCTCCTAGATAAAAGATGTTTAATTTTACAGTTTCATTTTTCTTTCTCTTCGTTCTAGTAGACCCTTTGTGGAATAGGGAAGGTTGAATATAGATCAGGAAGGGGAAGAGGGAAGTGATGTTTGTACCTTATGGCAGTTACTCTCTTGAATCCATGACGGTACTTTTAGTTTTGTCAGTTTTGTAGTTTAAATGATAACTTTACAGATCATACAAATGTTAAGTGATATAAAGAAGTTCATTCCTTCTCTTCTTCCTCTCCTGCATATAGCCCCTGCCCAGCCATCTTTGCTCTTTAAAATTAAGTGGAGAGAGAAGGATTTATTTTGCACCAAGGCTTTGGGAAATCTAGAAGGCAGCTGTTCACTTCCACTAGAGCAACAGAGACAGCACAGACTGTCCTCTGGGAACTGACATTGAGTACAGTACTGCATTATAAATACCATTTCCTAAATACAGACTTGGCTCCCTGTGGCTGATGAATAGACCTATGCTGTCATTGTACAAGGAGTTAAAGAACAACATTTTCCTCACTTTCAGAGCAGGGGAAGGTGTATCATTGCATTTCTTTTATATTGAAGTTTATGTGTAGGGTTGGATAGATCTTTAACAATTATTTTTGGACTGACCTTCAAACTTGCTGTGGCATCATCCCCTCCCACTGAGGTGAGATGTGATTAGGGGTGAAGATCCTGGCTGTGATTAGGGGTGAGTTGAAGCAAGTTCCTGCATGTGGGTCACGGCAGTCACCAGCACAAAAACAGACTGGAGGAGAGCGGATTAAGAGCAACCCTGAGGAGAAGGATGTGAGGGTGCTGGTTGACGAGCAGCTTGACATGACCTGGCAACATGTGCTTGCATCAAAAGAGGCATGGCCAGTAGATCAAGGGAGGTGATTCTGCCCCTCTACTCTGCCCTTGTAAGACCTCACCTGTAGTGCTGCATCCAACTCTGGATGTAAACTGACCTGCAGGAGTGAGTCCAGATAAGGGTTGTGAAGATGTTCAGAGGGCTGGAGCACAGCTCTCTAAGGAGACAAGCTGAGGGACTTAGGGTTGTTCAGTGTGGAGAAGAGAAGGCTCCGAGGAGACCTTATAGCAGCCTTCCGGTACCTAAAGATGACCCACAAGAAAGCCAGAGTGGGACTTTTTACAAGGACGTGTGGTGATAGGACAAAGCAGAATGGCTTCAAACTGAAATAGAGTAGGTTTAGATGAGCTATTAAGAAGAAATTCTTTACTCTGAGAGTGATGAGGCACTGGAACAAGTTGCCCAGATAAATTGTTGATGCCTCATTATTGGAAGTGTTCAAGGCCAGGCTTGATGGGGCTTTGAGCAACCTGGTCTAGTAGAAAGGTGTCCCTGCCCATGGCAGGAACATTGAAACTAGGTCCCTTCCAACTCAATTCTGTTTCTGTAATCCTTTCCAGCAGAGTGAGACAACAGACTTGAGTTTGTACCCTTCTGTGCTTCTGGATTTAGGCACTGGTTTGATGCATAGACCTTGATAAATGGCTTCACAGCATCTTTGCATCGCATTGTTGGTTTGTGAACTGGTACCTAAACATCCTAATAGTACTGTGGGGATATAGTTAGCTACACTAAAGGTCTGTTGGCTTCACAGAGTGCCTCTCTTTTCTTACTTGTCTGAAACAACTTTCCAGTCTCATTTGGAGAGCTGAATGCCTCTTGCATAGTAGGAAGGAATGAATTTTGCACAACCAATAGAAACTAAAAGAGACAGTAAGTAACTGGGTAAGCTTCCCTGACTTACTGCTGGAAATGCTCCTAATTAGAGAATGCTCATCTCTTTGGATGCTTTCTTCCTCTTTTGTGTTTCCTTTTCTGCAGTAAGATATAACTCTAATTATATTTCATACTCTCCTGCACCTGTTCACCACCAGGTATTGTGTAAGGAGGTAAGGACGTGAAGCAGACGGTACTTTACAGCTCCCTGTGTCAGCTGTGAAAAGCCTCCTGTGAATTACAGTTGAACAGACATCCTCTCTTTAGAGAAAGCAGCCTAAGACAAGACTATGCTGTTAGGAAACAATCAAGCTGAAGGATGTAGTGTGATTTTTTTTTTTTTAAAATAACTCTTAAGTGAGTCTTTACTACTCTGAGGGCTGTTTAATTAATCACCAGAACACACGTGGTTGTTTGCATTCAATATGCACAGCAGCATAACCATTTTGTTTCTGAAGATTTGAAATTGCAGTAGCTCATAGTATCTTAGCCCCCGCATGAGCTACCTCACAGTTGAAACTTTGGAACCTCCTGTCTCTGTCAAGGTCACTTCCATGCTGCAACACCAGCTCATCATCCAGAGTTCACCACACACAGTGATGCAAATAATAATGCAAGAAACAAGAAAGAATCCCAAATGTGGCCTCTGCATGAGGAAAAAATGCAGTTGGAGTAGGTAAATAGAGGATGGTGGGATTGAGTTAGAATTTCAAAGAATACATTGTTTTGGGGATGGAAGATGATTTTTATATTCTCTTGATACACTCTCTCAATCAATAAGTGAATTCCCAAAGTTCATTCTTTCCATCTTATTTTTCAGTAAAAGCAACCATAATGTTTGCCTTTTATTAATTACTTCTGTGCAGGGGATTCTGTCCTGTGAATCTGTCCCTTCATTTTTTATTGGAAAAATGGATATTTAGAGCAGTGCTATTTGCACATACTGTAAGAACCAATCAACCAAATTAAACTTGTGTTTAAAAACCAATTTCCACCATAGAAGAAACTGTAGTATAGATGGAACATTAGGAGGAACCAACTGGAAATTGGGTGGGGTTTTTCTTATGAAGAATTTAAATAGTATTTAGTAATTTTTCAAAATGTTCAGCAGAAGATCTCAGTTTTTCATTGAAAAGTGAGTAGTTAATTTTTTTTCCTATCAAGACAGAGTAGTACTCAAGGAAAGAATGCACTTTCTGTAATGATAATAATTCAACAACAGCAACAACACTAATAACAATAATAATGATGGTGACACAACAGATTTGAGCTGATAGAAAGGCTGTTGGAACAGGAAGAGTGGGATGACAGGTAGATCAGGAAGCAAAGCAAAACTGATGGGCAGTTCTGTACACTGAGGTTCCTAGGACCTGTGTCATCCAATAGCATTGCAACAACAGTTAAAAGTTAAAAAATACACCAAAAGAAGAAAAATCACAGAACTCTTCCCACTCTTCTTTTGTTTGCAGATGTTGCTGTGTACAACCGGGCATCTTCTGCTTTCTGATTAGTAAAGAAGTTACTTTACAGTATTGGTCCCCACTTTTCCATTTGACTGCGGTCAGCTGAGCTGACGGGACACAGAACGGAATGCATCAGTACATCCAGTAAGGTCACTTTAACTGTTACTGAACATGAATTTTTCAGGATACTGTACTATCCATGCTCCCTGTCTGAGTGTGCTGTTTAATGCATTGTAGCCATTTCCCTTGGAATTAAAACCAGAAATGACAATTCAAGTTATGTAAAAAAAATGCTGATCTGGTGTTTGCAGTTTTGCTACTTCCCTGGAGTGTAGGCAGGACAGAGCTCTTAGCAGGAGTTGTGTACCTTGCCCCAGGGCAAAATTAGAACAAGGAAGCCCATGCACTGCCTTTTGTTTTCTTTTTTGAGTGTGTCACGTCTCTTTGGAGCACAAGTATTTCTGGTGTAACGCTGACATTAAATGAAAGTAAACAGGGCTGATGGGCAACTGCAAAGAGTTTAGCTCAGCTAAGCATTCCAGTGTTATTTCTTTTTCATTATTGAGAGCATCTCTGTGCTGGAAATGGTGGAATACACAGAGGATAGTGTGAACTAGAGAACACACAGGGTAACTGAATCACTATATTGCTCTTCTACCAAGTGCAGTTTACTGGAGAAGAGTGAGAAGGGGAAACAGTTTTAGTGTCATCATGCCTGTGAGTCAGGCATGAGTAGACACACTGACTTTCTGGAGCTTCCAGAGCACACACTTAGGATGAATTTTTACATCAGAAAGCCTGTGCTTTCTTGCTCTTGCTAATATCGGGCTGCCAGGTGGCATGAAGAATCAGGCTCACCCGGGCCTCTTCTACGCCTGGTCCTCCTGGTGTCGGAAGTGGTAGGATCAATTTTCTTAAGGAAAAAACTTGTTCTGGATTCTACTTTTTCCAGTCTGTTGTAGCACTGCAAGAAATTAATTCAGGACTGAGCCATGCTACCCTCTCAAACAGAGCAGGATTCAAGCTGATGACTTAAAAGGGAAAAACATACAGGTTATTGGCAGTGTCACGTGGCATCAAGTTCTCTGCACCTGTGAGAATGAGTCATCTAAATTTTTCTCCTTGGAAAAGCAGTGAATAAAGTTGTTAATTCTTTCAAAGCAGAGTCAAAAGATCTTTTCACAGGACTGTTTCATCTGGAATAGAAATTGCTATAGGACAAAACCAGGGCAGATATAAATGTTGCAATTAAAGTGATGCAGTCAGAGTGCATGATATGAATCACACATACAAGCACCCAGAGATTGCGCTCTGAGTAAATTGCATTTGCAAGGAGGTTTAAAAGATGGGTAATGGGACTCAATTTTCAAAGCAGAGTTGTCACAGTGCCCTTTCAGATGCCCTCCATGTCCTATACTCCAGCTGCTCTTACAGTAGTTTGTGGATTTGCAGTTCTGTCTCATGTGTGGTAGTCCCATGTGGACATCTTACATACTTAAAGGCATCTAAAGTGGCACTTCACACCCCTATTCAGGTAGCCAAAAACCCTCTGAATGCCAATTACAGAAAGTGCTTGGGTGGAATTCTGCGGACTGATCCAGCTTTTGCTCTGTATTAGTAATTCCTATTAACATTTGTTTGTTCTGCACCACCGAAGGAAAAGGAGCCTTTATCACAGGTTGTTGCACAGCTATGTCTGCCCCACTGTGGGGTAGAGATAGAAACAGAGATAGTAACTTCTAATTAAGGTTTGAAAAGTGAATAAATCTTACACCACATCAGAAGCAAGTGTTTTTAATCTCTGATTGAACCACCCTTCAGAAATTCTGATCGAGTCAAAAGATAACATCATTTATTTTTGCTAAATTAGGTTTCAAAAAGATCCTAAAAGTGAGTGTTCCAGATCATAGTAGTATTTTCATTAAAATTTTATTAAATCTTGTCCAGACAATTAAAAGAAGAGCTGTATTAACTAGCTGTGTACAAATCAGTGGCTACTCAAGACAGTGGTTAACATTACCATCAATATTTAATAATTCTTGGACTTGAATTTTAATGCTGACATGTTATGTGACATATATATATGGTCTCATTCTTTCTCTTTATTTTTCTCTCTTTTTTTTCCTATCAAGATAATAAATTCAGTTCTTCAACAACTATTCTGATTCTGTTCTTCTCAAGATATTCAGGTTCCTGTCTGTGAATAAGAATTGCTTTTTAAAGCAGTGGTGTGAGCAACAGAGGGCAATGCATTTGTGTTTGTGGAATCCAAAGTTTTCAAATAATTAGATAGAGAGGGAGGTCTTGTCTGATTGTATGTCCATAAAGTGCTGTTATTCTATTCTGTACAGGGCCATACATAATTCTAGCATCTGAGTTCCTTCTGGCATGGCAGTAAGCAGTGTTCTTAGTGTTTTGTGGTCCCTAAATTCCTCTAGACCAAAAGCAGATTCAGAGATTGCATTTCCTTTGTTTTTCCAGCTACACCAGGGACCAATGAACACACTTTGTATTTGACTCTACCACCTGACCTTGGAAACATTGGAGTTATAAAATCTTCTTTACATTGGCTTTACAACATGATGCTGCTTTTACAGTGTGTAGGCTGTTTTTACTTCAGTGATGCAGAACAAACAAATGTTAACAGGAATTACTAATTCAGAGGAAATGTTTCCTTGGAGCACATAAAATCCCAGGTTTGCAAATGATTTGGACATCCTCTGAGATTTTAATGCAGTTTAGCTTTCCTTGAAACAAAAGAATGATATCTTCGAGTGTTTTAAGGACTGCTACTTCCAACTAAGTGAGTTAATCTGGTAATAACTATGTGCCTAGAGTTTGGTGATGCAAAATTTGCAGGTTTACGTACAGAACTATTTTTTGCTGAGGAAGCAATGTATAATGAGCTCCGAGAGCTAGCAAGTGTCTGCAGCTTTCACTTGTGCAGTTAAAAATGAATTCTCCCTGTAAATTGTGAGCAGCTCCATGGGAATCTTTTTAATATGTGTAAAGCAGGGTGTGCATAGCAATAGCAAATGCACTGATACCACAGTGCAAACATTTTGAAGCAGGAAAACAATGTTTTTCACAGTGTTTTATTTGTTTTAACTAACTCATGTGCAGCATCAAAAATGATGCCCAAGACTAACTTGAATTCTTGAAAAGTCCCTGTATTGTGTTAAACTGCAGCAGTGGCATGATAAATCAGTGTGAGTGTGAAGGAAGTATGTCCCCATGCATTATGCCTTGCAGTGCTTCGTATGAGGTGGGCCTTTGAGGCTTGGCGTGGGTTACTGACCTTTTGGGAAGAACAAAGTTTGACAGTGATTGCTTACACCAATAAGTGGTCATACAGATGCTCTTATCAGGACACGTTGCCAGGGCAGGAAGGCAGATGATGCTTCCCAAGAATGCTTCACTGCAAATTTAGCTTTGATATCAACTATTGAGATACGTCTTGCAACCTTTCTTTTACAGTTAAGCTTTGGGCAAGGGTGACTCTTTAAAATTTTTAGACGCTGAGGTTGTACAAAAGCCTGACTTTTCAATGACTGTCATGTTGTCTCTGCACTTGTGGACACCTTGCCTTCTTTATTTTGTTTACTTTATCGCTTCTGCTCTTTTCTCACAGAATTTGGTAAGCATGCCCCTACTGGTTGAATAATATTTATGCATGTGTTGTATCTTCTACAATATCCTAGTTTTTAAAAAACATCCTGGCAAACTTTCAGCAGTTTCACTTCAGGTGTTCTTGCAATATGAGCAGCCTTAGATAGATGCTTTTCAATATTCTTAGTTTCTGTGCAAGTTTCGAGCTGGCTTCCCGCCAAGTCCCCGAAACTCGACAACAAGGACCCGCCTCCCAGAGAGGGAAAAGAAAACCAAGCAGCCAAAGCTATAGCAAATATATATATATATATATATATATTACATATGAGACAGATACACAAAAGGAGAATACCACACACAGAAGGGGGGGGGGGGGGGGGGGAAGGGGAAGGGAGAAGGACAAAAAGGGGCAAGGACCGAACAAGCCAACCAGCCGACCGAAGGCAAACTAGCAAAAAATCTCACCACTTCCCTTCGAACAGGCAGGATGGCTAGACACGGCCCAAGGCTCTCCCCTCACGCGTGGCAGATAACGGTAGTCACTGTAGGCCTCGGCTCCAGATAAACCAGACCAAAACAGGGACCCGCCGTTCTCGAACCTTGCCGGAAAGGAAGAGAGCGAGATGCCTCCCGCTGGCCTTATTTATACCTCAAGTTACGTAAAGGAATAGCATGGAATACTTCCGTGGTCACTTTTCTAGTTTCCTTCCTGGTTACAAGTTGGTCTCCAGGAAGGCCTAGAGTGAAACCACCACATTCTCCACCCCTTATTCCATACTATTTCTTTACGCAACACCTATGTCTCACGTTCGTCTACATCCCGCGCATATATATACACATTTGCATATATATATATATATAGTTCTTGTTGGTCTCTCGGCACAGTTGTCTCGTCGTTGGAAAATCAATACAGATGTCAGTTCAGTCCAGATCTTTGGTCTCCTCAGTCACCATTACAATTCTGATTTTATGGCTGTTTCATCACTGGACTGTCTCATCACTGGATACCAGCAACAGCTTAGTTCAGGTCTCTCTCTCATCTGGTGACTGGCTTCCTGTAAAAACACAACTTAGGACATACAATTAGTTTTTCCCCAAGGCTAAGTTTCCTTGAGGCACACACTGGATGACTCCATCCTTCCTCATTACCCACCACGTATGTCCTGGCCCTTGAGCAAAGACAATCCCACGAATGGGTTTGTCTTGGCCTGAGGCAGGGGTAACCCAAACAGCTTTCCCTAGCATTCCCCTCAAATGGATTGCTGGAACTTTATCTCCATCAACAATGTGAAGGGATTCTGCCTGTGCAGGGCCAGCTCGATTGACAGAACCCCTGGTGTTAACTAGCCAGGTAGCCTTGGCTAAGTTCTTGTCCCAGTTTTTATAAGTCCCCTCACCTAATAACTTTAGAGTGGTCTTCAATAATCCGTTATATCTCTCAACCTTCCCAGCAGCTGGTGCATGGTATGGAATGTGGTATACCCATTCGATACCATGTTCCCTCGCCCAAGTGGTGACTAATTCATTTTTGAAATGAGTCCCGTTGTCTGACTCGATACGTTCTGGGGTCCCATGTCTCCACAAAACTTGCTTTTCAAGGCCTAGAATGGTATTTCGGGCCGTTGCGTGGGGCACTGAAAAAGTCTCTAGCCATCCGGTTGTTGCTTCCACCATGGTAAGTACATAGCACTTACCTTGGCGGGTCTGTGGCAGTTTGATATAATCAACCTGCCATGCCTCTCCATACTTATACTTATCCCATCGTCCACCATACCACAGGGGCTTCAGTCTTTTTGCCTGCTTAATAGCGGCACAAGTTTCACAATCATGGATAACTTCAGAAATTACATCCATGCTTAAATCCACCCCTCGGTCTCGTGCCCATCTGTGGGTGGCATCTCGGCCCTGATGACCGGAAGCATCATGGGCCCATCGAGCTAGAAACAATTCTCCTTTCTGCTGCCAGTCTAGGTCTACTTGTGACACTCCTATCTGTGCAGCTCGGTCTGCTTCTCTGTTGTTATTGTGTTCTTCATTAGCTCGCTTCTTGGGCATGTGGGCATCTACATGGTGGACTCTCACATTCAGATTCTTCGCTCTGGTAGCGATGTCCTGCCACAAGTCAGCAGCCCAGATGGGTTTTCCTCCACGCCTCCAGTTCATCTTCTTCCATCGATCCAACCATCCCCATAAGGCATTGGCTATCATCCACGAGTCAGTGTAGAGGTAGAGCCTTGGCCATCCTTCTCGTTCAGCAATGTCCAGGGCCAATTGGACAGCTTTGAGCTCTGCAAATTGACTTGACTCGCCTTGACCTTCAGCAGCTTCTGCCACTCGTCGGGTGGGACTCCAAACGGCCGCTTTCCACTTCCGGTTCCTTCCTACAATTCGGCAAGAACCATCAGTGAAAAGGGCATAACGCCTTTCTTCATCTGGCAGCTGATCAAATGGCGGAGCTTCTTCAGCTCGGCTCACTGGTTCTTCCTCTTCTTCTGCCAGGCTGAAGTTCCCACCTTCAGGCCAATTTGTGATAACCTCCAGAATTCCAGGGCGATTTGAGCTTCCCAATCGTACACGCTGCGTAATCAAGGCTATCCACTTGCTCCATGTAGCATCCGTGGCATGATGCGTAGGGGGCACCTTCCCTTTGAACATCCAGCTCAAGACGGGTAATCGGGGTGCCAGGAAGAGCTGTGCTTCGGTACCAATTACCTCTGAAGCTGCTCGTATACCTTCATACGCCGCTAAGATTTCCTTTTCCACAGGGGTGTAATTGGCCTCAGAACCTCTGTAGCTTCGGCTCCAGAAACCCAGTGGTCGCCCTCGCGTCTCGCCAGGCACCTTTTGCCAGAGGCTCCAGGAGGGACCTTTATCTCCAGCTGCAGAGTAGAGCACATTCTTTACATCTGGTCCCATTCTAACTGGTCCAAGAGCCACGGCATGTGCAATTTCTTGCTTGATCTGCCTGAAAGCTTGTTGTTGCTCAGGACCCCACTGGAAATTGTTCTTTTTACGGGTCACAAAGTAAAGAGGGCTCACAATCTGACTGTATTCTGGGATATGCATCCTCCAGAAGCCTATGGCTCCCAGAAAAGCTTGGGTTTCTTTCTTGTTTGTGGGGGGAGCCATTGCTACAATCTTGTTGATTATGTCTGTTGGTATCTGGCGTCGTCCATCTTGCCATTTCACCCCTAGGAATTGGATCTCTCGGGCAGGTCCCTTGACTTTGCTCTTCTTGATAGCGAAACCGGCCTCGAGGAGAATCTGGATGATCGTCTGTCCTTTTTTGAAAACTTCTTCTGCTGTATCCCCCCATACAATGATGTCATCGATGTACTGGATGTGTTCGGGAGCCTTACCCTTCTCTAGTGTGACCTGGATCAGTCCATGACAGATGGTTGGACTGTGTTTCCACCCCTGGGGCAGTCGATTCCAGGTGTATTGAACGCCCCTCCAGGTGAAAGCAAACTGTGGCCTGCACTCTGCCGCTAAAGGAATGGAGAAAAACGCGTTGGCTATGTCGATGGTGGCGTACCACTTTGCTGTCTTGGACTCCAACTCATATTGGAGCTCCAGCATATCTGGCACGGCAGCACTCAACGGTGGCGTAACTTCATTTAAGCCACGATAGTCCACAGTCAGTCTCCACTCTCCATCGGATTTACGCACAGGCCAGATGGGGCTGTTGAAGGGTGAATGGGTTCTGCTGACCACCCCTTGGCTCTCCAACTTTCGGATCATTTTGTGGATAGGGATCACAGCATCTCGGTTTGTCCGATACTGTCGTCTGTGTACAGTTGTTGTGGCCATTGGCACTTCTTGATCTTTAACTCGTAGTAATCCTACAATGGAAGGGTCTTCTGAAAGGCCAGGAAGGGCAGACAATTGCTTGGACCCCTCTTCAATCACCGTGGCTACACCAAAAGCCCACCGGTACCCTTTCGGGTCCTTGAAGTATCCTCTTCTTAGGTAGTCCATACCAAGGATGCAAGGGGCTTCTGGCCCCGTCACAATGGGACGCTTTTCCCATTGGTCTCCCGTCAAGCTCATGTCCGCCTCTACTACTGACAATTCTTGAGACCCTCCTGTCACTCCAGAAATAGTAACAGTCTCGGTACTCTTATACTCCGAAGGCATTACAGTACACTGGGCTCCAGTATCTATCAAGGCCTGGTATCTCTGAGGATCCGATGTGCCAGGCCATCGGACCCACACAGCCCAGTAAACCCGGTTATCTTCTTGGTCCCTCTCCTTCTCCTGGCAGAAGGCAGGGCCCCTCTACTGGTCTTGATCAGAGCATTCGTCGTCAGAGTTTGACTTTGACTTCTTAGACTTTTTGCCATTGTCGAAGTGGACCTCCATCTTCTCGTGTTTCGGCGATCGCAGTTTCTCTTCTAAGAAATCTCCGTCTACTACATAGACAACTTTCTTGTCAGTCTTCTTTCGCTTCAGCTCCCTCACTCTAGCTTCAAGCTTAGAAGTGGGTTCACCATCCCACTTCTTCATGTTTTCTCCTTTACTACGAAGGTATGCCCATAGTTGGTTACGTGACCCACGCTTAGAGTTCTCTTTCCTTCGACGTGTGAATGACAGGGACCGTGAGCAAGATTGAGACCAGGATCGAGGTCTAGGCCGAGGTCGTCTTTGTCGGTCCCGCCGTGATCTTCCCATTGGCCTTTCTTGGTAATCTCTATACCTTCTGTCCTCTCTGTCTCTAAGGTCGTCCTCATATCTGGAATATTCATAATCTCTCTCCGTTCTTTCCCTATCGTAGGTGCGTCGGTACAGGGGATTGAAGGAGTCTTCCATATTTTCCTCGATGGTTCTTATCCAAGCACACATAGTGTCCACGCTTGGTTCATCCATCTTTGGATTATATACGGGTATCAAGCAGGAAATATATGGTTTAGGGGCACCTTGAATTACCTTTTTCCACATTGGTTGCGTGCAGGGAACATTCTCAGGAACTTGGATATCATAATAATCTGGATCAGAATAGATGATCTCCAGCATGGCCAATTCCCGTAGGTATTGGATGCCTTCTTCCGCAGTCCTCCACCTTCTTGAAGAACTCTTCAGGGACTCCTTAAATGGGTATTTCACTCTCACCGCGTGGAGTATTCGGAGCCAAAGACTGGATGCCATTTTCTCCCTCCCCATTTCTTGCTCTATCACAGGGTCTCGAGCAATGGATCCCAACTGTCGTGCTTCATCACCTTCAATTACATGACTATCAGCTCCCTTGTCCCAGCATCGCACCAGCCAGGTGAGGACTTCTTCACCAGGCAAGCGCATATAATCTCTCCGTAAATCTCGAAGCTCTCTTGTGGTCAGTGATTGTGTAATTTCGCTTTCTCGCATAATTTCTTGTCCATCTCTCCCACGTAGAATCTTTTCCACCTCTCTCTTTACTCTTCCACTCCTACGTGGGACTGCTCCCACTTCCTCCCTATATCTCTCATGTGGAGGTGGAGACTGAGCATGCCGTGGGGATAAGCTTCTATATTGTTCACGCCGCGGAGATGGTTTCCTATGCCGTTCATACTGTGGGGATGGACTCCTACGCCGTTCACGCCGCGGAGATGGACTTCTACGTCGTTCATACCGTGGGGATGGACTCCTACGCCGTTCACGCCGCGGAGATGGACTTCTGCGTCGTTCACGCCGTGGAGATGGACTTCTATGCCATTCATGCCGTGGGGATGGACTCCTGCGTCGTTCGCGATACCCAGCTGGTGGAGGTAGTGAGTAATCTTTCACGTGGTGAGATAAGGGCCTCTTCCTCCAATCATTCACACCTCCAAGAGAAGGTTGGGTCTGGAGGGGTAGGGATAATTCCCCCTCCAATTGAGGGGAATGCTTTGGCTCCTTCTTTGCGTCTTTTGTAACACTGAATGTGTAGTCAGGATATAAATCATCAAGCGACAATATACCACCGGCCGTTTGTACTGTTGCTTTCTTTTCTCTTGATGCTGTTCTGTATTCCTTTGGGCGTGCCCCTAGTTCTCTTGGACGTGCTCCTTCCCGTGTAACCGTTTCTTCCTCTCTGGTACCTGCTTCTTCTCTTCCAATCGCTCCTTCCTCAGTCACAACCACTACTTCCTCTCTCGCAGTCGCGCCTTCATCACTTGCTGTTGCTCCTTCTCCCATTGCTGCCGCTCCTTCGTCCACTACATCTTGAGTGAATTGGATAGGTTCTTCTGTTCCTTCTTCTTCTTCTTCTTCTTCTCTTTCTTCTGTGCGTTCTGGTTGGGGAGATGAGTCTGTAAGTTCCTTGATCTCTCTTACCCACGTCTTCTTCTTCTTCATAGGGGCAATGATGACCTTCCGGTTCTTAGCTTGAGTCCCGGTTCTAGTGGGCTTAGTAGAAATGGCATTGACTTCAAGTTGTGTTTGGACCCCAACTTCTGTGGACCTAATAGGGACATCACTGGTTTCAAGTGGCGTGGTTTGGGTTTCTGTGTCGACCTTACCCCTTTGAGGGTGGTCTATGGCAGCTCGATAAGCATTAGCCAGGCCCCAGCACAAAGCGGAGAATTGCATATTCGGATCTTTGTAGGAAAAACACCCTTCTGCCAAACAGTGGGCCATCTCACCAGAATCAAACATTTGTTCTGGTGTGAACTCCCAATTAATGGGGGGTGACACATGTCCTACTAATCTACCGAAATCTTCCCAAGCTCCATGCCACCCGGGGACTGGCCTGTCTGCAGCCCTTTCCAAAGTTCCAGCGAGTCCCTTTGAGGTGTGATCTTTCCTACAAGAGGGAAGGCAACGGAACCCCATTCTTCCAAGTTTAAGTAGCACTTCCAGTACCTTTATCAATGACAGTACTGTTGCAATAAGATTTATATAGTAATTAGAGCCAATTTTAACCATGGGGATTTCCTTTACCAAACCTTCGATGTCAAAATTAAAGGATGGAAGCAATTCGTTCCATCCATCCTCAAGGTCTGGACGTCTCCCTATACGGTAGCCTAACACAGGTGTAAAGGTGGCTAGAATTATAAGACAAATTAATGAAATAGCCATTGTTTTTTGTTATTATTTCTTCTTGATCCCAAAACAAACCTTTGTTTATATAAACAAAGTTTCCTTGGCTGCTTTCCCAGACTCTGGCAGTGTTCCCAGACCTGTTCCCAAAACAATAGATTGGTTTTGCAAAACAACACCGAGCTTGGCTGTCTTCCTGGAAAAACGTTTATCAAAACAAGCCAAACTTAACCAAAATATCCCACTTCTGACACCAAAAATGTTGTGCAAGTTTCGAGCTGGCTTCCCGCCAAGTCCCCGAAACTCGACAACAAGGACCCGCCTCCCAGAGAGGGAAAAGAAAACCAAGCAGCCAAAGCTATAGCAAATATATATATATATATATATATATATTACATATGAGACAGATACACAAAAGGAGAATACCACACACAGAAGGGGGGGGGGGGGGGGGGAAGGGGAAGGGAGAAGGACAAAAAGGGGCAAGGACCGAACAAGCCAACCAGCCGACCGAAGGCAAACTAGCAAAAAATCTCACCACTTCCCTTCGAACAGGCAGGATGGCTAGACACGGCCCAAGGCTCTCCCCTCACGCGTGGCAGATAACGGTAGTCACTGTAGGCCTCGGCTCCAGATAAACCAGACCAAAACAGGGACCCGCCGTTCTCGAACCTCGCCGGAAAGGAAGAGAGCGAGATGCCTCCCGCTGGCCTTATTTATACCTCAAGTTACGTAAAGGAATAGCATGGAATACTTCCGTGGTCACTTTTCTAGTTTCCTTCCTGGTTACAAGTTGGTCTCCAGGAAGGCCTAGAGTGAAACCACCACAGTTTCTTATTCCACTTACCTGTAGGACATGATTGTCTTCTGGCATGCTGATCTATCTTTGAGGGGAAACAAACAAAAAGAGAAGACAGTGTAACACTCAGGCTTTTTCTTCTTTCTGCCCATTTATTATTCTCTGTTACTAAGCTAAGCAGAGCTCTCAGTTTGTAAGCATAATATTCCCTCTATACAAAAGCTCTTTTTGTCCTTTGGATCACCTTAATTTTTCACAATTCTCTGAACATAAATATGAAAATTGTCCCTTTCGTTCCACCCTACCTCGTGAATCTCAGTTATAAACTGTGGGAGGGTCACAAGTAAGATGTTGCAGAATACAAGATGTTGCATTTTAAAAGTTTTATGGACACTTATTTGGGATGACCTGCATAAGTCACTGGTCATGTAATGCTTTAGAAAATTAGAAGTAATTAATTTATAAATGAAATTAATGGGAAAAATGATCATGAATTTTAATAAAAGTGTAATATTAGCAGGAATGGAACCCATTCAACTTTGAAATAAGAGGCAGCCTCTTCATCCCTTAGACTCCACAGCTGTGATTATAACTGATGGAGATTCAAACATATTAAATTGACTGCATGAAGGCTTTCTAACTGGTCCATGAATAGTGTAAGGGGAAAGGAGGGAGATAGTTGCAGAGGATGTCAAAGAAAATAAAAAAAAAACCTGAGTTTATGCCATGCCTGTTCTCCAGTTTGTGGTGAGTTACAATGTTCATCATTTGCATTACCCGGGGGTTTGGCTTCCCCAGTAAGGAAGGTGGAAGAGTTTTTCTTGCCTCTTGCATCCTTGCTTGGGTGTGTTCCCCAATTAGAAGTGCTTTTTCTGCCTCATAAGATGCAGGCTCTGTGCAACCTGGTGCTTCCCTCTGACTACAAAACCCTCACACCACCGGGAGCAGATACAGAGCAGCACCTTTTTCAGACTGAACTGCAGCTCTTTCTCTTGGTTACTTTCCTGCAAGCAATGCTAAGGTGTCCTATGAGTGCCTGATTACAGATTTTCAAACATGCTTTCTAAGTAAAAAGCAGTCCTCTGTAGGTTGATGCTACTTGGCACACACAGCTGAAGTGTATGTGCATGTGTTTTTTTTCTGCCTATCTAGATACTAACAATTCTTGTGGTCTTTGGAAAATTAAAGCTCATCTGTGTTCATCCAATTTCTTCAAACTGAGATCTGAAGTTCAGTTCTTTTCTGCTCAAGCTTTTGTTGTATGTCTGGTTGGTGCTTAGTTCTGGTTCACCTAATCTGCATTTATATGCCTTACTTTCCAATTGAACTTTTACCCGTCATGGGCTGAGAGGCAAGTTGTGTTGCTGGGCCTCAGTTAATTACCAGTGCCATTATTTTTTTATTTGTGGTGCCTAAGCAAGCAGAAGTACAGCAGGTTAAGTCACATTTGCAAAGAGATCATGACTCAATTGGTGCTTATGAGTATAAATGAAGGAAAGGAATAATTAAGAGTATGGCAGTAACAACATTACATGCCCACCTTAGAGCTAAGGAACTTGCTCTGCATAGAAACCCACTAAAAGGATGAAGGATTAGAAGGGATGTATATAACGCTTGAAGGCAACAGGGAATTTGTGTGAGACCCTTCTTGCAGAGAAATTAGAAGAGCTTGTTAGAACAGGACAAAAAACCTTGGGTATGGTTTTGCAAAATCAAATGTCTTTGGTTTGGAGGGTTTACTGTGTGGCTAGTTTCATTTTGTTGTGAAAGCAAAAGTGAAAAGCGCCAGGTGTTCAAGATCATCCCTGTCCACTCTTATCAGAAAGGCCCAAAAATGTCAAAGTTTTACTTAAAAGCTCTTCTGTCTCTCTCTAGGGAAACTGGTTTTCCTTTTAGATTCAGCTATACTTCTTCCTCTAGCAGGTTGTATTTACACTAATTCCTGGGGTTTTTTTACTATTTGCCTCAAAAAGTACTGAACTACATACTCAGTACCTGAACGTATCGTTACATGGGATTGGAAGGGCTGTCTCTAACTTTGTTCTTCAACTTATAAACCCGTGGTGCTGACAGTGTGGACTGATATAAAGCTAACTATGGGAAAGGAGGTACTGCTTCCCTCAGAGTAAAAGAGCTACAGCAGTTGAGGCCAGATGAATAGCTAGGTTTTTGGGTTACATGTCCTTCCCTGAAAACTTATTAATTTGAGGGACACCATGTGCTTGCTATTTGTTAGCTGGGTGAAATATTTCTGAATAAAATGGTAGTTCAAGGATTTTTAAAGGAGTTTTGGAGAAGAAATTGTTGTACACGAGAGCAGGGATGTGCCATGAAATGTTCTCTAGTTTTTAAAATATAAGACCTGAACATATGCCTGTAAAATTAGAGTGCTGATTTCAGTGAGAACAGGGGCTGTTGCCCTCACTATGTTGCCAGACCCAGCCAGTGCCTGGAACCACAAAAGATGGAGCCACAGACTATATGCCATGAAAAACTCTCCATTGGTCACCGAAACCCACAAAACAGGTAAGACCATAGTATACAAAAAAAAAGAAAAAATAGCCCTAAAAAATTGTTAACCTCCTTTTCCATTGAAAAGATTGTCCTGGCTTGTTCTCTACTTCCAGGCTGAGAGGAAACAACCTTTTGGTTGTGGCCTGCTCCTTCTAACACTGAAGATTTGTCTTCCAGTTTTATCTCACTCGCTCATCAGGGTAGCCTATGTCTTTGCAATATACAGCTGCTTGCCTTTCCTACAGGTTGTTTGCTGGGAAGATGCTCTGCATGAAGAGAATCCAGACACTCTTATACATGGGTGTCTTCAGTTCACTTCTTTGTGGTGCTGTTTTACTCTTCCCTCTCAGTTTTTAAAAAATTTCTGTACAGCCCCTATGATGTGTAATCGAACTGGCAGCAATACACAGTTGGATAGGGAAGCTGAGTAGCAAGACTAGTGCAGTAAAAAACAATACTAGCACCGCCCCAGTCTGCAGCAATGACTAGATGGTGGTTTCTTTTAAGCATGGATACATTATAAGTGACACAGTGACAGAGATAGGTTTTGGTTCCCCCCCCCCCCATTGTATATGTGTGTGTAGAGATCATCATAGTAGGCAGATGGTGATGAATGTGATTTTTTTCGCTGAATGACAGATCCTTCCAATGATAAGACCCTAGAAGAAGTTGATTCTGCAGTGGAGAATGGCAAATCTCTTGCTGCCACTTGAATATACAAATACCAAGATATTTATACCCCACAGTGCCATGTAACATACATAGGGAACGTGCTTCTCGTACTAGGAAAAAAACAACTTGGTATTGTGGTGTTCTGCTCCAGCACTGCTGTGAAGTGTTGAGATTTCACTGAGAAAAATGAATTTTTTGTGAGGCCAAATTGCAGTACTATGTGAACATTTTCTATGGGACAGGGATATCCAGTAACCCCATGGGGCCTCTGAAAGCTTGAGCAAGGGAGGGATTATCAAATTTTCTTTTTTTACTTTGGAGGTGTGTGTTTAAAATTGCATGTGCTTTCAAATGTTTGCAAATATTTTCTGAATCTGAAAAACTTTTTAGGAAGCATGTTTCTTCACAGAACCTTCAACCCTTTGGCAGGTGAGCTTAGTGCAATCTTAACCAGCTGAGGTTGTAGTGACTGCACTTATTTTAGTGCACATATTTCACGTGGATTTAAACTAGCCTGAGGGTTTGATTACATTTACTTTTCTTATGGAAACATTGACATCAACCTCTTTTCTTGATAGATGCATTGAATGCCAGGTGTCCACTGAAGCCACTCTATCCCTCCCCTCCTCAACTAGACAAGGGAAAGAAAATATAACACAAGGCTCATGGATCGAGATAAGGACAGGTAGAGATCACTCACCAGCTACAGACATGGGCAAAACAGACTTGACTTGGGGAAATTAGTTTAATTTGTTACCAATCAAATCAGAGTAGGGTAATGAAAAGTAAACCCAAATCTTAAAACACCTTCACCCTACTGCTCCCTTCTTCCCAGGCTCAATTTCATTCCCAATTTTCTCTACATCCCCCTCCCGAAGCAGTGCAGGGGGAGGGGTAATGATGGTTGTGGTCAGGTAATCACATGTTGTCTCTGCCTCTCCTTCCTCCTCAAAGGGAGGACTCCTTCCCCTGCTCCAGCATGGGATGTCTTCCACAGGAGAGTCCTCCATTAACTTCTTCACCATGAGTCCTTCCCACAGGCTGCAGTTCTTCACAAACTGCTCCAGCAGCCCAGCAAAGGGGGAATATTGATGTCCTAAAGTCATGATATGCATGATAGAGAGCCCTGACAGAAAGGTTTGCTAGCAGAAACCTGGGTAATGAGACGGAAGATGTTGCATTCCTGCTGCTCCAGAAAAACAGGGGCCTGTTGACTTCCAGGGGTAGACTGCCAGGTTAGCCATGTTCCTTCGCGCTTGAGCTGCAGGTTAAGAGCTGGAGATTAATGGGTTTGAGGGACTGGGTAGGTCAGCTGGCCTTTGTTTCTTGTACTTGGGCTTGTGCTAAGGGCATGTTCAAGACCAGAGTATTAGGGGTTAATAGGGCACTGAGGGATAGTTTAGTATATGGTTAATTAGTTATCATGCAGGCTGATTGATTGCCTATCTATTAAATCTTCTGTTGATGGACTTATTACTCATCTGTAAAATGGTTATAACACCTATGAATCATTTAAGAAACCTTATAATTAATGTATGAACCTATTCTTTAGAGTGAAGATCTTCATCTTAATACCCTGTATTTTTAAATTACACATACTATGGCAGCACCTCATGAGAGCATGTCTACCATACTGAGCAATTCAATAGAAAGGATCCCATGTGTTTCATAGTGGTTGCTTGTTTTCCTCTCCAAGTTTTGGTCCTTGTCTTTGTGAAAGTTAACACACTGCCTTTAAAGATGCTCTATAAGGTCTGTTGCAAAACCCTGTATGGCTGTTGAACCAGTGGGAATACAACCATTTGTTCAGTCAGTGGGAAGTACCACATTTTGGGCTGATACACCACCGTGAAAACCAAAGCCAAATGCCAGGTGGTCCATTCCAGCGGAATCTGGTGGGGTTCTCAGTGGCTTACAAAGAATAATGTAAGTTCTTGACCAACATTGTTTTTGTTTGATCAAGTCGTGCATAGCCTGGTTTTACCTGGTAGTATCTGAGGGCATTTCTGGGGTTGTGCTCACTTGTGCCTATTCATGGTGCTGAGGAATGATTCCAGGGACTATGGAAATCTGGGACTGAATCATGACCCCAGACTCTCTTACTTCCAGTAAAACCCTCTCTGTCTGAAGAGCAAGGCCTGTACCAGGTTTGGCGCATCCCATTATTTCCCTACTTTTGGAGAGGCCCTGTGGAGTACTTGTCGACCCTTTTGCCTCACCTGAGAGCTGTGTGGCTGAATTTGTGGTATAATCTTGCTATTTGTATGGCTAGAGTTTTCTTTTTTTTGTTCCTCTGATTCACCCACAAAAATATATCATCCAGCCTTAGTGCCGTTGCTGGGAAGAGATTGTCAGGGCATTTTTTTAAATGAAATTTTCAAATGCTTCCCTCCCACTCCTTTACTTTCTGTATTAGCCTTTTGGAAATCAGAAATTGAAATCTGTTTCCTCCCTCGGGTTTTCTTTCTCTACTTTTTTTTTCCTGTTCTCCATTATACTACTTGAGTGTTGGATGGCTGATTTTTGAAGGCAGCCTGTAGGTCCGTGAAATGAAACAAGTAAAGAAACAAACAGTAGTACACTGAGATGGGGAGGATGTTAATACATTTTGCAGAAAGCTTCTACAGATTTCAGATTTTCAGGCAGAAAAGCAGGGACACAATAGGTAATATTAGAATGGACTTCATACCATAAATACCTCTGTGCTGCTCTAGCACAGATGTGGATTGCCAATAAGCATCTGGTGCCAGACAATGAATTTCTGTAGACCCCGTGTTATTCTATGCAAGTCTCTGTGCTGTGTGATGAAGATGTTAACAGTTGCTGGAGTGCCCCATGTGTGATACATCTTTCAGGAGATTATTGATATAGGTCTGTCCTATGTTGTGGAGTCCTCGCTCAATTGCAGAACAATTAAGAGTCCAAAATGAAATGTGTCTCATTATGGCATATACTATATTGCACCTCAGGACATGTTGGCCTGAAGGCTGGACACTGGAACATTGGTCCAACAAACAATGCCAATTTCTCTCTGTGTCCTGTTAGTGCAGTGGGGTATGATGTCATGCTGCCGTCTGGAGGTAACGCTGACTCAGCCCGGGCTCCCTGGCACTATGTCCCTGAAATCCATCTCCTCACAGAATGCATCAGCACCACGAAGTGGGGAATGAGCCTGTGCCTGTCTTATTTCTCTTTCCATATGCCCTTCCCTCCTGCCAAGGGATTAACTTTGGGTATGAAAGAACAAGAAAATCAGTCCCTTCTTTTATGATAATAACCTGACTTCAGGAGTCCTGGTCAGTGCTGCTGGCTTTGGGGATTTCATCTCAAAATTCAAGCAATTTGTGCGTTTTCATTAAAAAGCAGCCTCCTAAAAAAGCAGCCTGGCTTTTCAATTATTTAGAGAAGTGAGATTTTCATTACTGGAAACTCTGGGACATGAGTTCCAAAGTTGCCAGTGTTATTGGTAAATTGTTAAAAATAAAATGCAATTATTTCTTAAAAGAAAAATTTCTTGTAATGAAGCAGAGAAAGTTGAATTATTTGGAGATAGCTGACTTGTGTTTTTTTGAATGCTTGTAACTGGTAAAACTGTTGTACCCTGCAAAAGAAGTCACAGGGCCACTGTGGCAGGATTAACTGTTCTCCATGTTTCCTTCTAATTGCAGTATGATTTATACTTCATCTTGATACTTGGAGTTAAAGTCATAAAAATAATTTTTTTTTTTGTTGTGCAACCTTTAGCTTTGTTATTGAAGACTTATCAGAGAAGGGCTATTGGAAATATTCAAATAAGCAAGCGCAGGTATAAGGGTAGGAGGCCCTTTTTCTCTCAACCTATGGCTTTACATGACTGTGTAACCTGCTCAACTACATCAGAAATTCCAGCATAAAGTAGCTGCTGCAGCCATTGTTTTCTGTTCATCCTCACATCTTTGCTCAGGCAAAGACTATTTCTATCATAGTCCTTCACTGTTTGCCACTTTTCCTCTTCAGCCAGAAGTATATGAAGTAGGGTCAATATTTTCCTGTTATTTTTGTCTTGTCCTCTTGTTCTGAATGTTCTCTTTGCAGGGGTAAACTAGACATCCTCATAGCCATGAATATCCTCACAGCCAAATACCTCCATATTCTCTCTGTTGTCTGATGCACAGCCCTTTTAAATAGCATTTACTGTCCAATGTACCTCAAATATGATCACACAGCAGGTTCCCTCCTGTTTCCTGATGCTCTTGGATCTGCACACTCCTCAGAGCTGGAATGCTACATCCTGCCTTCTCATGTGAGCTGTCCTGCCCCTAAATATGCGTCCACTTGCACACCTCAGTCATGCTCCCTTGTGCTTGGCCGACCCATTGTGTGGATCCCACAGGCCTGCATGAAGCAACAGGTAGAGGCTGAGTGCACATGATGACAGTTTGGGATACGTTCAGCCTACATGGGGTCTCAACCTGTGATCAGATGCATCTTGTCCCTCTCTGATGCTGGTGTTTCCAGACAGAACCTACGCATTCCAGAGCAAGCCTTAGGAGTCAATTACCCTTTTCCAGGGCTATTATGAATACAAAGAAGTTATTATTTAATGGGAAGTCTGTCTTGCCCAAACCCTGCACAGCAGATCCCCTTGTCAGTCATCCTCAAAGCAGCTTAGCAGAGGGAAATCCTGAGCACTGTTAAAACAAACAAATGGGCCCTGAAGGCAGGACCTTCCACAAAAGACTTCAGTCATATACTCAGCTCATCTAAACAGCATAAAAATGTTACCAAGCTCTACAAACACTGCTGCAATGTGTCAACCCTGATGGCTTGTTGCAGGGAAAGCAAAGCTTTTTCTGTTTTCAGAGTGGTGTTGTTGGAGCTGGTTTAGGGTTGGAGCAGACTTCATCAGCTACATGGAACATCAGGGAAATCAAAAGAGCTGAGGGAAAGCACGATGTTGCCACGTACAATGGTGCAGTTGGCTTGCAAGAAGTTGCATTAGAGCTTGATTACAGTGTGGCTCTTCATCCCTTGCTACATTTTTAGCAAAAGGAGATGCTCTAGCTTTTATAACATATTGATTAGCAGGAAAAAAATAGCATGTGTGGTGATGCTGTCTGTAGGCTCTCTCTGCAAAACTTTTCAGTCAAAACTAGGTCAGGTTTAAAAGCCTAACGTGTGCACTGAAGCACAAAGGCAGCGATAGAGATGACTTGTTCCCAGTAATGATATTTTAAACAAGAGGAAAGGGCCAGCATTCTGTTTATTTAACGGCTGCAAGCTGATCGGACGTTTCACTACAGCTGTGTTTTGTTTTTAGACGCTATCACAGTATTTACTTGAAGAGACAGGACAACGAGTTGCAGGCGGGGCGGATGCAACAGCAAAAGTAGCCAAATTGTGTAATTTTTCTTGTTATAATTCTGATACATTGCAGTACCCATTACGTGCACACACAATGAGAGGTGCTTCCCTGGCCTTAAAGGCAGAGTAGCTACGGTAGAGAGGAGACCACTACCTCTGTGTTGTCGATGGGGATTTGATACTAATAGAATACAGGTGTAAAGAAAATCTTTATCACACTGTGTATGAAACCAGTGCCATGTTCTTGCATCTGGTCTTCAATATGAACATCTTTCAATTAAAAGAGAGGTTGGTCAACTAGTTTTTGCCATATGTCAGATTAAGCAGTGGGGTGGGGTGCAGTAATTGCTGCTGGCAGCATGTATATCCACCAGCAGTGGCATGCCTCGCACATATCCTTTCTGGACTGTACACCCTTGTGAAGCAGTGTGGGCAGCACTATGGGTACCCAACCCAGCAAACTGTGTTCCTCTGAGGTTTTACTCCTCACTAGTGTCTCTTGCACTGATGTCCCAGTGAAACTCTCTTCATCCCTGTTGGAGTTGTGCAGTCATAGTCAGGATCATAAAATCATAGAATGGCTTGGATTGGAAGGGATTTTAGAGATCATCTAGTTCCAACTGCCTTGGCGTGGGCAAGGACACCTTCCACTAGACCAGGTTGCTCAAAGACCTATCCAACCAGGCCTTGAACACTTCCAGCAATGGGACATCCACAACTTCTCTAGGCAACCTGTTCTAGTCCCTCAGCATCCTTACAGTAAAGAATTTCTTCTGAATGTCAAATCTAAACCTACTCTTTTTCAGTTTGAAGCCTCAGCAGTCCCTTAGGCACCCCTGGTCCATGTGGACACCTCCTTTGTGGTTGGCAGATGATGGCCTAGGGAGAGAGAAACACTCCTCTAGGGGTGAATTCTTACTCTCCTGAGAAGGATGTCTAAGTTAATGTGCTTTTTTTTCTTTTATTTTTTTTTTTCTGAAGAGTCATTTACTCTCTCTATTGTTTATAGAAAGAGTTTAAACACTTAATTTTTGCATCTGGTCTACATTTTTTTCTGGAAAAATGGGACCTGCTGTATTATTGGTCTCAAATCCTGCTGGGGTGCACCAAGATAGCTGATTTTCTTTAGCAATGCTATTACAGTGTAATACTCTCCAAGGGCTACTGATAACAGAGCCACAGTACATATCAGGAATCCTGTGCTGCTTCAGTAATTCATATTTATTGTGTGCTTTGATGTTTTTGGAGAGAAGGTCTGACAAAGAAACAAAATATTGTGACTATAGCTGATAAAGTGAGACAAAGGAATGGATTAGGATCTGGCTTACTACAGCTTTTTGCTCAGATCTATTCTAGGTAGGCTTTAAGGGAGCTTGCATCACTACAACCTCTGAATGCCCTTCAGTAGTGCGTTAAGAGATGTTACCAACATCTGCTACTCGTGAGTCATCCTTTTCCTCTTTTCCCGGAGCTAGAAGGGTATGTGCTTTTTGAAAAGAAATATGCAGGTTTATATCCTATCTAGCATGTGCCTAGGGCTCTAAAATGCTTAACAGTCTGCTTAAATAAATACTAAAGCTCTTCACATTGTTATGTTACTTTAGAGTGGGTATACTGGGTGGAAAGCTACAGCACAGAAAAACCAAGAAAATTTGTCTGACTTGCGTGTAGCATCAGAGTCAAAACCAGGCCCCAAGTCTCTTAGTCTCTTGGTGTTGCTTGTTAGTGACGACCTGGGAAGGCACATTTGGCCATATGTGGCTTATACAGGGTTATGACTGTTCACCTAAATCTTGGTGGTAGACACCTTGTTTTCTGTGAGCCCAGATACAAAACCACAATACTACGATCATTGGGAAGGTTTTCAGTCTTCCTATCTCCTTCACCAGATATTTTATTGGGGTGGCTGCTGCAGTGGTTTGTACAACTCTACCCAGGGGATGGAGCTGTTTTCTTTACTGATGTTAGATTCTCTTGCACAAACCTGGAAATGAAATCAGGGCTGACAATATTCTGAGACTAGACCACATCAGAAAATGCTGACAGAAAATGCTTGTTTTATTTGGTCTTGTTTTAAGCAAAGCCAATAGTTTACCACCTCTTCACTATTAATCTATCAAGCAGAACCATGAGGTGGCTGAAATTTTTTAGGGAAGATGAAGGAGGCACAGTATCTTATAAATCGATCAGTTTGGAGCTCTCACTGTGAGTGATGTTTCTAAAATGCTAACATCATCTGTAATTACTCAAAATTACACATAATTTGTGTTGTGGTTGTTCACTTCTCTAACAGTAGGAAAACACTTTACAATCAGCTCTGGATGATAAGATTTAATAAGAGCTTTCAAGCTTTCAGAAATTTTTATCCTACTCATCTGTTTTGAGTTGTAAATGCCACATTGACTTTTGGTTCCTTTAGCGGTTGGACAGCTGGCTGAAAAGTAAATAAGAGTTTTGAATATATGGAAATCATGAAATGAAACTTTCTTGGATTAGTAGCAGAGATAATTTTCTGTTGTGGGATTGTATTTCTGATTTAATCTGTAGATGTGTTTATATTATCAGTAAAAAATAATTTTGCACCTCAGCTATAGCTCAAAATTCTATTGCCCACCTGCCACATATACCATAGGCATAATTTACTAAGTTGCAAGAGGAAGTCTGCTTAGATCAGTATACTGCTGGGACAGGTTACCAATTCTACAGTGATTTCTTTTGAAATCTTTGTAATTTTTAAAACTTCTTTGTGCTTCTATTTATTTGTAAAAAGCCTTATGACTATTCTGTAGTCATAGTCTTTGCAGAATTTGCAAAAACCTTTGTAATCTCAGGACAAGAGCACAGTCTACAGGCTCTTGTCCTATTCTACAGGCAGAATATGCATGTTTTTCCTTCCCTCTAGTGCACATCTTGCAAGATCATGGTCAGTAGGCACAAAACTGAGGCTATTGAAAGTACGTACCTCAACTAGCGACTTTTCTTTTTGAGAATGTGTCTCCAAGATGAAAGTAAACAAGAATTTTCTAAACCCAAAAGCTGCTCAGAGGTTGGAATAGGTCATGTGCAGGCTAGGGCTCTGTTTATGTTACCATTAAAAAGTCACTTGATTGCTTTGTAACTAATTTTTTTCTACTTTTTTTCATCTGTAATACCTATGATCTTAAGGATATTTGGTTGAGGAGCTTCAAAAAGAAATGACCTTGCCAGACAGGTTGTCTCCCTTTGACTGCTCCAAGAATAATCCATGCAAAAAGGGAAACAAATAATTCCAAATAACCCATTATGTGTTAGCACAACTGCTTAGAAGAAGAGTAACTTTTTATTTTGAACTTGGAAACACTTTTTGTGTAAGTTCATGCTGATACATGCTATATCTCAGGAATGCAATAGGAAGGTTATAAAGCTGTAAAAATTCTCCTGTCTGGAGGCAAATAGCTCTACACTTAAAGGAAAAGGGGGATTCTTGTGTTTCCTGCTTTCTTCATTTTAACTGATTTGAATGATGACCAGGTTAAGACAATCTGGGGCAATTAGAAACCCATTGGGTACCATCAGTGGCTGTGCTGCCATTCAGTGAGACCTTGATAGGCTGGAGAATTGGACAGAGAGAAACCTAATGTGAGGTTCAACAAAGGCAAGTGTAGGGTTCTGCACCCGGGGAGAAATAACCCCAAGTACCAGTACAGGTTGGGGGTTGACCTACTAGAGAGTGGCTCTGTGGAGAAGACCTGGGAGTTTTGGTGGATGACAGGTTGACTATGAGCTGGTAGTGTGCCCTTGTAGCCAGGAGGGCCAATAGTATCCTGGGGTGCATTGGGAAGAGTGTGGCCAACAGGTCAAGGGAGGCAGTCCTCCCTCTCTACTCAGCCCTACTGAGGCCACATCTGGAATACTGTGTCCAGAAAAAATTATAGGAATCATGGAACTGGTCTATAGGTGCTAAGATGTGAGTTTGAAAATTCATATACCTCAAGAGTCCCATTCCTTAATGGTGAGCTTAATAATGAATGAGGTCTGAAAATGATATTTAGACAGTGTACTGTCTCCTACATCAGCTCTCAAAAAAATCACGTGAGCTTTTAAAGTCATTGTGAAGTGACTCTCTTCTACTTCCTCCACCATATTACTCTAATGTCTCTTGGGAAATACAGTATCAACATTGCACTGCTGCTTCAGGTCAGAGTCAGTGGTGCAGGTGGCCTGATGTGCCGCCTCTGAGACCAACAGCAAAATATCTTGCATGTCGGTGAGGGGAAGGTCTTCAGAAGAATGACAGAAGAAAGCAAAACCGAAAACCTATCCCTAAAGTCTTGGTTTGGCAGTGAGACTCCCCAGCTTCTATTGTTTTCCTTGGATCACAGCTCTGACTCCACCTCAGTTTCACTGCTGTCCCTGCTAATTTTCCTCTGTCTATTTAAACAGGATGGACTGATACAGATTATTACCGCATTACAGTCCAAATGAGAGGCAAATCACTGACCTTTATGCATGAGAATAAATCCCTTAGGTGATACAGCTGTTTTGCAGCAGTGACTGTCTTGGAATTCTCTGATGGCATATGCATTGCCCTAAGAGAGACAGGGCACAACTGAGTGAAAGACAGCTCCTCCTCTTCTGAATGTTGCAGATGTCAGCAGGCACAAATTAGGATGTCTTGAACAGACCTGCTCCCTGTTTACACATTGGAGAGAATGTGGAGAGAATACATCAAGGGCTATTTCTTGAGCAGGATGCAACAGGCTGCATCACATCCTCACACACAGGAGGAAGGAGAGCAACATTATTAACTTGCGACTGTATGGGTTTCCTCACATGCCATCCTCAGTTTTTACTGAACCTACCTTCTCTCTAAGATGGCATAAACCAAAGTGATGTAACCCAACATCACTTTAGTAATAAGACCCTGGCAGCACAAAGGCAAAAGCAACTGAATCTCCTCAATTTTGAATTTGTTCAGGTTGGAACTTTTCTGGAATCTGTAAGGCATCACTCTTTTACATGCCTCCTTTCTCTTAATCATGGCCAGGACAAGTAAGATGTGGTGCATATGCAGAACAGACCTCTGTGACCTATCTATCTCTCCAGTTTGAGTAAGATGTGGTGCATATGCAGAACAGACCTCTGTGACCTATCTGTCTCTCCAGGCAATGAAGCAGGTTCTAGCTTGTGCTATGTGAAAGCTGCATCAAGAAAAACCCAGGGACAGACTAATAAATCATATTTCAAGGTGACCAAAATATAACTTCTGAGTCCCCTAAGGATTTGTGTCACAACTGGCTTTAATGAATGGTCTAAAAGGGAATTTTAGGCAGAAAATGTGATGGTAGCACTAAATGATTAAGAGCAATAAAAGCTGGAGAAGAAATGACAAAACAAGAGGGACCTAATAAAGCTGGATAAATGGGCAGTGCAGCAGCAAATGAAATGCAGTGTTGCAAGAAAATTTACCATAAAAAGAACAATGTTAACTCTTTTTGTGCATACTTGAGTTCTGCATTTTACTTTGGAGGGATCTGGACTCTTGATAGACAGCTTAACCAGAGCCTAGGTGTGATGACCAATGAAGTATAAGAGATGACAGCTCATGCAATCTACCTAGACAAGACAGAGATAGGTGAAAACATCATGACAGAGAAAACATCAGAGACTTTAGTATTCACTATAGTAACTTGTATAACCAAATGTAGATCAGAGGGCTTGAGAATGTCATGCCTAGGGCCAGACTTTGAGCAGCAGAGATGAATTCCCAGAGGCCAGGGCATTAACTGAGAGAGAAGGAACTCCAGAGAGGCATAGCATCATACAGATGACCAAGAGAGGGGAAATGAATCACTCTTTGTCTATCTATGTTAGTTAGCGTTTAGAGGGGTTGCTTAGCCCATATGCTCAGTTTTTAAGTGTCTGAAATTAGTAAAATGACTTGCACACACTGTTATTTTTTCCTCTGAACCACAGTCTCAGCTACAGCTGAGACTATGGGATTGTTCCTTTTGTTTTTTCCTGAAAACTGGCAACTATGGAAAAAAATGTCATCAAAGGTACAAAATTAAATGAATAGTGGTAGAAGCTCTATGCGCTCAAACCAGCTTTGGAGCATAGGTGGACTGGGGACATTGGTGAGTGCATGTGGGATCTTATCCTGGCCCTCTGACATTTCTGACCAGGGCAGTGGGTGGAGTGTGGGTCCCATGCATGACTGTGACTGTCACTTGGGGGTGTCTGGTGTTGTGGTAAAGCCCAGTCCCTCCACCATGGCAGGCTGAACTCCCCGGCTGTTTGTCATGAGCAGGTTTTAGGTAGTGCTGCAAATGTTCATGCACATGGTCAGGCCTGCCCTTGAGGAGCCCCAGGGCAGGAGGCTGAGGACCTCTGTGACCAGCGTGCTTGTTTCACTGACAGCCTGTGGTACCATATATTTCATTTGGGTTTAGAGTCTTCTCTCCTCTTCTACTTTGGGCCTGCTGGGCCCTCATATGTCTGAAAATGGATCTTATCAGTAAAAGCAGAGGGTTCTTCAGTTTTGTTTGTTGCAGTGTGATAGATGCAAGTGCTGGTTGTTTGCATAGACATTTCACAGACTGCAAAAACACTGTCACCTGTTCCATAAAACGGGGAAAAAAAAGCGCCAGTCTGCCAAGTGCCTGCTAAACACCAGCTGGTAAGTGTCACAACGTCAAGCTGTGCAGCTATTGACTGTGCTCACAAGTTAAGGCAAACCTGAGGACCATCAGACAGCCTAACGGTAACACGCAGCTTGGGAAGGTGGACTAAGAACCCACTCTTCCTGCAGGCTCCCCTGTGGTGTGAGTGCAAGCTCCCAGCAAAAGGGATGCTGGTCCTTCCACATCAGGTGATAAGCAGCCTGGGAAGCTGGTCCCAGCTGCTGCATAGCCTGTCTTGCAGAGACCATTTCTGGAGGCTTCTGTGGAGTTGAAACAGACTGTGAAGCAGCTCGTCCTGGGAAATTCTCAGTAAATGCAGAAAGTTGAAGGCAATATGATGCTGGAATGTATTTTTATGCCACATCCTCTCACTCTGCTTACAATAGGAGAATTAGACCATCATGGTATCAGGATATGAAGAACTATCTGGAGGCATTTTTGTTACTGTAGACTATGACTAAAGGGAGAGACAGTAATGATCTGAAAATACCAAACCATAGCTCTACGGAGGAACAAAGTCATCTATGTGTATTGTAGGCTTGTATGGGATCAAGGGATAAATGCCTAGTACTTCCCAGGGAAGGCTTTCAGCGCTGAGTGTATTGATACAGTGGAAGACTGCCTAGAGAGGTTACAGAGCCTTAACAGTTGGGGGTTTTATGAATAAACGGTCATCTGCTTAAAATATATAAAAATGATATTTAATTCAGACAGGAAAGTAATGGCATAGATGTCCTTCTACCCTATGCTCTGTGATTTCTGTTGGTCGCAGGAGGCAAGAAAGCTCTTGAAGTCTCTCAACAGTGGTTTTGTGTCCTGTACACCCTTTCCTTAGTCATGGTGGTTGCAGTTCTTTGTCTAGTGTTTTAAAATCAATATGATATATGAATTTGTGTGCTATGGTATGAGTAAAAGAATCATTACCAAATAATTTTCAGTGCTGCTTCTGCAATGGTGTAAAGCATGTTCAGGTGATAAGCAGAACCCATGGCATATTATGTTTGTGAAGGCACAGATTTTCATCTTGTCAGATGAGCGAACAAGAAATCACTAAAAGCTTTTCCTTGGTGGGTGCATGGTTCTCCAGGGATGCGTGACTTTGTACTGAGTCTAGGGAAACAAGGAACCAGTCTTAAACTGGTACAGTCTACAATGAGACAAAGTAGAGACTGCAGTGTTTTGTGCACATCTGCAGCAGAAATTGTCTCTTTCCTGGGCAATTTGAGGTAGAGAGATTCCTTAGCTAGAAAGAAACCTGCAATTTCATTGCAGACTGTTCTGCTTTCAGAAGCCCTTTGCCACTTGCCATGAAATCTGTGTTAGTGTAATTTCCCTAGCTCTTCTTGTTTACACACACAAACAAAAACAAAAGATAAGATCCAGGCACAAAACTTTGATTTCAGAGTAAGAATGGTCATAAATGGCTATTTCATCTTACAGTCTTTCATGTCTCTGAATGCATGACACTGTGTCAAGGCTGTGTAACTGGTTTCCAAATTTATCAATGCCCCAGCCATAATGTTTCAAAAAAATCAGCCAAGATTTTCTTTTGGCTTCAGCATGATTGGAATAGAAAACTAACTAGTCTGGTGGGCTGTACTTAGGCTGGTTCATTGCTAAGGGCAATGTCCAAGTGAACAATGATAAAAGAAGCAGACAATCTGCTTGATTCTGTAAACTGAAGACTAGTTTCCTTGACACGATGCTGATGAAACATTTTTTCTTGATGCTCAAGGCATGTAAAGCCACAAATAATCACTAACTGTGTGCAAAGTACTCAATAAATTGTCATCAGACTTTCCTTTCTGTTTAACTTTTATTAAAAGAGGTGCTAAGGTACTGTACTGTATGCAGTACATCATATTTATTACCAAAATTAACAAATATACAAAATTTTTACATGTAATTTTCTTACATCCATTTATTGGTCTATAATACTGCATTTGTTCAAGTAGGTTATCTACAGTATGTAAACATCCCTTGGATTGACCTCACACAGATTAGGAAAGCCCATCTAACCCATGTAGTTACCAAATATAGCTTTTTCTTATTTTAAAATTTATTTGGCTTTCATTGGTAAAATCTAATCTTCACATTTGGCACATGGAAGAGACATCTACAGTGCAAAAGAGGCAGATTTTCTGGTTTTGTTCTGAGCAGTTTAGCAGAGTCATGGTTTTAAAGAGCCAAGAATAAATTTACGCAAACTTGGTAGGAGATGGATTAGTGTTAATGCCAACGACTCACAGATCAGTCATTAAATTAGAGCAGAAATTCAAAGCCTCTTCCCCAGCCCTCTCAGTCACGAGGGAAAAAAGACCCAACCTCAGCCTTGTTTCTAAAGGATTAAAAAAGGACTCTGTTAGCAACAGAGAGAGGAGGTTTAGTTTACAAGGAGCCCTCTGAGACTGCAGTTTCAATTTTCTGCTTTGTGGAATTTTTTTTTCTCTTGTTAGCAAGCAATTTTTTTTCCTTTTTAATAGGGAAAATATAACCAATGGGAAACAACTTTTTGTGGTGGCAATTTCTCAGTGAGTTGAAGATTACAGTTGGAGTTTACAGATCTTTGAACCCAGATGTATAGAGCTTAGTAAGCTGCCATGTACAAGGGGGACAGAAAGGATGAGAGAGAGAGAGTAATGTCATTATATTCCAGGTGTGGAGCTCTCCGATTTTGCAGTAAAATCCAGGAAAAAAATTTCTTTCTTCTGGTTCTCATAGTTTCAAAAATGTGACTTAATTTAACTGAGTAAAGCTGATCCAGAGAGACCTTCATTCGCACCTTTCTTCCCGTTCTCATCCAAGCACCGTATTGCTATTTTTTTAGGAGGCCTTACCCATGTCCATGGAAGCATCTGATGAGAATGGACCGAACTGGACACCATTTCACGTGGAAAGCCTTCTGCCATTCCTTATCTGTTACCACAGAGCCCCGCTGCTGTCTGTGGCACCGTACATCTCAGCCAGCTTTTTGAAGCGCGGCCCCCAGTCCGTCAGATAGTCGTAGCTCTGGTCTGAGTCTGTTGTCACCGACTGTAAGGAGCTGAGTGACTCTGCCACCGAGCCACTCCCTTCAAACATGTATGTCTGGAGGGAGTCGAAGGGAGGTGCCCACAGGTCCATGTCAGCTTCATACAGCTTGGCAAGCACGTAGTTGTGGACGTTGTTGTCCATGACACATGCCTGAGGCACGTATCGGGAGAGGCTCTCTATTTCAGGGAGCATGTCCTGCCGGTTTTTCACCACCAGCTGAGCCTCCCGCGGATTCCACATGGCAGCAATATCAAAGGCCTCTGTGTCCTCCTCCCCGCCACCCTCGTCATCATACCTGACGATGTTCTCATGGATGTTCTCTTCCTCGTCAATGATGTATGGCTGTTTCCGCTGGCGCCGCATGGAGAGGATGAGGAGCACCAACACTGCAGGAGGCAAGCAAGACATGGGGCTGTCAGCAAGGAGGCAGATCTTGCCAGCGCTTCAGACTCTCTGTTGCCCTATTTTCCCCTTGGAAAGCCCAACCACCCCTTGGATTTAAAGAGCTATGATGTTTGCAAGTTGAGGAGTGTAGAAATCTCCCACCCCAGAGTCAAAATTAATAGCTTGAGGTCCTGCTAATTTGTTCCTTTTTGCACCTAAATTCTTAACTCTTGGTGACACTTAGGACGTGGATAAGTTTGCAATGCACTGTAGTGATACTTGAGCCACTTTTAAGCTAGCCATCAGAGATCAGTAACAGTTTATCTGTAGTGGCACACAGTTCCAGAGATATTTTTTTTCTGCTGTGTGGCTGGGTTTTTTGTAGCCTACTTTGGAGATGCCTCTTGGGCTGGCCACTGCATGTGACAGAGATGGATGGTGCTAAGGCACCACGGTGATATGTCTGCCTACACAGCAAAATGCAGACCTAGCCCCTTAGTCTGCTCCAAAGAATTTTTTGTTTATCTGCAAGCCTCCTGCAGTGCTGCAGTGCTGCTGCTCCTCATCCTCTCCGTGCTTCTTAACATGGGGAGAAGTGGATATACAGGCACCGGAGCCCTTTGCTATTGAAAATGTGCCATCACTTTGTGACTGTACTTCCAGAGCTAGAACTCAGCAAAGACTTTGAATACTAAAATTTTGAACTGAGGTATCTAGGGTCCTTTGAAGAGCCAGAATTGAGGTACTTTAAAAGAATTTTCTCTGTATCTTACTTCACTGCTCCTCAAACTGGGTCCCCTGAAATTTCAGAGAATGTGTGTTTTGAACTAATATCTCATGACTTGAGAGAATGAGAGAACTGAAGTTCTTTTGACACCAACAGCTAACAGGGGATATAGAAGGTCTGGGCAAGGAAAGGACGAATTTTAATTGTGGAGACAGAACTCAGGAAAGATGCTCAGACCTTTTATTGCAGCACAGCCACCATTTAAATGAAGTGTCTCAAGGAAAAAGGATGGAGGTGGGGACATCTCTTGAAAAAAGACAAGAAATGGAACTGGGCTTACCACTCCTGTTTCCTTTGGGACCATATAATCAGAAACTGCTGAGGATGAGAAAGTAACCTGTCCCCAGCCACAGCTGCCAGTACTTCTTCCTGTCATACCACTTGCAGGAAAGCATGGGCATGCCAGACACCCTAGCACTTTGGGCATCTGGAAGAAATATTTGCAGGCCATAGTTTTCCCCCATTCTTACAGCCCAAAGTCTGAAGCCATATGCAGCTGGTCCTTGATTTGGCCCTTTAGGTATGTGTGTGTCTACATAAACACACATACATAGATGTGTGTGTGTGTATCTGTGTCCTACACCTTCGGTAGGTCAGTGACACCCTGGGCAGAGCTGAAAAGTTTGTCCCCCAGCAAGAAGAAGCCAAGGCTTTACCTAACAGGACAAAGATGCAGGCAAGGATGGCGATGAGTGCCCCTCTGCTCAGGCTGACAGGGAGGACATAGGCTTCTGCATTGCAGGACATCACCATGCCCTCATCATCGCAGCTGCACACGTGCACGGTCAGCGTGCATGTGCTGCTCAGCACAGGGCGGCCGTTGTCGCTGATCAGGATGGGCAGGTAAAAGGTGTTTTGCTCGTGTTGTCTGAAGCCAGAGCGCCTTGTCAAAATCCATGCTGTATTGTCTGAGGGCAGAAAACAAACAGAGACAATAGATGATATGCAGAGCAAATACATTCAGCAGAGAATAAAGATTAAAAAAATCAGCCCCAGTCCCACACCCATTTTTTCTTGTCTCTTCAGATTTAGCTAAAAGAGCTTTCAGAAGGCAAGACAGAAATGAACAGTTGAAGGCAACTTGTCCCTGTTTGTTCATGCTCAGCAGCTTTTCTAGGCCTCACACTTGGATGCTGCCACCATTTTGGAGATGCTGGCATATAACCCTTGTGGACATGTTACGGTACCCTTTATGTTTTTTGATACATGATATGGTTATCTGCTTGAGGCAACAAGGAGACAAAGGAAAAAAAACCCAGCTTGCTATCCTAAAGCAGCAGTGAGTTGAAAATTTGCAACTAAACATTTTTTCAGTCAAATACATGCAATTTCATTAGTACTTCTGACATTGAAAAAAGTCAGACTGCTTTGTGTCATCATTGTCAGAATTATTCTGCCTTGATTTGACTATTCTGCTTCATTTAGTGTAACTGCCTGTTTTTTATCAGAACTTAAATCAAAAGGAATCAAAATGATGCTGCTGAAAAAAATAGTAATAGAGTGACCTAACAGCCAGTTGCTGTTGGTCATTTAATGGGAAATTCCTAACTCTGGGGCTTTTTCCTCCATATTCAACATACTTTATTAAATGTCAAAATTTCCCAGTGGCATTTGAGTGTCTACCTCCTTTCCCAAATTCTTCAGACTGCGGACCAAGTTTCCTAATCAGAAAGCAAGTGGATTCAGGAAGTTGCTCTCAATTCTCAGCTCATGAATACCAAGCCAAAATCTTTGGAGATGAGTGTTGATATTGTCAGTGCTGACTTTCAAGATTTTTGACCTCAGAGACTTCTGGAAAGCCCAAGACTGAATGTCTCCAATGTGATCTGGCTCACCAGGGAGTCTAAAGGAACCTGCACGAAAATTGTCCTTTCTTACAAACATGTCTGCACATCTTGGGCTAGCAAAGATGAATGAGGAACACAGGTACTTTTCCTATTTGGCAGACCTGCAAGCCCTGACCCTGTGCAGTGATGTGTGGCATTTTTGGGAGATGACCTTCATGAAGTTTCTTTTACTACTTAGTTTTGTTTCCTGTTTCATTGGTTCATAAGAGGTCACAGAGTCTGGCCATCTGCATCTCCAGGTTCTTACCAATGTACATTTTTTATGCTTGAAATGCAGGATGTTGATCAGCTGTTCCCAGATGGATTAGCACAATGGGACGGCTGCTTGGAAATGGCAAGAAACCTGACGACTGCAAAAAACCCTAAAATGTCAACATGGGAGTGTTCCATTTCCTTATTATTTCTCTGTCCATTCACTGCTAAAATTTAAATCTTGGGTGATTTTTTTTTCAGAGCAGAAACTCAGGTTACATGCAGATAAATTCAGCTATATTATCTACATTTGCCTGAACACTAGAAATAATTGGCTTTTAGGAGTGAAATCAGGAGTGCTATATACAGCCAACTAAGGAATATATGCAAACTCAAACTAGACTTGCTAGACTTGTCTGCTAGACTTAAATTATGCTTCAATTGTGCTGAAAATCTTATGGCGTCAGATAGTGCTGGCACATATAAGCATGGAGATGTTGGGTTCCACAGTTTGCGATATTAGATTGAATTTGTGACATATTTTTAAGAGGAATCTCAAGGTCTTTTTTGCTTACACATCAATGACATTTCAAGCTTTTACCCTGAAAGTGTGAAATTCTGAAGTGTGCTTGCATGTCTGTATGAGAATATATAGCGATCTGTAGTGTCTCATTAAATCACACAATCCCAAGAGCTGGAACTTTGAGGAAAGACCACCAGGTGCAAGAAGAAATCCCAAAGTTGCTTAAAACTGATTGTGTGTTACTGTTTACTGATTTCACCTTCAATATGCCATGTAGCTCTGAGTATGTGCAGTGGGTATGGACAGACATCAATAGGTCTCTCTGTCTCAGTAACAAGCGATAGGACAAGAGGAAATGGCCTTGAGTTCACCAGTGGAGGTTTAGGTTGGGTAATAGGAAAAATTTCTTTGCTGAATAGGTGGTCAGGCATTGGAAAAGGCTGCCCATGGAAGTGGTCGAGACATCATCCCTAGAGATATTTAAAAGACGTGTAGACGGGGCACTTAGGGCACTTTAGTGTTAGATTTGGCAGTGTCAGGTTTAACAGCTGGACTCAATGATCTTGGAGGTCTTTTCCAACATAAATGATTTTATGATTCAGGAATGTGTCCCAAAACCCAGAAGAAAGCAGTACCCTGTGCCTCCCATGGTTTCTGGGCAAAGGGTGTGCTGTGGACAGGAGCCCTTGCCTCCTGCAAACATTTCCCTCTTCTCTCCTGGGGCACACACAAGTGCTTTCTCTCCCTCAGGCTGTTCATGTGCCCTTTAGTATGTGCTCCCCAGCTATTAATACCACATTTTTCCATCACTGGGCCAGTTTTAGCATGAGAAAAAGCAATTCAAAGGGCAGAAAATGACAAGCTGCCTGCATTTATGCAATGTCAATGGAAATATCTGAGTCATCTTAACTGTAGCAATTTGGTTGCTTTTCTCTTTCCTGGGTGAAAGACTCACTCCCTTTAAATTCACTTACAATGGAACTCACAAATTCTATTAGGTGACAGCAAATCTTCATTTTATGTGAAACTGTTCTTTGTGAGGGAAAAAGACTTCATTATTCTGAGCTGGTCATACTTTGCCTGTAAAAGAAGTCACAGGCAGTGAACTTGACTGAAGCTGTGCAAAATCATCTAGTGAGAGATCTCAAGTGTTTTTAATTTTTTTTTTTCAGGCCAAAACCAAGTTTCTACAATCTAACTTTAAAAGATATATATCTATATATACCTTCTGCTGTGATGTGCGACCATTTCACCCAGGTCTTAAACGTTCTTGGTGATAAAAATCTCTTTATGACTCTCAGCATTACATTTTGGGTCTTCTGTTTTGTTTTGCTTTGTACTAGGCAGGCATCCAAATAACCCCTAAAGAACTGTTCTACCTGTTACTCTGCAACTGAAATATATCGGTGCCAAAACCTGTTGTGTGACTCATCAAAAGCCCATGTGATTTGACATGCTAGTGCGGTGCAAAGGACATGCTGGAATGTGATGCAGCATGGCAGAAACTGGAATGCACAATTTTATTCAAAATTTGATATCTGCTAAGCCCCAGCCATCAAGAGAAGAAGGCTCGTGAGCACATGAAAGCCCCATAATATTAAAAAAAAAATAAAAGCAGGCATGACAAGAATGAACAATATTCTTCATCACAGCTTCCAACACAGAACCTTTGGCTCACGGGGCTGGATGGTAGGACTTAGCTACGACACTGAACAGAGATGTTGAAGATTGCAGCATGGCAGGTCCCACATTTGTATGATCAGGAGGTGAAAACTGAACTTCCCATGGGCATGCAGGCTGGTGTCTTCATGTGGTTGTGAGAACACACCATGGAGCACCATCTTCCTGCAGTTTTCTGCCCCACTGGAAGTGATGTACCTCCCTGGAGAGGTCAGGGGAATCAAGCAATGTGTAGGTCCAAACCTCAAGATCAGAGCTAACCACGACTCTTCTCACTGGAAAGGCTTGGTTTCATTCTGTATGTGTCTGCAGGAGAATTGGGGATGATTAGCCCAAAAATTCCATTAGTCTTTAAAAACTGATTGTAATGATTATGAAGAGCTAGGAATAATATAAAGAAATATTTCACCAGGAGTGAGAGAAAGAGCACAAGGAAGCAGACATTATGGACACCACTGGCTACAGGAAAGAGTCACACTTTTGGTCTAGTATTTTCAGCTCAGTGTTTTTGCACTCTGCCAAAGTGGGAGGTAGACCACAGTTTTCGGGAAGGAAGAAATAGCTTAACATTCTCCTTGGACAAATTTAATTGCAATGCAGAGGACTGCCAGAGGCTCCTAATGACCGGCCTGGTGGTGGTATGACACCAGTGTTGATCCTGCACCCACTTAAATGTCTTCAACAGTTCCTGGTTCCAAAATGTGGAGGGCAGTGGTTAAGGTTCAACAAAAAATCAGTTCAGAGTTTAATCTGGAAATGCAGTAAGCTTATTTGTTGTTCATCCCATTCTTACAGCAAGCCTCTTTTTCTGACTTTTTCCCAACACAGTCTCAGCTGGACTTAGAAGTGGGGGAAGATGGCTTGCCAGTGCCCTACAGCAGAAACTGGAGATGGGAGACTCCAGCTCAATTCCCTGCTTCATCCTATATATCCTATATGGCCTTGGGGAGCCACTTGTGCCCAGATCATTGCAGCTACTTAACATGTGTATCTCTCACTGATTTTGCTGAACTCAAAGGGAACCAGGCATGTAAGTAGCTTAATTTCTCCTTGCCCCAGATCCCCGTCTATGAAGGAGAACAATAGGATTTCTCTGTCTGCTGAGGATATGCAGAGAATGAATAGACTGAAAAAGTTCTCAGAGACTAAAATTACGAGGGCCAAAGAAATACTTAAAACAGTTCATCAGAATGCAAACTGTGATCTATGTGCTGCTCAGTAAAAATCAAGGTTTTAATTGTTGCCAAGAAGGCTACATGTCTTGCAGTTTCTCTTACTGCTCTATTGGACAACCAAGTAATCAGCACAATTGCTAATTTTAACAGTGCCTTCCCACAGCCTGGGAAGTGTTTCTGTCTCGTTTTATGTGCATAGGCTGTGAGTAGCAAAGTGGGTTTTGTTACTTATCTTGTCACCCTGTGACATACAGTATAGCTACCCCCTTTGTGCCTAAGTTATACGATTTATATAGTTCTTAGTGGCCACTAGATGAAAATATAAGCATAAATTACTGTTACTAAAATGACTACTGCACACCAAATTGCTGAGGGAGTAAATTAATCCTTAATCATAGAATCATAGAATCATGGAATCATAGAATATGTTGAGTTGGAAGGGACTCATCAGGATCACTGAGTTCAACTCCTGGCCCTGTGCTGGACACCGCAATAGTTACACCATGTGCCTGAGAGCATTGTCAAAACACTTCTTGAACTCAGACAGGCTTGATGCTGTGACCACTTCCCTGGGGAGCCTGTTCCAGTGCTTAGCCACCCTCTGGGTGAAAAACTTTTTCCTGGTATCCAGCCTAGACCTCTCTTGACTCGGCTTCATGCTGTTTCCTCAAGTCCTGCCACTGGTCATGAGAGTGCACTACTTCCCCTCATGAGGATGTTGAACACCCCAATGAGATCTCCCCTCAGTCTCCTCTTCTCCAGGCTGAACCAAGTGACCTCAGCTGCTCCTCATACAGCTTCCCCTCCAGACCCTTCACCACCCTCCTTTGGATATTCTATAATAGCTTCATGTCTTTTTTTATATTGTGGTGCCCAAAATGTGGATATTTCAAATAGTCAGTGGTTTGATACTTAACATTTTTATTTCAAATAAATAACCAATAGTACCTGAAGCTTCTTGTGATATATATGTATATATCTATATATATATCTCTATATCTGGAAAACTGGTATCTTATAGAGAGTGGGAGGCACAGCCAGGCAGTCATTGCTGTCACTATAAATTATTGCAAGTATGGCCTTGGACAGAAAATGTGCATCTGACACTGGGAATTTTGTGAGTTTCTTTTTTTAGAAAAATGCCTTGAGGATGAAATGAGCCTGGTTTGCCAAATGCTTTAGCCATAGTTGTGTTATATTTGTTCAGTTATTTTGGCAATATATTCAAAAATAAAAAGGAATGAGACAAGGGGAGAACGAATGGGATAAAAATGCAAGAAATTTTGTGAGGAGGGTTCAGGGAGACTATAGAAAAAAATGCTTTTGGGATGAAAAAGCACTAGCATACTGTGGAGGAGGGTCAGGATTCTGCTAGCAGTGTGTTTTAAGACACATTTGGTTAATGGAGGCATAGGCTTCTTTCTGAGCCTCTACGTTTTCTTTCATATGCCTGGAGAGGCCTAGATAGGGGCTTATGAAAGTAAATGTGACAAGTAGGCATGTGCTGGAGCAAGGGCAGGCTTGGAGGCTGGCCATGTATGCTGCAGGTGGCCAGTCTTTCTCCCCATTTATTCTGGAATTGCTTGTTGATTTGTTGTGCTTTACACACTAAACTCCTGCTGAAATCCAGCCCCTCAGTACTAACTTGCAGAGGTCTGTACCAGGTCACTCAAGGTTGTCCCTCCTTCCTAATGAAGGCTGGTGTGCACCTGACCTCAGTATCGTCGTCTGCCCATGGAGGTCCTCTTCCAACAGGAGTCATGCGAAGGCCTGCTACGGCAGGGCTTTCCTGCAGGCTCCAAAATCTTCCCCAAAGAGGCAGATTCCACTGACTAAGATGCTCAAATTCCAGTGCTTTGCCATGAGTCTTCTCAGTGGTGTTTCCATTTCTACTTAGGTCATCTTACACAGACCTTTAGCTGTACACCAAGTTACCCCCCCTAAGGCTCTGCAAGTCCTCCCTACTTCCCTCTCTTCTTAGGGAAATATGGATGTGCAAGGAGGAAGAAAAAAAGTGCTTGAGGGTAAAGAATGGAACAGTACAAGAACTTTCCCTTTTTCTGTGCCTGGGAGAAAACATGAAGAGTACAAAAAAAGAGCAATGTAATTCCCTTCAGATTCATCTCCTAGTTCCAGTTACTATCCTACCTTTAAGCATCTCCTTTTGAACGAATGAAATTTCCACTCCGATAATCCAAGATGCCTGCAGCCTGACCAAAAGACCTGAATTTGCACAAAACACTGGCACATTTCCTCAAAGAAGGAAAAGTGGCCTGTTGCCAGAGAATATTTATAGAGAAGAAAATATCATATAACCTTCAAGTGTATTAAATAACATGTCATTTTATTACTGCCTTTAAGGAGCAGGTGTCACTTGGTATTATTTGAAATGGCAGTCTTATCACACACTGTAAGTCACAGCTTCTCAAGTCCAACTCACGCACTAGAAATTAGAGTAGCTAACCGTCTGTGTCCACTCTGATTACCTTGATTGTCCCTTAGAGTAAAGTTAGGATTGTTGGCTGCCTCTGGAGCCAGGCTGTAGTAGAAGTGCTGACCCTCCTGTGGGTCATCCCTGTCGATGGCGCTCACTGTCTGGATCAGCTACAGCATATAATAAAAAAATAGAAACAGGTGATAAACAAAATATTCATAATATGAATGAATAAAGAGATAACATATTTTATATGTATAAATATAAGCAACTGGAGCATTTGAATAAAATTATCTTCCAGAAGTACAGTAGATAAATCACGAAGAAACTCAAAATCTTGCAGGCTTCATCTCTTTTGCTGTAGTCATGCAATCTAGTCATGCACATCCCTTTTAAACAAAGGAGGAGATATTCAATTTGCTTCAAATAACAGACAGTTTTCTCTCATGCATCCCTATCTTCTGTTGTACATTTCTTTTTGTCTTTTGAGGGCCCAGGGTTCTCAGAAGATTCATTGTGCATTAGAGAGCTTGTAAGAAAGCTCATACTTATTTTCATCTTAATTTTGCAGGTAGAAAAGGATGTCAGGTTGATTATTTTACCACTCTTTTAATTTTAAATCAATAAAATTCTCCCCACAATGTCAGTAAAAAAGAAAGAAAAGCCAACCATGCAGACATTCTGCATATGCAATAAGTAAAACCAAACTACAGAAAGTAAGACAATGCTTAATCCAGAAAACAATTTGTCACCTCACCTATAAAGGCTTTGTAAAGTGGGTCTAACAGCTTGAAGCACAATGAGCTCTGCCTGAATAAACATTCTGACATCTTTTTAGATAAGGAATAAATCTTCACCTGGATTTTTTTACTTGAAAGTTATTTTGGGATTCAAAGGCAAATGACAGACCCATAAATTCTTATTCACCACCTCAAAACTGATTTTGGAACTTTTTAAAATGTGGCATAGAATTTGGCTTTCTTTGCTGAAGGAAGTTGTCCAAATTATTGTGCATAGCAATAAGCTCAGAAAGTTTATTATTTAGGACACTCACCCTTCAAAACCAGGAAAAAAGTCTAGTCAATGATTTCCATTCCCTATATTATTAAGAACTTCTGTAAATTAGTGAGATGAAAGTATCCTGTATATGATAGTTGTGATGACAGTTGTTTCAGCAGTGAGTAGCTATTTCATTCCGCTTCACACAGCTGGGAGAAGCTTCAGCAAACCGTCACAAATCACGAGAGTTGTGTCTATGTGTTTATACTATACTAGTCAGCTTTGCATTAGGAGGCACCAGTCACCACTGCGGACCCTGGGTGGTGAAGCAAGAGGTCACCTCCCCACAAACGATCAACAGTAGAGCTTGCACCAGGTCCAGTGAGGGTGAGCTCATGTCCGTCTGTGACACCAGTGACCTTGTTCAAGGGCTTTGATGGAGTTTTGGAAGGGAGAGGAGTAAAGAGGCTTCGCCACTTGCTTGAAGGTGCTGGTTTACAGTGTGTGAAATGGGAAGTCTTGTGTTGTTTTGACTGTCATCTCCAGTTCACAGCAAAACATATTCTGTTTAGCACCCTTTTGAAGCTGATGTTATGTCCAGCTCCCGTAAGATCATGTGTGCTTAAGGCTCTTATAACACTTAACAGTAAGACTTGTCTGTCACGTGTGGTCTGGGCTGACTCTGCGGCACTTCTCATAACAGTTCTCTCTTTGATGCTGCTACAGGACAAACCAGGTGTTTGCCTGCTGGAAGGCCTATCCAGAAGCAGGCTTCATACATGCATCCATGAAATGCATTGCACAGTGAGCCTAGAAACTACTGTAGGAGAAAAAAAGAGGTGCAGGAGAGAAAAAAGAGGTGCTATATATGATGGTAATCCCAGTGCAATATGCTTGCCTTTGGAATGAAGCACAGTCAGCTGCCGCTGAGAGTTCAGATGAAATGGGTGGGTAGCTGAGCCTTTTTTCCAACACTCACTCTTTCTGGCATGCTGTCTCCATGTATAACAACATCCCCTTCCCAGCCCCTGGTGTTACAAGCATTTCTCACCTGGCCTGCTTTGGCATTTTCACAAACAAAAGCTTCATAAAATCTTGCAAACTCTGGTGCGTTATCATTCACATCCAGGACTTTCACTGTCACAGAGACGCTGCCCACCTGCGAGGGGTTATCTGGAAGGAGGAGGTATGATATAAAGAAAGGCAATATATGGAAAGGGGAAATGGCTGCTTCTCACTCTGCTCAAAAGGTAAAGCAGCTTTTTTCCTACTAGCTTGCATTAAATGACATTTTCCCATTGGGAACTGTGGTAACTTGAGGATTGTGTGACTCAGAGTGAAGTTGCAAATGCTGCTCTCAGTCTACCCTGGCTTCTCATTTAATCCCATCTTTTACAAATTCTGTAAAAGACTCCAACCTGGTTCAGTCCTATGGAACTATTTCTATAACAAAAATTTTAGACAATGTCCCTTAACTTTTTTCACTGGCCTTTGACTGTGCAATACTATTCGTTGAGCCTCTGTACTAGTGGCACAAATTAGGAAGGGACTCTTTTTAAGAACAGACTTGTTATTTAGAGTTTGTTAAAAATGGCAATTCTCCAGTTCAGACATGCTTTTGCTCAGAATTTATCTTCCTTGAACTCAAAACCAGTGTCAAGTCTTTGATACTTTGTACAGAGGAGTTTAAAAAGTAATAACACATGAAATTGTACAGAAAAGCTTTCAGTGAAGCTTAAAATCGCAATGAAAATTTTACATTCTGCATGACATCATTTGTGATGTTTCTGTCCCACTGGTTCATTAGCTTTCTTTGCCAGTAAATCAATACATCATTTCACATATCTTCACAAATTCCAAACTAGGTGGCCACAGAATAATTTGTTTTTCTTACTCTGTTTTTCCGCCCCAAATCATCTTCCACTCCCCCTTATTTAATGATAAAATTAAACTCTAACCAGAAAGAAAAAAAAAAAGAAGAGGTCAGAAAAAGTGCAAAAATCCAGAAAATTCTTTAAAATTAGTATTCTCATCTTCTTTGTAGCCATACCACTTTGTGCATTTATCTCCAAATGTATCTCCCTTTATAGCAAGAAATGATATGATCATACAAATGATAGAGTTTTCTTAAATGTTCAGTGTACTGTGTTCCATAACATGTCACATTGTGTCATTGAGATAACACTCAAACTATATTGTTTCTCCCTAATTTGTAATTTAATCCTTCAGCTTCCTATATATCCATACATATATCTTGCTAAAACACCCGTTATTGTGCCAGATAAATATCTGCATTTACACTCTTAGTAATATTGATCTAACCTTTAACATTAGAAAATGCACAACTATGACTTTTTGAAACTATTCACTAAATGAAAATATTGTGCTGCACACATACAAAGCAAAACTGACAGGAGATTGACGGAGGATGAATCAAAGGAAAACATGCCTTCATATTGTTCTCACCCTCAAGTGCTGCTACAGGGGCAGCTTTTAGACTCATGTGTACAAGGAATAGTAATGGCCATTGGTGGCTCAAAATAAAAGTGGTGTCAAAATAGATGGAGGTGAGATCCTCTCACCAACCCCTCTCACTACTTAAAAGGGCACAGAAAGGCACCATGTTCTGGAACAGCCTGCAAATATGTGGCAGAGTCACCCCAACTCTTGTGAAATATTCCCTCTGCTTTCCAAGTTGGCTGACTGCATTTTGGGCAAGCTTCTTGAAAGTTTGTTGCTCTCAAACTGCCCCACCACCTCTGGCACAGCCTGGATGTGCAGGGAGCTCTATCAGATGCAATCAGCTATTGGCTGCAAGCTGCTAAAAAGCTGCTGCTCCTCAGTAGATGAACTGAGATCCTGAGCAAAAGCTACGTGAATGAAAGAGATTTCGGGTGATATTTCCTTATATATCCCAGGCTCCTTTATGAAGTTCACATCTGTGAGTATTTCAAACTCAGCTAAGCTTTTCATACTGACTCCATGAAATGCTGAGCATCTCCTTGTTCTCGTAGCCTTGAAAAATACCTGGCACAAATGAATCCTGGGCTGAGTTTTAGCACATTGTAAAACCCAAAAAGCATAATGAGTTCAGCATACTTGAAGATCCCAAAGCATTCTGGCCCAAATTATTTATGTAGTAAGCAGATGGCAATGTCATTTACTTGCTGCTGAACCAGAGCAGATTTCAACTACTGATCTAGCAGTGTGGCATCATTGCTGCCTACCAGTCCCTGCACCACTCAAGCCTTCCAGGTACGATTGGTAGCTCTAGCAGTTGTGCAGCCTTTGCAGTGTCTGCTTTAGCTGCCTAGCCCTTCTGAATTGATAAGACTCTGCCAGAAACACATCAGGAAGACTTTTAAATAAATCCCTGGAACACTAACGATTTGAAAAAGAAGGACTATGCATTTAATTGCCATCCTCTATGCCTCCCATCACCCTGTGAAAACGAGCATAAAAAATAAATAAAAAAAATAAATAAAATGCAGTATTCACTTGTTGATGTCAGAGGAGTAATTCAGTTAATACGGTTTCCCACTCAGTGCATAACAATATGTGAACTGCTGAATTCGGGTTTCTCGGCCTGCTTTGTCTATTGTATCTCTTTAATCTATGTACAGTCTGTATTATCCTTACTCAGCTCCATGGCCAGCACAGTGATGTTGTGCCAAGAAATGTCCTCCCGGTCAAGAGGTCTTGCAGTCATCAGTGCTCCTGATGTAATGTCGACATAAAAGAACCGCCCCGGATCACTGCTCCTGTCAATCGAGTATCTGTAAGAGCACATATTAAAAATATTATGCAATCCTTGTGAAAACCATTTGTTACAGCCGAAAAAGCTGTCCAGCAAGGGGAATACCGTCATACACAGCAGATCCACACTCTTCCATAACTTAGTTATGTGCTCCTTTGACTTGTATAGTAAGATGCTGGAAAAACTAGGAGTTCATGTGGCTAATGGCATTTAATGGAGAGTACTATTTGAATGGTGATGGAAGACAACAAGATTTAGAGGAAGAAGCCCTAAAGCAAAGCACAGGAACTTCTGCTTTACAGAGAAAATCTGCCAGTGAGGAGTGTGATTTCTTTTTCTGAGCAAAATAATTATGCCCATTTCTTAAGCACGATTCAGACAGGATGAAAATGACTGCACATCAGCTCGTTCTCTGAGCACCTAGTCTGATGAGAAGGAACTGTTCCCTTCCTTGTACTTCTGTATTCTCTCCTCTTTCAAGGGAATAAACTCCACCTGCATCCTGGAGCATCCTACTGATTGAGCTGTGTTAGCACAAGGGGGATGATGAGTGGCTTTTTCATATTATCCAGTCAGAAAAACAGCTCCATCTGCGAGGTTGATTCATCATATTTACTAAACCTGCCTGCCCGATATCATGTCAGTTGAGTGCTGGGAACAACCTTCTTGCACTGGTGAATGAGGGATTGTGGTGGTACCTGCAGGCCAGAAAACCTGGGCAGGGAGGCAGCTGATTGACAGATACCACTGCTGTACTCAGTCATAGGGATGGTTTTGCAGGGTGTGTAAAATGCTCAGTACCCTTCATATGCATCAACTTGCTCTTAACAGCAGTTTGTATGAGTTGTCTTCCTAGATAACTGTTAGCATGGTAAGGGATCCTTTGACAAAAGCCACGCATGTGCCTAGGTAATTGTCACAGTCTAAAATAGAGCCCAGACCTAGTGTCCTTTTTGTTGATTGTTTCATCAAAGTTGATGGGAATTGAAAGCTTTAATAGTAACAGATGATGAACAGGGATCATTCTTCTGAATTTTCTCCTTTCAGCATGAATGCTTTCACTGAAACAAGCATGCCAGCCTGATCTTTATATAGGTACTTACTATACAGGGACTTACTAAACTGGGATATAAAATACTACTGACATATGTTGTTGGCAAATTCTTTTACACTCTTTTTCAGAAAAATCAAAGAGGGAGGGATAGCTGGTTTGCATCCCTTTCCTTCCCAGTCCTTCCCATCTCTTCTTAAATAAAGAGATTTCTCAGGCATTTGATTTATTGTTGAAATAAGTACGAGTGTTCCTGTATTTTGCTATAATAATTATTCTTGTATGAGGCCTATAAAAAGAATTTCTCTGTGACAGTTTAAGGCCAACAAGTATCTGAAATTGAATAGGGCCTTGTGATTAGTGGTGTGGAATTAATCATCGGTGTCAAGAGGCACAGGTGGAGTCTTTTTCTGAATTCTCCACCTAGGTTCTCTTGTAATTAGTACCTGCTCCTGCACACTTGTTTCCCCTGTACTATTTAGATAATCTTCCTGAATCATTTAACAACAATCATGGAATATTTCCAGCTACCAGAATTTCACAATGTGGGAGCCAGGTACTGGTTGCTGAGAAAATGAGGATTTGAGAGTTCTCCTGTGTTTTAGTGAGCCCTTCTGAAATATGTCTTGACTTCTCAGGCCTTGAAAAAATGACCAGATCACAGTTTTAATTTCAGATGGAATTCAGCTTATGCAACAAAGTATGTATCTGGGATTATTGTTTTTCTTATCTTGCCTTGCCCTGTGCAAGGTGAAGGCAGAGCAAGACAAAAACATTGTATACTGTGTCTGACTGAGCTGGAGTTCATTTCCCCACAGTAGCCCTCGCAGTGCTGTGCTTTGCATTGGCAGCTAGAAGGGTGTTGATAACACACTGGTGTTTTAGCTACTGCTGAGCACAACACCAACAGTGTAACATTCCTTCCTCAGTTGAGGGCAAGATCCTGGGAGGGGACCCAAGCAGGCCAGCTGACCCAAACTGACCAGAATGATATTCCATACTATATGGCGTCAGATCAGATATAAAAGTTGAGGCAAGGAGCAGGAAGGCAGGCATTCATTGTCTCCGATGGCTACCTGCTGAGGAACCATCACGCGTGCTGAAGCCCTGCTGCTCAAGAGTGGCCGACCATCGCTGCTCATGGGAAGTAGAGAATAAACACTGCTATCTTTTGCTTTGCTTTTGCATGCACAAGCTTTTGCTTTGCTTCTGCTTTAATAAACTGCCTTATCCCAATCCATGAGTTGTTTTCCATCTTACTCTTTCCCCTGTCCAGCTGGGAAGGGGAGTGATAGAGTGGCTGGGTGGGCACCTGGCATACAGACAAGGTCAACACATTGTCAGACTGATACTGCACAGAGTTGGCATGGATGGAGGAGACCACAGGAGAGGCAAGGAGAACTAATTCTTTATATCTGCATTTTAGATAGCACTAGAAATGGTATTCTTTTTTCCCTGTTTCCTTTACCTCATTTACATTTGTAAGTAAAAGATGTGGGGGAAAAAGGAGGGAAGGAATGAGGAAAGAAGAGGAAATGGAAAGGGAGGAACATGGGGAGAAAAGGGGAAGAAAGTTGTCAAGGAACAGACTTACAAAAGAGTCTGTGCATATTTACAACTTCTTTTTTTTTAATGTATCTTAGGTGATGCATTCTGTGCTTTGTAGAGTGTTGTTTCGAGTTTCATCAAGTCACTGGAAAGCTCTGAAGAAAACTAAGAAAAACCTCATTAAAAATAACAATGAACAATTCTACCCTCTGATAGTCCTCTGAATTATTCTTACACTATTTTTTGGCAGATTAGCACAAAGTTACATTACAGTGTTTGGATAATGCTAGAGAGTAATCAGCCAAATAGGATGCGAGTGGAAAAAAGTTTAGGGTAATGAAATTGTGATGCAGACAGTATAATAGTTTTACTGAGGAATTTGAGACAATGTCATGAGAAGTATGATAACCTTATAATGTAGGCAGAAAGAATAGGTATATTAAGGTGGCAGGTTTGAAAAAAATAATTAGAACAGCAACATCGAAAGCAATATCATTAAGAAAAATAGGCTTAGTTTCTTCTCAGATCTCCTAGCTCACAGAATTGCTCATTTAGATTTCACTTTCTTAAAAAACTCCCAATATTCAATATTTGAACTTCCTCCTGTATTTCCCAGGACAGTTCCTGAACACAGACGTCTCAGAAGCTGGACTGATGCAAGGTTAGGCAAACAGCAGGTCAACACCCAAAACTTCTCTCAGATAAGAGAAGCAGCCAATGTGCTGGGATAATCAATGTGCAGTCACTAGGAGCTTCTGCAGGTAATGAAAACTAGTATGTGGGCTGGCCTCAGAGAAGAACAATCTGCTCTGATAAATGGGGCTGGCAGTGGCTGGCAGCCACTGTGGAAAAGAGTGCTGTGATCACACAAATCTGCTCCTTTGGTTACTTGCTGAGTTGCAGCAATGAAGCTCCCGTGGCTGTAAATACACCTTTACCTTTCTTAGGGGAATATCTAGCTCTGCAGCTTTCACCAGACACTAGATAATTTAGTAGTTCGTGAATATTTATTAGCATGCATTCAATCTACTCCAAAAGTAGCTGTGTGTTTGAGCTGTTGATGAAGGCAAGCTTTGAAACAGAAGGGGAAGAAAGGACAAGTAAGTCGATTACCTTCCCATCGGTATGGCAGCAAGTTCTCAGAGATGCTGCCAGGTTTTGTGCCAGCAAATGCATGAGAGTCTGGGGTTTGCTTTTAATGTGTGCTATCAGGACATGCCTGACCAGCTCATTGCTAGGCTAGATGCTGACTTTCTCCATACCACAGAAAAGGGTGAGCTCCTTCAATGCTTTGATAGTCCCCTCAGTGTGAGATCTGGTTTGACTAAATCCACTGACAAATGCTACTGGCTAAAAGGGGAGAGTCCCTCCTATGCTGTTTCAGCCCCATCACTGCCTCACCAACCAGACATACCAGGCAGTACTCACAGGGGAACACATAAAGAGAGGACAGACCTGATGGAGTTGTTGGTCACATCTGGGTCCTTGGCAGAAATCATCTGTATGGTGGTTCCAATATCCACATCCTCAGGCACTTCCACAAAGTACATGCTGGGCTCAAACACAGGAGGTTCATCCACATCCTCCACGCTGATGTGGACGGTGGTGGTGTCACGGAAGGGACCCAGGTTCAGGAACCGCATTTCCAGGTGGGGGTTGGCACCCTCTACTTTCAAGGTGTAGCTTTTCTTGCTTTCAAAACTTAAAGGCTGAGGAGAAAAATATATCTAGCATTAGGCACACTGAGCCATATGATTTAGGCCATATAGTTTTAATTTTCAGAAGTAAAATATGACTTGTAATATAAACTTATGCTGCTTTTAAAAAATAAATATCTTCTATGATTTTCAATCATGAGGGCAACAAAGATAAATATTTGCAGATGGACACAAAGTGTTGAATAGAAAGCGTAGTAATAGAAATGGCATTGTATACTTCTTTAATTTAATTTGACAGCTGAACTGAAAAAAATGAGAGAAATACTTGCAGGTCACTTAAAAATACATATTATTTCATTCTTGCTAAAATGAAAATAAAAGCAGCAACACCACCACTGCACTGTGATATACATAGCCTGTTTCATGCCACTGTGATGAAAATATAGGCAGAAACAGACAGTATGGGAGTTCCTGAAAACCAGGTAAAGATATGAAGAGTCTGTTCCTCAAAAATGGCTCCAGTGTCAGGAACAACATGTCCACAAATAAGGTGGAGGTCCCAATTAGCATACTCCTTTTTTCCCTGAAGAGACTGCAGTCTTGTCTCCAAAGAGCCTTGTCTGCCAAGTGATAAAGAGCTCCAGTGGGAGCAGGGAACAGCTGCTCTTGCAAGATCCTGTTCCAGTTTTTATCAGTAATTCATCCCTCCTGGAAGTTAGGTTTTTCACCTCCTTTCAGTAAGTATCCTAAACACAGGTTCACAGTCCAGGTATGATGAGTGCTAGGATTTGAATCTCCTCCTGGTCTAGAAAACAATTTAATTTCAAAGCATTATAAGGCATCCCTGTCGTCTTCCTGAAGGAGCTCTTCCACTTCGTATAAAATATTATATACTCAAGTATTATTTGAAACAAGGAGTTCCCTTTCCCTTTCCCTTTCCCTTTCCCTTTCCCTTTCCCTTTCCCTTTCCCTTTCCCTTTCCGTTTCCCTTTCCCCTTCCCCTTTCTAATGGATAAAGGGGGCCAGCTTCCTCTGTTAGTAGTTTCATGAATTAGATGTCCTATCTAGACAAAACGATGTATTTGCTGCACATGGATATAGAGTTAATTAATGCTGACACTGAATTGCTCAATAAATACATTTTTCATCTCTGTCCCCTCCTCTTTCCACAGATACCTGAAGAAAATAAGGTGTCTCCAAAACCTGCTCAGAACTAAATAGGGAATTCCACATTTAATGTGCAATTTACCAGTCTTAGTAAGAATAATTAAAAGAATTTGACAAACCAGAATGATGGTATGGATGGATCAGTCCAAAATATAAAAAATTTTTCACCAGATGAAGTACAGCTTATAGAGGACACAGTCAGACTTCCCGAGTTGCAGTCAGAAGTTACAAGCAATTGCACTGTGGTTAAATGTTCACAACCCTTTACTTGTATAATCTGGGGAGTTTTGATTACAGAATCACAGAACCACAGAATATGCTGAGTTGGAAGGAATTAGCAAGGATCAAGTCCAATCCTTAGCCCTGCACACACCATGTGCCCAAGAGTATCATCCAAATGCTTCTTGAACTCTGCCAGGCTTGGTGCTACAACCACTTCCCTGGGGAGACTGTTCCAGTGCCCAACCACCCTCTGGGTGAAGAACCTTTTTCTAATATTCTACCTAAACTTGAACACCCCCTGAATTCAGTCATGTCTTCAGTACTTGTCTACTGCCACAACAACTTCCTTCTTGAGTTGTAGAAACATTGCAGGGACATACAAAAGCTCATGCTTTCAAAATTAGTACCAGTACTAATGTTCTGCATAGGAATGCCTGCCGCGGTCCGAAGGGGGGATGGGACCGTGACTCAGCACGGGTCCGGGACACAAGGGAGGGTGCAAGCAGAATCCTTTATTCATGCGTGCACGCGGTCTTTTATCAGCTCAGGAGGGGAAAGGGCCAGAACATAGGGCGGAGCATGAGACAGACAAGTGGGGCGATAAACCAGGATAGGGACACGGGCAAAAGGGGGAGGAGTGGGGGAAGCAGGGAGCAGACAAACTCATGGCAAGCCTGGGCATGCCCAGGCTGTGCACTGTGTAGTGTGATACAATGAAACCACATAATAACAGTAAAGTCCATATAATAACTGTAAGGTCCATATAATAAAATCCTGTCAGTTGCTGTATGTTTTTCTCCACACCTGGAACTGTTCCCATCACAAATGCCTGAGGTTCTTGAAATTATAAAACTGAAAATCATTCAACATTTAGTATGTGGGAGTGAGGAACGAAGACCGGAATGGGAGCTGGATTTTTGTTCTGGGGACATGACAATCCAGTCTTGCTGGAGATGCTGTACAGTGAGTGATACAGTATGAACTGCGCAATCTGTGGTAGCAGGTGCAAACAGATGATCTGAAACTTGCTCCTGCTGCCCTCAGTTCCACCTGGTACATCAGTGACTACTGTAGGCATAGTGCTTGTCAGCGAGGATTTGTTGAGATCCGCAAACATAATACTCATTACTGCAGAGCCATTATGGTCTACCAGTTGCATATTTATGTGCTGTAAAAATAGCAGTAAGATAGATTCACAGGACCAAGTAAAACTTACTGTCCATCTGTCAAGGAATGTGCAATGCAAAGGTGCCTAAACATATACTAAGAAAGAGGACATAATATTTAAAGGATTCCCATGGGAAGAAAACTGCATGAGAAACATTGCATGTACACTAAAAAGGTAAGTTATAAAAAGGGCAGTTAAATCACAGACACACTTAATAGCTATAAAATTTGACTACATTATGAAAACACATAATCACCTAGAATAATCAAGTTAGAAAAGTGAGAAAAATCAAACAAGTGTGCTAGACCATCACATTTTTGATGCTCCTGTTGGCCTTGGACTCCTTCATTGTCAAAGGTGGCTTTCCCTCCTGTTTATCTCCTGTGCCAGTGCCTCAATACCACTGGCCTTCTCATCAGATTTGTCTCCCACAGGTGCATTTAAACCTCTTTCCAATATTTGTCCGATGGGGAAGGCAAGGAGATTACCTTCTCCTGTGAACTGAGCATGCTGCAAAACATACCCAAGAGGAGAGGCAATCCATGGAAACCACTCCTTATCCTTGCCCTCCTTCCCCCAGTGCTGAGACAGGCACTGAGAGGTTCACCATGCAGGAGGGATTTAGCAAGACCTGCTGTGAGAAACTAATTGATCAGGTGGCATCAGGGGAGGAGGGCAGGGGAGGGCTATTCTGAGTGCCTGGGTACTGGCTGGGTAACGCACCACTCTGCCTTCCATGGGCAATGCGAAAGGGAATGCAGGGAAAAGAGGGAGATAGGGTGAGCATCAGTCTTACAGGTAGGGAGCTTGGAACGAGCTGTAGCTCTTCAGGAGGTGCTCAACATTTTGTGGGATTAGTGGGCTAAGTAAAGTAGCCACGAGACCACAAGCAGTGGTCTTATCAGTAACTGTAAATTCTGGCTTTCTGACACCCATGATAGAAGTCTTAGTTATTTCATTTGGGAAATTTATCAAGAAAAATTAAACAGAAACTTTTGTTTTCTTTTAAATAAGAGTTCATTCTGGGTTTAGAAATTCTCTCTCTCTCTCCCCCCATTTTGACATCCTTTTCTGTCCACACCAGTTGAATTAATTTTTTTTCTTTCTTGAATGGATTCAAAGGATGATTTTCCCAATATTTGGCTATTGATAATCACAACATTACATAAAGCTACAGGCATATATTGAATGTTACAAACATTTATGTACAGTAGGGGGATTAAGCAGTATGTACCTGATGTCATCTAGCAAAACTCTATTCATAATAACAAAAGTCAAGCTTATTGACATATTTACTCCAAAGAAATTATTTGTTTTAATCAGTAAATGAGTGAATGATTACACTAGAGTTTGCATTCAACATTTATTTCATTCCAGAAAACAGGCTTAACTTTAGGGACTACTATGCATAAACAAGAGTTGGGGAAAGGTGACCATAAATACAAGCTTAAATGCTTTGCTCTAGGGCATAGAGGCTTGCAAGGTCAAATCTCTCCCATGTATTGTTGCATTTTAGTGCCCAATTTAATCCCAGGCTATTTAAATGGAAACTATACTTCCTTATTAGTACACTAGATATGCTTAGGCAGAAATATGGTTACAATTTCATAACCTAGAAACAGAGTTGAACTTCTAACATTTATGTAAGATTGTAGAATAAATATTCTATAGCAGGGAGCCTAAGCAAAAATACTCTATGCCTTCCTGCATAGCCTGCAGTACAGAGTACTAGCAGTTTCACAGCTGCCATTTTAGCGTCGGCTTCTTCTAGCCTAATTAGCATTTATGGATCTTCAAGCAGCAATTAAAAAAAACAACACTGCCTGGGTTTTATTGGTTTATAAATAATTCTAAGGCATGCTTTATTATTGTTTGTGGAACACCAGAGTGAAAAATACGTACAGTTCAAATGCAAATATTGATCTAATTTCTTGCATTGTAGGATAATTAAGCTACAGAGAATATTTAAATAGATAAATAGTGAATTAGAACATTCCTTCAGAGGGAAAAGACATTTTTATGCTAATGTGCTGTCCCCACTTTATAAAAGTGGCTCCTAGGAATGTAGTCTGCTTTCATATTTTAGCAATAAATGTTAAAGAAATTATGGTTTATAGCAGGAAAGGGGTTACTGTCATGTAATGGGAACCAAGTTCCTGAAGGCATAAGGGGATATTCCATGCATAAAATGTAAGCAGGACTGTTAGCCATATGAATTACTATAAAAAGGAAACTTTTCTACCTTTCTCACAGTTATGATGCCAACTTGGTAATTAGGATCAGTGTTAATGTCGAAGACATCCAGGCCATCTCCATCCACAAGGCTGTATTTCATCTCTGCATTTATGCCTTCATCCAGGTCTTTAGCAACCACACGGCCCACAGTGGAGCTGACAGGAGCGGACTCCAGCACACTCATCTGATAATGCTCTGGCACAAGCAGCAGAGAGGGAGAGAGGAGAAAAAAACAGGCTGTGAGAGGGAACCAAAATCTTCACAGCGATGCAAAGATTGGATCAGGGCAGCCCACAACACTGCATGGCCTGCAGGGAGTCTCTAGTACCTTACCCAAAGCTGCAACAGCAGTGTGATTGCCTTTCAAGAGCTGAATTTCCCGGGAAAGTTTTATTTATGTGTTTGTTATATCAACAGGTTTGTTAAATGGGTTCTTTTCAAAACTGCAAAACACATGAAAATAGGAACTTCAACTAGAAAAATAGGGCAATTAACACCAGTGCTGTTGCAGCCATGATAGAAAGCAGGATATGAAACCAATTTAATAGGACAGGTATCTTTTATTAGATCAGCTTGTACAGCAGGAATAAACACAAGTTTTGAACAGCATAAATCCTTTCTGAAGTCCCTACAAACTTCTTTTGAGATTGAACAAAGCTCAGGAGCTTGCCTGTGTCTTCCAAATTTACCAGTTACTCTATTAAAATATATTGCCTCTCCCTACAAATACTGTCTTGAGCGCATTTGCTGCCTTGCTAATTTGCTTAGCAGCAAGCCTGGGGAAAGCATGATTTGCTATTTTAAAAGTGTATTTTGAAAAAAAAGTTGTATCTAAAATACTCTTCTGCCATCAGACTTTTTTTTCAAACCTTCCGTGATGTACTCTCTCTGCTGACTCCACCAACTATTGAGCTTTACAAGGCAGATTAACACAAAGAATGGGGTTGGATCTCTTCTCATTTTTCTTAATCAAGAGTTTGATATCAACTACAATTCATGCCACTTTCAAAACACAGTTGACAATGGTATACTCAACAAGTTGCTCTGACAGAAGAAAAAATGTGGAAGTTGAGACTTCTTGCTGATCTTAGTGGAATGCTTTGATTTATCAGTGCAACATACAGAAACAGATGGTGAAGGAGAACAAAAACAAAAAATAACTGCAGGAGTTTTCATTTCTCAGCAAGATGAAAAAAATGGCAAACCCAAAAGGCTTGAGATTGATTAACACCACTAAAAGAATCAACTTCAAAAAACCACAAATTATATCCCTTGAAAGATTTAGTTCAATCAAAACTGAAAAGTTTCTTTCAAATTTTTAACAATAATATAGAATTATGTAAATAAATGTGATAAAATCTTAAAAACAAAGAGTAAAATATTGCAAATCTTGTTTTGAAATTCCCTTTTGTAAATACAAAGTAGTGTTTCTGATAAGAGGGGAGTTGCCTATTTTTGCATTCCATTAACTGTGGTTGTTACATATCTTAAGGTTTAATTGTATACTGCCAAGTTTTAGATGAACCTTTCCTGAAGAGCAGCCTGTATGACAACCCACTCCACACTGGCAACACAGCTACAAGATGCTCCCCTGCTGTGGCCTGGCTGGAGTGTTGAATGAATTATCTTTCAACTTTCAGCACTGCCATATGTCCCTGATTTGACAGACATCCTTCTGGAGATAGGATGACAAGACAATCAGGGCAGCAATTAGTAGCCAAAGGCAATGGCCATTATCAGTCTGAACACAAAAGTCCTCTTTCCTGCCTTTTTCTGTAAACCAATTCCCCACCCTTTTAAAAAAAAGTGTTGTTTTTGATAATCTTGGAGGTCAGAAACCTTTTCTGAAAGACAAGGTGGTGAATGATTCACTTTGACATTTTTCTGAAGGAGAGTTTTGTATTGATCTGAAATTCCACCCATCTCTAATTGTCACTATCCTGAGTTTGAAAATGGCTGTCACGAGAGCAAACAGCAGACATATAAGTCATCTACTGGTTTTTGCCTGTTCTGGCACAGTGGATACTCACTCTGTGGAAATCTGGGTGGATTATCATTGACATCAGAGAGGGTGATGTTGACTGTGGTTGTTCCAGCTAATCCTCCCAGCTGTCCACCCATATCCTTGGCCTGGATAATCACTTCATAATATTCTTTTGCTTCTCGGTCCATGTTCATTAGAGCTGTTCTAATTAAGCCTGAGATTTGAGGTAGAAAGGGGTTTGGGAAACAAAAGAAAATGGCAGTTAAAGAGTACACAAAGAATGTGGAGGGCCCTTGCTCCTGCATCGCAGTCCCTGTGTCAAGAATGAGACCAGGCTCTGCATTCAGTTCCAGCTTTTCTGGCAGAGTAAAACTCACCCAAGTGGAATCTAGGTTAACAGAAGGTGTGAATTTTAAAGAAGCCCAGTTAAAACGCATCAGCTCTGGGGCAGGCTGTCTGTTCAAAATTTAAATATTGCCTTCCCAGGAAAAGCTTTTGGTAATACTGTGCTACGTCAAATTAAGGCCCTGTTCGGGCTCACTATCTCCCCATAAAAGCAGGAAGTGATACGCTCAGTTCAAAGACACATCAAGACGAGTTTTCCAGAGTGTCCCTGGACACGCGGTCCTGGAGGCCACCTGACATGAGCCCGCGGGCTTTGCTTGTGTCTGTCGGGACCCAGGCTGGGGCTACGAGAGCAGAACGTGGGGAGGCGGCGCTGTCTCGGGCCGGCTGTGCCCGCTCCGAAGGGGTCACCCTGCTCCCGCCACACCGCAGAGCGTCCCTTTCCTTCGGGGTAACACTACTGCAAGAGGACATGAGGTGGCAGCAACACTTCTCTTACGAAGGCTGCGAGGAGCCGGCCCGGGCAGCGCTGCCGGTGCCGCGGGACTGCCGCGCTCCCGGGCGCTCCTGCCGCTCCCCGTATAGCTGCTCGTCTCAGCGCTGTCCGCCCTCCGGTCCTCCCAGCTCCACCCATCCCTCACGCCTCCAGCACCTCCGGCGTGACTGCCCCACAGTCCCCAGGCAGGGGAGATGCAGTGGCCGCTGGTGCAGCCCGGGGATGAGCTGCCAGGGGACACTCCCCAGGGCACCAAAGGCCCTTGCTTGCTACATTTGGGATGCCCTCCTGGGTGGGGGAAAATATGTGGCAACCACAGGCACCATGCCAGTCACACGGCTCAACACGCAGAACTTGCACATCAGGACGCTATTAACTTGAGTGATCTGCATTTAGTCTTTATTTTTAGCAGAAAGACAACGTATGGGTTTAATAAAAAAGCAATAAAAAGATATTGCGTTGGCAATTATCACTGTGTGCAGAAGGGAAGAAATAGTGACCAGTACTGAACAACTTGCAGTGCGCTATTTTAATCTTGCTGCATGGAGTCCGTCAGAGTCCCATCCTGCAAAGCTCATTGATTCCTGTGAAGTGCTGTAGCTCCTCAAATCCCATGGATATAAATAGGATATGAAAATGCTTAGCATTTTGGGAAGTATTTTCTCCATATATGAACACTTTGCAGGGAATTTCCACTCTTGCCTTGTCATTAATACAGAACAGGCTTGACCTAAAAAAAGGCATCAGGGCCTCAAACTCAGGCTCTGCCATGCCTGTCTTTGGGGCCTCTGGTCCCTAGAGAAGGGCCAGTCCAGGACACCAGGACTCAAGCCAGATCAGGGACCCAGAGGAGCAGCACTGCAGAGCAGGGAACATCTGATGCTGCTGCACACAACCAGTCAGCAAAGAAATGCTAAGAATGATGGTGAACATTAAAACATTCCTTAGGGCTTTGAGAAAGGCTATAGGAAAGTTTCAGACCCTTGGATCTTCCAAAATAAATGTGCTGGCACCATTTCTTTCACTAAACTGAGTGAGGTTTGTGCTCCTAAAACAAGTAGTAAAGAGCAGAAGTGTTGTCCTTTCTTTTCTATAACAGCCAGATGATTTCTTGGGAAGTGGGAGACTCAGGGGCCTTTGCCTATCTGCCCGAAGGGATTTAAATCTACTTTATCTTCTAAGGGAATATGTTTGTGGTCAGGCTGTAAAAGTATTCTGGAAAAAGGTAGGAGGAGGCTCTCAGCTTTCCTTTGAAGCTGTGCTTTCACATAGACATTTGTTCAGCACCTGTGAGGCCAGAATACAAACAGGAGCATACTTCTGGAACCAAGAAGTTGTGTTAGGAGGTAAACATTTGGGGTAAGGACCCCAAATGCTTCTAGAAGAGGAGTATACTGAAATGAATTGTCCACTACTGGGTGTTTTAATTATTATCTATCAATGTAAAGGAGCTGTTGATGGTTTATGCTCTAGCTCTGTTTTAGAAGAATGTCAGAGCTGCAATTGTATTTTGTGGGTTACTAAATTCCTCAGATGGTTTTGCACAGGCCAGGCCAATTAGAGCCCTGTGCTTGTGATGGGGAAATGATTTCTGGCTCATAACAGTGATTAGCCTAAATGGGATTCCTGTTGCCCACTGAGGCAGCTAAAGGCTCAGCCATCTCTGATCCTGTCCAGAGACGCAGGTCTAAGTGATTGGAAACTAGTAAGTGGAGAAAGAGACATTTTCTGGCTTAAATACCAATAATGTACATGATTTTGGACTTAAGGGCCTATCTTCTGTCTAAGTTGCACTCTGTGGTTGATAACCTGCTTACAAAAGCAACATTGCTGGTATATTTATATTGTAAATATAAATAAAGCTGAGGAAATAGCATATCACATACAAGTTTGTCTTTGGCTAGAGCATCTACTCTGTAAACTGCTAACTTTCAGAAGTAGATTATGCAGTGTTTTTCTATGTTGTTCCCTAGGGCTCAGCAGCAACTATCATCTCATGAGTTTCTGACCTTAGCACTACAGATGCCCTTTAGAAACTGTCAAAATCTGTCAGATTCCTCTTTTGAATATAAACCTTGGACATATACAGAAAAGAGAGAGAGAAAGCAAGCAAAACAGAGATTGTCCTACAGATAAATTTAAGGTTATTAACAAGAACACCCTTAAGTAAAACTACTCTTAAGAACATCATCCTTTAGCTTGCACTTTCCAGTCCTGGTTGGCTCATAGATTTTTTTTCCACTAAGCCTTGTTATCAACTAGATCTGTTGAAGACATTTCACAATGATAGAAGGTAGCAAGAGTATTTACAGTACCAAACCCACTCAGATCCCCAGCTGCAGAATATGGTCATTCAGAGGAATATATCACTGCAAAAAGCACGTTCTTCTTCAGGAACTCACTACCATAGCCTTGCTTTAGCCCTCACACAGTGCCGCTCTATCTTGGCTCTAAGTCATAGAAATTTATTTCTCTGTCCACAGTCATGATGCGCTGTCCTTGCTTTCTGCTTGCAACTTTTTCTTTTGGTTTTCACACTGACTCATTCCCTGATGGAATAACATACCTGTCCGAGAGTCCACAGAGAAATATGGCTGTCCTTGGAGAATACTGTATACTACTCTTGCGCTGTTCCCATAGGTTGGGTCATCAGCATCTGTCGCTGTCACCTGGATAACAGAGGTGCCTGACAAAAAAACCATCAAGATAAGACCTTGTGGGAAAAAGAGTACACAGGTCAAAGTAAATTGAAATGCCTAACAGGAGCTATCCCACACTGAATTTCTTCATTTGATGCTCATAGTCCTTGTACTTATTGCTCATACTTGTACCTCATTAGCACTAAAGAAATTAATTGGCATTAATTCATCATGTGTCTATAAGAAGATATAAAAGAGCAAGTACTCTACGGACCACAGTTACAGAATTGCTGATCTAACAGCACTTTGTTATGGTTTGCAGAGAGATGGTAGTTATATACTGCTTGCTTCTTTTCCCCTTTTCTTGATATTAAATGTTATTTAAAGGCAGCTCAAATAAGTTTCATATCTATGCTGACATAAATCACGAACTGTTGTCACAGGCCCCTAGATGCTGTATATTGACTAAGAGATGGAAATTGTACGCAAATAGTGAGCATGAAGGGAGGCATCTCTCAGATAATCTTGGTGTGGGATTGCGGTTTACATTGCATGACCCAGAGATTATACACTGCTGAAGTGCTTTTTGGAACCCACACAGAGGCATGTATTTTTCTTTCTTCAATTGGTTTTCAAGGTCTGCTTCCTCTGAAGCTAGTAATGGCTTGCAGGTGATGTAATTTATCAAGAACAAGGAGAAGGTGAAGCACGCCTGAAATATATGTGAGTTTTGACTCCTTAAAATGTCAGACAATGCCTTCATGAATGTATCTAGCCTTCTACATAATGTTTTGTGTTAGAAACAAATCAAGTATTACTAGATAAGGACTAGAAAATAAACCTGAATTCAAGCTAGCCATTACCATTAAGAAACATTATTTCTGACTGTAGCTATTGTATTTGATGCTTCTCTCTACCTTTATGTCAACATAATATTGAAGAATGAGAAGTTGAAGCATATCTGTAACTTCAGGACATGAGATTTATATGTTATTATCTCTGCAGTGATGTCACAGAGCCAAAAAGCAATAACCAAAAGCCAAAAAGCAACTCAAGAAAAAGAAAAAATCCAGAAAAACAGTGTTTTGTGTGATTATTTGATTTCTTATATGGAAATGGTTTCTCCTAATTTGTGTAGATAGGAAGGCTGCTGTTTGCCTTGTAATAACAGGACTGTCTTCAATATGACCTCATTCTCTAAAAGTGCAGGGCAAATAGTACTAGAATCTCAGGATTCAGTGAACTTTGTCTAGTGCAGGCTTACATGGATTAGAAGGAGGTGAGGATTGTTTTCATATCCCCATGTTTTCAAGGGCTCCTGGACAGTATTTGAGCTCTCAGTATGAACTAGAACAGCTTGCTAAAATGATGTTATTTTCTGGATGGTAATGGCTGTCTACTGGTCATTTCTATTGCCGCCATCTGATGGCAGGGGAGAAGGGGTATTATTTTACTGTGAGTTATCTGAGCATAGCATGTTTGATCTTTTTTCAGCTCTTGCACTTCCTTTGGCATGTTTTCTTTGGGAGGGCCCCAGCTGGTGCTGTTGTAAAGCCTGCTCTCCCTCTTCTACAACAGCCAGGCAACCCAGGGTAAGCTCTTCTGTCCTACAGCTCCTGCACAAGCAAAAGCTGAGTTCTAGGATCAGGGAATTTGTGTTTTGGTGACCATCTCCAATTTACTTATAAGGGAAAGAGACTCCACAAAGTCTGCCTTACCCACAGGTGACATTTCTGGAACAGAGGCTACATAAGGTCCATCCAGGAACTTGGGTTCATTGTCATTGATGTCTTGTATTTTGATGATAAACTCTGACTCCGGTTCCATTGGCCTTCCTGTTCGCCTGTCCAGAGCCTGTGCTCTGAGGGTGTACTGTGACCTTTCTTCCCGGTCCAGTCGCTGAATGGCATGAATATCCCCTGTTGTATCATCAATTGTAAACACAATGCCAGCTCCCTCTCCTGAGAGGATGTATTTGATCGAACCATCTCCCCTGTCCATGTCAGAGTGGAGCTGCAGAAAGGAACAGGATTCAATTAGACCATGAGCTGGGTAAGCAGCTGCTGAGAAACACTAAGCACATGATCATCCTGAGCATGTTGGTCTCACTGTTGGGACTCACAAGCTGGTTTTAATGAACATGCTTTGCTGAAAGAGACAAATACTCAGTAAAGTTTGTATCACAGAGTCGCAATTAAAACCCCTCTCTCGTCTTCCTATTTCTGCACCCACACCTGTGCCAGAAGAAAAGTCAGAGGCACCCAAACAGGAATAGTCTCTGTGTCTGTTTGGAATCTCATTCAACACAATAATTGTCTTTTGCCTGGTTGCAATGGTCACTGAGTAGGCTTGGGATAAAGCGAGGTCAGCAAAGCCACAGACTGGGCTTGCTCACATGGCTTAAGAGGAGTCAGATATTATAGGGGTAGCATAATATAGGGGAAAATAAGGCAAATCTGTTTGGGATCAAGTGGAAAGCAAGGTGGGAGAGCTACTCAGTAACTGTTATGATTCAGAAATATTTTAATTTTATTTTCATGTAAATTTTAGCAGTAAAATTAGTCTGGACCCTTACATCTTCAGGAAAGAATCACTGTGAAACAGTAGGTAAGGTAAGCAGCAAGAAACATTTGATTGTGTCCATTGCAGGCTGCAGAGATGAGACATATCCCAGATTTTCTAGAAAATTATCAAACAGATTTATTGCATGACTGTTAATTAGTTCTGAGCAGCCACAGATAGGAATGAGTGCAACAGAACAAAGCAAAAGTAAATGCAGTGCTAATAATAATCTAAAACAGGGAAACAAATCACTCTGGGGACTATGTTCTATTAAGCACCTGTTTCCCATGAAATACTGGAATGACTATCAAAAGACAAACAAATCACTCGATTTCACTCACACCATGAAAATCTGCAATGTTATGCTCATACTTCCACGCTTTTGAGGAACCAAGTATAAAGACCAATGGCAGGAGATGCTATTGGTTCAGTCCCAAAAGACAGGAAGGCAATAGACTTGAGGTGTAATAATCAAAATGGTTCAGATATGAATACTGTTTTCCAGTGTGATTATCACTTTGGGAGATGAATAAAGGATAAATAATAAAAAAAAAGTGGTCAAAGTGGGCTGGATTCAGTTAAGTACATTTTTAAATGCAGATATGAGTAAATTATCTCAGAAATATGGTCAGAATTAAGTATGTGTTTAATGCTTTAGTGAGCTCAAAGGACATATGGAAGTAATTTTGAAGGATGGTACCAAACATAGGTAAATATTTGTACTGGAGAGAAAAATTCTAGAATAATATACTGAATATATGAACACAGGATTGGTAGGATTTGAAGAAAGAATCCAAACAGAAATGAATAATTTGTATTGAAAAGCAGAAGTCAACCTTTGTACATTTGATTACAGGCTATTCTCTCAAGAAAGAAAGAAGATATCACATCTCTGAGCTGTTTAAAACACACACAAAAAAGTTACAATAACTTATCACGTAGGAAAAAGTTTAATAGGGATGTGGACATAATGGCTTATCTGGCATTTCTAATGCCAGAGGAGCAGCTCCTCAGCTGCTTTAGGGCACATGGTCCTACTGACTGGAGAGATGCAAGACCTTTTCCCCCAGTGAAGGGTCTGGTCAGAAAATGCTCATTGTCTAATGGTTGCCTTCCTTACTTGCCTCTCAGGTAGGTCACATGACCTAGACAAATTGGACCCACTACTGATTTTAGGAGACTAATTTCAGCTGAGATGGGATCTCATGGTTTTCTATAGCCTGTCCCACCCTGCAGACAGGTCTGTATGTAGGTGGCCCATCGACCCTTACTGACTGCTGGGACATGGAGCGTTAAGGGCAGCAGCACCACGATGTGGCTGCGAGCGTGGAAGGTGCTGGTTGTGATGATGGCCCTGTCAGGTCACTGATATTTCAATTCTTTGCTAAGGCAGTGGTCCCTGCAGTGGCTACTGCATCTGAGAGCCATCAATCCTTTGGATGAATGCTGGCAGCTCTCAGGTGATGCATTAGCTAAATGGTGGAAGAACAAGCCCAGAAAAATTTGGCAGTGGTGAATTGTTAAATTTAGATGAATGCCACATGTATTAATTCACATGCAGGCTTCAGGGCTGCAAACTGGCATATCTTCAGGAAACACCATCTTGTGATTAATTTAAAAAAGACAGTGGTTGTCATTATTTACCCTAAACACCCATAACTCAGACATTATTATTGTAGGAGGTAGTAAACAGGATGCTTCCAGAAGGAGGATATTACTATAACTTTTCAAATTGATTCAGAATCACTAAGCTACATTTTGGGCATTTGTTTTAGTGCACCAGTGCACCAGTGAAAGAATGCAGATGCTGAGATGGATACAGATGTTAGTCCTGATTGGGGAATTAGAGCTGGGCTTGATGGAAGAAAATGTGTTTTGGAACATCAACAAGTCCTCATTAAATAAGGAAAAAGAAAAAAAGGAAAAGGAAAGAAGTCAAATTCAAAGTCAAAGAAAAGGCAAAGGCAAAGAAAAATGAAACAGAAAAGAAAAATGAAAAAGAAATTTAAAAAGGACAAAATGAAAAAGAAAAAGGAAAAAGGAGAAGAGAAAATGAACAGGAAAAGAAAAAGAAGAAAAGAAGAAGAAGAAGAAGAAAAAGAAGAAGAAAAAAAGAAGGAAGCATTTTTTAAAATAGCAGTAGGTGTTCAGGAATGTTCAAAAGACTTAGAAGAAGCTACTGAATCAAACTTATGGGTTAAATTACACTTTCTGTCCAAAGCCGTATTTGGAATGAATGCAGTTGTGAAGGGACCAAACAAGGAATGAACATGGCATACTGTTAAGCATTTGGGAGGACAAGAGGATCTCTATCTTACTGTGATTTGTTAAAAACATTGGGCCTCAACCAATGCTAGTCAGTAAGGAATGCTAACAGCACTTTTGCAGCTTCTTGTATAACCTGCTCTATTTAGACAATCAAAAAATGAGCATAAAACATAATACTGCCAGACTGCAATAAATCTGAAAGAATTTGGTGTCTGAAGGGACTGAAGCTCACACCAAACCTAATATCAGGATGCTGTAGTTTGGAGTGTATGTACAAGTCACTGTGTTGGAAAGGTAATCTAGTTTTAAGTCGGCTCTGTTTTATGGGTGGTGCAATAATTTGTGCTGCCATGTGGCTGACACAGAGTAGGAGGAATTCATTTTTCCTTTTTCCTCCATGTTAAGGAATAAGTATTGGAGGAATAAAGCCAATAACTCCTGAGAAATTTTTAACTGTCAAGCTGGGTTGCTTCTTTTGATGAGAATAATACAAAAAATTAAGGAGGCTACATCAGCATCAGAATGACATATTTCCTGGCAAAGGGCATGTGGAAGAGATTGGTGCTGCAGTGAGCAGCTCATGGGAGATCTTGCACAGCTCTGCTAATTGGTCTGTGATTTGCTCTCCCTTCTCTGCCTCCAGGGAGGTAGGACCTGCAGGGGATTTTTGAGAGAATGTGTGAGTGAGTTTGGTTGATCTGCATTGATAGTCTGTGGAAAGGATGATTTTACTTGCTCATTCAGCCACAGTGTTTCAAATACTTCTTTCCTTTGAAACAGGGTTGGGGAACCTCTAAAATGGCAAAATGGTGAAGTCTGTCCCCAGTTCAATTACTCACACAGTTTAGACTGATGGATGAATGTGGAAAATACCTGCTGTCGCAAATGAAGGGGCTTTGGTTTCCCTAGTTCATCCTATTAGCCAATAATGGCTACCTGTAGGAAAACTGAAGCCTTGCATTTATCTGTGACAGGACCAGGAACCCTCTGAAGCTGAAGTGCTTTAAATCACTATCATGAACACTGGAGGAAAGCAAAGAATGTACTGACTTCACCTCAGGAAGTTTCTTTTCATTTCTCTGTCTAGAAGATATTTTGCACCTTGCCTTACAGTTACATAGGAAAGTTTATAGAGTCATAGCAGCCTTGGAAATCATATTTGGCAAGCCTGGACCTATAGTTCAAGTCAAGGTGCTTTTTTGGTTGCTCCAGTCATGCATAGCCAGCCAGAAACAGCTGTACAACTGGATCTATGCTGTGCATTCTTTCTCCTTCTGTCAAGGGCTTGGAGAGAGCATATGGATAAAAGCAAGGCCTGGCTACCAGGATGTTTCAGGGTGTCATGGGTGGTATCAGTTAGAAGAGACCCTGCCTGGCCTGGTGTGGGACTCAGGGCTGTTTTGGAGGACTGGTGCGAGCAGCCAGCAGCAGACTGGGAGCCCTGTTGCACCTCTGCCCCACTCCACGCAAGCTTTTACGGAGCTATTTTTGAGTCAGCCCGGGGTGATTTGGGCTGAAAAATTTCTGGCCTGCCAGAACAATTAATTCAGCCCACAGTCTATTCCCTGCTGACTCCTTCCTAAGAATCCCTAAGACACAGGCAGCACGAACGCAGGCAGGCGACTTTTTTTTTTTTTTTTTTTTTTTTTTTGGTGGGAGGCTGCTGCTGCTTCTGAGTGCCTGCGCCTCCGGCTGTATGAGGCGAGGGGAAGCCTTTGCCTCACAGCAGTCCCCCCGGCATTCATCCCACTGCTCGGCTGGCTGCTGTGCGCCTAGTTCGGGGATGGGAGAAGATGAAACGTGTGACCCCCCGAGGCCCCTTTTGGCAGCAGAGTTCCCTGGAGCCGGGACTGCACGGAGCAGTGCTGAGTTAGGAGGCCTTCAGAGCGATCCAGCCGTGTTAGCTCAGCAGTGCGTGGGACTAATTGGCCCTGTTAACCGTGGGAGCTAATTGGCCCTAGCACACCCCTGTACTAACACAGCCGTGGCGAAGGCAGCCCTGCAGAGAGCTCGCTGACGACAGCTTGGGCTTTTGTGTGGCGGGCACAGACCATGAAGAGCTGTCTCTGCCTCCCTCCCTTCGGCAGAGCTGAGTGGCGGCGAGCTCAAGAGTGTTGCCGACTGCGCCGAGTGTTTGTGCTCCTAATGACACCGTCGAGTGTAAAACAAAGATGAGCCGGTTTCTCCCAGTATTTGTTTTAGCTAAAATTTGGCTCACAGTGGAAGCCTGAAGTCATTTTAGATTAACTGAGTACGTGAAATAATAAGCCTGGCCCTTGTTCCAAAGCTGGAAATTGCATGAAAACAAATATTAATTTCTTTAATCAAAAGAGATATCAAGAGCTGAAAAGCTAGGTGCACAGATGAATGAAGACTAATGAGGTCTCATTTGGTGGCAATCACTAGTAATGCCATTGCTGTGGGAGGAAGGAGAGCACATCTCACTGTCAATCACGCAGGGATAAATCAGGACGAGGTCTTTTGAAGCCCATGGATTCATTTTGATTTATACTGGTATGACTTTAGAGCACAGCTTAGCTCTATGGTATTGAAGAATGACAAATAAGAGACCAAACTGGGCCTCTGGATACGTAATTGTTCCCCCCCTTGAGCATGGATAGCTTGGGAAAAAAAGGAGCTTATATCATGTAAAAAATAAGCGATGAAATCTGAAGGATTTTTTCTGACATCCTTTCTTAGGTTTTATTTTTCATATATACCTATATTTAGTATCCACTCATCATAGCAGTATCTGATATTCTAGATGTGTAAAAAACTTAATTGTATTGTTCAAACACTTAAGCACACTAACTCTCCCCATCCCCAATATCAAATTTGTCACCTTGGTGTAGAATAGAAGCAAACCTAACGCTGACCATAAACCTTTGAATAACAGAGTCAATACTTTAAACAATTCAAGGTCTCTAAAAACAGTCAGAAAATAAAGAAAAAGAATGGTTATAGTGAGGCAAATTATGATGGCAGATATCACTGATCTGACTTCCATCAGCTTGTTAACCAAGGAGCTGCAGAAAAGTAAATGCAAAATATTACCAGCTAAAGAGGATGAGCTCAGGAGTACATTTTACACTTATTTGTACTGATGTGTAGGTTCTTGGGGTATAAGGGACCAAAAAATAGGACCCTTCATGATTGGATTTAATGAGCTGTCCCTCTACTCTTCCAGATCTGTAGCAACTTCTCTGTAGTCCACAGAATTAATCTGAAGTCAAGATGTGATAAGCCAGAAGATACTCTGACCCTAGAGATTTGCAGAAAGCAAAAATTGAAATGTCAGTTTTCAAGAGAAACTGGCTATTTAATTTGATTGTGAATTTCAGCTTCCAGCTGACTTGATCATGGATAGAAGCATGATCACAAACTCTTCCTTTCTTTCCTAATCCATATATGTCAATATAACCTTGCTTTGCCTTGACATTGTAGAGTCCCTGGAAAGATCTCTGCAGATTTTCCAACACTACCTCAGACTACAGATGATGATTGATGCAGCAGATCTCTTTGAAACAGGCAAATATATTGACAGCCCCTTGAAACAGAAATTCTTCCCAAATGAAGGTGACATGAGGCAAAAGCTCTCGGGAGCAGAAGTGAAATTAATGTGGATAAATTCACTGCCTGAAAGAAGGTAGAGGCATTTAGGGAAACATCCTGTGTCTCACCACAGTCCACAGACACACAGATGCATATACTGTGCCAGATATCCTCCCGTTGCGGGTCTTACCTTCCCGACGTAGAGAGGGTCAGTTCCCGTGTACTCCTCCAGAACAAAGAACTGGTTCCACACCCAGCTCCTCTTCATACGCTGATGCAGCTTGTCTGACAGGTTGTCTTCTCGCCCTTCAGTGAGGGGCCTGGCACTTCCTGACAGCACAGTTGTAGTAAGGTCCATTAGTCCCCAAAAATACAAGGAGATGCCAAGTCCAAACAAGTTCTTTGCATTGCTCATTCTACCTGAAGTCCACATCTGTATGCTAGAACTGACTTAAAAGTCCAAACGCAGTATCTTAGGTCCCTTGAGAAAAAAGTAAGTTCTCTGTGTAGTCCTTTGAAATGTCCAGGAGAGATACTGGTTCTCAGAAAGGCAGTGTCCTGTAAAGTTAAAGGAAATTCATAGGAGGATACTTTTTTCCTCAAGTCAAAAGAGTTTCCTCAATAAGAAAATATGCTATAGAGTATTTATTCTTCTATATAGAAATACAATATCAGGATGCACACTTCCTGAAAACAGAAATACTATTACCATATAAGCTGCAGACCTGGAGCACTAGACAGAAGAAACATTAGGGGTTAGTCAATAAGTAAGAGTTCTCTACTTTGCTAATTTAGATGTAGTGTTGTTTTGTGATATTGATTATCATGAGCTAAGTGCATGCTTTTTGGAAATATTTATGACCAGAAGTCCTTAGAGAATATTTAAAACTAGTTCACTCTGGCAAATTATGATAGCTAGTGAACAAGATTTGGCAACTGTCTTTCTGTTTGGAAACTATGACATTGTCATTACATACACGTCCATGCACACAAGTCTACATAAGTATAGATATTATTGCTGTATGGCAAACCTTGAATATAATTTCTAGCAGCTCCAAGTTATTTCTAGTTTTAATTATTCTTTCAGCCTCTCTGTTGCTGGAATTCAGGTTTCACACTCTGCTGCCTCCTCTCTGAGGAGCTGATTGCTGCTACGAATGCAATATTTCTAGAATTTGAATGGTCAGTTAAACATTTTATAACCCACAAAATGTTTCACAGTGCTGATGGCCACATGCTATTGCATAATTTGTCCAAGCAAGTCGAGCTAACATATTTTTTCCTTGACAAGCCTGTTTGGGCAGAGGAATGCTGACCTCTGTCAGAGGACACTTTCTCATCAGTCTAGGACAACTTCTGTTGTCATGAAGTGAGTTTAGTTGGTGACATCACTCCAGGCTATGGATTGGAGCAAACCTTTCCTTCACTATTTTGCTAAGTTTAATGACTTGCTGCTGCACTCAAGTTACTCTGTTAAAACACTCCATACATCCTCTGTTGGCCCAGTATTTTTGCTAGTCTTCTAAAGAACTCTTCTTTCTCATTTCATGACAAACAGACTCATTAGGAAAGGCGTATGGAGCTCTGAGGCTTAAGCAAATAGTTCACACCTCATTTTACTGCTGTTCTATTCTTAGATCTTTAGGCTTAATTAATTGATTTATCCTGTGGAAATAAAATGTAGCAGATGTCTGTCAAATATTTCCATCTGAAATCCTTGAAAGATTTCAAAATCATAAAAAGTATTTTAGACAGTTGCATGATAATATTTTGAAGTGAAGACTAAGACAATACAAAGTTTTTAACAGAGAAGAAGAAAGTGTTTAAAAATTCCCCAGCATCCAAGCTGCTACAACTGGAGAACTGGTCACACTTAGAAATCTACAGAAACAGAAATTCAGAAATTAATCCAAAACTTGGCTGAAATCTGTAACCACCAGTTTAAGTCTGGAAGAGATGTCCACAGTGGGAGTAGAGACACAATAACTATCTAAGGCTAATTTCTACACAAAATAATGTTTCTAAGTATAAAGCCCAGGAGAAGTACAACTACACGGTGCTGCTAGCCTATACAGTTGTAAAGTGTAGCAAAATAATAGGTCCTTTACCTTGAAAAGTTTACAATCTAATCCGGAATAGGCACAACAAAGAAAGGACAAACTATAAGTGCAGAACATGGTAAATCTCTTCTAAGCAGAGCAATGTACAGAACTGATGTCTGTTTAGACATTGGCTACATAACGTGCTAGGACTTGTTGTCTGCAAAGGCAAAGAATGGGGATTTATCCAAGCAGTACAAGCCCAAAAGGACCACAGTAATCTCTGTGTGTCTGTCACTTCATGAAGAAGTTGGCAGCTGTTTGTGAGAGGCAGGGACGAGGCCCAGCTTGCTGGATGCCCACAGTCAAAGGAGTACAAGAGCTGTGTGTGCAGTGCTTGCCTCTCTCTGTACTGTGATTCCTTTGCTCCAAACAGCCAATACACATTTATGCTGAAGGAAGAAGGCCGAAGCTCTCTGCACATAATAAGTATGACCAGCTTCCTCTTGGCATGTTGCAAATAGCAAGTTATTTTCAGCAAAGTCAGGAAGACATTTTTTACAACACATGTTTTGCTGGCAAGTAAATGTGTAAATGTGTGGAAGGACTTTCTACCACCCCGTGACATAATTTAAGAGAACCCAGTAAGAAGGGAAAGTGGAGGCAGCCTACGGTCCAGCGGGTAAGGTTCTACCTGGAGTCTTTACTTTAAGAAATTTCATCTACTGCACAGATCAGTTACATTTTTGTTTATGTGACAAAGCGGTGATACAACAAAATGGACCAACTCCTGTGGCAACAAGAGTTGTATTTGTAGGTGAACTCTCAAACCACAAATTCAAAACTAATGGTGCCAGATGTCTCTTGCAATTAAGTTCAGCCATAAAGGATCATCAGTGCTTAGGCAAGATAATATCAAGACGTTGTCAAGTGAACTCATAAAGTTACCAGTATACCTGTAATGAGGCAATAGCAAAAGAATTCTGATCATCAGTATGCTTTTTATGCACATGTGCATTAAATCAGCAGAAAGCAACGTAAGTAAAAACAGTGAAATAAAGGCCAAGAATAGGGACATAAATGCTTCAGGCTCTCTGTGCTAACAGCTTTTATCATTTGAATGTGCACTTCCATGAGGAACCTTTCTTGAAAACAATGTGCAACTCAGTGGTCCCCAGGAGTAACATCCCTAAGAAAGCAACATTATTCTGGGGCACAGCAACTGTCAGGAAACTTGCCATTAAGTAAGGTAAAGTCTTGTAAAAGTATGTTCCTTTCCTGAATACCAGTAATTTCCCCATTTAATGCCAGCCCAAGGTGACATGGTCATATATTTTTGTAGGAATGGAAGAAATCCCTAACATTGAAGTGGAACAGATTTTTTTTTTTTTTTTTAATAGCAGAGTTTCTGGTGTTTCATGTTTTTCCAAAACTGTGAACAAGAAGGCTCAAACTCATAGCATTTACTGCTTGCTTAAAGGCAAATGACTACTATTAATAGCAATGTTTAATCCAGAATGGTTCCTCTCTCTCTGAGGCTGAAGGTAAATGACATTTTTTTCTGTGTCAGGTCCTGCCCTGGTGTTAAAAGAATGACAAAGGTCTCTGTTAACTTCTGGACTGAGGCACTGCTGATCTCTCTGGGTCTCTTTTCCGGCAGCTTCACCATCACAGGTGTGTACTATTGGTCTCTGCAAGGCTTGCTGGTCAAGGAATATATTTCTTAGCAGTATAAGAAGGTACTCATATACATTTAGGGTTTGTGGTAATACAACCGATGGCTGAGCTACAGTTAAGGCCATGGGTGACTGTGTGTTTCGGAAGACTCATGCACGTGGCTTCTTCACCAGCTGAGTGTGATGGATGAGTACAGGGTCACTTAGACTGTAGATGCAACACTTGGTTAGGATAATAGCCATATGCCTTGAGTGTACAAGCTTGATGGGATCTCCAGACTTAGGTGGACTGTAGTGATTTTTGCCACAGATGGATTGCACAGGCTTTGAGACAGAGTCTGTCTCGGGCTGAGGGAGAAGTAGTAGTTACTTGCAGGGAATCTGGACTTATCATACAGGAAGGTGTTTCTTACCATGACTGAGTGAGGCAGAACTGAACTTTCAATGTTCTCTTAATGCAAGATTTTTCTTGGAGCCCTTCAAAACTCATTCTTAAGGAAATCTGCAAAGATGGAACTGATGAACCTCTGCTTGCCATATATTTCATGACCCAGCATGGGGATATGCAAAGGATTTGAAGGCAGTAAAGAGAGGGAAATCTTGTTTTCCTTGCTCTCACACAAAAATTACTGAGCCCAGGAAGACTGCATGTCCAAAATCTGTGAGATTTCTGCAGACAGTGCTTTATTTTTCAATAACAATTTAAATATTTGATTTTGTTACTCACAGTGGAGTACTCCATTGTAAAACTATCAGGTGTATCTGGGCAGTTTAGATCCCTGACCCAAAGTGAATGCCTTTCTTGCCCCTGTTTTTGTGATGAATATTTGATTGTCAGCTCAGTTGTTTAGGTTACTTTCTCTATTCTTGCCCTGCAAACATCACTGAAAATCCTTTTTTTGTCAGTCGGCAGTTACAAATGTGGTTTTTGTCTCCATAAAGACCCATGAAGATCTGACTGAACTCTGTGCTGCTGGTGGTCTATATATGGTACAAAGGAACTACCTAAATCTTCTACACAAAAAAAAGTCACAATAATACACTTTCCAACAATGCAAATATAAATTTCTCTTTTAGCCCATATTGCAAATTAAAGTAGGCATATTCCAAGTCTGAGCTACTCTTCATGCTCCAATTTTAATGACACCCCCTGACACATATTTGTTCTGTAATTAAACTATTCTTAATTGAATATCTAATTCTGGGCAAAGATGAAAAGGAAAATGAAATAACTGTCAGAACCAACTTCTAGTATTTCTTGAAAGTGACCCATTTATCTTTTAATTCTGAAGAGAACAACAGTTCCAAAGAAAGGATAAAAACATTAGTAGTTTGGATGACCATATGGGCACCCCGAGAGTTCCACTAGGATTAAAACATATTGTGCTCAATACAAGGATTTTATAGTCAAAGTGCTCAGCCTTGAAAAGCTTTACAGACATACTTCGTGTATTCATCACATTGAGCAAACGGTCTGTCAGAAAGTCAGTGGACTCTTTGCATTCATAAAATTAATTACAGGCTTATGTCTTTTATGCCTGGTCCTTCCAATGGAATTTGCTGTGTGGACTCAGCACTCTTGTAGAATGCTACAGACTTTAGTGGATCCCATGCAGGCACATTGCTTGAGCAGAGGCAATTCATTTGGAGAGGACATATTACACTGAGAAAGTGGGGAGGAAAGAGGCAACTGGTTTTAAACTCCCTCTTCCATTTTCTCAGTACATGAATACACAAATACATGTGATAATTTGAATGTAAATGCTTCTAATTTGTAAATGTTTCTTAGCAGCACATACACTGCACTAGGAATATGCTAATGGAATACGATTTCTGTGTTTAATTACAGATTTTCCTCCTAGTATTTTGACAAAAGAAGCTGAACAACTTGGTAATGACCACAGTACGAAAAAGATAAAATTGACTGAAAAGAATTCTCTGAGTTTACTTTGTTTCTTGACTTTTTGTGGTATTTTAAATCAGAGGTGGGGGTGTGAGTATTGTGCAATTTTTTACCCCCCGTGGAATGGATTATTCTTTTATGTTTTCACAGATTGCTTCTTAGGTTTCCTGAACCTCATTTGCCTACTGCTTTTTTATAAGACACCTTTGCAATAAGCCTACAAGAGCACCAGTCCGTAGGAAGCTGTGGGCTGTATTCTGCACCAGGCAGACCACCACAATAGGTGCCTAACACCACCTGCCAGGGATGGAGTCTCCACTGATCCAGGAGCTCAAACCTCTTAAGCAACTGATGCAATACTTGTCTCATTTTTAGGCCTCACCTGGAGTGCTGTGTCCAGTTCTGGGCTCCTCTGTACAAGAGAGATGTGGAGCTCCTGGAGCTATGAAGATGATTAAGGGACTGAAGCATCTCTCTTGAGAGGAAAGGCTGAGGGAGCTGGGCCTGTTTAGTCTCGAGAAGACGTGGCCGAGAGGGAACCTCATAAATGTCTATAAGTATCTGAAGGGAGGATGTCAAAAGATGGGGCCCAGGCTCTTCTTGGTGGTGCCAAGCAATAGGACAAGAGGCAATGGGCAGAAACTGATGCACAGGAAGTTCCACCTGAATGTGAGGAAGAACTTCTTTGCTGTGCGGGTGACGGTGCATTGGAAGAAATTGCCCAGAGAGGTTTTGGAGCTTTCCTCACTGGAGATATTCAAGAACTGTCTGGATGCAATTCTGTTCCATGTGCTCTAGGGTACTCCTGCCTGAGCAGGGAGGTTGGACCAGGTAACCCTCTGTGGGCCCTTCCAACCTTGCCCTTTCTGTGATTCTATGATTTTAGAAATCCTAATGCTTGCAGTATCTAAGTTAGGTACCTCTAAACAGACTGCCTGGTTATAGTCCTAAATGTTTCTGTACTACTTCCAGAACTTCCTATTTTTATCTCTGGCCTAGGCCAGTTCTACTATTATTACCTGTTGTTATTCTTTATGCGTAAGTTTAAATTAAAAGGAAAAATCTAGAGGTATTTGTTATTTTTCTTGAAAACACACTTGGCCTGAACATGTATTTTTATTTTTACTTCATTTTATTGAGATCTTCATAAATACAATGAAACTTGACAACATACCATATGGTGCATAAACATTAACTCAGAATACAATCCATTGTCATAAAATTACATCTACAGAGTAGTCAACAGTCTCTCCTGAGACACATCAGTGAACTCATTTTGCTCAAGATCTGAAGTCCTTCAAAGCTATGGAGTGCCTGCAGAGTGAAAAATCCCACAGAACGACAGAGGGAGTCCCATTGTATAAATCCCAGCCCCATGGTTATAGATGCATAAAGAGATCAAAAAGAATGTAAGATACACACAATCACAAAGTAAACATGTCCAAATAAAATGATGCTGATAACTTGCATCAGGGGAAGATCTGATGCCCAGCTTTTACTCAGTGTGAGGCATTGTAAATGCTACTGTAAAGAGCAGTACAGAAGTACAAGAGAGTTTCAAAAGCTCCATGCTGGTCTAACTAATTCTGTTGAAGTCAGCCTCCACAGGAACTAAGTGTGGTGTTGAAATACACTGGAAAATCCAAAAAAAATCCAGATAAAACAACCCCCTTCCTTCAAGGATGTACAAAAATACACAATACACATGAAAATCATACTAATTACACTTTTTAAGCAAAAATTCCTTCTAGTTCTCACATTCTGACTACTTTTGCCATTCTGTCAAAACCTCTATACAAATAACTTTAAACTGTGAATTGATGCTCATGTAAACTAGCACTTTTTAAAAAAAAAAAGCATTAAGCCTTTCCTCCCCAAAGTGTGACCTTTCTTGCTTTCTTTGCAACTGTACATAGGAGCCTTTTCTCAAACCTGTCTCTAGGCCCCAAAGCAATATAAGCAAAATCTGTAGTATCCCGCCAAGAATGAGAGGATGGAAAGGGTGGAATTTTCTGTGCTATAAAAGAGAAAGAAGGCTGAGTCAGGTGTGGAGTGGGGAGCTGGTGCGTGTCAGAGAGCCAAGGGTTCTGTGAAAGCAGTGAGAAGATGGGATGGTGAATATTGCTGCAACCACCTAAGCTCTGCAAGCTGAGAGGCCAGCAGGAATAAAGATCAGGGATGGAGCCTGCTGCCGTAGGCATTGGAATACTTATGCCCTAAACAGGACCTACTCACAGCTGTTACAATCCTCCATGAGAAAAATGTACTAATGTCTTCCCTCTATTTTTCGTTTGTTTCCTTCTGCTCATGTCCTTCACTTCTTTCAGATCCCGAGCACATACCTTGCCAGATCTGCCATGCCTCTGCTATGGGATAAAACCTGCTCCTGTTGCACACCTGGAATGCATTTTGAACCTGAACTGTCTCTGTCTGTGCTACAGGTTGGCTATGGAAGCATATCATGTTCTTTAGCTACAAAACATTGTATTTCATGTATACTAGTCCCCACAATATCACATATTTCCATGCAACTGTGAAAAATGGTCTCTTTCTTACCCCACGGCTGCTGGACAGATGATAAGGTTCTCTGATACCCCCTAAATGCCAAAGACAGAAAAAGCGTTATCTCCTGTCTATAGACAGACATGAGAAGCTGCTGTCTGCCTGAACCAGATAGAGGCAATATTTCTTCCCAGGCATGAAGATCAAAACCAATGATTGGTGAGGGCCTATGAGCTGTCACTAGAGAAGACAACTTCCTAGTTTTATTATGTGTTCCTGCTTAACTTGACATTTCATGCACAGTTTGTCATATTAGAAATGTGCCCAACACAATCCATTTCCACAAGCAGCTATTGAAGAAAAAGAAGGGAATGGGCTACTTCTTTTTCCAACCAGAAACTAATATTTTGCTATCTCTCATAATTACTGTATGCACCCACTTGCCCATAGTGGGTAGTGGATTTTTTTGTTGTTGTTTTTGGTTTGTCTGTTTGTGTTTTTTTGTTTTGTTTCTTTTTTTTGTTTGTTTCTTGTTTGTTTATTTGTTTGTTTGTTTTTAAATGGTGTCTGTTTATCAAGAAAGAATATTCTTTAACTTAGAAAATAGCCGTAGGTTCTCTAGGGGATGAAAATCTTTCCTCTAATTAATATTTCTTGAGTCTGACATTGCTTCAGAACTACAACACTGGCATCTGTACCTTGCATTGATCTTTCTGATCGCCTTGTCTGAGCATGAAGACATATGCTACTAACCACCAGGATAAACATTTTCAAGTCAGCTTCAAGCTACTGTATATGAAATCAAACCAGCAAAAGAAACAGAAGTCTTACAGCCTACTTCTCTATCTGAACTATTAGAGACTACCTTGTTTTTATCACCTAGCTTCAAAGTGTTTCTAGAAATACAGAATAAGAGTGCCTGGCCTTCACAGGACACTTTCAAGCTGAAAGAATAAAGTAAGAAGAAATAAAGATGTACTGACCTCATTTGTCCCAGAATGGCTCTAATACAGCAAGCACAACTTTCATAAAGCCTGAAAAACAACCTCAGATACTTTGCTTGCCAGCCTCTAGATTTTGGTCTTCAAACTCTACTGCTGCAGTCTCCACAGAGAGTGTGAGGTATTATCTAACTGTCCTCTATAAATGTGACATTAACTAACAATATCTACCCCTCACAAATAGGAATGTATTACCTATTTCCCATCTTCTTCATAATCTACTGCTGTAACATGTTTCCAGCTTTCCCAGATGGGAAGATGAATATTCTGGATGAGGCAGTTCCTCTGCCTGGATTGCTTAATGGCTAAGAAGAACTAGTATTTACTAGAATATAGGAGATTTTTTTAGGCTTTGTCTTGCTGGCAAACTCTTTGCTTTTCAGTTTGTTCCAGGAAAATCTTTCAGAGGAGACTCCAAAACCCCATGCTCCATCTGTCTTAGTATTCAACTTGTAATGGTGATGAAATAGCAGCTTTTGTAAGAGCTGAGGTATTCTTGGCCAAAATTCTCATCCTTCCATTATCTGCTGTGAGCCATCTGGTTGCTGTCCTTCACAGGGGAGGATCTTCCGCAGCTGTTTTGAGTCTGATTTCCCAAAGAAATGAGTTTATGCAGTGATATAATTGCACTGATATTCTATTAGTATTGTGAAAGACAAATAGAGATCCCAAGGACTACTGTGTTTCATAGAATCATAGATTCATTAAGGTTGGAAAAGACCTCTAAGATCATTGAGTCCAATTGTTAATCTAGCATTTCCATCTACTCCCTGGGAATTAGCAGGTACATTAGAGAAAGGAGACCCAGGTTAACACCTTACTGAGGAAAGTATGGGCAGTTATACAATCTGTTTGACCAAGGGATCAATCCTGCATGCAATTCCAGAGTAGTAACTGAGGTATTTTATCTGATATGACCAGGGAGCTTGAAGGACCTGATGTTATTGTGTATGAAGAAAGAGTTATGGGGGAAAGACATAACCATAATAAACTAAGTTTTGTAGTTCTACTCCTCTTCACTTACAGAAAAATTTTATTTGCATATAAATTCTAGAGGTCACCCCACTGCTTTAAAGCCTTCTTAGTGGCCCAGTGGTGGCGGTACACATCAGTGCAAACTTTGAGTATGGACCTGAAAGTAAGGTCTTCCTTTCACTGCTCCTGGTGGTTACCAATAGGTAATTTGGTGCCTATTTAATATCTAGGCATACATTTTCTTTAGGCAGGGAGACATCAGCCAGTGTATGAGGAATTACAGACCCTGACCACAGCACATAAACACAGAAAGGTCCTACAAACTTCTACTGCAGGGTCATCAAGGCCCATTTCTACCATTGTTGGTAGTCACTTCATGTAATCCTTCAAGTAGTTTGAGAAGATCCTTTCTTAATTCTCAAGAATTCAGGCACAGAATTGAAAATATGCAATCAAATGAAAGCCGAGAAACGCAGAAGTATAGGAGAGTTTAAAGGAAAGCAATTATACATTGCAGAAGAGCTTCTCAAATGAGATTTCAGGTTTGCTGTTAGCTCCTCTGTGTGTGTATTTCAGCAAAAAGATTCTTCTTACATACCTGTTAAATCTGTTCTTTCTTACTTGTGGATCTGCATTTTTATTAGCAAGTTCTCTACTCCAACTTTTTGAGATAACAGGATTGGCCTGTCAAACTGGATCTCTGCTCTAACGTTGAGATTTTTGCCTTTGAGAATTGCCAGTAGCTGGTACTTCCAAATAGTTAAACTCCTTCTCCACATGCTTTGGAAATGATAGTTCAGAAATGAAGGAAATTCTGACAAAAAGAAACTTGATATCAGAATAGCTGTGACTAATAGCAGCAAAGAGGATTATACCAAGAAGCTGGAAAGATAGTACATCCCAAGTGGAAATGGAGTAGTCTTCCAGTCTGATACAAGTGAAAGCCTAATGAGAGAAGGTGTAAGAAAAGGAGAGAATGTGGTATTTTTCTGAGATATTGAAACATGCATTGCTGGGAAAATATATGATATTTGAAAGACATGTGCATGCAAACTTAAATAATTTGCCTGAAAGACAGTTACACAAGGAAATTTTGCTTCGAAGTGAAGCTGAAAAATCCAGCCTTGATGTAATTTTGTTTCTTTCTCCTTGTGGGAGTAATTTGATTAATTAAATATTTTGTATTTGAAATTTCAGAGAGGGGAAGAAGTGGAAAATAAAGAACAATGGGAATAAGCACCAGTGCTCAATGCTGAGGTCAATAATGTGATACTACTTGATACATAATCTTAGTTAACCATAAAAAATAAGACTGCAGTGCTGTGAGATGATGGAAATGGTGAGAACAATTCCTTGCTGACCCTTGTAATCAGCTTATGCACTGAAGCGTGAGTTTTGATTTCTTCCTTTTGACTGAAGAATCATTTTGTCTCTTTAAAAAATTGGAGTCGTATAAATATCACCTTCAGTTCTGTCCAGTTTTCAGCCTTTTGCTACATCTTCTCTTTTTAAATTTGATGGAAGCATGAAGAAATAGATAGATCCATTTTTACTTCATCGACTTGGCTTGATCTTAGCCAAAAAGCCTGATATAGTGCCCAGTGAAAATTGATGGGATATTATATATTATGTTCTGTCTTCTCTCAAGCCATATAACCTACATTTTTGAAATCTTCTCACTGAATTTTCCCTCAGGTACTTCAGAAACAACGTAAAGCAACAGCCAAAATTAGTGAATACCTTCATGTGATTACAGAAGATAAGTGAGTTCCTAGAGGACTGGCAGAGAAAAACCATTTTATCTATATTTAAGGGGGGGGGATGGTGGGATAGAGGAACCTGTGAATTACAGAGCCTTCTTTACAATTTCAATAGGTGGAAAGTTACTGGAACAAACAATCAAATTTTCAGCATCTAGAGGATAATAAGGTGGGAAGGAATAGTCAACACGGATTTGTGAAGAAAAAGTTGACAACAAAACCAGCCTGATTTTCCTCTCTAGTTAAGATAACTGGCCTAGCCTGCTGTGAAATGAGAAAAATGCAATACATTTTGACCATCATAAAATGTTTCACACAGCTCCACAATTCATTCTCAAAGACAACATAGGGCAATATCACCCAGGTGAAATGAGACTGACAGGCTGGAAAACAACTCAAAGGACCACTGTCAGCAGCTCAGTGTTAAACTGGGAGTCAGCATCGAGTGGTCCTGCAGGATTTTGCTTCATGACCAGTACTATTCAATGTTCATGCTAACAGTTTGGATGATGCAATGCAGTTACAAAATATGAGGAGGACACCAGGCTGGAAGGTTTCGTTAGCATTTGGGAAGATGGAGGTAGAATTCAAAATGATCTTGGTAAATTGGAAAAATGTTTGGAAATCAATACCGGATAATTCAATAAGGACAAGTGGAAAACACAAGCCTTGGAACTGCAAAATCAAATGCCCAGGCATAGAGAGGTGACTAACAGCTTATGAGTCAGCATTGTAGTAAAGGAGCTGACCACAAAATGAACAGAAGCCAACATTTTGATGCATGGGTTGTTCCAAAGGAGGAAAATACCACCCTGCGCTGTGTCAACAGGATGTTGGGCAAGTTGCTTGTGTTGTGTCTGTGGAGCATTTTACTGGCAACTTCAGCACAGAAAGGCAGCATATCACATATTAAAAGGAGGTATGGACAGACTCCCAAACTGCTGCCAGGAAGGCAGCAAGAAATTTGAGCAGAGATCTGAAAAAACAGGAAGTGAAAAGGTTAAAAAATTGATTTTTTTGAGTCTGGAAAAATGAGATTTGGGTGAGGGCATAAAAGCAGATTTTTAAAAATTGTAATGCATAGTAACAGGTATAATAGAAAGACTGCTGATCTACTTCTTAGTTTCCAGCACAGGTGAAGGTACAATAAACCTAATTTGGAGCAAGAGGAACTTAGGTTACAAGCAAACCAAACTTCTAAGAATAAGATGGGTGAAATATTGAAAGAGATGATCAATAGAAACTGTTAAATCTCAATTATTTTTTAGCTTTTTAGGGAAGGCTCGAGAGTAGTCTACTGGAAGCTGTTTAGCTGATCTCTGATCTTGTATCAGAAGCAAAAGACAAAAGTAATTTCGAAAAGTCCTACATTTCTATAACCCTGAAATGCAAATAAAATCACATCTTTATAATGTAAAATAAAAAGTCAGAGGACTCATTATGTCTAGTCTACCTCTATAATTTCTTTGGGTCTTTCCAACTCTTCATCTCCTCTTCTATTAGGCTGAATCCACAAATGCTGTGTGATTACTCAAATAAATCAGTTGGTTGTACTATGTGGTAGAGGGAAACCTTATCAGGCATGGATAATATTGTGAGGCTTATGTGAACATACCAAATGAACCCTGGAACGATCAGTGTTTCTCATGACAATTAGGAAAAAAGATGAAGAAAAAAACCTCATGCTTTTCTTGATCATCAAAAGAACTTGGTCTTTCCAGGACAGAAGGTTTTTGGCTGGATTACCATCCTGCAGGACTGATGGGGAATAAAGCATTCACTCCAGCTGTACTTTGTTTGCCCTCGTGGGTCCCCATTTCTGTAACAGCAATAATTTCATGACAAGTAAATCAGATACAGAGCTTTGTATGCTTAAATGGTGTTTCTTTTAGATTATCCCTTCAAGCAGGAGGTTGTACCCTTGATCCCAGTATAAGGACTTTTATGTTTCAAATCTGTAATCTCCCTAACCACATTGAGGTGCTACCTTCCTTCATAAAATGACCATCAAATGGTGTTCTATTGATTCAGAAGGGGCCTCTGTTTCTGCATGTGCTAATTGATACTTTATTAAAGTCTAACTTACCATACAAAAGTGCTAACTAGGCCAAACTCCCTGCAGCTTTGTAAAAGACCATTATTCCCCATTACCTTTCAAATTCCTATATGAGAAGATAAGGGCTATCTACCCACTTTTCTCACTGATTCCTGCCTCTGAGAATAGGTTCACAGTCTATGTATCCAAGCAAAAATAATTAACTGACCCCTCCTATTAAGTACAACATATTTTCAATAAAACAAAATTTTAATGCCAGCGACTCCATCATGTCTTGCTGTACAACATCAAGGGCACAGCAAGAAACACTTCTTTGCATTAGTCAGTTAAGATATGAAAGAGACCCCCTCTGCCTTTTAAAAATTGATCAACACTTTCTATAAGAATATAAGGGTTCATTTTCATGCCTTATACACTCACTTTTCTGTTTATCTACATCCACCTAAAGCTGGCATTGATTCTCTCACTTTTGGCCTATGATATCTTACAGCAATGCTCTACATTACTGCATTTGATCTTGGATTTGCCATGTTTCAATGTGAAGCGAAGTGTTTTGACAAGCCTAAGAACCAAATTTTCCCCAAAAAGCTTCTGTCCTACTCTCTTGATTTGTACAGATATTGCATTGGGCAAATCTTAATTGCTTTGCTCATTTGCACCTTCCAGTGGACTTCGATAAGAATATTCAGGTGAACAGAAACACGAAGACATGACGTACAGTTCTGCAGAGGCATAGAAAAGATACATAAAAGAATTACAGCACCTAACCATATACTTTGTAGGTACAACTGTAGATTTGGCATTTAGAGAGCAGAATCAAATGCCTATATTACATCATTTGTGCCCATTAGCCTATTAATTGTCTCATTATCAACAGTGAAAAATGGCAGGCAGAAAATGCGTCTGAAGAAACTAAAATTTTATTCAGATTCTATTTATATTACTGTGACATTCCTTGGGATGGAATTGCAATATAAATTCATAGTATTACCTGTCAAAAATCTATCACCTCCACTTCAGTCACTAGAATATCTTTCCTTAAAGAAATATTTTCCCTGCCAATCACATGATAATAAGCAAAATACAGCCTAAATGAAATTTTCTACTTTTTAATGTCAGAATGATCTCCTCTTGCATAATATAAGGGAACTGGGTTTCTTAATATTTCACTAAGGTAAAATAAAATAAAATATAATGTAATATAATATACTATACCATAAAGTGATATAATGTAATGCAGCATAATATGACACGTATGGAAAGCACAGTGTCCATTTTACCTAGAAGAAACAGCATGCTCATGAAAATGCATAATTTGATAATACCGGGAAGAGCAGACCCGACATGCATGCGGTTCACACCCATACATGCTTGGACAGCTCTAACACAGGGGCTCTATGATACACCTTTAAGTCCACAGTTTGAGATGCACTGAAGAAATGAGCAGATTTCATTAGGTCAGTTGCCAATAATTTCAAGTTGAAGATCAAAGGTAGAATAATAAACCACTGAGTGTGACTGACTCAGGAAGCCTCAGCATTTTCAGGAGGATTTAAATAGGGAAGTGGTATCTTGCAAAACTGATATAGGGAGAGCATTGCAGTGTGCTGGAGTGACATGGAGATGTAGAGGACTGGATTGTCCCAGTTCTGCATGCAGGCAGACTCATGCACCACCAGCCAAGGCTGAAACAAGGTCTTTCTGTTGTGCTGCATCTTGTGCACCACACCTGCTCTGTGGGCCTGCATCTCCCACGTGCTCCAGCTGGCAGAGACAGTACCTGGAATCCCAGACTTAAGAAACGCCTATAAGTGGTTGTGGGCAATCAGTGGGTGCTTGGGTTACACCCTCTCCAGTCATTTTGAAACAGAGGTGAAAGACTTTATTGTGGCTGTCCTGGGTGGAAGCTGGACACTCTGTGGAGTTTGTACATTTAAAATTCAGGCAGAGGAAAACCTCTGCCCCAAGGCCAGCAGAGTCTGCCCAGTCTGGTCCAGGAAGGTCTCACAGACCCCCTGTGATAGTACCACCCAACTATGTGGGGAGTGTAGTTGGCTGGGAGGCTGAAGGGATGGCCCTGATGGAGCAGCAAAATAATCACTGCTTCCAGTGTGATTCAGAGATAGGAAAAAGAAAGTGAGAATTTCCCCATGCATGGGAGCCAGGCTGCTTTGCTTGCAGAGCTTTTTAACAGGAATTTACCGGTCTCTGCAGCTTTTTAAAAAAAATGCAGGAGTTTATTCTTTAATGTTAATCCCCACACACCATTAATTTTAGAGAGTGGACTCTGTAGTTGTAGTTCCTAATCATTTTGATACTAATTAAAACTGAATAAACTAGAACAATTTGAACAATGTGACCTGGAAAAATATGTCAAGGACAATAAAACTTTTGATTTCTGGTTTAACATTTATTCAGTATTTCAATAAATGATATAGTGTCTGTCCAACATTGTTAATTAGCACGAGCTTCATTCACTGTAACTTTTCTTTCTCTTCCCAGAAACACATATATTGGTATATATCAGCAATTTTGTTTTCCCACAAGGCACATTTCAAAACAGCTTGTGTTGTTTCTCATGCAATAACATATCAATCTGAGTATATTGTACCTAATAAGATATGCCCTAAGATAGAGCACTGCACGGATTTTTATTTAGAAGGACACCTTTGATGTTGTGTGAACTAAGAAAATTTTAAATTCTACTGAAATAAAAATGCAATTCTGTGTCACTGTAATCAGTCTTGATCCATTGTAGAAGTATGGGCTCTGCATAAGTTCCATTCTAGTCTACTTCCAAATGTAAGCTTCCAACTAGACAGTCAAGACACACAGATTAGGTCTTTGAACAAGAATTTTCTGAAAGCATAAATATAAATGTATATGCTTAGTGTCTATTTTACAAATCAACTTTTCAATTATAAGAGTTTTATAACTTATTTAAGAATATCATGTCCATGTCACTGTTACTCTCCAGTAATGCATGGGTTTAAACTTACAGCCTACTTGAACAGACTATGAGGAGCAAATAATGGAATTATTCCTGAGCCTCTTATATGGATACCAATGACTGCAACAAACAGCTACTTACTATTTCTGAAGCACTGTTTCAGACAGCTTGCCTACATATAGAGAACATAGAGTATTCATTGTTTCTTATCAACACAAAAATACAATGCTTTCTAAATCTTTCCTGGTTTTCAACAATCCACTGTATTCAGCAGGAAGCAATAGAAAAAATGTACTTTATGCCACTGAGAAAAATAAATAGCAATGTTACAACATACCTTCCACTATGTTTGCATTTCTCTGTTTTGTCATTTGCAAAAGCAGTTCAGTTTACATACTGCATTTCTCTTGTGCACTTCTCGGCAGTGTGTACAACAGGTGCTTCAGCAGCTCTGTCTTCTTTTTAACATAACCCACTCCAAACAAAAAGTTCTGTTTGTGTTATAGCATGCAGCAACTTTCAGGAAAAAGAAAAGACATCATCATAAACCAATCAGACACTCTTTGTCTGATGATCTAGCCTCTTTCTCAACTGATGCACCAGTCTCTGAATGGGACCAGTAACCCACGAGGTGAGGTATACAGACACCATTCACTAGAAAGGATGCTGGGAGAACATAAGCCACGAGTGGATGGTGGGAACAATAGCAAACATTTCATGTTGAGGTGGCTGGGAATGAATAATGCATGTGTTGGGGAAACAGTTGCCCCATTCTGGTGTAGAGGGGGTGGAAAGAGTGGGCATGAGAGGTACTCTCCTGATCAAGTTAGCATTTCTAATTAAAGTCAGCATCTGCACAGACCCAGAAGACACTGTATGGTGAGAAAACAATGTGCAAGCATCTAAGGGGGAACAAATTACTACTATATGCACCCATAGAAAAAGCAGCTCAGATGCAAAAATAGTATTTTATGTAGGTAAGCAGGCACTCACAAGTGAAACAAAAGGACCAAGGGAAATCTAAGCAGGCCACATGTTCTTCTGATCTGGTATTTCTTATATATGCCATATAAATTAATGCTTCATTTCAGATGAACCATCCTTTCAAATTATTAATTAAGTAATAATCCCTGAGAAATGTGTCATTATCAACAGTTAGGAGCAACTTTATTATGTTTGCCCCAGGCTATTAATGCTCAAACACAATAGCCACTAATTGCAAGAAGAACTAATTTCCCTGGAATTTCCCATGCATTTTCTAACTATCAGGTGACATACTTTTTGCTTTTAACCCTTGTTTTTTAAACTTGTCTAACTAGAGCATTGGTCAGTCAGAAAGATTATTTTCTAATCAGTCCGCATAGAAATCACCATTAACAAAAAGAAAGCTGATTTTTGTTATCTTTGTGCATTATTAATTTTTTGTCGCAGACAACAGCAGCAGAGGTTATAATCCCTATAAACAATGCATCAGCTCCAAGTTCAGCAAAGCTAGCAAAAGCACTTTCAATCAATGCAGTGAGCTTTGGATCAGTCTCGACAGTTTCTTTAAAAAACAAGCAGGGGGTCTACTGTTTTCTAAGTTTACATTACAGCTCTTCTTCTGTAACATGTTATTAATGCAATAAAAAATAATTTCTGGGATGTAATGACCTAACTTTGACATTTCTTCCTGTCAGTTGTTTTCAGCGTAGACAAATCAGGTGGCCATAAGAATTATTATTAAGTATTGTTAAAAGGATAAATTGAGAAAATTAATCCAGAGGCAGGGGTAAAAAGTCTACCTGGAATTTAAAGTGATTTTCTTCACAAACACTTCTTCTCTCAGCTCAGGAGCAGAGTATGAGGAAAAAACCTTAAAGAATAGCTGCCATTGTCATTGCATTTTAAAAGCATCCACATGACAATTTAAAAAGAACTGCCATTTCAGCTATTTCTTAAATAACCTCTTTCTTCCTCCTCAATCATGGAATATATTTCTTTCACTTTTTGACTAGCACTTTAGGTTTTTTTTTTTTAATAAACTTACACACTCAATTTGCAGGAAATTATATTTCAAAATGTGTCTCAGAGGTGTTTTATCATAACACTTTCATTTGGGTTGAATTAATGTTAAATCCTGATTTTCAGGAGGGAGAGGAAGAGAGGGAGAGAATAAGAAAAGAAAAAAAGTTTAGCTTGTAGCCCAGCTACGAAACAGTTATCTTCAATTTGCATTTCCAAATCAATCTTAGAGTAACCTTTATGTATAATAACAGAATTATTCTGATACTTCTGAAACATATACAGCAGCAGTGTAGTTATCTGCTGGACTATACAGTCAAGAGTTTCTTCCCACTCTCTTCACCAGTGCACAGTTTGTTTTCAAGCCTTTAATGACAATCCTCACTTCACTGTTTCTATTCTATTCCCCGCCCCCCCTGTTTTTAGGTCCTCGTCTCTCTTTTTTCCCCATTAAGATGCGAACGGGTTGGTACCTCAGCCAATATGTCTATACATGCCTGAATAGACTTGCAGAAAAGCAGGGTCTCCTTTTGTCTGGGTCCGTATGGCTGTATGTCATTCCACACCAATAGGCAAGGGCTCCTCTCTCTGTGGGAGATTTCCAATAATTGCCAGAACAAATTAAACTGGGGCTTATCTGTTTCTCTCCCTTTTCAGCTTGAAAATGGAGGAACAAGACCAATTTTAACTGGTGACAATGTAGTATAGAAATAGATTGGATACAGCTTGTGTGAAGCCATGTAGATAGCAGCGGCAGAACACTGCTTTGAGAGGTGGTGTTGTACTACTCAGTAGTACAGACTCAGCCAATCCTTCTGATCTGACAAAGAAAAAAATGAGTTGGGAGTTTAAGAGCAGTCTATGTAGTCACCACTGTCACAGGTGGAGATGAATGAAAGAGTATTTCTGATCATACGTATAGAAGTGGCACTAAGGGACATGGATCAGTGGTGGACTTGGCAGTGTAGGTTAATGGTTAGACTTGATGATCTTAGAGGTCTTTTCCAACATAATGATTCTATATTTATATATTGGAGTAGGCTAGGCAGCCCAGATGTACTGTGTAGGCATACTTTTAAAAATAGAAACAAAGTGTACAATAAATTCCAGATATTGCCCCCACACAAACACAGCTCCTTTCCCCTCCTTGTCCCCCACCACTTACACCTTGTGTCTTAGATGGCCAAGCACCACAAGTACAGCTTTAACCTGTGACAGATCAATGAGGAGAGTTCTGCCTTGTCTCTGCAGTGAGTATTTAGCAGTCTTGGGCTGAAAAGATTGTTTTAAGAGATAATATAGTGATCAGATGCAAATTTTCTATAGCAAAGAGCTGTCATCTTCCTTTGCAGATAAAGTGAGTTCAAAGTGCTTTCTCCAGGCAAAACCAGACTTGAAACCGCACGAAGGAAATTAATTCTTTGACAGTGTCTGACAGACAGAAATCTGAACCATCGAATTTGAAAGGGACCATTAATTCTTGGGACTGCTGAATGCCAATGAGAAATCCTAGGATCTTCTCTTGACCAACATGATTACTGCTACCAAATGAGAATATGTCAAACACCTTTCTACATACTGTTGTCACTCAAGCTCTAAAAAGCCATCATTCACTGTAAACTATCCTTTCAATTACCACTCTACCTCAGTCAGGCTCCTTCAGCCCCAAAGTCAGTGAGAAATTAACAGTGAAAAAAAGTCCAGCAGTTCTCAGTGCTGTCAGCTTTCCCACTCTTTTTCTCTCAAGCTCTCATATTCCTGACCCCTATTAGAAAACCAAGAAGGAAGCTGTGACACAGTAGTTAATGAATATCACAGGAGGTAACTTCAGGTTACTGGAATTGGGTGGAACATCTGTCAGTAAGGTCACCCTCACGTCCTATCACAGGACACCAGAAAGAAGAGATCACCACCACTTTCTCTGTTCCCCCTCATAAGGAAGATGTAGACAGCAATGAGGTCACTCTCCTGTTTCCTCTTCTCTGAGCTGAACAAACCCAGTATCTTCAGCCACTCCTCCTAAGCTATGCCCTTTAGTCCTTTCACCATCTTTGTTGCCCTCCTTTGAACACATGCTAATATTTTAATATTCTTATATTGTGAAGCCTAAAACTGCATGCTGTACTGTAGATGAAGTCATGCCAATCTTGAGTTGTAGCATATTAGTGTAAAACTTGGGACAAATGTTTGCCTACTTTATTAAAGTAATAGGGTCTTTCTTTTGTCTTTTATATAGATGAGTCCATTTTAACATGACACAGAGAAAACAAAAATATAGCAAAAGAAATGAAAATATTGGGGAAAAACTACTTGCATTGAAAAAGAGTAAAATGCAAAGTCATATTTTCAATGTCAATCCTGAAACTGCCCCTTTGAGTTTGACAACTCTGTAACTTAAATAAGCAATTTTGTTTCTTAAACAACCTATAACTGAACTAATTATCTAAAGAGATGGCATAATTTTATATAATTTTTAAATATCTCTGGAGGAAGTTGTGCAAAATTCAAAATAGGTCCATTCTCCATTAGGTACGCAAGAAAAAAAATAGCAAAGCCTAAGTTTTACAGTGCCATCTTTAGCTCTAAAATCTGTGAACAGTCAGCAAAACTGGAATGGCAAATCCATTCTGAATTGACTTTTTAATAGTCATAAGCCCAAGAATTCAACTTTTACAAAAGCACGGACTTCAGAGAGTCTTCAGTATTTTAGTCCCATGCATTCGCATTACCAGCTATTCTTTTTGGTCAGGTCAGATATGGGCAAGTCACCATCCAATGGACAAATGCTCACATTTGAAAAGGGTATTTTTAGGGCCAAGACAGAGTTCAGCTTCTCTGTTTTGGACCTGAAACCACAGCAAATTTAATAAAATGTATATTCCTGCCAAGAAAATACGATCAATTTGAATAATTATTTATTGTCTAGAAGCCTTCCTTACTTAGGAGGAGTCAGTAAAGGGTATTCCATGCCTATAAAGGGGGCTAGATTGTCATTGGCCTTAATTAGAGCCATGCCAGAGCAAACCGAATATGGCATAAAATTGTAATTTCTTTTTATAAATAGACAAGTGAAAAAGTAGAAAATAAACTTTTGCTGAAAGATAAAAATAGAAGAGTAATTGCATGTCAGGATGAAGTTACAGATGACCTCTGAAGTGGTCAACAAGGCAAAGTAAAGAAGAGGCAGCACTCACAGGAGGAATTAGAACCCATCTGCCTGCTCACTGGTGATCTCTCTTCAGAGCCTGGGAAAGTGAGGACTGACTTTGCTGGTTGTTGCACCAAATCTGCCTGGGCTGATACTTTAAACAGGAACAAAAAAGACTGCTTCAAAATGTGCAGGGTGCCTTGCCAGTCAGCCCTGAAGCTGGGCAGGGAACAAAACTTTCCCAAACCAGTCACAGCCAAGTTGACATCTGTTTAACCTTTATTGTCTCACTGTGCCACTTGTTAAAGGCTTAAAAAGCCTTGCTGCATTCACAGTGAGTGAAGCAGCAGCCAAAAGCAGGTTTGTGTGGGTGGGGTGATGGCTGCCCTGCTGGTCTCCATCCTTGGAGGTGGACTGTCCTACAAGATCACTCCTTGGCTTGGGGCTTTCCTCCATCCTGATAGTCCTGGGAGGAGATGCAGGATGCCCCTGAAATTAGGCATCATCCCCAGGCATGCAAGAGGAGACAAGTGGGAGAGGAACTAGTGCCTGGGTCGCCCCTTTTCTACTTCCTCTTGTTAATGATGGCCCAGATAATTTCTTACACAGCCTCTCTCTTCAAAAACTGGAAACAATGACACAAGTAAGGGAGCTTCCGTTTGGATTGGAGCAGGGGATCCTGACTGTATAGAGAGCACCAGCCTTCAGTGCAATAGTGAGCGGTGCTGAAGGGTGGAAGCTCTTCTGCTCCCATGGCTGAGCTGCATGTCTCAGTAGGCTTCTCCATGCAACTATTTAATTTATCAGCACTTTGGACTGGTAATTATTCATAGAATCACGGAATACGCTGAGTTGGAAGGTACCCAAAAGGATTATTGAGACGAATTCCTAGCCCTGCACAGAACCAGCCCCAAGAGTCATACCATGTACCTGAGAGTATCATCTCAACACTTCTCAAACTCTGTCAGGCTTGGTGCTGTGACCACTTCTCTGAGGAGCCTGTTCTAGTACCCTCTGGGTGAAGAACCTTTTTCTAATATCCAACCTAAACCTCCTGACACAACTTCAGGCCATTCCCTCCACTTCTGTCACTGGCCACAGAGAAGACATTAGTGTCTACCTCTCCTCTTCCCCTCTTATTGAACATCAGGCCAAAGAGGCTTGGCTTTCCCTTGATAGGACAAGCTAATCCCCTGTCCTCTTTATTGAGGACCACCTGTTCTGCTGTTTGTTGTACTGAGGCAGAAATGACATCTGGTTATGTCAACGTCCTTTGTGCTACCCTTGTGTTCAGAGCACTGAGTTCTCTGAAGGCCACTGCAGCTGCTCAGATTTTCTCTATTAGACTCTCATAACAATTTTTTTAATGATTCAGCAAACCTACAGTACCCAAATGAAACACTTTCCTAGTTTCATTCTGCAGTAGCTTTTAAGCACTCATGTTGCTCTGCATTATGATTCCCCTTGTAAAAGCTAGGGGAGGGTTGGAAAATGTCATGGATGGGAAATTCCTGAGAAATGTCCACTTGCCACAGATACTTCTTGTTAATTCTGTGTATGGTGTGTTCTTCTGAACAGGACATTAAAATAAGCTCTTGCTTATGTGAGGCTATTAAAAAATGCAGTAGTCCTTTCAACAAGGACAGTAGCGAAGTCTTCTGTCTCCTTTCCAAATTCCAGATCAGTTAACAACCTGTGTAAGGCACTGTGTAAAACTCCATCACTAGATGCTTGATATCTGCTAATACTTTCTGGTTAAGTGAATTCCTTTTGTAGTTTCATCTGTGTGTAGCAGTCATCTTCAGTTCCTACTGTGGACTATTTGAGAGTGTACTTTCACTGCTGCTCTGTTTTATTGTGATCTGGGGAAAAATGAAATAATTCTTGCACATGTAAATCTATAAAGATGAAAGGTTTTATAACTATATGTTAATTATTCATTACTAGTAGTATTACACATACTAATGTTTTCCTCAAATTACAGTGTACCCCACTGAGCCTAAACATGTTAAAGAGCCGTAGCTCCTTAAACAAATTTGGCATAGAACTCTAATGAATTTCACCAAAGACATAGGATCAAAATCAGATTTTGTGAATATAAAATCACTTCCTCACCTAGGGAAAAGTTTAGAGAAGGAAAGAACAAAGAGTTCAGCAATATGCATTGCTAATAGCTTATAGTGTGCCATGAAGCCTTTGCACTAGACAGAGCACAATTCAAAGCTGTATGCACAGCAAAGATACTGAAATCTCTACAGGAGATTTCTGAGCACAGGACTGACTAACACCACCTTCACAATTACCCTGTAGGCTGCCCAGCCTGATTAACTACTGACATCAACAAAAATAGTGACTGGAAATTCTTGCAGCTAAATATATTTTTGCCCTATAATGCAGTTTTGGGGTTAGATAAAAAGATGTCTGCACGACTGTGTGTAACAATCAACTATCAGCAGTAACACTTAATGGTTCTGTTCAATGTAAACTGTGCACTTAGGAGTGATTGTAGTGTAACTATAGAAAAATACATTAACAAGTAAAGCTTTAAAGAAAAAAACTGCTCAAAATCAAATAGTAAGTTGGAAATGATGTTATGAATCTCAGGTAAATCCAATACAAACTACAGTAATTTTAAATAGGGATAGCAATAAAAAAGTGCTGGTATAAGGTTGTTACAAATGTGTTGAACATTTTGCTATTATGTTGCTTTTTCTAAATTCTACCAATGGATTCAATTAAAAGGAAATAGGACTACATTCTAAAAAGGAATCTTGTGCAGTGGTAATCACAATAGACTAAATGACTGCCTGTTCCCAATTTCCAGTAGGAAGCAGCTAGGAGCTTTCCACTTATTACAGGGATATTAATGCTGGAATTTTCCTTTTCTCTGAAGCCTGACAGAGCCCAAGGTTGCAGTGGAAAGATGGACCATAGGTGGTGAGCAGCGAGGAGAGAAAAGGTGTTGGATGTGATCCTGTTGCTAGACAGAAATGTGTCTATGTGTATATGCATATGCATGCTTGTGTACCTAGATGTACATGGACATATTTCTAGTTACCCTAACATCTTTGTATCCAAGAGGAAATGGTAATTTCCCAAACATGGTGGTTTGTTGTTTTTTTTTTCCACAGAAAAGGCAGAGCAGGAAGCTGCTGCTGGCCAGTGGGGAAACCTTATCTATAGTACCTTGTATGAATCCAGGGCCTTGCTGGCCTTTTCATTAGCAGTGACTGGAAAATACAATGATCACTGCAAGTGGGAGGAGAGTGCAATCAGTTCAAAGCCATTTTATGTTTTTTGGCTGTGGCACTGCATTAACATAAAGAAAATCAGAGGAGTTCATACTCAATTATTTAGATTTGTCTCATCTGTCCAGACTGAAGAACTATGCAGGGTTGCATAGTTATCTCATGTCTTCACGAGATATTATCTGTTATCTCATGTCTTTTATGTCAACAGATGACAGAATTTTTGTTACACAGGAAAACTGTAGATATGTACATCTTCTGTGATTTGATACTACACAGCCTGCCTGCACTCTCCAGCAGCACATAAAATATGCAACCCGTGTCAGCTTCTCAAAAGGCACGTCCTTGGCACTTCTTGTGAGCTCCAGTCTCATCAGGAAATAAGATGCTGTAAATCATTAAATCAGCACCAATCAGCCACCTATTACTGGTGCAGAAGAAAGTCTCATTCAACAAACATTCCTAGTAAGGAACAGCCACTAAAAATGAACACTGCACTAATTTCTACATTATCTAACACAGGCTACAGTACCAAAAAACCTCCATGTCCACTGCTACTGAAACTTCAGCACAAGCATTAGAATAACATACAAAAACCTGTTTGCAATTGTATATATAGATCAATAATTTTGCACTTATTTAAGGGCTCTCAAAACTGGCAGCTCTCAAATGAAGCATCCAGAGACACATTCACTGACTGTGTTTCAGGCTGTGAAATGCTTGGGATGGTACAGTAGCAGACAACTTGGTTGTGAAAAAGTTAGCATCCACCTTAGAGCATTTTACTCTCCAGTTTATGTGATTGGAAAACATAATTTTCACATAGTATAACGTGCATTTGCAGGAGCAATTTTCAGTTGAAACAAGAACTTTCCTGCAGGCTTCCCATAATAAATGAAATCTACAATTTTTTTTTTCTTTTTCCTTTTTCCTTTTTTTTTCTTTTTTCTTCCCCCCCCCCCCCTTTACTGTTGGCTATTGGAGAGGTCAAGAATAAGCAAAGGTAAAAGAATATCAGGTTTCTCAGGCTGTCTTGCAAACACTAGACACAGCCTGCTTTGGTCTGTGAAAGTAAAAAGTCGCTGCTCTGAAAAGCTAGCCATTTGGAAAATTTGTCTCTTTGATCAAGGAAAAGAGGAAACTCTGTGCTAATCTTCCACTCTGGGTCCTCTTCTGCCCTATCTACCATCTCTCTAAGGTGGAGTCTTGCATCTCCCTTGAATTCTCACTCCAAGCAAGAAGAGGGTTTTATGCAGCTTTTTTTTGCACCTTTCTCCAAACCCCCATACCTTTAACACCTCTTCAGTGCAGACACAAATGTTCCTTTCCTTTGCCTTTTGTGAGTCTCAGAGTTCACTTGACTTACAGTGCAATGGGGGCATTGATCTATTTCTGTAAGGAAGGCATGAAATGTTTGCTGGCACCCATTTTGCTCATAAGCAATCCCCCTAGGCTCTGCAGATGTTTAAAGGGCTCAGGAATGCCCAGGACTTACTCAACCAGCAGCAGAGCTGCCTCTGATAGGCAGCATCTGTATAGCTTGCCATGTTTTGAGGCCTCAAAATTCAGCTACATATCTCATTGCTGGGAGTAATACCACTTCTATTGTCAGTCTTGAGAATAAAGGATTTTTAGCTGGATTTCCCAAAGAAATGAGTATACAGTAGTTTCTTTCTGCCTGTCAGTCCTCATCTAATAAAACTGGAATCCATTTAGCCAATTTCAACCCTGTTTGACAGAAAAGATGTTATAGTGTATAGGGAAGAGGATTATCTACAATATACCCAAAGGACTTATTTTTCACAGAAACATTGTATATGCATGCATTTGGGCTGAGAGCAAGCTCTTCAAGTATATCTGCTTCTTTAATGTGCCACACGTATGCTGCTTGCATGGTTGTCTAATGGATGTCATCTTTTTAATGTGTATTTACAGACAGTTTAAAATATGCTCTGGGATCTTAATTTGGAATGAGAATGATAGTATGCAATTAAAATCTGAAATGAAATACAGTAAGAACATTGTAGGTTGTAATTGCAATTATTACCAGTAAAAAGATGACATGCCTGAGATATGGTCTGTCTATCATTTTGTAAGTGAAAGTTCTTCAAGGAAAGGACTGCTATTTGTTATAGGGTTGTATGCTGCCAGTAACGGCAGTCACCTTGATCTTCTCCACTAACATAATAAAGCTAAGCTGAATTAAGATAAAACCAGGCAGTATCACAGATGACCATGAGTGACACTAGAGTACTTTCCCAAGTTTTAGAAGATGGCGCCAGCACTGCATCTTTAGCAATCGCTGTGTGGTAAAACTTAGTGACCTTTTAATGGTGACAGTTATATGAAGTAGTTTGAATAATTACCCATGAAAAGATCCTTTTATATATCTTTACAGACATCCTGCAATGAGATGCTCTTTTGTGGCATTTTCATTTCCATTCTAAACCATATTAACGATTCACTGAGTCGGAGAATCACATGGGGAGAAAAAAATCCAAAACAATTTGCTGCTTCCAGTGCTATTGCCTGGAGGCTCTGCCTCAGAAACAGCCGAGCACTCTCTGCAGGCATGATGGGTGAGGACTCCTCACCATAAGCAGGAAATTTGGGACACTCCACTCTCACAGTACTGTCTCCATTGCAACTTCTCCCAGGCAGATGATGGGGAAAGATCATTGGAAACAGCTGCAAACAGCAGTAAACAAGCTGCAAATAAAACTGCTTAGGGAAATTATCATTTGGTGTTGCTGGCTTTATCACTTGCACCTATAAGTTTGCAAATAATTGCTTTCATTTAATTCAGTGTATTGCATACTTCAACGGAAAAACAAAATGGGGGGGGAAGGAAGGGATGAAAAATCAAGTAAAGGAGACTCTGTAACAAGCAAAAGGAGAAACCTTAAAGCTATAAAGCACTTTAAAACATCAGAGGATTTTTTTCTGTTACAGATGTTTTCTTTTTTTCTGACAGATGTTCAAGGAAGTAAATAAGAAATATCCTGGCCATTTAGGAGAAGAATATAAGCTTATTTATATCTGTGTTCTTTTGCAAGAAATCACTGAGGTGATGGACAGTCTTGTATTAATTTCATCAAACTCTTCTGCATTATTATTATCCTGCAGAAAAGTTAAGCCTACATAGATCTAAGCCTCTTTCATTCAAAAGACAGCTCCCAAATCACTACTTCTTTTCTGTTCTGCATTTTCAGCATGACAGACAGAATAAAAAATATGTTTAGAGAATGGAAACAGGCTCCACAATGCCCACACAGACCTGTAAAGGATATGCAATGGAACTCAAAAGCATTTTATGCTATGTTCTTTTAGCCTGTTAGTGAAGCTTAAAGCAGTGGTGTGGACAACTGATAACAAATATCAATATTTATCTTTTCAGGGAAAAAAGTAACTTCAGATTACTATGAAGCTGAGTCTGAAACTTAGTTTTATGAGATCCAGAGGTGGCATCCTCAGAAGACTGAAGATGTCTGAATCAATCTTTATTTTTCTCTACAGTTTGTTCGTGGCTACATATAATCAGACAATTCTCTAAGACCTATTGCAGGTGGAGATGGTTCCACTTTTTTGAGAATCCTGACATAAACTGGTCTAGGGCATCAAAAATACAAATCTAAGTAGCAATCAGGCAATCCCAGCTTTCCCAAGAGTTGAAATACTCTGTTAAAAAACACCCTGAGTGACAACAGGATTTCAACATCAACTTTTCTAATATTTCAGTGTGAAGGAGCAAGATTCAGAATGGGAACGATTTCAGGAGTGGAAAAAGATGTACAGCGATTGAAAGGACTTTATGATACTGACTTTACAGTTCTTATGCGTTTATAAATATACACATTGTCTGTTTCCCCAGGATTTGTATTTCCCGGGTATGCCCAGGCATGCCTGCTTCCCTGCTTCCCTCTCTGATAGGCTGAAGAAGCTGCGGAGAGGAGACAGTTACCATTCGCCCTTTCCTTCCCCGGTTCCCCCCACGTTCCTCCCCCTTTGCCTGTGTCCCTACCTCGATTTGTTCCCCGTTTGTCTGTCTCATGCTCCACCCCATATTCTAGCCCTTTCCCCCCCTGAACTCATAAAACCCCGACGCGCCTCAATAAAGTATTCCATTTGCACCTCTACCTTGTCTCTGGATCCATCTGTGCTGTGTCACGACCCTATCCCCCCCTCGGACCGTGGCATTTCGGTGTGCTAATTGTTGTGAGAAACAAAGATGCGGGGTAGAAGGAGGGAAAGCAGATTTTTTTCCCCAGGGTCTAAGCAGCCGTTGCAGAGAACATGAGAAGCACAGAGCCTGGGACCTCATAAGGAAGTGAGCACCTGAGGTTTTTCCTGACATTTTTTTCCCACAGTCAATATTTTCACAAACTCACTTGATCTGATACCTTCTGTCTTTAATTAAAATGTTGGCAGGTACGGTTTACTTGAATTTATGCCAAAGGATTTATTCTAATCTCCTCCTTTTATGATATGCTCATTGGAGGAACAGAAAAAATGACTCCCCAGTTCTTATGAAGGGGACTCAACACACTCCCTTAATTCTGTTGGAAATCCCTGTGAGTCTGAGCAGAAGACAAACATCATTCAGAAGACACATCACCTCTAAAATAGTCAGTATTTGCTGTCTGTTGTGGACTCTGACTCCCTGACTTGCACTGAGCGGGAGTGAAGTCAGTGAGTGGTCCTGTGGAAGTTTGCATTGCTGCAATACCTGGAGCTGAGGGAGATCACCTTGGAAGGTCTGAGGCAAGAGAGCAGAATCTGTCTATAAGTCATGGTCCATACTCGTCAGAAAGTCAGAAGTGGAAAAAGAGCATCAGTCTAGACTGTTCCTAACACAGCTACTCAACCAGGGCCAAATTTGCCATTGATGCATATTCAGAAAGTACTTTATGGATAGCTCACAGAATAAGGTAGCCTTCAGCATGAATACATGTATTGCAAACCAGCCAGAAGCAGGGAAAAGTGCTGCTTGAAAAATATCCAGTGAATATGCTATTCAGCTGATCTGTACACTTGTTGTTAAAAAGAAAAAAAAAAATCAACAAACCCTCCCCCTCTCTTCCCACTATTCAGATTGCTCTGTTCGACAAGAAATGGTACAATATGTTCCTGCCATTGTAAGCAACTAGCAGCCCAACCCATGTCGACAGTACATCTGGGGCACAGCATATCCTACAATGAAGGGCTCCCAGCGTCTGTGTACTCCCTTACAATGCTCTCTACCTGCTATTGAGACAAAGGACTCAGAGGAAATGCTCCTCTCCCTCACCCACCTCTCATTCCTTCATAGCCTGCTCCACACTGCCCCTTTGACGAGATCACCAAGTAGTTCTGATTTTTTCTTTCACATTTTGACTGCTGCAGCATTTTTCTGCCCCCTTTTCCTTTGCTCCAGTTCTATAAGGCATTTTTTAGTGACCTGGTTTACCTTTGCAAGCTAAAGGGAAGGTGCTGATGGTGCATTCAGCTGACAATGGGCAGGAAGAGCCAGCCACAACCTAACAGCACTAACATTTTGCTCAAAGCCAGTCCATGGTCTTGCCACCCCCAAACTGTCTCAGGACAGAAACACCTGCCTTTATCAGAAGATGTGAAAGTTTGTCTTTAATTAAGTCCAACACAGATACTCTGGGGCTTAGTAGGCTTGTGCTTTAGATGCTCAGCTTAGAAGGTAAGGCATTGCTCCATTCTATTTGTTAAAATGAGGCTTCACCATGAGCTGTGTAATTAAGGGCTGAAAGGAGAAAAAAAAAGCAATTGAATTAAACCTGACAGCATAATGCAAAGAATCAATAGCTTTATTTGCCGCTTAATGATGATGATACAGTTCTCATTTCATTATATGTGAGTCACAACCAGCTTTGTGTTGGCTTAATTGTATTTAGCAAGTAAACTGAGGCATGCAATTTGTAGCAGCAACACCTGTTAAGGAAACCTTAAGACTATCGTAAGTTAGTCCTGAGCAGTGAAATGAATTTTCTTCCAATCCAGCACACTAGATTATTACAACTTTTTTTTTTTTTTTTTTTTTTTTTTTTTTTTTTTTTTTTTTCCAAATTAGCAATAATATAACAAAGACTTCTTTTGACTGACAGGACAGAAAACCCAAGCATTCTGTAGCAATGTATCTTGTGATCTGAGCTCCACAATGACTTGTTTCAGTTTTCACGTGTTTAGGATTACACAGTAAATCCTAGATCCCTGTGTCTCTGTGAAGTGATTCCAGCTTTTGGCAATGGTTAAACAGCACTCTATTGCTTTTCCTTTTCATAACCTGTCTACCAAAAATATCACGTAAAAGAAGCAGAAAGGGGAACAGAAGTGGGTGAGAAAAGAAATCAAAGGAGACAACTGAGGAAGGAATGACTGTCACAAGACTGAAGGCATTGTAGGTGTTTTAAGCAAAGTAGCAATGGGAAACACTGTACTCATTCATTTTATTCTAAAGTTTTACAGAGTGGTTCAGCCTCAGAGGTTTAGCTATGATGAATGTGGGAAGGGACATTGCGGCAAATGAGTTCCAATAGACTGCAAATGCAAGGAGGCACTGGCAAAATGAGGGACGGGTACAGGGTAGCCCGTGACCACTTTCTTTGTCTTTATTTCTCCTCTTCTTCTGATCTGTTTTGCTCATAGTTCCTCTTTCTCCTCACTGTCTGCCTCTCTGTTGGTCTGTGTCTTTTTAGCGGCCTCCCTTTTTCCCCAGCCTCCTGGTGAGGTCCCATGGGGGCTGTGTTTTGTCACAACCCAGGTGTGCAAGTTCAGCAGTATAGAGGCCTCTGGGTACTTGGGGTGCCCTGTGACTCCTCCAGGACCCAGCTGAATGCTCAGAGGAGGGTGAAGGTGCAGGCACAGCCATGTCCATCCTGGGCTAAGCCCTGATGCACAGCTAAAATGGGTAGGTGCCAGGGACTGTTCTGGCACACATCCCACAGCAAGGACAGGGGATGCCAAGTGCTATTTCAGTTCCTCAGCTTTGACCTGAAATGGCAGGTCTTTCTGATTGAAATAGCTTAGTTTGCTTTTGCCCAAAAGCTGTCTTTTCCTTCCCTCTTGTGCATCCTGCAGTGCCTGTGCTACCAGAGGACATTCAGTAGTTCATATTTCAGGGAAGCAGGGGGACTCATAATTATTACTGTCATTCTCCAGTTGCCTTTGCTTTACAGGTCTGCCCTTAATTCTGGTCTCAGTTACCAGGGATTGCACATTTTAATATTACTCTTTTAATGAACTGCAGAAGTGAGGAGCTTTAAACAGCTCAACAGTCACATCACAGCTGAGGCTTGATATTGTTTTTCTCTAATCACAAGATGTTAGCTGTGGAGAGGTGTTGAGGAGGGCCTGACAATGGGGTGCCTGCACAGAACAGTTGGATTTTCACAGCTTTGTGTAGAATCTGCAGATTTCCTTGGGGACCTAATGAATTAAACATTAAGTCAATATATATTGCGGTAAACACATTTCCATGATCAAATTCAGGGGGAAAAAAAACCAAAATCACATCTGCGTGTGAAGACCTCCAAGACTTCTATGTCCAACAACTGGGAGTGCTAAAATGCAGTGTTCTCCTAGGAATTTCTGCTACAGCAAAAATCACATTGTGACTGTCTATATTTATTATTTCATGTTGATTTTCTGTGTAACATACATTCAGCTTGAGAGTAAAGTGGATATTTGTTTCCCAACTGCAAACCTTGCAAACCATATGTACACCTGGACTGGCAAAGTCTTTTACATAGCTAGCAAGTATGAATGGTTAATTGACAAAACTGCACTGCTGTTCAACCTCTTACAATTCTGTTGGCCTTGCTGCAATTAGTGAGCTTGTGACTAATTCGCTCTCTGTAAATACTTCTGAGGATGATGCATCTGATAGAATAGGAACCTCAGCTCCTGTCTGCCTACCTGCATCAAGTCAAAATAATTTACTTTGCAGGACAAAATAAAGGGAAAAGCAGCAGAAGAAACTCAGAGTTTTGTTAGACCCCCTGAGCAAAAAGATGCTCTTTTTATATGGTAATTTTTCACAGTAAAGTTACATACAAATGGAACAAAATCCTCCTTCTCCCCTGTCTTTAGGCTGCTGAATACCTTATTAGATGCTTTTCTCCCAGAGTATGAGGAATCCCTGACAGAGGACTATCAGCCTCTTGGAATGATAAATCAGGGTCTTCCCTCCAAGTTCATGAGCCATTTTCTCATACACAAGATCATGAAGGATTTTAAGGGACCTGTGAATTAAAATATGTTGCCCAGTTCTTTCCATGATAGCTTCTGGGAGGTGAAAGCACTTTGAGAGCAAATGGTGTCCATTCCCTTCCATTTCCATGCATTCGGAAGGTCATATAGAGCCTGGAGATAAGAACAAAAAATGGCACTGGAGACCTCTGGAAATTAACATATCTTCTCTTCAAGATGCTTATGGCTAACATTTGCTATTTTCCTTATGTGAAAGCAGAAAATGGGAGCAAGGGCATCATCGATATTCCTAACAATGCTGTGAAGATAAATATTCCCAAAGCTTGTCAGTAGCTTGGGTAACAGGAGGCCAGAGGGGTGGAGACCACAGTCCTGTGTACCCAGAAGATGATATTTCAGTGCTGGCACGTACCAATCTTTTTCCAACTAGAGTGGCAGCTGACTCTTTAACAGCCAGGATGGATTACTTCTGAAGGCCTGTCTAACCCAGCAAATCACAGATATTTTCTTTAAGTGAAGGCCCAATGTCTGACTAAGTAATAGGCCAGGACTGGTTTTGCAGGAATTTGTGTTTTGCAAACTGTATTGCTTCAAATTACAAAGGAAAGTAAAGGTTAGTTTTGTTTTGTTTTTCTTCTTTGGAACCTTAAATAAACAAAGAAGGAATTGCAGAATTGGAAAGAACCTTTACATTCAAAACTAGAGGCTTGACTAATTTTGAATAAATAATAACACTTTCCTGTGCATAAAGATCCATTAGGTAAAATCAAATTGCAAGCTCCTGATTGTGATGAGATAGCTGCAGTATGTTAATAGCCTTTGTCTGCATGTGAGTGGGAGTATGGAGAGGGAAAATGCTTTCACAGAAAACAAAGCAAACAGCACTGTTGTGTTTGCAAGGATATTAGGAGTCTGCAGATGAGGGAGGTAAACTATTGCTTTTATTAATAGCAGCAGATCAATGCCACTAGATTGGCAGAAACTGAGAGTAAAGCAAAAAAACAAACATTTTTTCTAGTCACACCCCTTCACCTCCACTGCTGAGCACGATCCCTAGCTATGAACAGCAGCAGTAACATACCCTGACAAGTATGAGCTCAAATTTTAAGACCCAATAAAAAATTTCTGCAGATTTAAAACCTAAACAGAAATGCAGTCGTGCATACACTGAGGATGGGCATGCTATCTGTATTGATGGAAGAGCAAATGAATGAGTGAATGACTCTGAAAATGGTACAGCTCCTCTCTGTTTCTCCACTTTTCTTCTGGGAAGAATAAACTAATCCAAGCCAAGAGAGGTTTGCTTACTGCCTTTTCTTGGCCAGGGAATAGCTGCCCAACTCCAGCTGCTTCACCCATACCCACGGTGGGAGGCAGGATATAGGAGGCAGGAACTCCTGGATTTTCTCCCAGGCTGAAGCCAGAAAATTATCAGAGTTGACCAAGAAGCAAAGGTATGGAAGCAAGGCGTGCATCTGTGACTTTTGAAGGGATCCTGGGTTCTAGTTTTGAGGCTGATTAGTACTAAGAGTCAGTGTGTGTGTAGGTTATGTTTGGGCTTTTCTCTTCAATTTATCAAGAGCTGGCTGAACATGAGCCAGCAGTGTGCTCAGGTGGTCAAGAAGGCCAATGGAATCCTGGCTTGTATCAGAAATAGTGTGGCCAGCAGGAGAAGGGGAGTGATTTTACCCCTGTACTTGGCACTGGTGAGGCTGCATCTCAGATCCTGTGTTCAGTTTTGGGCTGCTCACTACAAAGAAGGACATTGAGGTGCTGGAGCCTGTCCAGAGAAGGGTAATGGGGAAGGGTCTGGAGCACAAGTTTTATGAGGAGCAGCTGAGGGAGCTGGGAGTGTTTAGTCTGGAGAAAAGGAGGCTTAGGGAAGACCTTATTGCTCTCTACAACTACCTGAAAGGAGGTTGTAGTGAGTTGGGAGTCAGTGTCTTCTCACATGTAAAAAGTGACAGGATGAGAGGAAATGGCCTCTAGTTGCTCCAGAGAAGAGAGGGGCCAGGGAACTCCGCTGGGGGTCAAGGCCCCCCAGCCCCCGGCTGGGGCTGTGGAAACTTGGAACAGTATTAAACCTGGACCAGGTGCTGTGGCCAAAGGCTGAGGGAGTTTTCTCCACTGTAATTGGGCAGCAGAAAGATGATGAAGTGGTGGCAGAGACAGCATGGAATGGAGAGCTGTGGCTGAAAGCCAAGAAGATAGCCAGCAGCAGCAAAGATGGCATGGAGTCAAGCTGAGACATGGAGAGATGTCCGACAGAGAGACAGAGAACCAAACTCAGTAGAGACTGTTTGGGGTGAGACTGTCTTTAATTCCCCAAACCCTTGAGACTCCTTTTGGAAGGAGGGGGTAGACTTCTGCTTGAAGAGAGTCCTGAAATGTAGCAGCAGCTAGAGAGAGAGAGAGGAGCTGAGAAGCTCAGAGACATCCTGGAGCTGGACCAGGATGGCCAGAAGGAATGCTGGGGAAGTGGCCTTCCTCCCTTCCCCCGCTCCTTTGCCATGTTGGCAGTTTGAGACGGAGCAAAGGAGCTCCGGTAGAATGCTTGGGGCAAAAACTGAACTGAGAGCTGCCCTAACTGTTCTGACTTGAGGAAACTCGACCCTTCAAGGAAGGGACTTTCACTGGATGCCCTGCATTCCGTGATATGACCATGGTGAAGCGAGTTTTTGTCCCTGCTTTGCAAGTCCACGGGAGAGAGACCTTTGGCTGGAGGCGAAGGGCCGAGGGGTGAGAGAAAACTCCTGCGTTGTAATGAAGAGAGGGATTTTCCAGCTACAACAAATCCAGCTACGACTGCTGCCTTGAAGAGGAGAGACACTGCTGCCCTGAAAGTGGAAAGGATCTTTCCTTCTTCCCTTCTGAACTTTCATTGGAGGGAAAGGAGGGACTTAATTTAACGTAAATATATTGCTTTACCATAGGAGAGATAGTAAGAATTGTGTACATAATGTATTATTTATTTGTGTAAGTAATAAACTGTAATATAATTCCCTTCCCCCCATACTGAGTTGTGTTATGTCTGGAAAACCCTCTCACACTGAAACAAATTGTGGGAGGGGGGCTTGGATTTGGAAATTGGATTTTTGAGGGTCTCAAACCACCACAATGATCTTAAAGGTCTTTTCAAACTGAAACAATTTTGTGATTCATTAGCACTGGAGACCTGTAACCCTCACAGGCTACAAAAGGCTGTAGGAACCCCTGTCCTACCAGCATATCAGTGTAAAAGCTTCCCTATAAAAAGGAAAACCAGAGTTACTTACATAGGCAGTTTAATGTGAATACAGCCATGGCTACACCAGAAATTTTTCCAGTGTACCTGTGTGAGAAAGTCTTACACTCCTCATGGCTTACACAATTTTGTCATAAAGGTGCAATTTAGGCATCTCTTCTTTACAAGTATTTGAAAAGTTCTCTCTACAGAATTAGCAATAAGAATCAAATTTGGAATTTATTAAAAAAATAAATGAATGATGTAACTTCTGAAAATTTTAGTTCAAGATATTGAACTAATAATTACCAATTATTCTCTTGTTAGTCCCTTCATTATGTTTTGAATATTTGCTTTTTAATTGAACATCTATAATGAGATTAAAATATCTGAGAATTTCCGTATATTGTTCTATATATCACTGCAATAGCAGTGAAAAACCTTTGCTCCTATCTGGGTCAAAATGCTCACTTAATGATTTGATACATTTCTGTAGTTTATCTTTCCTAGAAGACTAATAATCATCAACTCCTGAGGGAAGTTAACTAGTCAAATCACATATTTCCACAAGACTGTTGCTGACTTCTGTGAAAACTGCAAAAGGCTTTCTGTTTTGCAAATCCACACACAACCAAATTTTTCAATACTGCTAAATGTTGTCACGTGGTTCTCAGTCATAGAGAATTCAGACTTCAGCATGGGATGTTAACAACTAGATGATTTGCTATTGTAAGAAATAATGAAAGCTAAATTACACTTAGCAAATGAATAACAAGAGCTTTTCAGTGACCCATTATCCTCTTTATATTATCCTGGTCACGTATTATATTACAAAACAGAGTCATTCAAAATGGGTATCCCACTTCTTATTTTACACTGAATGTAATTTGAGAGAGGAAAAGTATGGTTTATACTTTATTTGGGTTAATCAGCTGTACACATCCCCGGGGGAAATAATTTGCAATTTGCAGTTCTAGGGAAAAAGCTCAGAGGTTGTATGGGGTAACACACCAAACAAGATTCAAAAATGTCCTGGAGGTACAATAAAAGGAAATGCCGTGGTGGGATGTATGAATAGGAAAAAAGGGAGGCATCTGAAACAGCCCTTCTCACTGCACGTGGCACTGAGAAGGCTTCACGGAGGTTTGCATCCAGTTTTGGGCACCATACTTCAAACAGTGAGTGGCCCAACTGGAGAGAAGGCAGAGGCAAGCACTGAGGCATATTAGAGGTCTGGAAAATGTGACTTCAGAGGAAAGTCTGCAGTTAATTAGCTGAAAAAGAAAGTATTAAGGAGACAACATTGTAAAACAGTCATCAAACAAATAAAACTATGTTATGAAGAAGAAAGGTACAGCCCCTTGTCTGTGCCCTGGGTGGAGGCCGGATGCAGGAGTTCTCTCTGTCTGCAAGGAAGGATCGTGTCAGATGTGACGGACTCTGCAAGAACAAGTCTTATTATTATTGGTTGAATGGGGATGCTCTTGCACCTCCATTCCCAACCATCTTTGAACCCAGGCCAAACTGGAGGTATTACTGATCTTGTGTTCAGGCAGGAGTGACCTCTTGACCTGCAGCCCTGCTTTATTTCCATTATAGAGATGTACAAATGCTGCTAAGCCAGTGCAGAGTACTGACAACCCTCTTCCACGTTCTCACCTCTCCCAGTGGCTGGCAATGGAGGTTTCGTGCAAAAACTGTGTAACACAATAGTGGAACAAACTGGATGTCAAAAACATGTTAGTGTTTAGCTTCCTCTTGGAAGAATATGGCTTTATGATATATTGTATTTATAAGCTGACCCAGGGTAACAATATACATTTTCAATGTACATACACAATTTTAACATTTTAATTTTTTACTAGACAACTGGCCTCAGTGGTAGCTAGTGGCAATAAATTCCATATTTAACTGTGCTTTTGGGTAAAAATATATCCCATCTTAGCAGTTAGTTATGGGTTATAAAGAAAAGGTAATTAGGAGTTCCCAAGTTGCCTCCTCTACATTATTCACTACTCAGTATACCTCTATCATGCTCCATGTTATTTATTTAATCTCCAGGCTAAGGACCTTCAAGATTTTCACTATCTTTTCATATGGAAGTCTTTTTGTGTCTGCAGTAATTTTCATCACTGGTCCCCGAATCATATTGGCTGAACAGCATATGCGAATCTCTTTTTTCCTGACTGAAGTAAGAGAAGAAAATTATTGGCTGTTTTTTGGTTTCTTTTTTTCATTTGAGGGGGTGGAGTGGGGAAAAGAGGATTTTATGTTCATGTTTGTTTCCAGAAAATTTTTTGCATGGCTGATTTTCCACAGATTTCAAAATATATGGCTACAGTGGAGGAATTACAGACAGTTCTATCAGTTTGTTCTGAACTTGGGAAAAAGTGTGTGCAAGGTATATTGATTTCTTTGTCTGTAATGATCCTTCTTCATTACTTAACTCTCAAGCCATAAAATCTGATGGTTAGAAAAAATTCTGACAGCTTATATTTAGCTTATTAGAATTTCTATTATGGGTAGTATGTGTTCTTCCATTTTAGAAGATTAGCAGAAAACTGAATTCAAGATTATTCTTTTTTGTCATAGAATTTAAAGGTAATCTAGATAAAAATAAAGAAATAAAGAACAATACACAAAATGCTATATAGTCTGTTCTGTTTTTCCACTATGTATGAATGAGACCCTTGTATTTCTGATCCTTGCTTTGTCTTTTTAGAGTACTGTGTGGATTTTTCAACGAGTATAATATGGTAATAATTCACACTTTTGCTTCAATACTGCACTTCTGCTCCAAAGCAAATTGCTAGGATAAGTACAATCTTGACTCCTAACAGACAGACAGAGGCTGAGAAGAGATGACTGCACCCTAAGCTCAATGCCAGCCCTGTACCCTTGCAGTGAACTGACTGGCAATGTGAGAAGTACAAAAGTGACCCAATCAGCACAAGTAATAGTGCCAGAGAAGTTTGATAATGTCAAGGAGGTGAGGAAGGTTCCCCAAGGCAGAATGTCACAAGGCTATCTTCAGGGAGAAGGTGAATTGCAAGTTTTCTTGGAACATAGTTATGTCTCTAAGAGATATCAAACCGTGCCTTATGAGGTAACAAATCACAGCATTTGCAAAATATTTCAATGACAACATTACCATCGTGAAAATTATCAGCTGGGCATACTCACTTTGTCTGCCTTCAGGTCTTTTTGTAACAGAATTATAGCACAAAAGATGACATTTTGTTGGAACATTTTACTGATTTGCATTGTGGTTAGAGGTAGACATAGAATTCTAATATCCTCTATGGGTTGCCTGGCATATGAGGGCTTATGTCAGATCTTTTGGGTTATATGAATTTTTCCTTTGATGTAATGATATTCTCTATTCTTACAAGAGCTATTTAAAAGACAAAGAAAAATCTCTTTTCAAAATGTGTAGTTAATGAAATAGCAGCCTGTATCACCTAATGCATTGTGCATTTCATAAATATATATTGCAAATTAGGACAGCCAGCTTTCCCATGTTCATCTCAATCTAATTCTTTGAGATCTTCTGGGTCATGGTAGCTTTATTTGAGAAATATGGACATAGTGCTGCAGCTGATCTGCCTTTTGGATATGGCATTAATGCAGATAACCCATAAAGAGAGCAGATCGATTCAGAGCTTCCAGCCTTTGAGTACTGGAATTATACAAGTATTAGTTTTATTTACTTGATAATTTGTGCTTCAAACTACAGTTCAGAACAGATTCATGTATCACTGGCTGCTCCTTCTAAACCTCTGTAGACCTATTATGATTGAGTGCATGCTGGATTGCAACTTCAGAATATTCAGATCTGGTAGGCCTGTTTTTCTTTACTTTATGGTGTTTTATACAGTAATAGAGCAGCTATGAGCAAGAAATTACACTTTTTGATTTTTTTTAAGGTAACATGAATTCAGTTCAGCCTCTTGCACAGAATTTACCATAAGAGTCAGCAACAGTCATGGAGAACACAAGGTGTCCAGTTGGTAAGACCAGCAACTCTGCTGAAGTCTGAGCAACAGGCACACAAAAAAAAATAAGACTAGAAATCAGTGGTATAAAACCAATCTGCTGGGGAATAAGCTAGCAGAATAAGGAGTGGACATGCTACCCCACCTACGATTTCCTTTAGGAGAGCTGTATTTGGAAAGGTGACTGGAAGGAAGTATAATAGTATAACACAAGTAAGCAGATAGTAGTGTGTGTGATAGGGACACCTCCTCTGATCACACTATGCACCCTAACACTGTAGGAGTTTCCCTGATCCTGGAAAATGATGAGATTGAACCAAAGAAGTATCAGGGGGATCTAAAGGACGTCAACAGCTGTTTTGCCTCGGGACTACTTCTGGCCAAGATCTATTGTGTAATGAATGAATGCCTAGTTCTTTTATTTTATTTTTAATGTCGTTTTCCATCTGCATCCCTATTTTTTTCCCACACTATTTGTTCTTTTTCCACATTATTCACTTATTTTTCTTTGTGTGTGATTTGGATGTTCTGATATATACACTTGTTTGTTTTTTGATGTGTACATCTTTTTTGTGTGCATCTGATGTACTTGGATAAGATGGCAGCTTTTGTTGCTACACTGAGCATGCCATCTAAAAGGGAGTTACCAGCAAGTCAGCCCAATGCTAGTCCAAAGACAATGGCTCTTGAAAGGGCTAAGAAGAGCGTACATGGTGCCTGCTGTTCTCCAGAAGTACTGTGGCAAGTAAGAGCCAGTCTCAGAGTCCAAAGCCTAATTTTTTCTGTTCTTGATGCTCTTTGCTCCTTATTTAGTGCACATTTTGTCATTCAGGGAACCAAGATGTGACAAATCAGCTGCAACCCAGATCAGATGACATTTTATCTTTTCTTTAACAAGAACAATTACTATAATCTCTAATATCAGTCAAATGGTTGCCAAATGGTCTCTGTACAGTTAAAGTCTAAGGAAATATGGCATGTTGCGAAAAAGAAGTTACTTCACTGTTTATATGTCAGAGGCATTAACCTTCTTCTTTTCTTATTCTGCATCTTTAATGAAAGATGATAGATCTTTAAGCTAGTTGTTTACCATAGTATTAAGCAGACTGAGATTTTTCTGTCAAAACCGTGAATGTATTGAATTGTCCAGTGTTCTGCAATGACAAGGTCATGTTAACACCAGTGAGGCTCTAAACCAATGAACCCATTGAAACTAACACAGAATACAGTTGTTTTTCCCTTCATGCCAGTCTGTGTCCCAGGAGGCACAGAGGCTATTTCCATTGCCTAATTTATCACAGTGCTGACACCCAGATAATTTTCCCCATCTCCCTTCAGATCACATCTAAGTTATGTTTTCCCACTGGTAGACTGAGTATCGTTATCCTTCTCTCCTGCAAAGCAGGCTTTGGGCATGATACTAAGGCTACTCCTCCTCACCAGGTCCCAGACAGAGCTTCTGTTCTTCCAGAGGGATGGAAGTCCTGTCTGTAGAAGTCCAGTCTATCAACTCACTCCTGGTCTATACTTTTCTTGTTTTACTGGCTTAACCTGGGAGGTCTGCCTTTGATACTGTAGAGCCGACTCCCCATCAGCCTCCAACACAGGGAACTGAAACTCAAAAATAAGGCAATGACTGCATGCTGGATGACCTGAACTTCTCCTGTGTGATGATGCACCAAGCTGGGTGCAAGATGGTGCAGTGCAGGAACTTCGGGCACAGCCCAGCTGCATACAGGGGCTTCACTGCTGCATCCACTGGGAAGGGAGCTGCATGGGAACAGAAGCTACTTAACCCAAGAGCCTTTAATATTGATTCTGGGAACAAGTAGCATGTGCTACCATTGGAGTTTTGAGTACGCCCTGAGAAAGTTAGCTCTGAATGTGAACTGTTAGGCTATCTCAACCTTTAGTGAATTAAATAATGGTGCCTGGGCAGTGGACAGTGGTTATCTGTCTTTCAAGAGTGTCAGAGTAGGCCACAGTCTCATGGAATGTTTCATGCCTACTGGCCTCAGTGCAGACAGCAGTCCTGAGCATGATTAATTAACTAGAATAGATGCAACCTCAGGTTGCTCTCATCATCTGCTCAGATGTTGCCTGGCTGCATTTCTCACTTTCATACCTGATTCTGCTACTGCTGAGAACCTGAATATTTTCATTGGCTTAGAGCTGCTGCTTCTCATAGGAAAAAACCCATCAACAGTACCATAATTTACAAACTGATAGAAATAAATAGGCAAATATGACATATTAACTTACTCATTCTATAGGAGTGTGTGTGTGTGCATGTGTCTGCATGTAGTATCTTCTGAAACCCTCTAAACTCTTGATAAACCCATGCAATCATCTTCTGCTACCTATCGTTTTTATAAAGTACAACTTCAAATATAATGTGTCAGATATTGTAAACCTGAGTTTATGCAAATCGAGAAAGTTATGCAAATGATAAACCTACTTGTTTTTACAGATGATGTTGGGAGGTATATATAACCTATCAGTTCTTAAAGTGAAGCCATTGTCGTGATAATACTTCTGTGTGTAGTAAATGTTTCTGAAATGAAAGCAGCTAATATGTGCGTTCTAGCCAACACTTATATGTTTACAACTTAGAAATTTTAATCTGAAGAGAACAATAACAAAAAAGAGCTCATCTACATAATTAAATGATGTTACACAGCATTTTATTTTGAAGAACAAAACAATTTTTAAATTATAGAAGTCTTGAAAAGATAGCCAAAACTAACCAATTCCTACATTCATACATTATAACCAACCCAAGAAGTAATTTACCCGAGCTTTTGCTTTCTTTGGATTGCAATGTAATAACAGCATGTGTAAAATTAGCACTCTCTGAAGGACAAGAAATAACTGCTGCAAGGAGAGGTCTTACTACAAAGCATCAACAATGTTGCAAGCAGTTGCTTGACAATAACTTTACCTTTTTACTTCTAACACTCATTAAAAATACCAAATCAATAACAATAGAACCAAAGCACTTCTGGCCATTTATAAAAACCAGACAACAAAAACAAAATCTTTCCCCATCTACCATAAAAACATATCACTTGTACATCAAATTGCAAAGCTCTTTGCAAACATTTCGTACTTTTTCTCTAAGATTACAAAGAAAGTCATGCCAGTTGAAAAACTGGAGGTTTTTTCTTTGACTATGATATAAAAAAACAGCTACAAAACATTAATTCTTTCAGAGAGAGTTTTTTTCAACAGCCAAAACAAAAGGAAAAAGAGAACCACTTCAAACCAGATTTATTTTTCTGCTCCTTCTCACTGAAATGGATAAAAATTAATCAAAATATCCCATTTCACTCTTCCTCCTCTGATTCTTTTCACTTTCACTGAAGAGAGATTTCAGTGCCTTGTGAGCTTTTTGGGGCAAAAAAAGCAATCAATAAAAATTAAAGCTCTGGTAATACACTTTGGAACATTCTACATGTACTCGAAGAAGGAAAACAGGCTTCAAATCTCTGCTGTGAAACAGGAAAGAAGAGGGATTTCAGATTGGACTTCCAGAGCTATAGGGTCATAAGAAATTTGGTTATGCATTGCCTTTAATACCTCATGTTTATTTTATGTCACTTTACATAAATAATTAAATGTCCACGAGTATAAAAGAGAAATGAGAAGCACTTTACAGGTCTACAGTCAGGTTACTCACCTGAGAGTCTGGAAACCTGCTTTCAGTTTCCACTCAAAATAATATTTGCCTGTTTCACACAGTGGAGCAATAGTGCTACCATCCAGAGCAAAGATGCTGCTGCCTGAAATACCCACTACCCTTTTTCGGGGTTCAGAGTATGCAGGTTTTCACAGAGGAGGGAATTGGCTGAGATTGGTGGGGTCCTCTTAGTGGACATCAGTGGTGATGGCAGACCCCCTTCCCTTTTGGCTAACACACTGCCATGTCCCATTTCTGTCTGTATAAGCTGTTCCACAAACACAGGCTAGATTCACAGTTATTCTTGGAAACTGCATATTTTGGAAGAGCATTATTTTATATATTTAAATATACAGATAGGCAGATAGACAGAAATTCACCCTAATTTTCAACAAGCGTTTTTGAAGACAGACAAAAATAAGTTTCTGAGGTTGGCTGGTCTATATACCATATTCAGCACACGCTAACCATTTGCCATTTTCCAAGTCATACATTAGACTTGGTTGAACTTAAGGAAGCAGTTGTATGTGTGCAGAGACTCACTTTTAAACTGCTGACACTGTGAAAGCACAGGTAAAAAAAAAAAAAGCATTTCTCAGTATGGGTCTCTAAAACACACACATAGTTTAAAATAAATTGACTGAACATTTAAACCTGCTTAATTTTGGAATCAATTCCACGTTTGAAATAATCTACAAGTTGAAACAGCTGAAGCATAAAATGTATTTGAAACCGAACAAGTTTAAATATTGAATCAATTTTGGCATAAATGTGTTTGCATATTAAGGCATTAAAAATGAATCCAGTTTAAATACTAAGCTGATGAGAGGAAAAGCTGTGCTAGGGAAAAAAGATTAAGGTTGACCACTAAAATTACAACACACTCAAATATTAGAAAATCCTGGAGTTTATTATTTAATCTTAGTGAAACAGTTACAGCTAAAGGAAAAAGAAAAATCCAGTAAGCATCAGTATGTAAAAGAGTTAGTAAGTCATTTGAGAGCACTGAATGGGAATGGGTGAAGAGTTTCTTACTCAGATTTTACTCAGTGTTTACCTGATTTCAGGGGCCACCCTGTAAAATCCTCTTCTACTTGCAGCTCTACTTTACTTTTTCTTCCTTTTAGCTTCCCTTGTGAGTGAAGGAAGAGCCCATAAGCCTCACTCTTCTACTCCGTAATGCCACTGCACTCACAAGCCATAATCTTTTGATATGAGTTAACTGTAATTGATTGGAACTCAAAACAAGTTTTTCTTCATGTAATCAAACACACCACATAAACCTCTCCACAGTCTGCTGCAGATTGAGGGGAAATTGCTTGAGCCTTCCAAGTACAGAATAAACTTCATGGTCTTGGTTCTCCCTTGCCTATACCCCTGTGTGTAGGATGCATTCTGGGGCATACAGGGAGGGGGAGGAAAGGGAAGCAACAGTAGGGTACAAAATTCTGCAGGTGAAAGAAAAATAAAGGCAATGGTGCAAATGTGGTCAGACCAAAAAAAAAAAAAAAGTCACATGCTGACATAAACAGTTTCCTTAGGTTAAGAAGTCAAGCTAAATTCAGGCCCTTTGCCTTGGACCCATCCAGCTGCAAGAGGCTGTTATGGTGCCCAGCTTAGCACTGCTGCTAGAAGCAGCAGCAGGTTCAGTAGCTCAGCCCACATTTTTCACCTGAATTCAGATGACTGAATATCACCAGATTTCATGCTGTTTAGTCAATTACTCACTTGGGCTGATCATCCTCTGTTGGGAAAGCTGCCCCCACTCTGCTCTCTGTGTTGCTCTTTACATTCTACTTCCAATATTAGTTCCACATCCAGAGGAAGATGACCATTGCTTAACTGTTTCACCTCTGAAATTGTCCCTTTCTCCACATCACTGCCTGGTGCTGTTCCCGCTGCAGAAAAGAGCAGAGCTGAAACAGCACAGGTGTTCCAGATGAGGACTATGCTCAACAGGCAGCAACACAGTTTCTAGAAAAACACCCTGTAATCATTAACTAACAACACTAAACCGTCGATGTTGCAAGTTTTGGTTCTCATCAAGTCTCCTGAGATCTGGTTGTCATTTCTGTGTCATTTCAGTCACAGCACTGACTTTTACTAACCTCAGCAGCAAAGCCCATACACCACCTCAACATCCCTCCCTGCCCTACAAGAAGGTGGCATTTGTGTAAGGATTAATGAAGTAAGGGTCTGAAGTCTTGCATATCTGGAATACTCAGGCCTGTATTCACCAAAATAATCATTACTCCAAATACTGAGTCTGTGGGCTAAATCATTCCTTAAGGAGAAGGACCTCTGGAATGGAGTCTGCTTACTGTTGAAGTTTTAAAGAGGATAGCAGTTTTAGCTCTTTGCACTCTGTGTGGAAATCTCAAACAGTATTTTTTACCAGAATTTTATTTTAATAATTGAAAAGTTTAGGCATGGCAAGAACTATTGTCTGACAATGTGAATTTGAAGACCATTAAGCTGTGATTATCAAAAGATATGCTAAAGAAGTGTTGCCTGTAGCTGTGTAATGTGCATTAAAAATGTAGTCTTCAGAGAAAAGCAAACAGTGATGCTTCATGGTAGGAGGTATAGAATCAGCCTCCTGTCCCACAGCTGTGGAATTTCTCACTGTAAAAGCAAGGCACACCCATCCTGTCACCCCCATCTGTATTTTAGGTGTTTGCCTGCATATTTTAAATAACAAAAAATGGAACATGAATACACAGTCTCTCTTCATCTTTATTTCTATAGATTCTCCTCCTGCTCATGAGGATGGCAGACAGTTTTGCTCTGTGACATGTTGCATGTTCCTTGAATACAATGACTGGAGTTTATTCAGTTTTATTGGGTTTAGGGTTACAGAGAGATAAATATTAAGGACTGAGAGCAGGAACTCAATAATTTTATCAACTGCTTGTAAATCTTTTTTTGTTTAAAGAGTGTGTGATCCATGAAAATGGATGATCCATCAAGTTGTCTCCAAAGTCTTATGAATGCATTTGCATCACTTGACACAACAGTAATTTACTGAAGGGCTTCGTGGCCCTGGGTGCACAGGAGCACATGGAGTCCGGAGGGCAGCAAGACAGCAACACGTTTCGGACTGCAGAGAAAAAATGCAGATGCTTTGCACATGCTAAAGAAAACTCCTCCAGGGCACTCTATTGTTTCTTTCTGGGACAAAGGCCCTTCTGAACCACACAGTGGGCGAGCTGTGTCTCTCCATACACTTCTGTGAGAGAAGTCCGACACAGAGCACATCTTAGTGATATAAAAAATATCCTTTAATCTTTCAAATGTGGGGGGTTTTTCATTAACTTTTTTGGGGGTAAAATGTAATGCAGAATTTTTGTCAGCCCTTTAGGTTTGAGGACTGACTGCATTGGACAGCTGCCCAGCAGCTCTGAAACACAGGACAGCCTCCTGCTGCATGAATTCTCTTTAAATTTCTTCGTTCATTCGCTGACAACCTCTCCTTCATCCTTTATCACACATGAAGCATTTTCTGTATAAAGAGTGAAGGAACTCGATCCTGCTTCTTCCTATCTCAGACTGAATAGGTTAAATTGCCATGGTTACCTCTCCTGTGCTGCTAGGCCTTGGAATACATCTCTATTTCACTTTAGCTTTCCAAGCTCAAAGCTGAGCTCTAGACAAATTTAGGAAGACTTTTCATCAGGATATTAGCTCCCCTCCCAGAAGTCCCCTTTTGGGTTTTGTTCATGCCTCCAGCTTCCTTCTGTGCCTGTTTAAACCAACAGTTGCAGCAAACCTCCAAATCAACAGCCTTGTCAGGATAAATAATCTAAAATTAATGTGCACTTGTCGACACGAGTTACTGTTCCTGACAGAGATGCGTTGCCTGCGCTGGCTACAAACCGACAGTCCTTCAGAAGAAGTTTGCTCACTGCGGTTGGAGGGCTGATGGAGAGCTGGGATAGGTCTGGGAGTCGGATTTCGGATGATAAGTACAATGGTTCCTGACACATAAGACTCAAAGTGAATTCACCAAAGACCAGGCTGCTTACTTTTTTTTTCCTGCTGTTTGGTTTATTCTCACTGGTGATGGTTATCGCATTTATACAGCACCCCCTGAGAAATCATCTAGATGAGTTTTGAACATCTTGTTTTTACCACCCTCAATTTCAAGTTGAGGAGCAGAAGCGTGACTAATCCAGCGCACCACCACTGATACATTACAAACACATACTTTAACTTTGTGCTTGGCGCTCCCAGTCCCGCCTTGGGTTTTTTCCTATCCTTAGCTCCTGCAAGCCTTTCTTGACAACCAAGTGTGCTCTTTTGCAGTGATGTGGGGAAGCTACAGCAAGAGATGGGGACTTTGGACCTAGAGAAATGCCCTTTGTGAGAGCAGTTTAGGGTTACAGCCGTTAACACTGTATCTGCTGAAGTAATACAGTAAACCTGGAATGAAAATAACAGAATAAAATACTGCTCTGATTTTTTTTTTATTTTGCCCTTTTTTACACAGCTCAATAATGAGCATTCAGCATACTGCTGCATTTTTAAAGTTAACTGTTATGGAATTAATGAATTCTTCTTCATGAATACCAAAGGACTCGGTCTTTTGCAATTTAATGGTAACAGAGTCACTTCAAATAAACTGTCGCTAAGCTTTTGTATGTCAACACAGTTGTCTGAAAATTGAGAAAGGCTTTCATTTTTGGTTTTGCTTAAACTTTGTCACTCCCTCAGTCTCTCTGCTCAGCCACAGCTTGGGCTGTACTCCTTTGTCTCCAAATCTTTCCATTCCAGGATGACTTGGCAGGATGACTAGTGGGGTGGTAGTTCACATGGATGCCCTCATGGGGGGACCCAGAGCACTTCTGAAAGCTCAGATGCAAATGGCATCTCCTGGTGGAGGGAAATATTCAGGAAGAGAACATGTGCACCTTTCATACCAAAGGTAGCCTGGCCGTATTGCTCCCTTCAAGCAAAGACAGCCCTGAGTCCCCAGGCTCACCCCGTCAGCCCTCTGCTTCACCCAAATCGGGGCTAATCCCACACCCTTTGAGACAGAGGTGACTTGTGGGGGCCTGGGTGCTGCAGCCTTCATTTCCACACCTTACACCAGCTCCCACCCAGCTCTCATCCCCTGGCAAGGCCATCATATGAAGTAAAAGAGCCTTTCTCTCCTCCATGCTGCTGTGCACCCGGGAGGAGACACAAATGCCGACATTTTAGTGTCTTAATTTCCTGGCTGCTCACGACACTGCAGCTTTCACCTTGGGAAATACTGGCCAACTGCCTTGATCTGGCCAGGCGAATGCTTGTTTGGGAAAAGCCTGCCCCCAGGAAAGGCTGTTCTGCTCTCCTGCTGCTCCCCTGAGATGATATGGCAGTCTGCCTGCCCATTCCTGTACCCATCCAGCCACTAGCAGGCTGCAAGTGCGTCTCTCTAGCTGGCTGATCTTAGGGTGGTAGCAGGAGCAAAATGTAGGAGAGGTGGCTCCTGGCAGTCAGAGAGGAGCAGCCTGCTCCTTGGGAAAGTGCAGCCTGCCTGCAGGGACAGATGTGACTGAGGGATGAAGGGAAAGAGTGAGAAGAGAGAGAAGTTGCAGAGGTTGGGGCAAAGGGTGAAAACATCATGGAACAGTGGTGGCATGCGAACAGTTTTGCAGGCAGGAAAGAGCATCTCCCGATGCATCTCCTGATGCTCCTCGTAGGGCATGATTCTAGGTAATTTCTGGGGAATTGTAAATTATTTTTCTTTATTGTTTTCCCCTACTCTCTTTTCACTTTTCTAAGAAGAAAATTGCCTAGAATTTACTAAGCTGCACAAACAGCTAGTTGGTAGCTTTCAGCATATTTGGAAAAAGATTTTCTTGGCAGAACAGCATACCGGTTTGTAACTCTGAGATGACATTGTAATAACACGCCAAGGGGCTCCTACGAGCGTCCCAATGGATTAAACATGAAAGAGTTAGCAGCAGTGTCTTCTCACAAGGGACTTATTGCTTTAGAAATACATGTTCCTGGCTAGTACTGAAGAACAAACACCTCAGCAGCCTTTGGCTAATGCTGCATGGCCCATCTATTCATCCTTTGCTGACTGCAAACAAAGCTGAGGTGTGGATGTGAAGCATGCCATTTATTGCTCTTGCTTTGGGACTCTTGTCTATCCAGGGAAGAGTACACTGAAGGAAATGTTAATTTGAGCTGGAAGAGTTTTAGGTATAAGAGCTCATGTGTGGGGGAACCAAGAACAAGACATTAAACTACAGGAATTATCTCCCAGTACAGAATGAGGTTTCATGGCTAGGCACACTCATTTTTATTGTGAATGTTCCTACAAAAGTCCTGAGGAGTTGAAAGGTACTTACCGAAATTTTAATAGTAAAAATGTCCAGTTTGTGCACTCAGAAGAACTTTTATCTTTAAGGTTTCAGTGGAGGGATGACAACAGGCAACAAGGTTCAGGGAACAGCGTTTTATGTAGAAGAGGAAAGGGGCCAATTTAAACCCAGGTGGAGTCTGAGTGCTGGCTTTATGGGCCTTCTGAGCCTCCAAATCATTGTCTCCAGCACCCAGTTAACACTGGTTCTGTGAACAAGCTCAGGCTCAGCTGTTGACCTGTGCTCTCTGTTTGTTCACTGCCCTGCTGGTTCTGGGGACATGCAAATTATTTTCCATGCAATTATTTTCCATGGAGTTATCAGGTTCTTAATGACACACACCTCACCACGCAGTTTTGGTTTTATGCACCTTTCCATAGGAGCTAGGTGAGCCAACCTGCCTTTTTTTTCTCTTTATTTTTCTCTTCTGCAAGGCTCTCTGAAGACAGCTGCTGGGAGGCATCGTCAGCATGCTGACTACCTGCTGCCTATTAGAGTGCAGGTTACATCTTATCAGGTTATGCCATGGCATGTGCCTATGAAGACAACATGAGGTGAGATCATGTCACAGAAATTAACAATGCATAAAGACGTTTTCTTGATTCACAGCAAGGCATTAACTTATACGTCTGAGTAGTAGATTAAGGGCTTCCAGCAGAGAGGTGGGTAGGAAGTAAGAGAACAAGCTGCCAACTGGTAAATATCCACACTAATTTTGCAAATGCAGGTATTTCATGTCTTTCCTAATCTAATCGTGAATGCAAACTGGATTACAGCACCTGACATGACAAGAATAAAACAGCACCAACAGACTCTTGAAGTTAGCAGAGTAAGTTCTCTGGAGGAATTACATTGCTGATAAAATCACTCTCATAATAAAGGGCACTCCTAAAAAGGGGAAAAAATAAAGTGGGAAAGATAGAAAAAAAAGCAGGAGTAGGCAGCCTTTTCCCCTAAATGAGAGGCACAACTAAGAGGCTAATTCATTTTGCACTAAGAACAGACAATTTTCCCTTCCGATGCTCACTGCATCACAGAAATTAGTGAGACCATCTATGACCACTTGACAGGAGAATGTAAGGAAAGATGTTGAAATAACCAAGGGCAGTGGTAGCATATTCACAGGGATTGGAAAAGATAGACTCAGCAGAGATTCCTGGAGGTTCAGGGAGGAAATCTGTGAAAGTGCTGAGGATAAGGAGAAGAGCTGTAACTAACTACACCTTTTCAGAGAGGTACTAAAAGGGGTCTTGCCTGACTTTCCAGTGCCTGCAGCCTTCGGCAGCCATTTAAATTACTACAAAGTTATTGTAAAGAGAAAGCACTCAAAAGTGGTTTTATATCTGGCATCATGTACTACATAGAAGTGCAGAAGTGTGGAGGGTCTTGTTCTTAAATCCACTTTTTCTTCTATGTCATTTTCAGGTTATTAACAGAACCCTTACAGCCAGAAAAATTGCTTTGTTTCTCTAAGTTCCTATCTTCTGTATGTAGCATATCTGAGGTGGCCCTCAAACTATCTAAATCACGTATTTGGAAGAAGAGGAAGCTGCAGGCTGTTTTGTGGCTGCTACAAGAGTAAAAGATAACAAAAGAGTGAAAACATGCTAAGAGAGTGGTTGCATAAAGAAAAGCTATAAATCAGAGATGGAACAAGAGAAAAAAAACCAAATAAGCAGGTCAAAGAAAGTTAAAGTAATTAAAAAAATCTTTTCCAGGTGTCTTCTATGGAGAAACTGGGCTGAAAGCCAAAACAAAAAAGCCATGACAGCAAGGAGGAACAGATCCCACAGAGACAAAACGGGAGAGGGGACTATCTCTGCAGGGGTGTGAGAAGAAAAACAAGCCATTAACATTGCTATGGAAAAGAACAAAATAAAGTGAAAAAGTAAAGGAGCAGAAGTTATTTTTCACAGGCATTGGAATTAATTGGTCTCATAATCCCTGTCTCCCTCTCCCCTGCCCCAAACAAGGATGTACTGCCTTTGCTAACAAATGGGCATGGCTGGGGTCAAGAGGCTGGTTTCGGGGAGCTTTGTGCAGTATCAAGGCTTCCTAGAGGAAAGCCAGATTCCTCCCCTGTGGCCGGTGGCAGAACAACTGCTTACGAGCCCTTCAACTGGGGAAGCTGTGAGCAGCTCTTGCAGGATGGCAGAAGAAAATGGTAGGACACTGAGCATAGCATGAGGAGGTGAAGAATGGGGAGCAGCAGTCATGGAGGATTTGGGGAGAGGAAGCAGACAGTGGTGAACACTGTGAAATCATCAGCCCCAACTGCACTGCACTTGAGTGCATAGGAAACCTGCCTTCAGGAGTGCAGTGTTAAAGAAAACACTGGAAGATCAAACTAGTCAGGCCTGAAGCAAAGAAAAAAGAAAAGGCAAGAGCCAAAGAGAAGAAGATGGAAAAGATCAATTCTTGAGCTAGAAATGAATAAGCTTAAAGCTACTAAAGAAAAAAATTAAGGCAAAAAAATGTAAAACACTGCATATAATGAAAGAGAGCCAAGTGACCATGGCATCAGGCTGATCTCTGTTCAGCTTAGCTGATCTTCTGCAATAAAGTTTACCATGAGGCACAGCAGAACGCTTCAGTGCTAAGAACTCTTTCTGGAATTAAAAAGCAAAGGTGGTTTGAAAGGAAAGCCAAAGCATTATGAAAGGAAAGCCAAAGCATTAATGCTGGTTATTTCATTGCACTCAAGATGTTTTGGTTATCTCCCATGTTATCCATAATCAAGGGTTTACCTCTGTTGCATCTGCCTTTGCATCTCTGCACGAGACCACAACAGCACCAGGGCAGAGCAGGTATTCTCATGTTCAGGTACCATGAAGACTCATTTGCCTTACCTGAAAACGCTACTGCTTACTTCTACTTTTCTTAATTAGAAGCATGGCAATTGCTTAAGTGACTACATTTTTAGCTTGGCTGCAGCAAGCCTCCAGTTAGAAGTTTCTCATCCTAATATGTCACTGTCATTAAAAATGTCCTGTCTACTGCTGTGATGGGGAAGGATTATATTTTTGGGCATTTTTTCTCAGAAATAAAGCCTTAACCCATTTCATTTCAGTCACACGATTGGTTCTTAAATCTCCCTCCTCTGAAGCCTTCTATCAAGCTTCTATGTTATTTTGGGGAGATGCAAAGGGAGCCTTGGATGACCTTTTAGCCCCCCATTTTCCTAGCAAGAGAGGTCTGACTTAACTAATGAGAGGACTGAAGGAACCAAAGTACAAGGAAATAAACCAATAATAACCTAAATGTGAAGCAACCTGGCTTTAGCTCAGTATATTGAGAATAAAACTTGCCCCTAAGCTTTCAAGGTACTGCATAGGCTCAAAACACAACTCTTTTCTAGGTTTTTCCAGATATTAACTGAGCTAGGATTTTTCCCTACTTAGAAACTGTAGAGGTAAGAGACAGGAGGCTGCTAGAGGTGACCCTACATGAGCAGGGAGGTTGGACTGGATGACCTCAAGTGTTCCCTTCCAATGTTACCCATTCTGTGCTTCTGTGATTCTTTAACAGAGCTTCAGTTCCTGGAAATCACATGCTAATATTGTCAACATTCAAATAATACCCAGTTTTAATATCTATGAGCCCAGATGAGCAACAACAAAATGACTTTGCCTACAAATTAAGACAATACTTCCTAGTCCATGCTTGCAACCCTAGAACTACCCTGAAGAATTACCGAATACTCTCCAGAGCAAATCTTCCCTCAGGGATGTCACGATGTAGTATTCAACAAATCACATTCCTGTTTTGTCCTTTCATACATCACACTCCCAGTCACAGAAATGAGCCATACCTTTCCTTTAGACCTTTTTTCTTTTGGACTGATGAGAAGCCAGACATGGCCAGGATCACTGAGAAGATGGCAAGTGGGTCTTAGGTTTTGTCCTAGAGACCAAAGTTTTCCATGACTACAGAAGATGGTTGTGCTCAATTAAGTGGTTCTACCAGCAGCCTTCATCCTCACAGTTACTTCGAAGGTAGCTCGCCCAGCAGATTTCACCAGTTCACTCTTCGCTAATCAAAAACCTAATGGTAAAACACATCACACAAAGCCTATCACAGTTTTCTGACTTTTGTGTAGTCTGTGTTTGAACCCCTGGCCATTAGGAAAAAACTATATTTTCTAGCAATCTCTAATAATCTAGTTACCCATATAGATGCACCAAACACATGGTTTTGCCTTCTAAGGGAATAAAAAGAAAATAAAATAGAAAGGGAAAAGAGGGATGGGGAGAGGGAAAAGGTGAGAGGAGAAGGGGAGAGGGAAGGAAAGCAGCTGAATCAAATCTAACCAAGTGAGAGTTAGCTGGAGGGAATCAGCACTCCGCAAATACAGATGCTGCAGTACAATGATTTCATGCCATCATCTTAGGGCAAATTTAAAATACTGTTCTAGAAAAGCCCTATCTCAGGGCTTCCTGCCCAAGAGTTAACAGAACTGCCTCTGTCTCCAGTGAAATCCATCTCTCTGCCCTGCCAGTCCATGCATAAGGAAGGTGAAGGAGAAGGACAAGCCATTGTCTTTCCAACTGGCTGCTCCTGCCCATCGTGCACTAGGTTTGTAATGCCGTGGCATTTTGTGAAGCGGCATTAGCTGATGATGCCAGATGGAAGCATTACAAGGGGAGGATGTAGCTCAGGTTGGGGTTGTCTGATAGTGTTGGCTGCAATTCAAATGCAAGCACCGTCCAGCTAACTGATTCATCCCAGTTAAAGGTCATGGCCTTACATGGCACTGCCCCCACTGATACACGCGTTGTACAGTCATCAGGGGAGGACAGTCAGCTCACATAACAGTCCTTGAAGAAGCACCAGTGCAGAAGAATATCCTCTGATAAAGCTTAAAGGAGACCAAGGGACATAGACTGATTAGACAAAGCAATTTAATAGAACTGGTTTAAAACATTCTTAATTGTATTATTCCTGGATAATTATTTTTTCCAGTAGGAAAGAGGAAAACCAAAAAGTCAACCAGTCAGAACTAATGAAGAAATATTTCATGGTAACTGTTTGCATTAATAATAATATGGAGTGTTATGATTAATCAGAAGGGTACAAACACAGTGAGTTAATTGCAGGTTGCTCATTACGGATTCTGAGACTATGACTAATGCACAAAGTGGACACAGACCCAAATTTAAATATGACGTAGCATCACTGATTACCCTGAAATTTTAAGCAGCATAACACAGATCCAGATCTGACCCATGGTCTTTTTCTACTTGGTTTGCCCTATTTGGACAGGTAATTAGGTCAGCTGAATACTCTATTCTTTGACTTTAGCACATAAATGAAAAGCTTTGTTCACCAGCTCATTGTGAGCCTCACCCCACTGAAGCAAGCCCATTCAATCATTGACTCCAAGAAGTTAATGACTTTGGCCTACATTTTCTGGAGAGGGAACTTGGCTGTTCATTTGAGGTGCAAGGCAGGTTCTTAAAAAGAAAGAAAGGGGCATCCCTAAAATGGAGAGGCTAAGGTGAGAAGTCTGAAAAATGTTCTGTTGGTTGGGGATTTGGGGCATTATGTGGGTTGCATTAATTTCTAGGGCACAAAAGCAATTGCTATTTAAACAAGCATTAAATCCAAGTCAAGGACTTGGGGTTTCATCTTCAGGCCAAACAATTAATTATTAATAATTAATTAAAAAGAATTTCTTTTTCTTCTCCTCCTGCACCTCCTTCACAGTATTTCATAACTGAATGAGCCCATTGGAGGGGTTTTGTTTTATTTACTATATTGATGGTTTTCAGAAGAGGGATAACAAAGTACAAGAGTGTTCAAGTTTTGGTAATACACACATCATTACAAAAGTTTTTCCAGCAGCACCAAGTTACAGTTCAACCCTAATCAGCACAGATTTTAATTGCAGGTAAGCATTGGTTATATTGTTATTCAATAGCTATTAATAAATTTTTAAATAATAGTGCATTACCCTGTTAACTACATAACAATTAAAACTTGTAATGAAATGAACAGTTCAAGGCACGTTCATTTCTAGGGAGATATCTTTGTACTTGAGAAGATCATCTGCTTCAGTAGTGGATTACAGCAGGTACATGGGCACTTTCTGAAAGTTAAAAAGGTACTTAACTGCTGTCTTGCAGTGGGAGGGACTTCAGCACCATTAAATTCACCAAGGCAGAAACGTGCATCTTTTCTTAAGCATGTCCTTAACTGAATAGAGAGAGTGCCAGAAGATGGGGTGCTATTGAAACAGTCAGGCTCATATCTCAGTTTTACTGCATATGGAAGAGTTGCACCCCATTCATTTTAAATTGGCCCGTCCCAAATTCACTCCATTTTACAACAAAAAAATAGTGAGGGCTTTCCTTTGCCAGTGTCTCTCTTCTCCCTCATCCTTCTGAGAACATGATCCCTTTCAGTGTCTGTACCCCTTAAAGTATGGTCTCATAAAGAAATGACATAATTTTGCTATCCCTCTGTCTATGGCAGAGCCACCATATGAATGTTAAAGGACAGTGGGGACTCGAGACCTTGGTGATTCTGGATAAACACATATTAGATGAAGGAATGACTCTCCAGTGCCTGTGGAACAGGGTCTGGGCAGGCACGCTGCCCGTGGGAGGATCAGCCTCCCTGCAAATGCAGCCCAGTACATCAGATTTACAGCCCACATCCAACTTATCTGCAAGCAAACAGCAGTCAGTTTCCGGACATGCAGCAGCCTGAGGTGCTGAGCATCTTTTTGGCACAAAAATGCAGAAAATACCTTTCCCCTCTAAAGGTTTTCCCAGCTGAGATCTGGGATTGGATTGTGTATACAGGACTGCATAACACAGGATCATCTCTATTATCAAGCACAATCCTAGCACAGACTGATGGATCTCCAGGGCCTTTCAAGGTTGGGGCCCTGGGCGCTCACAACTCAAAGCCTGCTCCTTAAGACAGGGGTCTCTACCTATCCATCCTGGCAACTCATAATTAGTTTGAAATCTCTTGGCTTATTTCAATTTCAGTTATTTCAACCAGTTTCAGCTGGCTTAATTCAATGACAGCAATAGAACTCATAGGGCCTTACACATATTATATAAAATTGGAACAAAGAGAAGAAAGACCCAAATGAACGTCCCATGGAAAGAAAACCTTCAGCAAGTTCTGCTCTGTTAATTGTTGTTCTGGTCTTCGCCTCTGCTGGGCAGCCTGGGGATGTGGCTTGCCAACTAGCACATGAGTGGCTTGGACCTTGTCATAGAGCAGATCCCCAGGGCCATGAAAGAATCTGTAGTTTTGTGCGGGCACTGATGGGGCATGGGGAGGGAAATTTGGGGTGTTGTCAGGGTGACTAAGACAATAGGAGCCAGAACAGAGGCAATAAGGCTACACCAGAGGAGGGACTGGCCTCTGTGGATGTAGAAAACAAATCTATAGGACTCCAGGCTTTTTCAATTGCTCTGCTCCTGGAGCAACTTGTTAAATTTTATGATACCGACTGTCTCCCTTCTTGCTTCTCATTTGGAAGTGATATGAAACAAATCCCCAATGAGTTTTCACATCTCACTATGGGATAAAACTCAGCATTTAAGAGTCAGGAATTTATTTTGCCTTTCTGGTCCCTAGTGACTTCATTCAGTACTTTTGTAAGCCTTATTTTTGCTGCCTAAAATATTCCGTAGTGATTTGTCACCATTATCTATTGCTTTACTAACATTACTTAGGTAAATTACTATAATCTCAGCAAAAATATTTTAGTATTTCCTTTACAACTTTGTTTAAAGTAGTCTAAGCAGAATTAGATTAATAAAACGTGTCTTTCAATATAGTTCAAAGTAACTTAGCAAGATATGTGCATGCCCATTAGTTCTGCAGTAACAAGCAGAGTGTATAAAGCCTGATTTTAACCATCAGGACAAGTAGCGACAACTTCTATTTCTCTTGAAAATCTGCTTGTAATGTAGGGGTTTCAGTTCATCTCAAAATCAAACATTTCGGTCACTGTTAATAATATATTTGACTAGGCAAAAGTACCAACACTCAAGATATGTTGAGTTCAAGAGTCATCTTTTGGTTTAAACATCCTAAACTGTTCTGCTTCCCTATAGAACTTCCTTTTTCTGCATCCTGTTTCTCTACTAGTCTGGGCCTGCACATGGTCTGGTTCTCCCAAAGTGGTCTTCATAGCCTGTATAAGAAATACCTCTTTAAAATATGCTCTAGTTTACAGTCAGATGACTCCTGAAGGCTCACTTCCAGATGCTCACTGGCATTTAATAATGTTGAATTAATTCCCAAATAACTGTAATCTGCTTATTCTCAGGTGCCTTCCTTCAAGAGAAAACTGCATTACCAATATTGCAATACCATTACCATGACCTATTGCTGCCTTAAGTCTTCTCTTTTCAGTATGCCTTATCTGAACATAGCATCTATGCAGATTCTCAAGTCACAGGAACATCAACCTTACTTTTTTTGTTTGTTCCCCCAGCACACACAAAGCCTGAATGTTATCTGAATTTAATAACAACAGTAATACAGCACTGCAATGGAAATCCAAGTGAAAATACAAGAATAAGGCTGTGTATTCTGCAGCAATTCAAAAGCAATGTTATTTTAAATTGATCCCTAGTACTTATAAGGAACAGTTAGTATGTCTTTATTAAAAGAAAAATAATATAATGCACAATACTTTAATGGTTTAAAGAAAATTTACTGTAAAGAGTGTAAAAAAAAAGTGGAGAAAAAATACATTTTGTCTACTCTCTTTGTGGGATATGGAGCTTTTGGGAAAAAGAATGCACCACATCTACCCTGTGACACACAGAAGCAGGCAAGAGGATTTGTGACTATTTGTTGGCCATGTCAAATATTGGGGAGGGAGGGGAAGCAGCTCATAATTCTTTGCAAAAGCTTTCTACAGGGACCAAGACCTGGTTCTTTAGTGTTTGAAGCTCTCTGCTGCATAGATTGAGTCTTTCTACACATTTCTGTGGAAAGTGTGTCAGCCCAGTACCCAGCACTCTTTGGGAGATAGCTCTTAAATAATAGCAGTGTAAGATGTAAGTGAAATCAACAATCTATGCTAAGTTATTATCAGAAGTTCAAGGAGGAATTTATGTCCTGGATAAAAAAAAAAATAAATATTTGAACACCCTCGAGTCAAAGTCTGCAATTGCTCTTGGAAGGGAAAAAGGACCACATCACTTAAAAAACCCTATCTTTATATTTTTTCTGCTCCGCCTTCCTAGCCCTGACATACGTGTACAAGCTGCCCAGAGAGGGATTTCAGTGTTGTTGCAGGAACTCGTCAGAAGAGTGCAGTGTATAGTAACAGAGAGCAGTGATGATGTCATGCAACAAGTCTTGTGAGCAGAATTAATATCCCTCATTAGACAGGCTGATATAGCTGAAGCAAAGTTATGGGTACACAAGCTTGCCCAACTTCACCATCTGGCCCAACAACAGTTAGTACCTCTTCTTGCTAAGGTCTGCTTGGTAGCCAGAGGTGCAGCAAGCACCTTCCAGTACGAGGCTGGACCAGACATCCTCTGTAAGGCGTGGTGTGCAGGCTGCCTACAGTGCTTGATGAGATGACACCACATAAAGTTACCTCCATCTCACGAACTCAATGGAATTTTAACAGCAGAGTACATCTAATGGATGCTAGTAAAAACACACTCCACTTATTTTGTCACAAGAAGTAAATAGGGTGAGCACATATTTAGGTACTTACATTCTGCTCTAATTCTAAACTAATGCACTTAGTATATAATTTTGTAACCAAGAAGTGTAATAGAATCTAATGCACTAATGCATAACACTTTTCATCCTGTATGCTGCAGCTAGACAGCTTCTTACAATTAGTTCTACTTCTTTTTTGTTTGTTTGTTTGTTTTTTTTTTAAGTAATACACATAGATTCATTAAGAACTGCAATGTAATACAGGGTGACCACACTTTTCCTCCTCTATCTTCTGCATTAGGAAAAAAGGACAAAAAAGGGGGTCACCTAATGTGACTAGAAGATGCATGCATAGCTAAGAATGAATACTAACTGTGTGCTCAAAAAAACCATTAAAGCATTAGGCAAGACATTAGTAATCCAACACTGTGTACTTTAGAACAACTCACTGCTAGAAAGAAAGATGGTGAGGACAAAAATAAAGTAAAACAAATAAGCAAGCAAAAAAAATATAAATTATGATTTCTTCATACAAAATAACTGAAATATTTGTAGCAATAATATGGGAGTGTTTCAGTCATTCACTAAACAGTCTGATTGAATGATAATCAAATTAATTATCTGTAGTAACTGAACAGTTGAGAGCCCAGGTTGAATTTAATAAACCACATTGCATGAGAATGCTTATAGATAAATCACAGCTTGTGAGTCTGTGAGCATCATTTATTTTAAAACACTGTGCTGTTTCTGCAAATTGCATTTATTAGAGCTATGCAAAAGCTTCAAGTCTTTTCAAAGGTGAGGACATTTTGATTATGCTGGTTCTTGTTATTTAAGATGTACCTCACAGAATCACAGAATCACAGAATCACAGAATGGGTAAGACTGGAAAGGACCACAGTGTGTCATCTCATCCAACTTCCCTATTCAAGCAGAATCATCCTAGGACACATTGCACAGGATTGTGTACAGACGATTTGGGAATATTTCCAGTGAGGGAGACTCCACAGCCTCTCTGGGCAACCTGTTTCAATGCATGGTCATCCACGCAGTAAAGAAGTTCTTCCTCATATTCATGTAGAACTTCCCGTGAATCAGTTTCTGCCCATTGCCTCTTGTCCTGTTGAGAAGAGCCTGGCTCCATCCTCTTGACACCTTCCCTTCAGATACTTATAGACATTGGTGAGGTCCCTTCTCAGTCCTCTCTTCTCAAGGCTGAACAGGTACAACTTCCTCAGCCTTCCCTTGTAAGATGGATGCCCCATTCCTTTCGCAGGACTCACTCTAGGAGCTCCATGTCTTTCTTGTACTGAGGAGTCCAGAACTGGACACAACACTGACCAGGACTAAGCAGAGGGGCAGGATCACCTCTCTCAGCATGCAGGCAATACTCTTCCTAATTCAGCCCAGGATAACATTTGCCGCCTTGACCACAAGGGCATACTGCTGGTTCATTGACAACTTGTTGTCCACCAGGACCCCCAGCTCCTTCTCTGCAGAGCTGCTTTCCAGCAGGTCAGTCCCCAGCCTGTCCTGGTACGAGGAGTTATTCTTCCCCAGGTGCAGGACCCTGCATTTGCCTGCCTCAGGCAGTTTTTCTCTGCTCATCTCTCCAACCTGTCAAGGTCTTTCTGAATGGCACAGCCCTCCAGGGTATCGGCCACTTCTCCCAGCTTTGTGTCATCAGTAAACTTGCTGAGGAGGCATCTGCCCCTTCACACAAGTCATTGGTGAATAAGTTAAACAATGCTGGGCCTAGTATTGAACCTCGGGGGACACTACTAGTGACAGGTCTCCAACTAGATCGTGTGACAATGATTACAATCCCCTGGGATCTGCTGTTCAGACAGATCTCAGTCCACTTCAATCTGTGTCCTCCCCAGTAATTCTCAGTGAAATGTGTTTGGCACAGTCATGTTGGGGAGAAAAACGTGGGTCCAACTGTTTGCCCAAGCTTTATCTCAATTTCTCATATTTTCCCTCTTGAACTCACATCCTCAAACCCATTTGCACCACTTATTTCTCTAAAATACATTCCAGTGTGTAGGCCCATGACCCTCTGTGTATATGGTTACTCCTCATTTTTATTTGCTATGCCTGTGCTAAGATGTCCAGGGCACAGTTAGCATGGTCTCAGCTGCCAAGGGGGCTGAAGGAGAGGTGGCCACAGGGTTGTGTCTTATGCAGAGACACACCCAGCTCTGCCCAAAATATGGGAAGGAGGGTGCCAAAATCTGCTAATAAACCATGTCCTACCAGCCCTTTAATAGCAACCAGAGCAAACAAGAGAAGCAAGGCTGACCAGACTGTGGTACAGCTTCCCCCTGTTCTCCCAGCTGGCAAGACCCTGGGCACCAGGATTGTGCCAGGACGAGGAGGCGTGAGAGGTGTGAGGTGCGAGGCGTGAGGTCACGGGGTGTGAGACAGCAGCTTCCCAACCCCTATTTCCACAGGGTCTGTGGGAGATCACAGTGCTACCTGACAGCATAGACCCAGCTTTGAGGGGCCCCATGGCCTGGCCTGGGTGGCCACCCTCCACCTTGGCTGCTGGATGCCTGCGGGATGTGGGGTCCTGGCATGGGAACTGTGCTCCTGTCCCATGCAGGGACATGGCACACGTGCACACTTGAGTGACGTGCATACTCAGGACCCACAAGGTTAATTACAATGCCACCTGTAGGAGGTACTTTCCCGCAAATACTAACCTTCTGTTTTTTCCATATGCTCCCATATGGTGCAATTTTTCTTCATAAGTGGAGTTGTGCTAGAGCTAAGAAATGACAGCAAAGCTTTACTTTTGTGCCTCTAATGTCAAAACCAGAAGTCACTTGACTTTGATAAATGCAGGGTTTAAAGAAAAATAGAAAGTTTTAATTTGAATAAATTTCACCTTTTCCTTCCACACTGTAACTTCTTAGGAATAATTTCATTCACAAGGTACGTACAATTTGATAGACTTTGTCATGAAACATTTTCATCTGTACATAGCAGGAGGTCAGTGAGAAGACTCAGACTGCCTTATCTTGGCATCCTTTCTGAAGCCTTCTCACTTCGCACCCTTGCTGCAGTCCAAATATGCTCAGCTCTACAAATGTAGAAACATTACAGAAATCAGATACAGTCTCTATTAATCTTGGGAGGAGCAGAAAAAGCACTTTGATTGTAGTGTACTAAAAACTTAGTATTTATGTGTGATGTAGTACAAAATAGTATCAATCCTTCAAATAACAGGTGGAATAAGCACACGTTCTTAATTGATTGCTACTAATTCTTATCAGCAATAAGAAAAAATCAGATAATAAAAATGCTTGGAGCATCTCAGGTTTCTCCACATGGTGTCTAAAAACAGAATTTGTAAGCGGATCGACTGAAATCTCTCTGGTTTTAGAAATGTGCGGATGGTTGTGAGATGAATGCTCGAAACAAGTCAATTCTAGAGAAGCTTTCAACAACAAAGAGCCTGTGTTTTGCAGTGAATTCTGCATATGAGCACAAATGCTCATCCATAATGTGAATTTAAAATAATCCTCATGGGAGTGAGAGGGGGGAAGGGACACATGGAAATAACTCGGCAGACTTTGACCCTTTGTGTCAGAAAACAAAGCCTTCTAGTTCAAATCTGAGATAGCAGTTCCCATTTGACATGGTTTCAACAGACATACATGCCTTCTGGCTTAAGCCTGTCCCTAAAGGATAGTAAGACCAAGCAAAGCTTGCTTACAAGCCACCCAAGCGCAACATGATGGTTTTAAGTGGAAACAAATGAATGGAATAGATGTAATTAAAAATCCAAACTGAATTAGACAAAATTGCTACAGCTTCACTTTACAAAGTCAGTGAAGGGCAGGAATGAAGCATCTGGAATAGCTATTTGGCATAGGGTCAGTATGAAGATGAATTAGGGTTACTTTTCTACTGGAGTGTAGGTCAGGCACTGTACTGTGGCAGAACACTCATTTAACTGGATATGTTTTGGCCTACTTACAACTTTAGAAAATAAATATTGCAATGTTAAATTAAATATGCTCTGTGACAAGGACTTGCAACATTGGGAGAATGTGATTTATATGCAATTGGCTTATATATACCATCTAATATGATATGCATACTGTAATGAAAACTCAAGGGTCTGATCTGCAGTGCAGAAATGCTTTACAATCCTCTTTCAGGTTGCACATTGTTTTTTCTTCTCTTTTTCTTCTTCTTTTTTTTTTTTTTAATGACTACATGAGTTAATTAGTGGTTATGTACTCTGTCTCTTTGCCTGACCTAGCTTATCCCTACTGCAATAAATCTCTTTTCTTTCCCTCTCCCAGGGATCATTACAACTTTAGCCAGCACTGTCAACAAAACTAATTGAAAGCCACCTGCTTTTAGGATCACATTAATGAAAAACGGCAAAGTTAAGAAACTAAATTCAATCAACTTCCTAATAGTCTGTAATTTCCTATTAATTCATGAAGTGCAGAGGCAGAAAACCCCACACAAGATCCTTTTTGTTTTCACTGCTGGCCTTACTGTCCAGACCTCCTTACATCTGTATAATTAGAAATTATTATTTTTGTAACCTAAATGTCTCTTCATTCTTTAAAGTGGAACTAATAGCTTTATATTTCATCTTTTCAACTGCAGCTGCACAATAAAAGGAAAGTACTTGCAAATAGCCATCCTATTATAAACCGATCTGGTCCTTTTGCTAAACATTTGGGTTCTTTTAATCAGGTCCAGATTCAGTAGAACTTTTAAAGATGTCCACTTAAGCACTAATACAAATAATCTCACTACCTTTCATGGCTTTCAAACAACTGCAGGAATCTGGGGAAAGACTGAACAAGCAGAACTGAATAGGTATGGATTTTCTGAGAGGAGCTTGATACCCAAACATGCAAAACCCTTCAGCATATACGGAAACTCAGGCAGGTGACTAAGTACTACTGAAGTTGATAGGAAATAAGCATGTGCTTCAAGATAAGCACTTTGCTACCATTGTTACCAGTGCACAATTTAGTTGAGTGAGCATGAGTAAAAGGAAGTATTCTTGAGATAGCTTGCTGGCTAAACTGTTTTTCCTAACTAGTTTCCAGCTTGCTTTTAATTGTGCAGAAATAAGCCTGGAAAAGGATAAAAGTGGTTGATTTATTTCTGTTAGGCCAACTGAAGCAAAATACTGAGAAAAGAAAAAACAAAAGGGGAACAAGAGACAGACGGGACTAACAACTATTTGTGTTACAGCAGGGCTTAGATGTCCCAGTAAAGCTCGAGATCCCACTGTGCTAGACGCTGTGCAAACATGTCAGTGAGGGTGTTCAGTAAAGGAGAGCTGCCTGTAAACACTGCATGTGGAAGTCCCTTTGAAGTCAGCCAGAGCCCAAGTATGCAAGAGGTTTGTACTGCCGAGCCATACGTTTCAAGCTGTATGAGTAATTGCTATCAAGTGTGCTGGAGCAGAAGACAGGGTCTCTCGTATGATGGCCACCAAAGACACAATGAGCCAAGGAAAAATAATAAGGTCACAGATAATATATTGGTTGTATTTAATAGCCCACTGTTTACTTCCCATGAATGTAATCATATCATTATTCTCCTGCTTCAAAAGAATAAAACCCCTATTTAGATGAAATACATTTAAAACAATGCAGGTGACAAGCAGTATGGGACAAATGCTACCTTCATGCAAATATATGCATCTCTCATAGATTATAGTAATCAGATATGCAAAGGAAGATAAGAGGAATATAATTTGATCCTTTTTGGAAGCTACTCTGTAATTCATGTTTGACGTAGTGTGTGTGCACGGACAGAAGAGGAAGAACAGCAAGGAGTCACAGCACTGCAGAACCTTCCCAAAGATGTCAAATTCCTACTGCTTCAGAAGTGGACTGATGCTCACAGAAGGTTAACGGGCCTAGAAACAAGGTGATCCCCCAGTTTGTGAACCCACAGTTTCAATGATGCAATAATTGCTACAAGATGCAGAAAAGGTTTAAAAACAAAGGCATACAGAAGAACGAAAGGAAGGAAATAACACCAGTCAGGAATAATTATCACAGTGTATAAAACTTTCCACTCCTTTATTATCATAAATTGCAAAGTTTTATTGATGCATATTTTATCACAGCACTCTTGCCATATGTGATCTGAAGATTCAGAGGCTGTCCCCGGGGACAACGGTACTGATATAGATAATCAAGAATTCCTTTTATGCTTCTCTCAACACAGCCACAGCTCAGATTGAAATTAACATCTTTTACAATGAAACACCAGTTTTCTGCCACAACTAGACATGACAGCTGGAGAGAGAGACCTGCTTATCCAGTTATTCCTTCAAGTTCGGTTTCAGTATGGCCGTGAAGATGTAAACTAACTACAAAGCAATGCGGACAGTCAGTGAATACCAGAAAAATGAATCTGCATGCAACCTGCCACGTGAAGAAATGGGAGAGAAGTGCTTCCAAATAAATCCAGGGATGAAAAGGAAAGATCAGAGGCTGCCCTTAAAAAAAGCAATGAAGAGGAATCCAAAAGCTTTGAACTTTTGCAGTGTTCCCTGCCTGGATTTGACTGGGTGATGCTTGCACACATGCATGTGCACACAGGAGTGGAACCCATGGCCAGAAAGAAACCCAGCATGGGGCTCTGTCCTCCTTGAATCCTCCAAAGCAAGGATTTTATCTAGTGGAAGCACTAAGACTGCTTAGTGTTGGTACTTGTTCCTGGTCATCTTTTTTAGCTTGACTGCTTCCACCCGTTCATCATCCCCATTTCTCACACTACTGAGGAGAGGGGCATGGAAGTCGTTAGGCTCTGCTCCCCATGGGGTCATACATCACTGTAGCATCTGAGTGCTTCCTGTAGAGCTTAAAACAACCAACATCTGCTGTGTGTGGTTCTCCCTCTCATCCTACTCCCAAAAGAGAATTGGGTATGCATTGTAGTGTTTTGTTTTGGCAGGACTTTGTTTTCATTGTTTTAAATCTATATGCTGCCATATGTTTGGAAGTAAAAAAAAAAAGGCAGCACCTTTCTTGTGAGGGAGAAGATGGTGGGGTTTGTGATGGTCATTCATTTCTGAAGGAGTTAATGCCAAGGTCTCAGTCTGGCTTCCCAGAAGGTGCATCTTCCTGCTGGCTGCTAGAAAGATGCAAACTTCACAGACTGTCACAGGGAGACAAAGATGATCACATCTTTTCTGTGTGTAAAAGTGCTTCAAGACCAGCTTTGAGCACTTGCCTACCTATCACAACATTTTAAAAGAGCCTGTTGCTATATTATATTACATGCTAGGATAACACATAGCAACACCTACTCCATCTATCACTGGTTTTTTTCATTTTCTTTTCTGATTAATGTCATGTCACCTAGAGGTTATCTCCAAACAGGGAAGCCAATAAGAGAGGTTATCAATGTAAGTTTTGAAATACATAAGTGGGTAAATGCACTGTTATTTTGGAAGGATTTAAAAGATTTTGCAAGCCTTCAGTTTGGATCAGGAAAGAAGTACACAAAGGAAGCACATGCTTTTTCAGCCTTGTGTCTTTGTCTTTCTTTGGGTTGGACAAAACAGTACTTCTACATTTCAATTCTATAGATGACCTGAGGCTAAAAGCACGTGTAATAGCAAGCCCACTTAAGGGTCATTTTCAAGCATGACAGGGAAACAGAAGGCTATGAAAGAAGATGGATATATGGCATAACTGCAGTTCCAAGGATCTAATTTAGATTATCAGCAGAAAAAATAGCACTAACACATTAGTTGGATAAGTTTTCAGTGGATAAAAATGAGAGGACGGGACCTTTCATCCTGCATTAGGAGATTGTCATTTGCACTTTCCTGAAGCCAAGCAATGTTTGGAATTTCCTGCTTCTCATCCCACTGGAAGGGCTCATCTCACTGGGAAAAGACTGATTCCCAAATGCTCATTTCCCAGAGTTAACTTTTATAGAATGCTGGTATTGGAAAGACTTAATATTGAAGATACTCTTCTGCATAAAGGACACTTTAGAACATAGGTTCAGATGACCGGGATTTCTCCAGTCTTGCACATACACACACGCACACACACACACAGAATTATGACTGCAACCTCACTCCAGTTATAAAGTCTAGATTAGCTAGGGATCATTTGAGAGAAATGTAGCAGTACCTATTATTTTTCCTTTTACAAGAGATTTAAGATAGAATATTTACCATGATCATACAATTTTTGTATCAGATTGAAAAACAAAATTTCCATCTTGTAAAAAGTTTTAGCGTTTGACATTTCTCCCCAGGTAGGATAAAAAGCCCAAATAATGCAATTTATCTTTCTAGGGATTTTTTAAAAATGAATTTAAAACGGCAAAATTTTTAACTTCTATGTTATGAAATGGGTCATCTTAAATTTTCAGGAATAAAATGTTTAGTGTTGTGGAGAAGGAGGGATGTGGTGATCTTACTCCTTCGCTCCACTCTAAATGACCACAACTGGGAACTGACATTTTTGACCCACTTATCTCTATTCTATGGATCCCTCTTCCCAGCCAGAATTAGAACCTGACCAGGTATGACAATCTCATGGTGTGGCTGTTCCCAAGATGTTTCACACCAATGAAAAATCTCATTCCAAATACAAAATATATATGCCAGCCAGATTTTCCTCTGTTGAGCATTTTGCTAAAAGGTCTATTTTCCCTATGAACATTTTCAAATTTCATGAACAACAGGAAAATACTTAATTGGACACTTTTGTGATCAAAACTAGTTATTTTATTACAACTTGCTTTTTGAATCCTTTGAGTGGACTATCAAGGTTAAGAACACTAGTATCAAGCTAGAGTCTCAGTGTGATGTGTAAACAAGGAAGGACTTTAAAAAACATTTGAGATTAATCTTTCTTCAGAGCCTCAAGTATTAAGAGTACTATTTATAAGCAACTTTTTTCATCATTCTTTTCATAGTAAAGTTGGTTTTAAAAATTATTTTACACCTGGGTATCAAGAAGCACACTGAAACACTTTTCTGTAAAACTCTTAATAAGGTAGAGACCTCCTTAGTAATCTGTACAAGGCCTGTCATGATGGATAGAATGACCAAGTCAAAGGGCAAGGGGGTCATCACTGTAACAAAACAATAACAGTAAATTAATAAAAAAAATTTTCAGAGATCATCAAGCAATCAAAAATCAGTTGCTTACTAGGAATAAAATTCAGACCCTCTTTGAGTGAAACCTCATTCTTATTTCCCCATTGAAAGCAGTGAGCTTGTATTACTGTATCAAAGAGCAGAATAACATAGAGACATGCCATGTTGTAAAAGTTTTTAAATCTTAGAAATATTGGCATGGGTCATTGTCTCAGACACCAGTCTGTCCTGAGACAGTAAATCCTGGATCTTTAAAATAGATAGGATCTAATTAAAACTAGAATATGACCTGAGGAAAGATCTCTCCCCACTTAAATCACATTGTTTTCACTGTTGTACTGGTGTAAATGGTATTTTTATGTATATGTCCAGAAGAGAACTCAACTGCAATATTTCTTTTCTACTGCTGAAATATTAGCATTAAAAAGGTAGTATTTTATAAAAGTCATATAAACATAGTGCCTCTAACACAATCAATTTTGTTGGAATTATTTTACACCATTCTTCATCCTTGAAATTATATCCCTTCCTTTGTGGAATGTTTTCAAACTTAAGAAAGTTATTTCAAGTAAGATTCAACAGTATATTAACTGGTAAAAATCAAAGTACTCCTTTTTCTCCCCAAGCCCAGAATAATTAATTTTGTTGCCACTAAAGAAGAACAGACACCCAGCGTTTGAACAGGAACTGACCTAATATTTCTGAAAACCCTGCATGCAATTAGCTTCTTGTAAGAGCCATCTTTCAAGCAGTCTTTTTCTGCCTCTGAACTCCAAAAGCGGCTCATCTGATCCAGTAAAATTAGGATATTAATAGAGAACCATTTATCAAGCTCGATGGGTTTGTTAGAGGCACACTTGCCTAGTTAACCAACACTGTCATGGTATCTTTTAAAGTAGAAGATATTGATAAGGCCCTCCTTATTATTTCTACTCCAGGTTTTTTACCCTGCTGTCTCTTCAGCAGTGGGCTGGAAGCAGTGCTGCCCTAGGAGGTGGTGCTCAGACAGTAGACGGTCTCCTCAGAAAGGGAGCCCTTCTTGACTATGGGATGGTGTGACAGCCTCATCCTAAGATGTCGAGATATCCAAAGGGATGCCTGTTACATCAAGGTTTACACCTGCCTTCAGCTTTCTACATGTGGCATCAGTGGTGAGTGTCCAAAGCAAGGAAGGCTGCTGCCCTCCTGACCCCTGGATTGCAGCCCATGTCTCAGAAACTCTGGCCTAGTTTGAAAAGAGGAAAACAGATGGTGAATTGGGACAGCAAATTCATAGTACAGGGTTGGGAATTAGGGGGCTGACTCCAGCATTTAGCTTCTCTCCCACCTTCTTCCTTTATGGCCCACACTGTTCTCTGGGCTTGTTCTACTTTCACTCTGCCTTGTGTTTTTAGTCTATTAGTCAGAATGTATTCAGCAAAATTTTGGTTTTCTGGCTTTCTCCTTCAAGTAAAAACAGCAATTTTTATTTATTTATTTTTTTTTTTTACCGGAAACATATGAACTTCAACATTTTCCAGAAAAAGATTTCTCAGATCAAGGTTCTTCCTTGTGACTTTGAGAGACAAAAATGAAAATCTTGACCTCTTAATTCCTAAATGTGATCACTCTGACAGCTCTTTTGTCTCAGAATTTTCTAAAGGTTTTGGTTTCCTTCTAAAACATGATGATTTTGAAATGGTGCTTCAGTTTCAGAAACCTAAACCCAGTGCATTTCTTCAAGCACTCAAATCCACTGTGGGGACAAAAGCTGTTCTATCAGGAGAACAGGAATTAAATTCAAACATTTCTCTTATCTAGACATATAATCCCATTAGATTGTGAATCTTCGGCTTTGCCAATAGGGTGTCTAACAGTAACAGCAGTTGTGCTAAGGCTGGATACTTCTCCCACTCCATCTCTGCCTCCTTTTTCATTCAGATTCACTTGGCTGTGCCTGCGGCTCTCATCTATTGGCACCAGTTCTGCCCAAGTTTCAGATAAAGCAGCACCATTCTTTGCGGTCCTTTTCCTTAAACATTTAATGTCACATCTGTGATTTTTCTAGTTCCATTTTTTTTTGAGACAAGAATATTGAGGTTATCTCAATGATGTTGACAATACCCCACACATGGCAGAGGACAAGAGGATAAAACACTGTGAACACTGCCTCTTCCCCCTTTCCCTTTCTACTTCCTGTAAACATTACTGGAGAAGATTGTACTGCAAAGTCATAAATAAAGTATACTTGTCAGAAGCTATGATCTTAAAATATTCTAACGCTTTGTTTGTGTTCTCTCCATAAATTGTTTATTGGTCAATATGGACAGAATTTGCAAACGTAGCCTCCTTTGAAATTTGCTGATATTATCTCCATTCTAAATACTTTCATGTAGTATTAAGTTTTAAAAAACCCCCACTTTCTACCCTTTTTTCATTGATGAGAAGTTTTCTAATGCTGAACATTCAATTATGCATCATTACTTTACCCTGTGTTTCTCATCCTTAAGAAGATGGTTAGCATAAAAGGAAAACTGTGTGACTGTCACTAAAGTTACTATTGGAGGTAGGGTTACACAGTGGGAGTATGCTTTTTGACTGGTCTTAATCCGTACAGCAAAACAAATCAGAAAAGAAAAATTTCATATAAAATACATCTCTTAATTTGTATTCTACCTCACTACGTCACGTAAATATTCTTCAGCTAACAGACTGATGTTGTGAAATGGTACCCTGATGAGTAAATTATCACAGAAAGAAGTTCATCAAAGCAATGATTTCAGACACGTGTCTGAATAGCCCATGAGCATACAGAACGGAAGACATCTCTTTAACCAGAGAAGCCACCAATCTTTAACAAAGAAAACAGACTTTCTTCTAACTCTCCTGGAGCCTGGCAGTGCAGAGGGTCTTCCAATAATACAATTATCCTCCATAGGATGATATTTTAAATCAGAAGTTATGTGGTTCAGTCTCCTCTAGATTGTTCCTAAAGAGGCCAAAGAAAGACCAATAGACATAAAAATGCCTTTAAATAATGGTTGATAGATTGGGTATTTACAGCCAGTAAGTCAAATATGTTATGCCATTTGGTAATCGCCTCTTTAATAAATAACTTGTTAAGTTCCTGGAGAAAAGAAGGTAATTCATCTCAGAATAAAAACAGTTTTGGTCCACCAACTCTTTGAGGACAATTTGGTAGGTAAATGTAACTACATGGGGAATTTAGATGCTCAGTGGTCATTAAAAATAATGGGAACTTAAGTGTCCAGATCCTATAGTAGTTTCAAAACTCTTATCCATTTACTGCTGGGACAATTACTTTCTGCCCACTGCAGAGGTATTAACACTGAAACACTCAGAAACAAGAAAGAGAACAAATTGCATAAAACCCCAGTGTCAAATGGTTATCTATGAGCATTTTACTGGTGTTTTACTAAACTGACACATGAAGAAGAAAACAGAACACCTTATAATTTATTTTTGATACTATAATTATTGATGTTTCAACAAAACAAGGGCTTCATAGTCAAAGGGTTGATTTGCAATAGGATTAAAGTGGCAACAGATTTTAGTCAGAATGCATTTTTTGAGGTTAGGAATTTGTAGTAAAAAATTAACACCTACATGCCACACATTATTATAAATGTTTGTTATGCATAAATGCTTATACAGCCCAGTAAGGGATTACAGAGGGTGTAATGGAGCATTTTCTCCCAAAGGTGAGAAACAAATGAATGAGATGGAGATAGTTAATAGTAGTAGGGAAAAGTTATTAGCTATACTCAGTATCACTACTGTTAGCTATTCATTGCCTCACTAATAGTCACATATTTAGCAGGTTGTAACACAAATTAGTCTTTAATGGGAGTTCCTTCCATTGCCCAACAGGATAGCAAGCAAGAAGGCACTTAAAGAGCTACAATGGGGTAAACAGGCAAGGGAAACAGAGAGGCAGAAGCTGACAGCTCATTGTTGACCTGCTTTTTTTTTTCTTTTTTTTTTTGGCCATTATCTCTCATTTGAATCCAGCATCCAGTTTCTTCGTCCTGCACTTCATGCTGAGTTGTACCATGGGCAACAGTCAGCACTGGCCCACCTAATAGAGTGGGCCATGTTTTACACAGTGCCCTTAGTGGTGGAGCTGAACTCACCCTAACGAGGATTTAGCCGTTTCCAAGACTATACTACATAAAAAAGGTTTAGCCATGATTCAGTCCAACATTTTTGTACAATAGTTCCATTTGGTATATAGCCCTAGTATCTACAACACATTGCTGATAGACGCCTTCCTCTTGGCATATTGATCAGCTATAACCTGAAACCACATGCAAATCTAGGAATCTGATTTTTTTTTACAACCCCCTCCAACGTCCTCTACTCATCCCAGAGACTTACTGTGGTATCCAGATCCTGTTATTCCAATCTCTGTTACCACAGACTCCTCTGCTTTCTGCCATGCTTATTTACAACCCTGTGGAGCGGTATATTTGCCTTCTTTTCGTATTAGTCTGTTTCCAAGACAGAGCCAAATTCTACACTTGCTACCAATCAGACCTGTCTTTTTTTGTCTCTTATTTTATGAAGACATTTGTCATTTCTTTCTGTCTGCTTCACTATATAAATCCTCTGGTTTCTTGCCCTCCTGCAGCTTCTTCCTCTGTTCAGTCTCGGCAAGGTTTTGTTGCTATTATCATCATTTTCTCTCAGCATGCTCTCTGTCCTCTCGAAGGCTGGTTTGACAGATCCTCTCCTGTCATCTGTTTGAAGGTTGATTTCAGCTCTTCCTTACAGCACTGTGCCTATGTGCCTCCTCCGCTGCAAATGTTTAGTGTGGAGTTTGTTCCACCAGATCAGCTTCTCATGGCTCTTTCTCCTGAGGAGGGTCACCAGAATGTACAAGGCTGTGGGCCACAGTGCTAGTCTGATAATATCAATAGTTGACTGCTACCTTTCCAGTAGGCCTGGTAGCTCTCCCCCTTGTCATTACCAAGGACATGCACTAGTCATTTGACAGGATCTCCACTGGGTGTCCAGAAAAGATGTTTAGGCTTGCTATCAGAATAAATTAACCAGTTTGTGCTCGCTCCTCCTTGCCGTAGAGAGACGATCATGAGGAGCAGGCACTCCTAATTGTTTGCATGGTGACTGTACATTTCCATATCACTTTCTGAAGGAGACAGTTCACTCAGGAGATAAGCCACTAGTTGATTTATGCATGCAGCCCTCTTCTGACACTGAAAGAAACTGAGTGTCCAACTAAAATAGACACCACTGATACACAGTTTTCCCATACCTCCCTTTCTGGGAAGGCATTTGTCTGCCCTTCACAAGTCCTTGATGAGGACTGCTGATTTCCTCCTTATTTCTCTACTCTTCTTTAAAAACACATTTTTGTTCTGAAACCTTTATATATTATACCTACAGGTCAAGCAATACCTAATATTTACTTGAACAGTTAATGTCCTCCAGATTATGCATGGATTGGAGGATACTTGGGGCAAAACTTCAAATTTTATTTGAAGAGAAACACTTCTTTTCATTAAGGAAGCTCCCTCTTGGAGAAGTAAGTCCCCTAATTCTCAGAGAGTGTCATCAGAATTTCATCTGTTAAAGCACTTCTATCCTCTTCAAAAGTATCTTAAAATTAAAAAAAAAGACTAATTTCAGCAATAGGCTAAGCACACAGAAAGTACTTCATAATCTGGTGAAGTAGCTATATTATTCTTAAGAGACTTGCCAACTAGTGATCTACTACTGCTATTTTAATTTATGTAACATCATGATCGCAACTCTAAATTAAACTCATACAGGCAAAAAAATTTATAGTTCAGCCTTTGCCTCAATCCTTAACTTTCTTTGCTGTAACAAAGTGACATATTGCAAGGGCTCTTAGCAGTGTCTCACAATACCTAGGCACATACAAAGGTTAATTACTCCATTGGGTTTGCATGACAAGGTTTTGGTAGTGGGGGGGGGGTACAGGGATGCTTTATGTGAGAAGCTGTTAGAAGCTTCCCCCATGTCTGAGAGAGCCAATGCCAGCCAGCTCCAGGATGGCCCCACGGCTGGCCAAGGCTGAGCCCATCGGCAATGATGGCAGCACCTCTGTGATAACATATTTAAGAACAGGAGAAAAAACTCTGTGCAGCAGCAGTCAGAGAGGAGAGGGAGAATATGTGAGAGAAATAACCCTACTAACACCAAGATCAGTGAGGAACGGGGGGAGGAAGTGCTCCAAGCACCAGAGCAGAGATTCCTCCTAGCCTGTGGTGAAGACCATGGTGAAACAGGCTGTCCCCCTGCAGCCTGTGGAGATCCATGGCGGAGCAGACATCCACCCACAACCCCTGGAAGACCCCATATCAAAGCAAGTGGATGCCTGAAGGAGGCTGTGACCTCAATAGGAAGCCCACCCTGGGGCAGACTCCTGTCAGAACCTACTGACTTGTGGAGAGAGGAGCCCATGCTGAAGGCAGCCCATGGTGGCAGGACTTTTGGTGTGGCAGGGCACCCACACTGGAGCAGTTTGTGAAGAACTGCAGCCCACATAGGAGAAGTTTGTGGAGGACTGCCTCCTGTGGGAGTGACTCCATGCTGGAGCAGGGGAAGAGTGTGAGGATTCCTCCTCCTGAGGAGGAAGGAGAGACAGAGACAATGTGTGATGAACTGTTTCCCATCCCCTTATGCCACTGGGAGGTAGAGAAACTGGGAGGTTCAATCTGGGGAGAAGTGCTGTGTAATAAACTAATTTTCCTAAGTCAAGTCTGTTGTGATGGTAATTGGTGAGTGATACCCCCTGTCTTTACCTTGACCTGTATTTTCATTGTATTTTCTCTTCCCTGTTCAGCTGAGGGGAGGGATAGAGTGGCTTTGATGGGCACCTGGGTCCAGCTAGGGTCAACACACCACAATTACAATTACTGATTTTTTACCTTTGATTTACTAAAAGGAATCACGTAGAAGAATTAAGCCCTGGTGTGGTCTCAACTTGAAAACCTTTAGCACCTCTTGGGCTATGCTGTCAAGGGCTGCATAGTTCAGCAGGGCAAACCCTCCACTATTCAGTGAGTGCTTACTCCATTGGGTATCTACACAAAAGCATGAAGGGCATCAGCCCTTCTGAAAAAAGTATAATAATATACAGAAAGGTCTTACTGAGAAACAAATTCACATGTTCTTCCCAGGGGCCCCATGGCACCCTAGCCAGCTCTATTCTTACCCTCTTTGGTGAGGACATGGACGTAAACTAATGGCATGGGCCCACAAGAGCATCTCAATGCTGTCACTTCGAGAAAAACCAGGAGGTGACACAAAGGCAAAAAGGAGAAAATCAAGAGGGAAATTGAGAAGACAGTCCTGTAACCCAAACACTTCCATGTTTCTCTGACTCCAGCTTAAGCTTGTACTGGTTATGGTTTAGAGTATGAACCCTTGCATGCTCAGGCTTTTGAAGAGCTGTTACAAAAACCATCTCAGACAAACACTTTAAACATACAGAATACATTTGGTAGTGTACCTTGAATTTATTTCTTAGCATATGAATTATACTTATGCTTTTCAAAGCAAAAGAAGTAATTTAAAAATTATTAGAACCTCCCGTGACTGCATGAAATGCTGTTTTCATCCATTCAGTCTTCCAGTGAGGACCCCATTCAACTCTTTCATGACAGTTATGGTTTTTCAAGTCTGCAAAAACTCTTCAAATGGGGGTTCTATCTTTTGGAATGCCATCATGACACAGTTGGTAGTGTTGTAGCTGGTGAATTTTAAGTGTTTAGCTTGCAGATGAAATGTATGTAAGTATGTTAAAAATTCCTCTGAAAAAAGTAGGTCTTATACATGTGTTGCTGTCAGTTTTCATAGTTCTATGCTTTTTTTAATTACCCAAGGCATTCTGATTACAGAGCTACAAAGTAATCTACTTAAAGCTGGGTTTTACAGTGATCTAATGGGTACAAAAACCATATGGAATTAGAAAACATTTACTTCTCTTCCCCTTCTCCTTATATTGCCAAATATATTTAATCAAACTTGTTTTAAAAACAAATATTCCCAGGGTAAGGACTTTCATATCAACTTCTGGTTGTTTCTGTTGAGTTATAAACCTCTGGCAATTTTTTTCCTACTGAAATGTAAATGATGACATATCGTTAACTAGGAGCATCGCACCACTAAAATACTAAGACGTTTCTTGCTTGCCTCAAACTTCCCCTTCTGTAAGTGCAATGCCTTAGAGGCAGCAGTGTTTAAACAGTACAAAGTACTCTACTAGCACCAGCCTGAATCTTTATTTAGGAGAACAAGCTCCACATTCTTCCCTGCTAACACAGTATATGGGCATGTTCGGCTACTCCATAAAACACGCTCATACACTATTACTGTCTAAACCAAGGTACAATACTGACATGACAGATTCATGTTCCCAGCTGTGACATAAGGGCTCTTTGACAATACCACAGTGAAAGCCCTATTAAGAAAACATGTGCCGGACAGTGCATCTGATGTAGTTAAATGCTATAAAAGATTTTCCAGGTGTTAATGAGCTACATGAGTAGAATGAAAATGAGATGGACCCATGTGCCTGGAAATTCTCAAGAAGCAGGACTCAGGCTCTCAGAGAGATGGACAAACAGTGCTTTATAACCACCACCAGCCATGCTCTGCACCTGACTACACGAGGTGATGAGCAACCCTGACTATTCACTGGGGAAACTGTTCATTGAGGGTCATTTTCATGGGAAAAGACAGACTTTCATGTCTTCCTGCAGTTTACTACATCCTTTTTACTTTGCTCTGTTTGTGAAAAAGCTCTAGCTATTTTCCTCTTTTTAAGCATTTTTTTATCCTAAAGAGAAGGAAAACATTTTGCCTGTTACTTCATTTCTTTTTCTTAGTTTTATGAGGGATTCGTCTTGACCCAGTACAGATAAGAAACTGTCATTTAACTCATGTCAAAGTATCACTACTTAAAGTTTAAGATTTTAAAGGACAGAAATACAATCTATTGCACACTTTGAAACAGCACTGATTGAAATTTTTCAAGGCAATGGTAGAGGTTTAAGGCATATTCCTTTAAGATAGTATAAAATCTTACGTATGGACTGCCCTGAGAATTTCAACCACTGATACTTCAGAGTATGTCCATGTTATTTTGTACATCAGCTACCTACAGGAGAATTGTTTATTCATATAATCTGTTGACTTTATAGAATATTGTTTTATTTCTTTAGCATGTATGAATTCTATGGTTACTGTCCTTGAGGAGATAAGTTTTGTTTTATCTACATGTGACATGTACAGTGAGGGAAGGCTGCAATGCAGATTTTCACATGCTATTGTGACGACAATTTCAGTCTTACTCCTGGCATGCGACTGTATCTAGGAAAAAAAAAGATAATTTTGTCTCCATGCTAATTTCAGCCTGATTTTTCTTGAAGGGGAAGCTTCCATTAATACAAGAACCAATGGAGTCTCTCTTCTCAGAAGTTAATTTAGAACCACCTATTTTATTTCCCACAGACAAGTGAGTACTATTTTATCTTTCATTTCCAATCTAAATCTCAAGTCATCTACCCACTCTTCCAGTATCCCAAGAGAGTTACTTAAATTAACTCGTAGAACTAAATTTTCTTAAAGGCGTAAGAAGAAGGAGGAGAGAATAAGCAAAACCAGTCTAATAACACATTGATACAGATGCTCGAAATTCATGTCTTAAGGGTTAAAATTCCTCTGGCTTGCCAGGTGTTCTGTGCAAATGCTGCATTCATACAATGTAGTATCTGACCATTTAACTATATGTCAAACAATCTCTGCTATGGCAACCAGATGTAGACATTGCCATGGAATGAAATTATCATTTTATTAATTACCCTTTAATTAGTTGATACAGCAGAGAACATGCAGTAATTTAGTCATAATTGGCCTGACTGAGACTCAATACTTAAAGGAATGGAATCTGTTTGTGAGACTACTTGTTATGAATAACAATTATATCTGTGACAATGCAATTTTATTATGAAGATGTACTATGCATTTCAAACAACTTTTAGGTATAAGACAGTATCCAAGATTTAACTATAATTTGATGGAAAACATTTTCCTTCACTAAAAGTGTATAATCCTCTGTGTATTTTGCAAAACATGTTATAACAATGCAAGAATGTCCTCTTACCTAACTTACTGTGATGACCAAAGTGTGTTTTCAATCCATTTTATTACCATTCAATCCATTTATTAGAAATGAGGAGCCACTTGCACTTCAGACTCCTCTCAAAATCTTTTTATTGCTCTTCAAATTATTTTACAGTTTAACATGGCATTTGTGCAAGGGGTACACTATGCAAATGTTTAGAAACATTCCCTGATAGAACATTGCAAGCAGAAACTTGAGCAGAGTATCTTACATGATCATTTGTTGCTACACTTTTTGGATTTCTGTAAGAAGAGTAGAACATTCTTAGGTTTCTCAGAGTACATTGGTGCAAGTAAAGTTACCAACATCCCTCAATAGACTGTACCAGTAAGTAAATGTCTTGAAGACATTCTTTCAATACAGCTTGCTATTAAATCAGAAATACTCTTCACAGACAGAATACTGAGTATCACTGTAGTAGGGGAAAGCACATTAAACAGCTTAATAAAAATGCTTGTAAAGCAGATCTTACCGTTGGCCCTTTCATGCCCAGTTCTTAAGAGATGTTTTTACCATCACTTTTGACAAAATTCTGGAGCTGTCATTCTGTCCTTGTTCTTCTAAACTCTGTGACCTCAGCAAAGACAGCAGTGTTTTATAGTAGTTGTGGAATGTTAGAAGGACAACATGCTTCATGTTTTCTCCACTTGTTTTTCCACAGAAATCTCAGAAAATGCAGGTCAAAACCTTCAACAAATGCAGCTTCAACAAAATATAACAAGTTGCTTTGCTTTTCAGAGTCAAATAAAACTTCCCCCTTTTTTTTTTTTCTGTGATGTGTAGCTCCTAGATTTCTCCATGTGCAGTGACAGAAATTATATTTAACTGAATTAATTTTAAAATCTTGCCCAATTCCAGTATGTTTATTTATATATTTATGATGAATGGGCAGGCTACATAGCTGTCTCCCAGTCAAATAAGTCTTTCACATACCTATTCTAAAGTCAAGGAAGTTATACAAAGGATGAGTTTTTTCCTTTACAATTTGACTATGAGCAATTTTTTTACTTTGCTTAAATGACTATGGACTGCTTTTAAAGTTTTTTTTTTTTATTATTTTATTTTTAAACATAACATCTTTCTATCCTTTTTAAGAGTTAATTTACAATAATTCTTCTTTAGTGAGAATGTATGTGTGTATATGTATATATGTATGGAAAAACATACTATATAAGAAAGTAAAACATTTTTTGCCTAGGGTGCCATCTTCCAGTTAATATCAGAAAGTCATATTCTATCACTTGTAAGTGCATCTTACTCAACAACTTATCACCACCTCCAGTACGAAAAGCACACAGGTTGTAACTTCCTGCTGTGTCACAGGGAATAGCTAACACAGCATAACAAGAGATCATTTCATTAGATTGCCACAAGAGTCACTGCTGCAAGAAACTTGAGTGGAATGAGAACACAATCACAGTGTTAAGAACTCAAAACAGTTTACCATTAAAGCCTTGTGTGCCTGCTTGAGAAATGTCTTAGAGCAGCACAAAAGCTGGCACCATTAGCTTTCATCCCTGCTGAGCTGGCAATAAAGTGCACACATAAGTAAAATGCATTAATTGGTATTAGTCAATCTAGTTAAGATGTTCATTCTCCAGGCATCTTCAGATTTCATTTCCATAAAATAGGATTTCTTTAAGTCTCATAACTTGATTTGGTCCAGCCCAAAATGATGTTGACGCAGCGGCAGCAAAAGCACAATTACACCCCAGCTTTACAAAGGTGTCGTCTATCTAAATATACCGGGACCCACGTGCTCCCAGTCTCACACACACACACAAAAGCAACCCACATTAAAAAAAACAAAAACAAAAACCTGCAGAATAGGAAAAAGTGATACATTTTCCGATCATTTTCCTACTGCTATTCTTCCTCCCTTTCCCCCGTATTTTTCCTACTGTGCACGACTGATTACTGCACTTTAAGATCAGAATGAACAATTAACTGCCTAATTATTCCAGTCACACCATGCCACAATGAAATCTTTATTCAGTGTTTACAGCAATCTTTGGCAGAGACTGTCTTGCTGTTTTTAAACCAAGAAGAACTGCTCCCTTTGGCTCCCTTCAGCATCAGCTGCCTGGGTTTCAGAGCTGGATGCCAATAATCAGCCTCCTCTTTTTCTTCCAAAGTAGCTATTTTTTTTTTAAGGGTGAAAAGACCTATTCTCATCAACTCCCCATATATTCTGCCTGATTTATGTCCCAGCCACTGGGTCTCTTCCTTCCGTATCTTTTAACATGTACCATTTACCCCGCACCCCTCCGCGCCGCTCCCGCAGCGCCCGCCGAGCCCCGAAGCCCCCGGACACCCCCCGGAGTGGGGGGGGCCGCTTCTTCCTCGGGAACCACGGCGAGGGGGCGTGGGGGGATAGTTTCCATCTCCTGCTGCATAGCATCCACACATGCACAGCTTTTTCCATAGGGTTTTCTCGTTCTGCGGAAATCCCCGAGGCTGATCCCCGGCTTCTCCGCCCCAGGAAAGTTGGAGGGAGCCGCTCCGTGCCCCGGGCGTCTCCTTCTGCCCCCTCTCTGTCTCTCCGACCTGCTCCCGGTTCCCGACGGGCAGCCGCGCCGCCGGGACGCTCCGTGCCCTTCTCTGCCCGGCCCTGCCCGGCTCTGCCCGGCTCTGCCCGCCTGGCAGTGCACCTGCAGACAGCGGGGGAAGACTGTCCCAGGCAAACTCCAGAGCGACCCGGTGTGGGCTCGCTCCGTTCCCTACCGCCTCCTCCTCGCCCTCTGACTGTGGTTGGACAGCTAGGGAGTCGGGGAAAGGAGAAAAAAAAAATAATAAAAGGAACAACTAAAATTTAAAAAAAAAAATAAAAAATCCAAAACCCTCAGAAGAAAAAGAAGAAAAAGTAAAGGAGAAAAAAGAAATAAAAAAAAAAAGAAAGAGAAAAGGAATGGGGAAAAAGAAGAAAGAAATAAAAGAAACAAAAATAAAGAGAAAAGAAAAAAGCGAGGGAAAAGAGAGGAAGATGAAAAAAAAAAACCAGAAGGAAAAGTCCGCGAGGGAGAGGTCCGGTTACCTTGCAGCGTGGAGGACCTCCCGGCTGCCTTCCTGGCGACGGGACTTCCCTCCTCCGCCGGGTGCGCTCCTCACATCACCGCGCCCCCTGTTCCGCTGCCGCGGAGGGAGCTGCCGCTCGCTCCTGCCTCTGGCTGCGGAGGGAGGCTGGGCTGGGGGGGCTGCGCGGGGCTGTGCGGTAGAGGAGGAGGAGAAGGAGAAGGAGGAGGAGGGAGCCCCGAGGCCACTCCGCTCCCCCGAGCTGCTCTCGCTGGCAGTGGCCGCCTCTGCCCCTGGCTCGGCTGCCCGTGGTTATCGCGGCGGGTCCGACGCTACTGCGGGGACTTGCGAGAGGCGATTGGTGCCGGGGAGCTGCGCCCTCCTGCGCCGCCCCCCCTCCCGCCCTCCTTCTCGGGGAACCCCCCCTCCCCAGCTGTTGCCCCGGGGTCCCACGCAGCTCCCCGGCTGTGGAAGAGCAGCCCCGTGTCTCCCTTCTGCGGGGCTGGTTACATCCGGGGAGGATCATCAGACGGGCTGCCAGAGAGTGGGCTGCTGAGGTAGACCAAAAGTCACACCAGAGGGACCAAGCATTCATTTAAGAAAAAAGGGTACGGAGATGAAAGCTGAATTTCTTTAGCAGGCTCGATTTTAGTTAATAAACATCCTGAGACTAATGTCAGAACTACTTCTAAGAGGCCAAACAGTACAGTTTCCTGAAGGATTTGTGTAAGACTTTGGAAAAACAACCAAACAATAAAGGGGTTTTACATCCACTTCTAAAGATCATTTTAGTGTTCATAAAAGCTGCCAGGCTTGCTGAAATATTCCCCATCCACAGAACAACAGCAGCAAAGGCAGTGGCAGGACGAGGCATCCTTTCTGCCTACCAGGTCTCTGAATCTTGACCTGAAGCAACTGGGAGGGCAGGTATTTCTTATGCTGTCCCTGCGCTAGCCTTCATCTTTCTGCACAGACTGGAAAGGCAGAAAGCTTGTACCAACTTTGATGATGTGTATGTCTGAAAAAGATAGGGAAACTTGTCCACTTGGGTGTGAGAAGGTTATTACCTCTCTAATAGCTCCCTGTAGTAATAACTCCATTTCGCTGCTAGCACAGAGCCCATTCCCGATCTCAGTTAAATTGGTAAATCTCGAGCAACTTCACTAAGCTCAGAGCAGAACTGTGCCCCAGCAGTCTCTGGCCAACCCAGTGACTGGCAGTAGGAGACTCTAAATCCCATTATTGATTAGCTGGGATGCTGCCAGTCCCTCAACAATTAGATCTTGAGATGAAGATTCAGATTAGAAGTCAAGATTTGGTTTGGATTTTTTTGTTAGTTTTTTTTTCTTCTCTTCAGATTTACACGAATGATTATTTGCAGAACTAAGGTCTCACTGGCTAGTTTTCTGGCCTTGCATTTTTCATATTGGTCGTAACATAGTCACTTCAGCATTATAAAAGAAAAAGGGCAGTCAGATCTCTGGAGAGAAGTTGTTGGAAGTTTGTATGCTGGCAAAGTGCCCAAAACAAATGATGAATTACAGCTATGATAAATGAATATTTAGGTGTGTTGGGAAGCCTTATGATGCTCTCACAGTTTCCTCTGTGATCATCTTTGGACTCCGGTGGCTGATTGAGCATTTTTAGTGTAACAGTCTGAGGAGGCAGAAATGGCCTTCGTCAGCATCCCTGGTCAGCCTCAGAGACTTGGCACACTTTTGATAATGATAAGGCAAAACATGCCTTATCCTCAATACCACTTCTCCCTAATACTAGGACAGAATACCTGTAATAATCTCCTAGAAAGTTATCAGTACACCATTGCTGCTGGGAGTCTGATTGCAAGAGCAGCGACCTCTTCCTAGAATCGAGCTGGTTACTGAATCAATGCACTTGCTTCCTGTAGTATATGCACATATCTCCACTTCTCTGCTTTAATATAGGATACTCAGAATAAGTCTGAATATAATCTTAAAGGCTAAACTGATGCCACTTGAAAAGTTTGCGTTTGAGTGTAGTCTGTGAGTTTGTTTTTACCCCCAAGTTGGACTGCGGTGAGGGGAAAAATATCAGAATAAAATATGTATGACAGCTTTAATGGAATAGCAACTGCAGTGGATGTTCTTTGATTATTGCATGGACCACAGCACCATGAAAATAAAATGCACATGCTATCTATTGTTTAAGCTTATAATTTAGGATCAATATATAGTATACAGTGCAACACTCACATATGACACAGAAAACCCAAGGGAATTCTATGATATACAGAGTAAGCACTAGAAAAAAATCCATGCATTTAATTCATGAACACCTCAGTTTCACATATATAGCCAAATGGGTTATCCAAACATTGTGTTTACTAAAGCAGATTTAGCTACACACCCTAAATTCTACCTCATGGGTTGTCTTCCTTCACAGGGACGCGTTTCACTAATGTACCTGTGACTTATCTTTTCTAAGACCTGTTACTGTGATATACAGTAAAATAAGATAAACTTACATTATCACTGTTTCATGCTCCCCTCCCCGATACACGGCTGAATCACACAATCTGGCAAGTGCTCTCCTGCGCCTCTGAAATCAGAGTTGAGAGTACATTGCAAAGAGTGTGTCCATCAACTCACCCATCTCAGCATTACACGTTTTCAATCACCAAGCATTTTCAGGAAAAATGAGACAAGGTTTCAAACATTCACATGCATAGTTCACACAAAGAACAGGCGGATGAAGTATCTCACCTCCTTCCTCAAAACCATAAAATAAAATTAGAATTTTAAATTAAAGTAACTGAACCTAACTCTCAAACCTTACATGAACCATAAAAATCAATTCTTGAATCTAGAGCATTTTTTTAGGCACAGTTGTGATTAAATGTCCTTTACATGAAAGAAGTTAATCTTTACTCTCCAGTACTTGATATTCTCCCTACCACCTACTATACATAATTCTAAACCCATGCAAACAGAGTAAAAAAAATACTAATGAATGCAGCATGCTGAGTAGTTTTAAAATTTAGAGGCTTTCCAAGAGATGAAAGAAGCATTTTGCTATCACTGTTTGAACAAGAGATTTTTGTATGCTGCAAGATATTTATACTGTTCTCCTACAAGGAAGACTTGGAAGACAAAGCATTATATATGGATATTGCTTATGTGTTCATATAGTCTTCTGTCTTTCAGAACTGAAACAAGAAATGAGTTATAAGTTACCTAAATGACAGAGGTGAAGGAACAAGAGAGGAGAAGGCTCGGAAACAGCTATTTGCCACTTTTATGTTGTCATTGCATGTCATACAACAGCTCTTATGTTTCTATCTTATACCTCTGCCTCACTTTATCCAGCTTTGTTCATTATTCTTCTGACAAACAGAAAGTTTTTGGATTTTTGCAGATATGGACTGTGTTGTGGAATCCTTTTAGAGGCAGCTAACAGGAAACACTCACTTTTACAAATACTAGAATGGGATATTTGCACCAGAAAATATTGGAGGAATAGATATGATGTATTTTTTTAGCACCTCTGTGGCTTTTTCAAATACTGGGTGTTCATTTAAGCACTGATTTGCTTTTATAGTTAATCGCCACCTAAACTCTATTGGTTTTTACTGTGCAATAAATCACAGTTTTTCAAAAGGCAACAACAGTTAAGAGTCTATTTGAGAAAGAGAAGAAGTGCATATTAATTAAAAAGAATTCCATATCCCAAATGATAAAATGAGGCCATCATCCAAAAGTAGTAAGTTTCCAAGTTTCCAAAGCAGTAAAAGAAAACTGCACATTGTTGAAGAAATGACGTAGCAAGGTAATGCATATTTAACAAGAGTGGTGAAAGGAATATGTCTGGTCATAAAATAACATCCATCTTTGTAAAATGTCACTAAACCAGTAGTAGGAATAGCTTTCAAGTTGTTGTGTCCACACAGAAGAGTACCATATCTACTTGTATCTGAGAAAGCCCAGAATGGCATGTGCTACAATGGTGAAACTCCTGAATGCTGTACAGTCTGTTTAAACAGTGTGTATGCACAAAAAAAATCCAGTGGAGAACTTAAAATGACAACAGCACACCACACAAAGACATGTATATGGGTATACCTGTTGTGTCACAGGTATACAGATGTACCTTGGAACCTGTCACTCAGCAGGCTCCAAGACACAAGCTTCTCCATCACATGCCTTTCTTTTGGCCTTCACTCTCCTTTTCTTCAAAGTAACCAGTGATGGGTCCCCAGGCCTTGCTCAAGACTAGAGCCTAATTTTAATCCTTCTCAAGGCATGACCTGAGTTTATCACTGTCTGAAAACTTTAAAGTTTTCAGAAAAGAGGGATTTCCTCTCTCTTCGCTCTGCTTCTTTCACTGTTTTGGCTTAGTTCACTTAATTTATCTTCTGCACTGTTTATGTAGGGTAGGGGAAGACCAATATGAGAGGACTTTCTTCTTAGTTGCTTTTCTTCTATATTAATTAGGTAAAACCTTATTCAAGCATATAATCAAATCTAGTAGCCGTCTGTAAGCATAGCCTTGTTTTAATCAATCTCCTGCTCTTTGAAATAAAGCCTTTGTTTGTCTCTTCCCCTTCTTCTTAAATATAATTATCAGTTTGTCGGTTTAGTCTTGTTTTAGTCTTTTGTTTCTTGGAAGGTCTGTAGGAATCAGCATCTTTTTTCTCAATGACTGTTCATAAGGAAGACAATAAATTGAAAATGGACTTTTATTTCTGCTAAAAAGACCATGATCATGGTCTACTCCATCAGTATCTTCAGGAGAGTAATTTGTCATCTGGAGTCACTGAGGAAAACACTATCTTTTTTCTCCTGCTAACAGATGCATCAGCTTTTCCTTCACACTGAGGCTTTAAAACTTGTCAGCAGTGCCAGGGAATCCCAAGGGTAACTCTGGACTTTATTAGTTTAGATTGAAATCTGATTTGGTTTCAATACAGCAGCAAGAAAGTTCATGGAGTCCTATTCACATCTGAAAATTTCACCCCACATGGAGGACACCAGAAGGCTTGCACGGCTAAAAGTTTCAGAGGGAGCTGCCAAGGAAGTGCCTTGTCACCTTGGCCTTGTCCTGACCTCTCCCTGACTGCACCATTTCATTTTGCTTATTTTTGTCATATGGCATGTGGAATTTCCAAATGCAAAATATACCCAACTGTATTATTACAAATCTACAACTATTAACAATTTTTCTCCAGCAACATTTCTAATGGAATGCTGAATAGCAGATTTTCTGCTCTTCCAGTCGTTTAGTAAAACAATTCTGAATGTGTCTAATTGCACCAGTTAGGCAAAAGGAGTTAATTGTTTGCTGTGCTACCTGTACCACAGGATATGATGTGTTTACTGTGGACAAATCACAGGTAGTATGCTGGCTGATAAACCAGCAATTGTGAAATTACTAGTTACACCCTTGTCTGCAGTGAGAAAACAGTAAGTAACAAAGGATTGTCTTGTCCCTGTGCATGATGACAAGGGCTAGTAGAAAAGAAATAAAATGAAGAAGGAAAAACACTTCAGATGTCTCTATATGAATATTAAAAGAAATAGGCTTCTATTGTCAGAACTTATGTCCGTGACGTCTGTGCTTGGGCTGCTTTTCGTGCTTGCACTGAATGTCACAATACAAATGCAGTATAACTCTGATTGCCCAGCACTGTTCATGTTCTTTCTATGGGAACAGGGCAGGGATTTTTTCTTTGAATACATAATTTACAGCTTGCTACATCAATTCTGCAAAGTCAATACATATCCTTAGCACAAAGCAGAGAATGAAGGGCATTATGGAGAAAGAGAGAAAGATAGTACATTGACAGAGAAAGATGAATTCCACTGCACAAGCACATTACAGGTTCCATTCATAAGAATAAAAGTACTCTTTCTTTTTTCTTCAAATAGGAAGTATTTTTCAAAATACATTTAATATGGTTAAATTTAAAAAGATGTTGTGTGCAGCTTGCATGCCACTACCAACAAACTCTCTGTCACTGTATTATCCTATGATTATCTATTGTGCAAAGAATATCTATTTATTGATTCAAGTCACAGATATTTGCAAGGCAAGGTTTGTAGACACAGGTAATATTTTTATTAGACCAACAGATTAGAATGAAAAGATGGATCAGGCACACAAGCTCTTCACCGAGTAAAATGCAGTCTGTTTTTTTCCCTAGATACTCAAGTTGGCTTCATAAAAGATGTTACTTCTTGCAAACTTAGCTTCTGTTACAATCTTAGATCACTGTGACTGCTACAGTGCTGCTACTTATGTAATTATAAAATGCCTATCTGAGAACCTGGTTACTCCTCTGCATTATTAATAGTGTCTGACAGGTTTTCACTACTGTACAGGAAATACATTGAGACAAAATCTTCTCCTGACCACCTGAACTAATGAAATTGCAGCCTACAAGTGTTGAGAAAGTTAATGGAAAGAAATTTTCAGCCACAGGGCGGCTGTGCTAGTAGTCTGCTAGAAAGCAAACTACCTCTGGACTTGCAGTAGATACCCCCTGTGTCTCCTGTGTCTTACTTCCACAGGTAACAAGTGATTTGCCATCTTTATATTTCCTTGAGATCATGCTGTTGCTGGGTATGGCTTGGAGTCTTCTGAGTGACTTAGGATTACATAGAGAGTAAATGAAAGATACAATAAAGGGTAATATTTAGGATTTTCAATGGGTGCTTGCCTTGAGCTTCAGAAACCCAACTCATTTTTAGAGAAACATAGCATCTTTTTAATCTTAAAATCTACTTAATAACTCTAAGTAATTTCATTGCAGTTTAGAGGGATCTCATTAACTGTGCTCCTTCTGTGTTTTTCATGTGTGTTGCTTCTGGGCTTTGGTTCTGTTGACAATCAGAGGCAAAGAATTCCAGGATCTATTGAGCAGAGTCACCTGCAAGTCCTATCCAGCTGAGGGCAAATGGTCTCACAGTGTGGATACAGGACGGTGAGGAGTGCAGACATCCCTCGGTGCCTCTGGAGCCTCAGCTGTGGCTCTGAGGGCAAAACTGCACCAGAGCAGGTCAGTTTTCTCTGTGCAGGGAACAGAGTCTAGGAAATTGCTGTGGGACAAAAATGGGTGTGTTGGACTTCTCTGCAGAAATGACCCTGGGTGCTTTGACGAACACTCACTGACCACCTGCAAACAATGTGGTGGAAAAAAATGCCAGACTGTCAACTACATCAATAAGGAGAAGTTTTAGTCTCACCTCATCCCTTCAAAATTCCCACTGACAGGCAAAAATTGAACTCTTCCTTGAGTCTAGAAGAGAGGAATCTGTTTTGTAGTGTGCTACGGGCATGATCTAGACAAATTGCACCTATATTTTATTTGAACCCATCAAGATACAACATAACAAGGTTTTTCAATTACCCGAACAAGCTACCAATGCAACTTTATCATTTCAGTTTTTCATCCATTTTCTCCAACTCGACATTTCTTTTATATATCACTGTAAATCCCATCAGTCCTGTTCAGGCTAATAAATTTTAATTACCACATCTCAAGCCTAATGAAAAGGGGAAACTTGCAGTGAAGAAAGGCAAAGGCGTTGGTTATTGCCTTGGGCCTTGGGCCTCAAGCTCACCCCTCTGAATGGGGCACTGGACCCTGTTAACTCAGGCATGGGTATGGCACAGAGAGAGGCAGAGCTGTCATCTGCAGGGCTGCAGGGTTGGGCTGCCCCCATGAACAGACCTGTGTGTCCCTCTAAGCAAAATTTAGGCAATCGTTTGAAGCACACCATGCTGGGGCACAGTTTTAGTTGGCATAGGTAGAGCTCAAAGACAGACCAGAGCTGTGAGTCCGGACTGGGGTATTGTATTTCACCACAGTAACTTTTATGGTCATCTGGCATGCTATTCCTGTCTTCAAGGAGGGGGAAAAGTTAAGCAGGAAAACACTAACTTGCCTATTAGCTGGAAATGCACAAAATTCCAACAGACAGTGAAAGAGAACTAATTTTGTATTGTAATTATGTTTTTTTTCTAAAAGATAGTGATAAAGCTTAAGGTTTTCAAAGATTTTTCCTTACGCAGAAAAGGCAAACAAGATAAAATAATACTGCAGATCAACATACTTATATGTTTATTAATTCTGACTAAAATTTACCATCTGCGACTGAGCATTTTACTAAATAAAACCCAGAAAATACAGATGATTTTAGCTAAAAATCATAATGGCACTGTTTCTTAAGCTCTGTTACTGAAATAGCTACACTGTAAATTAATATTTACAATAAAAGTATGTTCATAAAAGTTCTAAAGCATTTTCTAGTGACAGTCTGTTCAACTATTTAGTGATTCAAAAACAAGCTCTCCAAGAAAAGCTTCATATCAGTGCAGTACATGAAATATAGAAATATATGAAAAATGACAAAGGCAGTATGTTACTGTTGAGGGGACTCTAACTTGATTGTTTAGCTGGTTGAAGTAGCTTTTCATAAGTGAAATATGTCCTCAGTTTTCCTGGAATAGATAGAGTAAGAGCAAAGTCAACAAAAATATATCTTCTTTATTTTCCTTTGAAGACATTCCTTTCTCTGGAATATAGTAAAAATCTGCGTTCAGGGCACGTTAGTTAATTCTGAGGCATGCGTGCTCAAGCAGACACATAAGAGTCTAATTTACATGCTTAAAGGCAAGTAAAACTTTGCTTTGCATCTGTAAATATACCTGCCCAGGGTAAGAAGTGGGCTTTCCAGAATACTTGTGTGTGAGCTGGGTTTACAGGTATTAAAAAAAATAATCTGATCTGCTACTACTGTCACTGTAGCTGTCATCACAGCACAATTCAGGCAGAAAACCTCAAGACACCCATCAGACCAAATCCTATGGACCTTACTCAAGCAAAAAATCTTGTTGATGTCAACAAACATTTTCCCCAAAGAACTTGTACACAATTGAGCCTTTTTTGTACATGCATATTTTAGTATCATTGAATATCAGCAACAGAAACAGAACAGGTTTTTTTTCTTTAACTCCGGGATCAAGACATTGGGGAATGAAAAATAAAAAATGCCCTCCTTTAAATCCAGAGAGGGACTAGTTTTATAATTTTGGGATACCTTGGAAGGATCTGAGTTTTCGAGGTGAGTAGAGAACTGTTTGAAAAGCAAGTTCCTTTAAAGACAAGTCACAATGCTCAGACACAGGAGCATTAACATCTCAGAATGTTTTTTCCTTTGAAGCAAAATTTTTAATATGGGAAGTATGTATTTAATGTCCAAAGGGTTCGAAATAGCAACTGTTGGTCAATAAACTTTTACCTTGTGTGCTTTTTTTAGGACCCTGCCCCAAACAAGGTTCATTCTGTCAGAAACATTATGTCCTAGGTCATAATTCCAGCTGTGGTCTGTTTGCTGGGAACAACAATTTCAGTTTATATGTCTGGCTACCTCCCTACCATGGACTCCAAGTTTAGAGTTTTAAGGTAAACAAACCATGATAAACTGATAACAGCACAGAGAGTTTCGCCCTCAATAGCCCCTTCGGGTCCAAGAGCTGAAGAGAGTTCACCCAGTCACCTTCTGCAGAGGAAGGGTACCTGCTAGAGATAAATCTAAGAGGAGGAAAGAGAACATTTTCAGGAAGCATCTTACTGGTTGTCATAGTCAAAGTCTAGGTGAAAAATCATAAAAAGGAAAGAGTTTCTAGAGAGCTCAACCTACTTTCAAATTCAGCAGACATTTTTAGCAACAATATAGAGGAGATAGATCTGGATATTTTCAAATGATTTCAGAAATGCTGAAACAGTGTCCAGTTCAAAACAGCCCTGCACATTTGAAAGACTTTTGTTCATTTGAAAATGAAAGACTGTTGAGAAAGAAAATTAAAACATTAAAAAATGCCCTTAAAATAAGGCATTTATTTTTAAAGTATCTGTAGAAGAGATATCACTCTTTACTAAACTCTACCAGCTATTAATTTATCATAATGTAAATGATTTAGTTATTGTTTAATGATACAGCACTTCCCACAGGAACTGATCTCTAAATACACTACTTTACAAAAGGAATATGATACCCTGATAACTATACTTGTGGGAGATGGGGCAAATGTGTGGTTCGTGTAAATCCTTTTTGCTCCAATAAAAGCAAGAGAATGAGTTTGATTTCTCAAGTTTATTAACTGCAAATGATATTATACATAACATATTATCTTAGTCCTTATCCCATATATCTGTGTGTGTATATGTCTTGGTAGCTATTTTTGTTTGCTGATGGTATAAACTGATTTTGTGGAGTCACTGAATTACATTGCTTGAGACAAGTACTTTTAAATTACAGTTTTTGCTGTGCTACCCTCCAGTGCTTTGTACTCTGAAGGCAAACTTCACTAGTCTGCTAGTTGCTAAGTTGGGTAGCAACTATAACACTAGATAAAATGAAGAGACTGTAAGAAAATGCAGAGTACCCCAATAACATTACTTAATAAGGTAATTTAGCAAAGTAACTCCAAAACTCCAGCTCCTAAACTGCCTGTAGACACAGTAAAAGCAAATTCAAAATTATTCAAAAGCTTCATACCAAGATAGCTCACCTCCAGTTGTACAGCATTGTAAATATCAAGCACAGCACAGAAACTAAATTAAAGATCTGAGTAGCATTACAGCTCTACTTGCTTGATTTAGTATTTTTCCTTCTCTCAGATGATTTTCTAAGCGTCTTTCTTCCACACCGTAAGGAAACAGAACAAAAGACATTTTCACTTCTAAAGCTCTTCAAAATGTGGAGTTTCAGATACAATTTTCCAAGGCTGTGTCAGTCACAGGGTTATTCCTGGTATAGCCACTGGCAATCCCAGAGAAAAGCAGAATGAATTCTGGAGCAAGAAGAAGACCAAGTTGAAGTCTAACTAGGTGGAATCATTTGTAGGAAAGGATTAATAAATCAAACTATCATAGTGCCTGGCACAGAACTGTCTGGGAAGTGGAGAGATACAAGTTAATCTAGGTGACAGGATTTTATTTTCTTGAATTATACCCTTAAATATCAAGAGTTTCTGATTTTTCACATTGCTCTCTTTCATGTGTTAGCTTTTGGAAATGTAGGGATGTTGTTTTCAGCTATAGTAAATTTGCTGCTCCTACAACTTCAGCTCAAACCTTACCTATACTGGTTCTATTGCAATTAAACAAAACACTGCTTCAACATCAGCGTAACTGTTTTCTGAATCAGTTACCTACATGCAAATTTTTAACTTGCTTTCAATTTCTTCACTGGTTCCATCACATGGTACACGTACTCCAGGCAATTTAAGCTAACTCAGCCAGTTTGTCTCCTGCAACGAAGGCCCCATTTCCTTCAGTGACAATTTATGTTAATGATAATCAGATGCTTTTTTAATTAACAATGACCTACAAGCATCCTAATACATTTCTCTCTCTCCCTCATGGTATTTTTTTAGAGGACTGTGTCACTCCATTTCATTTGAAACTTGGGGGCTCTTATATTTGTTCAGACAGCACAGGTCCCACAGCCCCTTAATTTTTGCTTTCACAGCGTTTATGTTCATATGTCCCTGTCAGTGTGTGTAGCTCTAAAAGCAGTAGCACAGTGGGGGGTTGAGAAGGAGCTGTGTTGTTCCAGCAGTACAAAATTGATCTTCACATGTACACAGCTCTGCAATTGCTCAAACTGATTAGACTTATTACACATACCTGAAGTTGCTCTATATTACACATACAGAAGTAGGGTTGCCTTGGACACGTTACCAAAATGGCAAGGTTATATGCTATCAGTAATATCGTGGTGTGGAAGACAACCAGCAAAAACAGGCAGTAGAGACAGCAGACATGCATATGCACAAAAGGCTACAACGTAAGATGTAATTCCTTTTATTCTAGGTATAAACTTTTTCAGTGCAGAAGGTTACAGATCCTGATCCTGTCTCCTCCACAGAAAAAAACCACAAACCAACAACCAAACAACTAGGCTTATAGTTCTGAATTGTTCAGAATTGTTATAGTTTCTTTTCCAGATCCTTTTGTTCTGCACTTCTTGTCAAGGCTGTTGCTGCATAAGACACAGTGTAGGCAACTGCCTAGGACAGAAGACTTCAGAAGGCAGCAAAAAAATGTGCCCATATCTCAGCTGTCCCATGCCACATTCTGGCATGTTAATACAAATCTGCTTTCCCCTTTGAATTCTGCTAATACTGCAGAACTGTGATCAGTGATGGCTGAGGCACTGTGCACTTTGGGCTCCCTGCCTTCCTTGTCACAAACGCAACAGCTTCCTAAAGAGAGCAGGAAGCACATCTGGCTAATGCAGCTGGGACTTGGACGTCTGCTACAGGGCAGAAGTATCTAGCAAGCTGTTGACATATTTTTGTGTGGTCTGATTGTAACCTGATCACATATCTAGAAGCGTTGGAGTCTCTTGAAAACAGTTTTTCCAGTTGATGCTCTTTCCAAGCCATGGCTATGTGGATGCAACAATTTTCCTTCAGTAGGACTGGAAGGGATGTGAGCTCATTCATGTCCTGAGGTCCTTTCTAATACGAGAAAGGGAGACATAATTAAAATGCTGGTAACTCCAAATTTGGGTGAGGTGAATTTCTTCTCAGACACATGTATCCTTACTCTAGCCTGTAGATACTATTGGTTTTAGGGTTTTGGACTACTGTTTTGATAATTGGGGCTCTTTCAACACAACCCCTTTAAATTAACCTACAATAATAAAGGTTGCAGTTGATGTCATACAATCCTTACTTGTCACTGGAATAGAAAAACCTACCTTAGCAAAGAGATTTTGTACTATTTCTAGACAGCGATCAGGCTCTGTAGGCAGCAGAAAGATGACTTTTACAGTTGGAGCTGATGCATTGTTTTAGGTACAGGGAATTTTTTTAACCCAGCTGGGAGCTGATAAGTACCTAATCTGGATCACAGGAGCCAAAGACACACTCAGGAGAAAGGATCAGCATATCCTTGAAATCTGAAGCTGAAATACAGTGTATGTGGGGAGTGTGTGTGTGTTTAGTGGGGGGATGTTTTGTAATCATTGGCACTAGCTGAGCATCCAAGCTTAGTTGATGATTCAGATAGCACCCCAAGGTTTTATCCCATTTTGACAAATTCAGCAGTATCCTACACAGACTAGTGGTGTATGTTATGATGTTTTTTTTCTTTTAATTTGCCTTGATGATCATGGAACAACTTGCATAATTTGTGAATTTGCAGATATGACTCTTCTGTTTTCTTTCCTAAAGGAAAGGTACACAAAAACAGACTTAATGTACCAGTCTGACAATAATTTTGTATGAAGCATATCATAAACTCATATTATTGACAATTGTCTATAATTGAAACAGAATTACTGCAGCTATTTCCTGGTACTAAGACTCAGGAGAAGGTATGAAGAATCAGAGAAGGGGCAATCAGAGAACCATAAAGACTGAAAATTAAGGACTTCATAGTGTCAAAAGGATGCACTAGCTGATATGTTATCATTTATTCTAAGTAGATTGTTATCTAAGATAAAATTGTTATTCTATCTTAAGATAATCGAAGATATCCAAGAAATACTATATATATTTTGTCAAATCAGAATAAATTACTTAGTTTTCACTTGCTTTCTGCCAGATTGGTTACCCAGAATTATATAAAATAAAGCTATTCCTGAAGAAAGAGCTGGGTCCTAGACACCTTCTGGGAACTTCGGTATTTCTTTCCTGACACCACATTTTCCTGCCAGCCTGCAGGATAGGTGTTGCTGATGGGAAAGGAGGGGAAGATGATAATGGGCAGGCAGTTCTCAGAACCAAAGAAGGAAATTCAACAAATTGCACTCCAACTGAGACGTGACAGGACATTGGCTAGTAGCAGATATGCCTACTATCTGTCTACTATACTGGCCTTCTCTATTTACCTGCATTTAGCCCTGGAGGTAAATAGAGAGGAAGACATTGGAATGAAGGCTGCCAGAAGCCTTTTTTCCTTGAATCAGGCAACATTGCAAGGCACACACAGGCCTGAAATATTTACACACTGAATGTGTTCTGTGGATTTTCCTTAAGCCTATCTTTCATCCTACACAATGTGCAAACTTTTGCTTCAGCTCCGTTAATAACCAAACACCTGTTTTGGCTGACACAAGTGTTTGAGTTCTGTTTTGACAAAAGGCGCCAGACTGAATGTACTAGATAAAAATGTCCTTAATGCATTTACACTCCTGCAGTTGCAAACAGATCTGGTACAGACGTCAAAACCATGTTTCAGTTCACTCCGTAGGAATAGGAGTGTTTATTCACTTCTCAAGTTCTTTCATGCCTCAAATAACTGAGGACTAGTCTAACCTAACTACAGGTTAAGATTGGTTTTCTGAACACTGGCATTTCATTGAGTTGAGATGTCAATTCATGACCATCAGAATGACATTGGCAGTTGGTTTTTTTGTTGCAATAATAAAGTTTATTAAGGATACTAAAAGCTGCAGATTAAATTGAGCTAGGCAGGTAAATATTATGCATCAATGTGAAGATATATGAATGTGAAGAAAATTTATACGATTCACTTGATACAGCACAGTGAAAGTAAGATATTAACTCTGCCCTCCTCCTTTCTTGCTTCCTCCCTCTCTTCCCTTAGGCTAGACTATTTCAGTTGGAAGGAACCTACAATGATCATCTGGTCCAACTGCCTCACCAATTCAGTGCTTTCCAAGCTGAAGTATGCTATTAAGGGCATTGTCCAAGTGCTTCTTCAACACAGACAGGCTTCGGGCATCTACCACCCGTGCAGGAAGCCCGTTCCAGTGTTTTACCACCCCCTTGATAAAGAAATGCTTCCTTATGTCCAGTCTAAATCTCCCCTGGCACAGCTTTGAACGATTCCCATGTGTCCCATCACTAGATATCGGGAACACTTCCCCTCCTTTCTGCCTATCTTCATTCCTGCCTACCTGTCTTCGTGCCTTGCTAAGCAGCCAGGTTGGCTGAGGGGCTTGTACCATTTATGATCTTACCTTCCATAAAAACCCTGAAACCTCCAGTATTTGTCACACCTGCAACACAAAATTTCTACTTCGCCTGATCTGCTACACACAGGCTTTAATGAGAAACTTATTTGCTTTTGGAACTGGAATATTTTCTTTCCCTTCCTCATGACAAACAAAAATAAATCATGTCAGTATATACATCAGCCTTTTTCCTTCTGCACTTGCAGAAATTTTTGCAAATTAGAGCTTCTTGGAAGTGTTACTGTCCTTTTCATTTAAAAGAAAAAGCAGCATACTTAGCATTAGAATAGTAGTATTCTTTTGTAGAGATCAATTTGCAGGTAGGTGTCAATTTGTAGGATTTGATCCTCAATGGGCATTCCAAAATATCCTTTTCCCTTTTGCACAACTAAGAAAAATGTAGTTTTCAACAGCTTATAAAAATAATTTTATTTGGTATTTGCATTGTTGTGTTGTCTTTTGTTTTTGTTTTTTCTCTTTTTAAATCTTACAGGCATCACTGGATGCTTTCCAAGCACTCTTACCAAGGTATATTTCCCTGTTCACAAATAACATATGGGCTTACAAGACTAAGGAAACTGTAGGGAGAAAGTGACATGCAAAAGGCAGAAAAATTGGATATTGTTATGCCTTCCTTAATCACTGGATCTCACTTCCAGAGTAATTTTGTCTGTAATCCACTGCCTTCATGTGCTGATGTAAACATACAAAAGACAAGGGTAGTTTATTGTATACCAATTCCCATGCAGTAAACATTATTCATGGTTTGGTGGCACGCTCCTCCCTTGGGAAATATTATCTAGTTTTGCTTTGAGGTTCCTGCAATTAACACATCTCTGATGATTTCTGGGGGTTTTTTTGCACGAATAGGCAGGAGGAGCATCATAAGAATTCTCTAAGGTCTGCTCTCAACCTCTGCAGTTTGCAATGTGTCTCACTAGGAGGACAAATTAAGTCATCCTTGACCGAGGAGTTGTCCTCATCATTGTCAACTGAACAGTGCTCCCAGCTGTTCAATCTTTCCATGGGAGCAGTCATCCTGCCAAGACTATTGGACAATAAAAGTCTTTCTTTTTCTCTTGGTTTAGCTCGATTCCCCATCCAGTTCTGCTTTTGTTTGTAGCTACAGTGGCTGCCACAATATGATCAGGGGAAACCGATATAGAGAAGGCACATTCTTCTCTGACTTCTCTAGTCTCTGAACAGGAATAAGCAAAAAAATTCTCCATTCCTGAAGTTTCTGTGCATTTCAAGTTCTGGGTAAACACCCTGAGGAACTAGAACTCTACATGTTCTTCCACACACCCAACAATCCATAGGAGGAGAGAGACTGCAACCCTCCACGTCACATTTATACCTGGCATCCTGAGGATCACAGGACTAGGAGCAAGCAAGACACCTATAAATGTAGCTTCGAATTTTGGAGGTCTTAGGTATCAAACAGTTGCCTCTAGATCAACATGTGTGACTTAAAAAGCATGCCCATCTCCATGTTTTTACTGTGATTTTCCCCCCTCTATTCTGGTTATCATGTTATGAAGTCTGTCACTTCCACAATATAAGCCTTATATTACCTCTCCCCAGCTCTCCTGTCTGAGGTCTATGGGGTCTGAATGCGCTTCAGTATATAGCACAGGTGTGTGAAAGACTGAGTCGCTTCACTGGTAGAGCGCTCCCAGGGACCTGCAGAAAACACTGTGTTTCCTCTTGTGGAAACTCCCCCATGAGTTTGGGTACTGAGAGGGCTGAAAATGTTGGATAACTGAGCTGAGGACAGCTGCAGGTGTTACAGTTGATTCTGATCAAAATTGTTGAGATTTACATCCCTGTGTCTGAGGAGTAAAACCCACCTGTTCCTGCAGTGAGAAGTAGCTGATGGGCACTCTGCTCTCAAGGAGGTCATGGGTTCACATGGGATGCCACAGAGATGTAGTGTTGCACATTTCTGAGGGCAGGACAAAGCTTTCTGCAAAGTGTTTCATGTTATTTTTTTAGGCAACTCCTTTAAGGATTATGTATGAAAACATGAAACAGGAGAATCTAAATCAGAGTGTTTACTATGTTTCAAGATGAAACGTTTTCATATTAGTAGTATTCACTACAATTATGTTGATACTGTCCACGTCCAGATTGTTTTGAAGTAAAGTACCAGAAAATTAAATGCCAGAATTTACATAACTTCAGAGCATTTATCATGCTACATTATTACACCCTGCAGTTGTCAAATGCACGCCCCTTGTCTAAGGTAGTTTAATGTGACCTGGAATAGCTTTGTATTAATATCCTCTTAGACCGGGTCTACATTAGCAAATAGTGCTGCACAATGGGAGGGATCTGTAGAGTGAAACAGCTGATACAGAGGATCTGACATGAACACTGTACACCTTTTGGAAGGGTTTACTTTCAGCCAGGTCTAGTCTGGTCCTGTAAACTGAATGCCTGGTAGTGTTTGGAGCATATTGGTGTGCACCCAGAGTACATACTTTAGTTTATTTTCATCCAGAAGTTAGCATGTTTTCAATACAAATATGAAACAGAGCAGAAAAAGAATGACAACAGAGAAAGTTGCTTGCAAGACTTATTCCTCACCTGAACTGAACTGAAACTCTTATGTAGAAGCACCTTAGAGACCAATTGTTTTTCGATGTAAGGAATCAAAAGAAGTCTGAAAGTCAGAGAATCCATACTGTGAGGTCTTACCTGATAATTTTAATGCTGAAAACAAGTGACAGGGTCCCCTGTGAGTTTTATAGTATAGGTCTCGAGTTGCTGTGTCGCTCTGGCATCCAGATGTAGTCAGATAGTATGGATGGTAGGGAGCTGGGGCCCATGCAGTACAAGACAGAACACTCCTGCCCCTCACAGCTCATCTCGGAGAGGGCAGATCTGGTCAAGGCCAAGGTGTTTCAGGAGGAAGACAGAAACTGGGACTTAACACTGAGCACACCAGCTTCATGAGCTGCAAGTA